>NC_142049.1:27831517-28432490 GCF_982192425.1 Myodes glareolus | reverse complement strand
AGAAGCCTGACCTAATGGGCCAATCAGCTTTATAACTTATAGAGATCTCTGTATGATTGATTTTCTCTGGGACTTGCCGGCTGTGGGGTACTGGGCCGGAACAAATACCCCAACAAGCTGGCCCTCATGTTACATAAACGGGATTAGATAATGCCATCAGGGTGGCATGCCCATTGTTGGCTTCTGTTGGGTTTATGAGGTGATAGGAACCAAAACTAGGACACAAAAATGTGCTCTCTTTCTGTTGTTGGGGCATGGAGGAGAGCATCTCTAGCCAAGCCGGTCTATAGCTTGTTACATAGCCAAAGATGACCTTGAACTTCTAACAGCCCTAGCCCCAACCCTGAGCGCTGGGATTACAGGCATGTGCCACAAAGTCTGGTTTATGCAGTGCTGGGGATCAAAACCAGGACATTGCGTGCATGTGTGTGTGCATGCGTGCGTGTGTGTGTGTGTGCATGTGTGTGTGCATTTGCAGGAGTACACAGTGCAGAATGTAATTCCCCTTTGCTTGTGTCCACTGACAAGTTTTCTCAATGACAGAGGAGAGAAAGAAGGGCAGCCAAGCCTCATCACCCATATTGGGTCCCTACTCAACCCCAATGGGGAGCATCAAGAGACACACAAAGGAGAAAACAATTCTAGGTGTGGTTGAAGACTCAAAATCTTCCTAGTGTGTATCTGATTTCAAATACTTCAAAACCAAAATTAATGTCCCCAGCAGGTAACATTACAGATAGCATTGCTTGGGACAGACCTTATCTCAGACCAACAGTATTGAGGTATATTTTACATGAGAAGTTCACCCGCTTCAAGTGTGCAGTGTTCGGATTTGAAAGATGTGTCCAGCTGTGTTTTCTCCACCACTGTCAAGATGGGGAACACCCAATGCTCTAGGAAGTTGCCGGTCCCTCTTCCCACCAATCCCTTCCCATTGGCCCAGCCAATCTGCCTAGAGCAGAGACACACAGGGCTCCACACCACGCAAGGATGGGGCAGGATGCTGCTTTTCTCTAAAATCCAAGGCTGGGGAGGGTTTTAAACAGCAGAGTCATGGAGCTTAGAGGGTTTAGGCTGGGAAGATATCTCTGTCAGTAAAGTGTTTGTCTTGGGAGTATAAGGACTTGAGTCTGATGTCATAAAAAGCAGGGAAGGGCGCCTAGAAGGAAGGCTGGGGTGGAGGCAGCAGAACACACCTGGGAGCAGAGAGGGAAGCCGACAGGGAAGTACAGATACGTGTACAATGTGCACACGTGGATGTGTGTGTGTAAGCATGCACACGCACGTGTTACCATTCTAATAGAAGGAATGTCTTTCCAGTACTATTTATTTTTAATCATTGATTTCTTGTGTGTGCTGCAGAGCACCTGAGGAAGCCAGGGAACAACCTGTGGGAATAAGTTCTCTTCTTCCACCATGTGGCGCCCGGTGATTGAACTTAGACCGCCTGGATTGGTGGCAAGTGTCTCCACCCTCGGTGCCATCTCTCTGCCCAAATTTTGTTGTTTACGAGACAACTTACTTCGGCAACCTTTTATCATTGTCCCCACTTGCGCCTTGTGCTTCTTTTGCTAATTTTCTTCCTAAGTGCTCTTTTTAACGCCACTGTCACCTAAATTCCCTCCTGGACTGTTCATTGCTAATGGCAGGTGAGATGCTTCGAAGGTCCTGCTTGGTGTGCTGCCAAGCATGATGGTTATATATGTACCTCACACTAACTGTTTGCGTTGCTGGAGCCCCCAAACATGATTGCTAAGACTTCCTCTCAATGGATTGGAGCACCATATAGATGGGAGGGGGCATAGGATGAGGGACTTAATAGCATGGGCTCTTGGAGCTTTAGAGGAGAATAAATGCACCTCCCTTTTTTCTCTTTTCCCCAGACTCGCACTGCTGAACTGTTACTTTAGTAAACACCAAGCAACTTAGAACAGAATATGAACTTCCTGGCTGGGCCAACCTGGGGACTCTTGCTCCTTAGGTTAATGCTCTACCACTGAGCCCCAGCCTAGCCCTACAGTGGGTATTTCTGAAGAGTGCCCGAGGGATGCTACTGTTACTAGCACAAGGAGTGGATTTTGAGAAATATCGGGTAGCAAAAAACAAATGGAAGTCTATGAGGTGAGTATGCCTACTCTAATGAGCTGCAAGCACAGAATGGCTGCGTGTGTGTGTGTGCGTGTGTGCATGTGTGTGTGCATGTGTGCGTGCATGCGTGCGTGTGTGTGCATGTGTGCACGTAGGCAGTGTTGGGAAAAGTGTACAGGGATGGCTCATAGAACATGATGTTCTTACTGGAAAGATAAACAGGCTACCCGTAAACACATCCCTAAATATACAGCATTTAAAACAAGGCTGTGCACTCATAATCCAGTTTTGCCTATAGAAAATCACTGCTGGATTTCTGGGCCTGAGTCAGTTCTTTGACCCAGAACCCACCCGCCAGAGGAACGATCCAACCACCTTGGACACGTGAATAAATGTGATCCCTATCCTTCCCCAGGGAGGTGGCAGCTCCTTACACCAGGGAAACTCGAGCACTTATTTTGCTTCTGAATGGCTGGTATAATCTTGGTCCAGTTTCTCTTGCTGGTAACACAATATTTCAGCCTGAGTAAGGAATAAAGAAAACAGGTTTATTTTGATTCACAGGTCTGGCCCAACATCAAGGGACAATATTTGGTAACAGACAGAGTCCAGTGACATCCCTGTCCAAAGACAGAAAGAGAGGCCGTGGCGGTAGCTGCCTGATTAGATTGCTCGCCTCCACTTTCTAGTATGGAGAGTTGATTTTCTAACCACCAAGTCGTCACCAAACAGTGCCAGCTACTATTTTTCTTTAACTTTTATTGATTCTTTGTGGATTTCACATCGTGTATTTAGATCCTACCCATCTCCTCCATCCCCCCTCTTGAATCTGCTCTCTGCCCTTTCAACCTCTCCCCCACCCCAAAACAAAACAAAACCTAAAAGAAAAAGCAAAAAGCAAACAAAACAAAACAAATGAAACACAAATAAAAAGCAAACCAAACAAAGAAGAAGCTGTAGCATGGCCCAGGGTGTCACACACGTCTCCCTTTAGTCCCTTCTACCCTTGCAAGCGTTCATGGCCATGAGTTCTTGGTCTGGCTCGAGGCCTCTGCAGCAAGGAGCTGGACCTCTGCCTTGCTCTCAGTCCCTTGGATCTGGTTCACCCGCACTCACACCACCAAGGCCAATTCCTCTGTCTTGCCCAGGCAGAGTACAGTGCCCTCTCTCTTGATTGCTACAGGGGCAAGCGAGGGAGGGCAGCTCTCTGCTCTCAGGCCCTCAGGACTGACTCACCAGTAACAATGCTGCTTTAGTAGGGTGTGAGGTCCTCTCTCCTGTGTGCTGTAGCTGGTGAGAGGCAGGACTAGTTCTCCTATTCTCATAACCCTGGGGGTCAACTCTCTTGACTACCACAGGTAGCAAGAATGGGAAGAGGGCATCTTTCCCATGCCACCACATGGCAGATGATGGGGGACAGGCTCATCTCTCTTGCTCTCAGGCATAGGGCTGACTCACCCATGTGCCCAATAACAGCATCAGCTCTAGTGTGCTGCCCAGCCAGGTAAGGTGCACACCCATGATAAGGGGTGGAACCATCTTCCCTGTGTCTGGGGGCCAGCTCTCCTGCTGCAGTATACAAGGAGTGGCAGGGCCAGCTCTCCCAGGCCCAGTGACGGGAGAGACCAGCTCAGCACAGCCTTTGGATTTCAACACACTTGGTTCCTATAGCTCCCATGGTAACAAGAGCCAAGAACATCAACAAAGACCCCAGCCACAGCAGGACCATGGGAACAGACATGGCCCTCAGCAACAGCCCAGGTCCAGGCATCGCCATGGCCCTGGTGGCAGCACAGGCCACCCACACTAGTATGACCCTGTTATCAGCATGGCCCTTGGACACCAACATGGTCTCAGGTGGCTGACCAGATCCCAGGCATTCACACGGCCCTCGATGGTAACAAGGGCCACTGGCATCCATACAGATCTATGGTAGGACCATGACTGGATTCAGATGTCACCATGACCCCAGGTGACAGCACAGGCCACCTGGTTTGGCATGACCCCTGAGGGGATTTGGCCCCTGACATCAACATGGATCCAGGTGGCAACCTAGACCCCTGGCATTGGCACAGCCTTCAATGATATCAGGAGTTATGGACATCAACTCAGACCCTGGCTGCTGTAGGACTACAGACCCAAACATGTCCCTCAGCAGCCCTGGCCCAAATGACATCATAGCCCAAGTGACAGTGCTGGCCACTCAACTGGGCATGGCCCTGGGAGTAGCACAGCCCTCAGACACCAACACGGTCACAGATTGCGACCTAGACCCTGGGCATCCATGTGACCTTTGGTGGCACCATGGGCCACCAGACATGAACGGATACCCAGCTGCGGTAGAACCACAGACCCAGACATGATGTCACCATGGCCCCAGGTGGTGGTGCAGCCCCCTCAGTTTGGCATGGCTTCCACGGCAATGTGGCTCTCAGACACCAACCTAGTCCCAGGTGGTGGCCCAGACTGCCGGCCTCTGCATGGCCGTCAGTGGAGACAGGAGCCGCAGACATCAACTCAGGGCCTTGGACCAAGATTGGCCCTTGGCAATAGCCCAGGCCTGGACATCACTTTGGACTCAGGTGGCAAGCGGGCCATTGACATTAGCCTGTTCCTCATTACCCTCACATCTTCAGATCTGCCTCTTTTCCTGGCCCGTGAACTGAAGCACCTCTCTGTCTCTCTCCCACCTTCCCACCCTGTGCTTGCTCGCTGTAAGGTATCTGATGGCAAGGTACCACAGGTGCCTGAGTCGTACCTGGGCAGGCGCACGGCATGCTGCAGAGCAGGTGCTGTTGCTGTGTCCGGGCCCAGGACTGCAGCTACTGTTTGAAACATTCATCAACACCGGCTTCCTAAACACCACACAGAGTAGACGGAGTGAACATATTCTCTAATAGACCCCCCCCCCCAGCTCCCTTCAGCTCCCACCCTCCAAAAGCTCCTTCTTTGGGGTTGGGATAATGAAGCACCCAGCCCGGGTCTACCCTGTCCCTCTTACCATCTCCCCAGGAGGGAATCTCACACAGCAACTCCCAGGCAGTGACATTAGTGGGCGAGGAGCATTCTCCCAAAGGGACAGACTTTGGCTTTGTGGCTGCGCTCACTGATTTTGGAGCTTGCTTGAATGACTTAGGAGAACCACGGTCTGGGTGCTGATATAAATTTCTCTATCACAAAATATTAGCACCGCCGGTCAAAATAGGGGTGGCCTGGTGTGGCCCTCCCTGTCCGTGCTGGGATGCGGACTGGTTTGATCATGTGCAGGCCTCAGTCAGGCACAGACGGTGTGAGTATGGGTGTGACAACTTCATCACTTCCAGCAGACACTGCTCTACAACGGTCTTCGTGACCTCTGACCTTTGCAGATGCTGATCACTTTTCCAAATGTCCTGAGAACTTTGTGGGGCGGGAGGGTGATCTAGGTGGGCTGCCCATTATCTATCGGTTGGCACCACACCCAAGCACACACCCATGCACACACCCAGCACTAGTTGGATTCAATGCGTTAAAAAAGGAGAGAGATGAAGTTGGGAGGAGAATATGTTGGGGAAGCTCAGGAGGAGTTGGAGGGGGAAAGAAGGGAGTAGGTAATACGAAAATACATTGTATACATTATGAAATTCTCAACAAATAAACTTAAATTTGTATGTGTGTGTGCACGTGGTGTGTGTGTGTGTGTGTGTGTGTGTGTGTGTGTGTGTGTGGTGCTGGCAGCCAAGGCAACTGGAGTCCTTGAAAAGCTGCCAAAGTTCTCCTTCCAGATTGCAACAATTCAGCTCTAGCAGTGATCCAGCCCTTGAACTTCAGTGAATATTTTCATAATCTAAACCTCACAGACTTAGATTTGGATACTCGGGTCAAGTCATGGACTCCCATCCTAGATACATCTCGTTCATCTCCATCAGCCTAAATGTATTCACACTGGTTTTAGACTAAGTCACACTTGACCATTCACCCATGCAGCCTTCTCTGACTCTGCCTTTAAACTCTGAACTATGGAGGGTCTTCAATTGCCACTCTTGGTGCGAGGTGCTTTGCTCTGTCCTGTCTTCCCATTGAGTCTAACCAACTCTACACCAGGGCTGTGACCTTGTGGGTAAGGACCATGGCTGTATTCCTCATCCCATAATCTCCAGGCTGTCTGCCCCAGTCCTTGCTTTCAATAAGCACTGATAAAGCAAAAACACATTTCTAAATTACATAGTCCTAAACTGTGGACAGTATTAGTCAGTCCTGGTTTGGATATCAACCTATGGTATGTGATCTTGGCAAACGCAACTTCTCTAGGCCTTGGCTTTCTTTACTGTTACAGAGGGAGTCAGACTTTGCAATCTCTAAAGTTTCATGGTCCCCAATCTCCAAGATGGCTCCTAGTATTCTCCAATTCCTGGGTCTCACACCTTCATTGTACCAGGGTGTGCTGGCCAGTTTTTGTCAACCTGGCACAGATTTACAGATTTCCAGATTTCTGGAAAGAAAGAATCTCAGCTGAAATTAAATTGTATCCTTTATACTGGCCTGAGACACATCTGTGGGATATTTTCGTGGTTGCTAATTGATGGAGGGCTCTGGAGGGCTGCATAAGTGGTTGGGATAGCGGAGCAGGTGGTCCTGGGCTATGTAGGAAAGTTAGCTGAGCAAGCTAAGGGGAAGCAAGCCAGTAAGCAGTGTTCCTGACGCCGAGTTCCTACCCAGCTTGAGCTCCTGCCTGGCTTCCTCCATGATTGACCATGAACTATAAAATAAAATAAATCTTTTCACGCCCAAGTTGCCTTTGGTCATAGCATTTAACACACCAACTAGACCATAAGGATGGTCATTCATTACTTCCAAGATTGGGTTATTTTAAAAAGTGGCTTCCTTCTTGTCACCTTCTTTCTCCTTTCGATCATCTGGAGAAAGTTTGATGCTGCATGGACAGCCCTCCGAAAGGTCTAGACAGTAAGAAACTAGAGTCCTCGGTCGATAACCTTGAGAAATTGCCAGCAACTCTGAGCTTGCATACCAACTCAGTGACCCCAGTCAGTCCTTGAAATGGCTTCAGCCTGAACTGCCACTTCTTGAAAGAAGACCTAAATCAATCAGCAAGTCACATCTGGATTCCGCACCTTCTGAAACTATGAGGTAACAAGTATTTATTGATATGTGTAATATGTTATGAGGCGACAGATCACTAATGCAGACAACATAACCCTAAGACCCAATGTCCAACAATTGGATCCCACCCTGCAGCCAGAATAACCATAGGGTGATTTCTTTTCTGTGTGTGTGTGTGTGTGTATATATATACACATAGTATATGTAGATGTCCACACGTATGTGCAGGCTGGATATCAATGTCAGCTGTGTTCCTCAACTGCTTTCCACCTTAGTTTTTGAGACAAGATCTCTCAGTGAACCTGGAAATTCCTGATTCAGCTAGGGTGACTAGCCAGAGAGCCCCCAAGATCTTCCTGACTCCACCTCCTTAACTATGGAATGGCAGACAAGCACCACCATAGCCTCTTTTTTGGGGGGTGCTGGGTACATGAACTCGGGCCCTCCAGCTTTCTTAACGAGCACTTAACCGGCTGAGCCATCTGAGATAACACCAACACAGCTCCATGGGTTTTGGAGTAACCATGCTTATCTCAGTGGTTTCTCTGAACAGTCTCACGGCTTCATTGACTCTGCTTCCCTGAATCCCTTATTTCACATATACAGGTAGGAATCCAGATACTTTAAGTAACTGGGATCATGCTAATCCTTTCCCTTTCACATATGCATGTTTTCAATATTAAAAGAATCTCGACTCAAGAAATATATCCTAGATGGTTTAAGGCCTACCCTTTCCTTTCCAGGCAGCCTGGGGCCCAGGGAGACCCCAGGGAAGAAGGAAGAAGTTATTCCTAGGGAAATAACTGAAGAGACAGCCCAGTGTTGGGACTGCTACATCAGGCTGGATACAGAGAAGACTTTGACAAGATTAGAAGGAATGAGAAGAGTTTCTGTTGAGAATGAGATCACTGTCCCATGTGTTATGTGATGTCAGTTCACCCCCAGATAGGACCCAGACAACAGACTAGGGTAGACCAAAAAATTTATTTTATTCAAGCAGAATGGAAGCAGTGAGTTATTGGGTGGCTTTGGGAGCATGGCTGTGTGTGGCTGTAGCACTGCAAAGCCCACTCCAGAATGGGTGAGGATTTGTGAAAGTTTCGTGCCTGGAGCACCCTGCAAGGTGGACAGCTAGCCTAATGAGAGTCTCCTCTGACCAGCAATTGCTCACTGATTTTATACCCTTGGGGATGGTGTCAGGGGAACATCTGTAAGTTTAGTTTACTTTCTGAGTCTTGTGGGCCTCTCTCACCCCCTCAGAAAGGAATCCTTCAATTTAGAGGAAAGACCTGTTGGGGGAGGCCACTTGTTAGTTCCTGGCTGCTCAGACCATGAAATAACCACACAGAAACCATTTTATTTGCAACAGTGTTTGACCAATATCTTAAGCATATTGCTAGCTAGCTCTTATATCCTAAACTAACCTACTTCTCTTAATCTGTGTATCACCACATGGCTGTGGTTTACCAGGTAATATTCTGGCACATCTGCCCCCAGTGATGGCTACATGGCTTCTCCCTGACTCTGCCTACTCTCTCCTCCTCTATCTTAGAACTCCTGCCTTTCCCTATTCTGCTAAGTCATTGCCCAAAACAGATTCATTTATTAACCAATAAAAGCAACACATAGACAGAAGGACTTCCCACACCATTTCCCCTTTTCTGTTTAAATAAAAAGGAAAGTTTTAACTTTAACATAGTAATATTACATATAACAAGACAAGTATCAAGCAATAATTACAGCTACAATATTTATATCTACTTTATCTTTTATCATAACTAAGGAAAACTATAATTTCAACTCCATCAAAGACTCCAGAAGGATATAATATTACCTAAGTAAACAGGAAGTGCATTATAAGCAACTTCCAAAATTCTAGAATTGATAGAGACATCTCGCTGCCTGGACAGTCACCCAAAGTTCTTCTGTAACATTGGGGCACCCATATTCGGCCTACAGCTCCACAGTGTCCAACAGACTTTTCCATGAAGCAGGAAATTTCAAAGACGGTTCCACCTATATTGGCAGTTTGTCAGTCATTTTCTTCTGTGTCCTGCAGAATGTCTGGCAGACTCTTTCATGAAGCAGAAACCCTAAAGGATTTTCTTACCTTTAGGCAAGTTTAGCAGTCATTTTTCTGTGGGTCCTGCATGTCCAGTTCATACAGCATGCCATCAAGCAGTCCAGGCAAGAGCAGTTTCTTGCCCAAATGGCCAACAAACTCCTCAAGGAGTCTCTTAAAGTACATCGATGCTGCCAGGAGCAAATGTGTCTCACTGTTATGAAAAGTTCTAAGTTCTTAAAACATTTTAAATGCCATATTCTGTAGTCTTTGAAATATCTGAAGAATATATATATCCATCTGAAATACATCTCTGTACATCTAGAAAATTTAACTAACATGACTACAAGCTTGACTATTATAAATGATTATCTATTAACCTGTATTTCTTAATTATACATTACATTTTTAAATGAGTTGTACAAACACAATACCTTAATCAAGAGCAGAAATACATATATATCAAAATTGGCCCTAAATTTGTATCAATAAACCAAGATCCATACCAATGCAAATCTTGTTGGAGGTGCATCACTGTGGAGCTTCCAAAAAACCACCCATTCCTAGCTAGCTCTCTCTGCCTTGTGCTTATTGATCAAGATGTAAGCTCTCAGCCAGGCATGATGTTGAACACTTTTAATCCCAGCACTCAGGAGGCAGAGGCAGGAAGATCATGGTGTCTTATCATAGACTAACAAAGAGGTCTGGGGAGAGAGAGAGAGAGAGAGAGAGAGAGAGAGAGAGAGAGAGAGAGAGAGAGAGCGCAGGAACAGGGACATCTTTCTTAGGACCCTGAAAGAGCCTCTATATCTGGGTTCCATGACTTAGGCTCACCTCCACTACCTAGGCTCACCACCACGCCTGCTCCCCACAAGCTCACCTCTAAGCCTGCTGCTCTTACCTCCAACTGCCAAAATTCAAATGTAGGAGGCAGGCTCTGATGACTTTGTAGAGAACTCAGGAAGGTGTGGTTCCTGTGCTTTGGGTTTACACTGAGGGCAGAACTTGACATCTGGTCCAGATAACTGGGCTGCCCTTTAAGGCTGCCCCTCCAGGGGATGACAAATATTAGTCCACTTGGTGCCTCTGTCTTTAACTCTCTGCACTTGTGTCAAACATTATGTCCTATGACTGTTTCTTAGATTTTTGTCTGAACTCAGCAAAGCATAGAGTGGACAGTGAATTGCGATGTCTCTTTCCTCACAGTCTCATAGGAATGGGGAGCAAGGCTACAAGCTGACCAGCATGTCTTGCTTCCCCTCTCTAGTCTCAGGAGTGCGAGCCAGTGAGACGGGAAGACTTAGGCTGATGGCCCAATTGTTCAAACATGAGGGGAGTTTTCCAGAAGGGCAAAAGAAATCTGCTGTGCTCAGCTTAGGGATCAATCGATCCAGATGTTTGGACCTTGGATACTGAGACAGTTCAGGGAGACTTCTGACTTCTGAAGGAAGGGCTAGCAGCCAGTGGCATGTTTCAGGCATCTCTTTGGGGCCATGGTGGGAGTGAGGTGGGGCAGCGGTCAACATGTAAGTAGCCAATGGACATTATGGGCAAACATAGGAAGCTGACTGCACAGAATAGAAGGCCATTTGGAGATTAGAAATACTATATGCTAATCAGGAGTGGCGGTACACACCTTTAATCCCAGCACTCAGGAGGCAGAGGCAGGCGGATCTCTTTAAGTGTGAGGCCAGCCTAGTCTACAGAGTGAGTTCCAGGATAACCAAGGCTACACAGAGAAACCCTACCTTGAAAAACCACACACATTTACAAAATCCTAAATGTTCATAGTAATGACTCACCCATACGGGGCATAACTGAGATATGACTGTGCAATTAAACCTGCTTAATTAGTTTCCAAAGGGCTAGTGTTTTTTTCTGGAAGTCAGTAAATGTCAAAACAGGGAGGTATCCTACAAGACAATGGCAAGAATAATCCATATGCCACATTTACAGTGACTTGCTTTAAAAATACTTGTTCTAATAAAATATATTATGAAACCAATCTTAGGTGGACAAGTGAAGATGGCAGATGGGGCCCTTGTGCACAAAGACATTAGAAGATGCTTCTGCAAAAAGCTGTCCTTCAGAGCGGAGATAACACTGCTCTGGGCTTTTAATTCTGATTGATTTCAAAAATATAATGGGACAACTATCTTGTGTCTGTGTGACAGGATTCAGGAGTTAAGAGACACTCTTTCTGTGGACATAGCTCCCCATCAGCTCTTGCCTATCACATACAAGTCCCTGGGTTCGATCCCAGAGCTGCTAATAATTCAAAGGGGACACTGGAACAACGGGCTCAGTGGCTAAGGACGTGTACTTACTCTTACAGAGGACTCGTGTTCAGTTCCCAGCACTCATGTCAAATCCAGCACCTCTGGCCTCTGCAGGTGCCTGCATCCTAGCGCACATGATCCCTGCACACACATATTTAAAAAGAATAAAAATATATCTTCAACATAGGAGTAAGAAAGACCTTTTTAGAGCCAAGGGTGTAGCTCTGTGGTAGAGAACTTGTTAGCTAGAATGTACTAGGTTTGACCCCAGCACTGTAAATAAATTAAGGAAGGAAGTTAGGGAAAAAAGAGAAGGAAAGAAAGAAATGGTCTTCTCGGGGTCATTTTATTCACATCCATCATTGCCGAGAATATCCTTACGGTAGAGGAAGTTCATAATAAACGGGGAATTCAACTTTTCTGCAGACTATGAAATCACAATACGCATAGTTAGGAATTTAAGAAAAAGAGCCTTCACCAACAGCTCTGAGGAGAGGGCAAAGACCTAAAGTACTGCGTGTCGCCTATGAACCAAGGATAGCCTGGAACAAATCCAAAAGGCGGAACAGCCTAGCAGAAGTGCTCAGCCTGCAACTAAGCCTGAAGACCAAGGTCCCCGGGGCCAACTTCTCCCTGGAGCAGATCCAGCTTGCTTGCTTCAGTAGCCTGTGGACAGCAAAGAAAATATATTGCCTGATTTGGTCCCAAGTGGGTTTTGAGTTTCCCAAGTAGGCTGTTGTTTGACGTGTGGAAGAGCTAAATCCCAAGTGTATTCAGTACTCACACTGACAGAGAGCCCACACTCAACGTTCCACCAAGAAGGAACACACGCCAGCATCCAGAAGCCTCTAGCGTGTTTGCTCCTGAACGACAGAGGGGCTTATCCCACAGAAGGAGCCACGCGGCACGCATTCTCATGTGTGGGGCTTCTCTCACTCGGCATGGAGTGTTGTCATAGCTACGAATTGGGAATGATCCAGACAAGTTCATAACAGAAATAATGAACAAGCAAATGGTGATCCAGTCCGACCCTGGACTACAGTCTAGCAACCCAAATAACTGACCCGTTACGCACACAGAAGAAGAGATGAGTTCCACAAACATACGACTGGGTGAGAGACGCTGTATTCAAAATGAAACACGAGCAGGCAATCAGAGCTGCAAGCCTCTTCCTGGAACGGCAATTCCACAGAGGGTTCCGGTCGGGGTCTTACACCACAACCATTACAGTGGGTGGTTAACAGTGCCTAGGGACAGGGTTGGGGGGGTGGTGACAGAATTGGGCAGGGTATTACATTTTCATGGCCACTAATGAGGTTGGAAAGATTTCATTTATCTATCGACAAGCCGCGTATCCTTTGTTGTGAAATGTCCGTATGGTTTTCCTGTCCCCCGCCCGGCCTCCCCGTGGGCCTTTATTTCTATTGCTTCCGTTTACGACGGTGAGGAGGTCAGAATTAGAGTTACACCTGGCATAAGCCATCCAGTATAGGTGGTAGGTGACTGTGTCCCCTCTGCAGCTCCCACTGTAGATCCTTCTAGACTTTGCTCATGGTTTGCCTTTGTATGCTCTGAAGTAATTCCTCTTGTGTACCTACGGCTATACCCCTCTGAGGATGTGGATTCCGAGGAGTTTTTCACAGACAACAGTGTGTGTGTGTGTGTGTGTGTGTGTGTGTGTGTGTGTGTGTGTTGTATACATGTTCATATGGCTGTGTGCACTTGTGTGTGCTGGTTCAAAGGGCAGAAGTTGACACTGGATGTCTTTCTCCATTGTCTGCCACCTTACTTTTTGAGACACGGTTTCTCGTTGAACCTGAAGCTCACCCATTTGGCGAGGCTGGCTAGTGAGTGAGTTCAAAGGATCTCCTTGTATCTGCCTCCTCAGGTCTGGAATTACAGACACGGCCACACCTGGCTATTTATGTGGGTTCTAGGGATCTGGACTTAAGTCCTTGTGTTTGCGTGCAAGCTCTTTAACGACTGAGCCCCTCTCCAGCACTTTCGTAATATTACCTGTTTAAGTGGAGCACTGTTCGCATTTTATTTTGGTATATTCACAGAGTTCCGTGTTGACCACTCACCTAGACCCTTTCGTTCCCTTCAGAAAGAAGCTTGTACCTTTAACTGCCAATCTTCATTTCTTCCTGCTCCTCCATCCCTGGCAACCATGAATCCAATTTTTAATCATTGTAGATTTGCCTATTCTGGACATGTCAATAGATCATCTCATACAAGACATTGCCTTTTGAGTCTGATTTCTATTACCTCACAAACAAAACATTTTCAAAATTTCTGTGTGTGTCAAATTTCATCCCATTCTAGAGATGAATGCGACTCTACTGTGTCACCGTGTTCGTTGCCAGTTCATCAGCTGATGGACTTAGCGCGTCTGTCTCGGGCTATTATAAACAGCACTGCTGTGAAGATCATGACAATGGTTTTGTATAATGTATGCTTTAATTTCCTGTGGATTTATATCCAAGAGCAGAACTGCTGAATTCTTTGACAAGTCTAACTTTAACTTTCAAAGGGGTGGCCAAGCCTGGAGGTGGTGAATCCTAGTATTTGGGAGACTAAAGCAAGTGAACCTCTGAGTCCAGGGCCAGCCTGGTCTACCGAGTGAGTTTCAGGCCAGCCAGGGCTACAGAGAGAAACACTGCCCTGAAAAGAAAAAAAGAAAAAAAATGGCAAAGATGGCCTCCATGTTTGACATTCCCACAAGCAAGGTATGAAGGTTTCAGTTTCTCCCACCCTTGCAGCTGGCTTTTAAAAATTACAACCATCCTAGAAGCGATGAATTGGCAGCGTTTGTGGTTTTATTTACATTTTTCTGATTCATGATATCTTAGTGTCTTCTGGAGTACTTATTGGCCATTTCATTTCATCTTGGAGGAAATATCTGCTGAGACTTATGTTTTTTAATTGGGCTGTTGGTTTCTTTTCTTGTTGAATTGCAAGGTTTGAACATTCCAGACACAAGTCCCTTATTACATGCATGATCAGACCTAGGCTTCCCATTCTGCAGTTTCTTTCCCTTTGCTGATAGTATCTGCTGAAGCAGGAAAGTTCTAGGCTATTTTCAGAATACTTTTTTATGTATTCCTTGATCACACTCACCCCTCCCTTTCCCTCTAACTCCCTCAGACACCCCCAATATGTAAGCCACCCACTTTCGTGTCGTCTTAGTCTCTGTAACCCACCGAGTCTGACTGGAACTGGCCGCTGGAGTGTTTGGTGGACGAGCTTGTGAGGATAGCTCCCGTGACCTCACGAGTACAGCAGCCATCTCATGTACGGAAAACAGCCTTACACACGACTCCCCGTCTTCCGCCCACTCTTCCGTGATGCCCCCTGAGCTTTATGAGAGTGGAACAGATGCTCTGATTAGAATCGAGCACTCGACAGTCAATCTCAGTACAGTGACAATTATGGGTCTCTGTATTCTATCTCCCGCAGGGGGCAAAGGAGGAGAGCAGCACTAATCTACGGGTAGAAACATAAATCGATATTTAGAAGGCATTTGGCAACCTGTCCATTTAGCAAAGACAACAGGTGGTTCCCTCCTAGGGCCTATGACCTCCTGAGCCACGAGCTAGGATTTAATGTTAATGAAATCTAATGTATCTTATTCTTTGCTTACCTGTGGTTTTGGTGCCATATTGAAAAAACTATTGCCATAGTTTTTTTTTATATTTTAAAGGTTTTAGCTTTAGCGTATGATCCATTTTGATTTCTTGTACAATGTAAATGCAGTAGTTAAACTTGTCAACTTGGCTACATATGGAATCACCTAGGAGACCCATGAGGGCATTTTCAGAGTGGCTGGACTCCAGTGGGAAGATACAGAATTGGGGTGGCCCTGTAGACTGGGGCCCTGGGGTGAATAAAGAGGAGAAAGCAAGAGCTCCATGTAGTGAGGAGCTGTGGGCAGGCCTGCTTTTCGCCTCACCCGGCTCCCGCACGGCTAGCTTAGTCCCAGAAATAACAACACACAAATTGTATTCATTTAAGCACTGCCTGGCCCATTATCTCTAGAGAGTTAGTTACTGGCTAACTCTCACATCTTGATTAACCCATTTCTAATAATCTGTGTAGCACCACAAGGTGGTGGCTTACCGGAAAAGATTCAGCATGTCTGACCTGGTGGCTGGCTCCATGGCGTCTTCCTCACAGCCCTCTTCCCAGCATTCTATTCTGTTTACTCCGCCTACCTAATTTTCTGTCCTATCAAAGGGCCAAGGCAGTCTCTTTATAGACCAATGAAAATAACACAATAGACAGATAACCCTCCTCCATCAGCTCCAGCATCCATATTTCTTTGCCTCCTCATTGCCACGTTCCTGATGTCACGACTTCCCCGCTGCAATGGATGTGTGGTGTAGGAGTTCCTTCTGTTTGTGTGTTGCTTTCATAGCATAATGAATAAAGAAACTGCCTTGGCCTAGTTGATAGGGCAGAACTTAGGTAGGTGGAGAAGACAGAACTGAATTCTGGGAGGAAGAAGCAGAGTCAGAGAGCTGCCATGGTGCTGCCAGGTCAGACATGCTGAATCTTTCCCAGTAAGCTATGACCTCGTGGTGATACACAGATTAATAAAAATGGGTTAAATCAAGATGTGAGAGTTAGCCAATAAGAGACTAGAGATAATGGGTGAGGCAGTGATTTAATTAATACAATTTCTGTGTAATTTCAGATGTAAGCTAGCCAGGAGGCTGGAACAAGGGGTCCTGCTCCCTGTAACAGATGTGAGCCAAAATAAGCCCTCTCCTTTACTTTGTTTTCTTTCCTGATATTTTGCCACTGCAATAGTTGGCATAATTGGCACATTAGGGGCCTAATCTTGTTCCTTGTGTGGGGGTTCCAGTGTTACTGTGGAAAGGACCCTTCTTTCCCACCATGGCATCGCCTTGCCAACCTTGTCAAAACAAACAAGCAAAAATTGATCAACTATAAATGTGTTTTTCTTGCCTTTGAATTCCGTTCATTGATCCACATATGGCCACCCTATGTCAGAATGACCAAGTCGTTGCTAAAGTGTTGTCCAAAAGCTTAGGGATGAGGAAATAAGTCTTCCAACTTTACTTCCTCAAAATTTTCATGAATATTCTAAGCCTTGAAACACAAAATTCCACATGAATTTTAAGTCAGATTTTTAATTCCTGGAAAAAAAAAAACCCTATTGACTGTTTGGAGGCTACTGCATCTTAATGATATGAGGTTTCCCAATCCACAAAGAGAAGTTTCTTTCAACCACATCTGTCTTTAGATGTTCGTTCGTGTTGTTCACAGAACTCTGAAGCTTTCATGAAGCCAATCATGTCCTCCTTCCGTTGAATTTGCTCCTTCGTGTTGTTCTCTGTGCTGCCAGCATTCAGGCAATCGTTGCCTAATTTCACTTTCAGATCTATTACCATCAGTATGTAGAAATACAACTGGGTTTTTGTTTATTGATCTCTGAATTATTTACTCTCAAGGGTTACACTGGGATAGGCTCCTTCAGATCTTCTCTGTCAACACAACATTGTGCAATTTCACTTTTTTGCCTGCTGGTCCTGCTGACTGCACACTTCAGAACAACACTGAATAGAACTAGAGAGAGATGCCCTTCTTTTCTTCTTATTGGTCTTGGGTGAATCTCCAGTCTTCTGCCACGTTGCCATTAGGTCTTCGTTAAGTTTGATTCAAGTTGTAGGATTGTTATAAGTGTCCTTTATTGAGCTAAAGATGATCCTTTTTTACTGCCAGTTTGTTGAAGAGTGTGTGTGTGTGTGTGTGTGTGTGTGTGTGTGTGTCCCCCAAATGGTATACTCATAAACATAAAATAAAAATAAATAAATATGGTGATATATAATCATTCACACATTGATTTTTCTCATGTAGAACCTGCTAATTGAGTTTTGACAAGCAGAAATTCTTTTTAAAAAAGATTTAAAATACACACACTCACACACACACACACACACACACATATGTTTTTGCACCATGTGAGTGCAGGGCCCATGGAGGCCAGAAGAGGGCATTAGATCTTCTAGAACTAGAGTTACAGGTGATTGTGAGCCTCCATGCGGGTGCTGAGAACCGAACCTGGATCCTCGGCAAAATCAGCAAGTGTTCTTAACCACTAAGTCATTTCTCAAGCCCAGAGAAATTCTTAATTTTAAAATAGGTCTGTTTATGAATATTTTACTTTAGAGATTTTGGTTTTGTGTTCTGATTATGAAGTAGCTGCTTATTTCAGGATCACAAAGATGGTCTGTGTTGTCTGTACCTTGTCTTTTCATGTGAGCTGTCAAATCTATCCCTATATAAATCTGGAATTAATTTTCATAGAGAGTGTTTATGGAGGCAAATAGAACTTTTATGTGCACTGAGTTTGAATTGACCGAGCATCACTTTTTGAAAAGGGTTGGTGATGATCAACAGCTGCCTAACTGGGCTTAGGACCTACTAAATAGGAGGGAATCATTCCTGTTATTGGGAACCTAGTCAGCTATCCAGCGCTAGTGAGGTCATGGACCTTAGAAAATAATCTACTGTCAGCCAGTCATGGTGGCACACGCCTTTAATCCCAGCACTTGGGAAGCAGAGGCAGGCAGATCTCTATGAGTTCAAAGCAGGCAGACCTCTATGGGTTCAGATCTCCTGAGCTCCAGGACAGTCAGGGCTACACATAGAAACCCTGTCTCAAAGTAGGTCTAAGAGAATAATCTGCTATCATCACAGTGGTGGCTCACCGTAATTTACATTTTAAATCTTATGTCCACAGAGAAGTGAGGCTCCACCCTTCATCAAAGAAACCACTCTTTATAGCAAATGGAGACGGTGGCAGAAGAGGAAGACAGACTGTGGTGAGCACAGCCCCGACACCCCTGCATCCCAATTCTGAATCTAGGCTGAGGGGACAGCACAGAAGAGGGCTCAGAAAGATTAAGAATCAGAACACTAGGGAGTCGGCTGTGAAGCAGTCTCTTATCGACAATGGCTGTACCAGTGGGCACGTTAACGTGGAAGGGCAGCATTCCATGGACTCCCACTGTAGACAAAGAGCGACAGACAGCTAACGCCTAATGGGAGAAGGAGAGTTGGCCTCACCCAGGGATGAGCCCCTTTTTTGGGTTGTCCAGTCCAGAGTCGCCAGTCCTGAAATGAATACCTTCACACAAACAACGAAAAAGATTCAGAAGATTGTATTTCTATGTATCGCGCATGCAGGCACGTACATACATACATGTGTGATACTAATGATGGAGAAAAGACTTGGGACTCGAGAGTGGGGAGCCCCGGGAGGGGTTTGAGGGAAGGTAGCTGACAGGCGCTGGAGGGGGAAAGGAGGAGCAAAGCAATTCTGTGTCATTTAAAATATTTTTAAAAACTTTAAATAAAAATAAAAAAGAAACCTAGTTATCAGGAGCCTGGAAGTGGAGCCAGAAATCAGAAGTCAAGACACCTACAGAGCCCCTCCATGGTCTTGCCTCCAGGTTTCTGCCTTCAGTTTCTGCCCTGATGTCCCTCAGCAATCAGATGCAACCCGACAGTGTAAGACAAATGAACCCTTTGCCCCTAAGTCACAGTCACAAAATGAGGCTAGAACGCCATCGTGCCATTTTGTGAGACATGAACGGCATGTGAACTTCCCCGTGCTCTGCTCTGGGGGAAGCTCGTCCAGGTTTGCTTTGCTTCTCTATTCCCATAGTCATTGAGCATCCTCACAGATCGTGGTATCCTGCAGTGTAAAACTCTTGCAGGATCGGTGTGGCTGCTTTTGGGATTCCATATCTCCATATACGTTTCACAACCAACTTGCGAACGTATCTACACCGTCTCCTAGGATTTTCACTACAGGGCATTGATAGACTCGCTTAAGGATAAACAGGATTTTTACAATTATTGGCACTGCAGTAAGTTTCATTAGTGTGCAATTTTTAAAAGATTTGTCTTTTCTGTGACTTATTTAGTAAAAATAAGTAAAGATAACAATGGCTATAATGGTGATAGTGACACCCAGCACAACCAGGGAACACGCGATGCTTGTGTTCAGTGTTTTGGGGATTTTTATTTTATTGCATTGTAAAAATTAGCTGTTAATATATCAAAAGCTAGAGGAGCTTCATAAAGAAAGTCGTGACATTTTGTTACAGGTTATGAAAGTCACCTTTGAACTAACAGGGAAGTGTGTCATGCCCTTTGTTGAGAAGAATTAATAAGCATGCGTGTCAGCGATTTTTGAACAGATAAGAACCTTGATTTTAATTCGAACATTAACAGGGTGTTCCCGGGTCATAGAAGAGTAGTTACCATTTCTGTCGAAGCAGTTCTAAATGTTTTCATTTCACCAGCAAAAATTTAGCTGTGAAAAACTCTGATGTGAGACTATTGTGCCAGAGCTTGGCACGAAGCTGAGATAAGACCTTAAAAAGCCACATGACTTTGGTTCACAAGTATTAGGAGACCAAGAAGTCAAAAAAATAAAACAAACAGAAACCACTCAAGATCCATTTCTGGTGTTCGTTTGTTTTGTTTTGACAGGATCTCGCTCTGGAACTTTCTATTTAGACCAGGCTGGCCTCAAAATTAGAGATCCATCTGCTTCTGCCTCCAGGGTACTGGGACTAAGGGTGGTGCCACCATGCCCAGCCTATTCAGATGTAAAACGTGAGAAAGGTGGTATTTTACTTTCCAGCAGAGAGGTGGTTTGTTTAATCAATGATGTTACCATATTTGATCATTGACTTGAAAAACAGCATCAACGACAAGTAAAATATCGAATGGATTAGTCCTTATTTAAAACATGAAAAAATAGAACAGATTTAGGGGAAATTCGACATAAGCTCAAGATGGGGCAGCAAGGATTATGGAGTGCAATGCAGAAAAGCTAGATTTCATAAGAGAAATACAGATTGGAAGATAAAAAATTAAAATAGAAAAATCAACTTGAGAAAAATATTTGCCCTACTCTTGATTGGTGGACTGTTTGCTCTTTGCAGCTGATGAGTTAAAAATGACACCCACTAGTGAAGGGGTGGGCTGGGCAGTGCACAGGACAGAGGAGCTGACACCCACTAGTGAAGGGGTGGGCTGGGCAGTGCACAGGACAGAGGAGCTGTGGAGCAATAGACACACAAAGATGTACCAGTCGAGATGCACTTCCCGAAAACACGACTCTGAAACTGTGCCTGCAGACTCTGAGGTTCTGTCCTTGTGTCAAAGAAGCTTAGGTCCATAAGAAACATTGACATCAGAGAAAGGATTTGTCTAAGGAAGAGGGCGTCTCAGAAACAACTTAACACTTAACCACACTTTTTCTTTGCACAGCAGAGCTTTTGTTCATTAGACAGCTCCCCCCCCCCCACCCCGGCCATTCCTTTTCCTAGTTCAGGATTCCACGGGCTTTCAAGCGAAGGTGGACATCGTGGGTCATGCCTGTCATCCTGTCATGCAGGCGACTGAGGCAGAAGTGTAACGAGTTTGATGCCAGCCTGGGCTACATAGTGAGTTTCGGGCCAGCCTGAACTACTTTCACATCGTGCGCGCACACACGCACACTCTCTCTCTCTCTCTCTCTCTCTCTCTCTCTCTCTCTCTCACACACACACACACACACACACACACACACACACACACGCACATTCTCTCCCTCCCTCTCTCTCTTTCTCTCACACACACACGCACATTCTCTCTCTCTCTCTCACACACACACACACGCACATTCTCTCTCTCTCTCTCTCTCACACACATACACGCACATTCTCTCTCTTTCTCTCTCTCTCTCTCACACACACACACACATTCTCTCTCTCTCTCTCTCACACACACACACACACATATTCTCCCTCCCTCCCTCTCTCTCTCTCTCTCTCTCTCTCTCTCTCTCCCTCTCTCTCTCTCTCTCTCTCACACACACACACACACACATTCTCTCCCGCCCATACACACACACCATACACACATATTTCTAATCACCTGGATCTTTTAAGTCCACTGTTCTGTAGGGTTCCCGTGGATACTAACATGATTACATGGTCTGCCTCTTGGGAATCTCTTTTGCTGTCCATTTCAGAGACTTTATTGTCAAACCTTCAAGCAGGAGAAGTCAAACTCTCGCACTATCCTATGAGAAGACGCTCAGACCCGCCTGCTAGGGACATCCAACTCACACCAGCACCTCGCGTTCCTCACTCATCATTTTGAAAGACTGAAACCGCTTGATGAACCCAGCAATAGGGAGTTACATGAGAGACAGCGGAAGGCGTCCTGTGGCTGAAGGAAGCCGACAGTACTGGCTAAAGAGTCAAGCGTGTGGAATTTGACCCAGGCAACGCACTGGTGGAGGCTGTAGTTGAAGGGACGTGTGCTAGCAGTTTCCTACTGGAAAGAAGTTCGAACTACTGTTTACTTTATGGGATGTCTGTAACCTAGGAGACGGTGCATATATACATTCGCAAGTTGATTGTGAAACGTTTATGGAAATATGAAATGCCAAAAGTAGCCACACCGATCCTGCAAGAGTTTTACACTGGATACCAAGATCTGTGTTGATGCTCAATGACTATGGGAATAGAGAATGTAACTCTGCCCGTATGTTTCTCTGCCCGTGTGACACTGGGTTCTAGGCCAACTAGGTCTCTGGCTGCAAGAGTTCCACAGCTTCCCCCAAACGGCACCACCATCCTCAGACTGAGTATTCAAACACACAAGTCAGGGGCCTACAATTCACATTCAAACCATCCATGATCCATGATCCAGCGAGTCACCAAAAGATCCCTATGTACGATGTCCAAAACCATAGTGGTGCACCTATAATCTTAGCAATGAATGTGGGGGGCAGGTGGTGATTGGAGGCAAGAGGAACAGAACTTCAAGGCCAGCCTGGAGCACACCAGATCTTGTCTGGAATAAGAGGCAGAGGAAGAAGAAATCTGCACATTCTATATATCCCGGAAGACGGCCTGACGTTTTCTTTGTTTTAATCAACTGATTTGGTTGCAAAGATCACAGCTCGTAGTCATGACCCATTAGGTGCGGGTTCCCAGGAATTCTGATGTAGTCGGTATGCGGGTGTAGCCTTGGCATCAGACGTTTACAAGCTCCCTGGGACGTTCTAGTGTGACTAAGAACTATTAGCACAAATAACTTAGGTCTGTAAGGCCAATTTTGGCAAATGGCCCGGAAAGCTGTTTTTGCAATTCTCCCTCTGACCACTAGATGGCGGGTTGTCCACGCAACAGCATTTCAATACCAGGTGTTTGCTGAATTGGTCCGTGGGCCGCATAGAGGCCAACAAGGAAGCTCCCAGCTCAGGCAGATCAAACACTCTGCATGCTTGGCCTCACCCGGAATCCTGTCGTTGACGGGCATCTTTTTTAAGTTTTGAGAGGGACGGAAAGAGGAAAGAGAAGAATCAGAACCCTCAGATCTGTTAAGCCTGGCCTTTGCAACAGCCGGTGAGACAGTTCCTCACTTCTTCTGAGCCTAGGTGTTTTCTTGGGTGTAAATTACAGCCAGACATTCTTTAAGGAAAGACCACGCCCTTTGTTTGGAATGAGGCTTTTTGGAAACCTTTTAATTAAAAGTAGCTAGTTCGCCTTGTTGCAAATAGCCAAGAGGCACTACGTTTTTTATCATTGACTTTCGCCCATCTGAGAATCAAACTTAGGGCCCCTTGCCGTCTAAGCAAATGCTCTTCCACGGAGCAGCAAACAGCCTCAGCCTCAGAAGGGCAATATTTAAACTCTATTTATAGATTCGGATTAGTGGTGGGAGTAAATGGGGCGGGCAGGAGAAAACCGGGAAATCAAGAAGAGCCCTGTCACCCTGACACACAAGAGTGTGATTTTTCCGGAAAACAAGTACCTCTGGGCTTTTTTTTTTCCCCCTTTGATCTGAAAATAAGCACCAGCCTCCACACTCCTTGGTTGTGCACTGTTGGTTCATTAAAGAGCCATCTGCCGATTCCCTGTAAGAACTCAACATCCAATGATGATGGGCAAAGTCCAGAAACAACTTCAAGACAGTTTTTCGTTTTCAATAAAATTAGCTTTAAAACGGAGTGCAATTACTGTGTCTGTGTTTCTGCCATTTGAAGTTTCTCCCATTGAAATTTATAATATATTCATTTTGGTGACTGTAATTTCTGTCCTTTTGAGACCAGAACCCTGCTGGCTGATGGCTGCTACATCTCGAAGCTGGAGGTCAGCACAAAGGAAGCGAGACTCCCTTCATGATCATCCTAGTCTGGACTACACCACCCGGGAGACCCTCCCACCAAAAATGTGTTCCAAAATCCAATTAGGCAGGATTCGCCAGAGAAAACGGCACCAGGAGGATGTGGATAATCAATTGATTGCAAGGGATTTGGATAATGGATCTACGGAGGACGGGGAATCGGGGAGTCCTAAGATCTGCAGACTGCAAACTGGAGACACAAGGGAGCTGAGGCTGCAGGTCCAGTCGGGAAAGCCAGGGAGGGAAGTCCAGCTGATCTCCAAGCCGGGTATGACTGTGGGGTGGTGAGCTCGCTCCCTCTCGCTCAGTCTTTGTGTTTGAGTCATCAGCACACTGGGTGGCCATCCAGTACCTTCGTCAAAGTGTGTGCCACACTAGTTCCTTGGGATGTTAATAAAGGCAATTGGATATGGGAAGTTCAGGTGTCAAATAAGTTTGGAAAATCCTGGGTAAAACTGTCAAACAACCATCGTTTCCAGCAGGACCTTTTGGAGCCTTTAGCATGCCTCTGTGCCCTGGGGTCATTCAAAAGAGGGGGTGCATCCAAACTTCCCAAACGTATCACACAGCTCAGTGCTGCACTGCTGAAATAAAATAATTGAAATAAACGACCTAAAGAAGAATCAATCCTCACTGACTCCTGGACCCAGAAGTTTTAACACAGAGTAAAAGGACTCTATTGTGTGGGAAGAGAACTATCGGAGAAGAGAGAAGTAGAAGACGGCCGCTCACCTCGTAGCGTCCAGGAAGCAGAGAGGACCACAGACCAACACTCTCGGAAGGCATGTTCCCCGACTCCCCTTCCTCCAGGCAGGCCCACCTTCTACCTTCTGGTCTACCAGTCCCTAATAATTTATTAAAACTCTGAATCTATCCATGGATGAAACCACCAGTAAGTTGTTGGAGCCTTCACGCTCTGCTTCTCTCTCGACCCTCCGCGGACACACCCCAGAGTGTGAGTTACTAATCTCACAGGTGTGTTTCAAGTTCATCAAATTGACATCGGCCAAACTGCACACTCATTTGACACAGTGGCCCATTTGGCCCTCAGCACCTCCCCAGATACTGCCCTTGTGGCTTTATTAAGCACTTCTGAGCTGAGGATGTCTTCCTCCTGATTGTGTACCTAGCCCCCAACATGAAACTGTAAAGCAAACAGATTCAAGTGATGTTTGCAGGGCTGTTGAAGGCCACACAGATGATAACACAAGAGAGATAACACAAGAGACTCTGCAGGTCAGTTGGAAGCAAGGCTCCCTGGAGCCTACTGCAGCCCCTCCCAGCCACTGCCAGAGGCCCAGAAGATGCAAATGGACGGACATTGAGAACCTCAGAGCCAAACTGTGGCTTTCACTGTGACAGATGTTGCAGCGGGATAGGAGAGAGGCTCATCCTTCTTCAGAGACTGGATGAGATGTGCCTGCCATGGCCCTTGCTCTTTCTCTCCCCTCGCTGGTGCCTGTGCTTGCTACCAGCACTTCTGTCTGCATTTCTGGCTCTGAGAGCAGCCTACAGGTAGAAGCCCTCTAGATTTGAAGTTCTCGCGAGGGCTAGTGTTAATTGTCAGCTTGACAGATTTTAGATGCACCTGGAAAATGGGTAGGTGAGCATGCCTGTGGGGACTGTCTTGATTGTTTGGCTGTAGAAAGACCCACTCACTATGGGTAGACCACACCCTGGGTCTCCATCCTGAACTGTATGAAAAGGAGGAAGTGGGACAGGGGAGATGACTCGGTGATTAGAGCGTGTCCCACACAAGTGTGCAGATCTGAGTCCCGATTCCCAGAATGTTCTGGAAATACCTGGTGATCACGGTGGCCTACCTATGTTCCCATCCTTAGATGGTGGATGCAAAGGATCCTGGAAGCTACCTGCCCAGCAAGAGTAGCCTTACTGGGGAGCTCTGACTGAGAGCCTCTCCCTCAGTGAACACGGTGGGAGAGTTATGGAGGGTGATTCCCAGCATCAGTCTTGAGTCTCCACGTGTGCATGCTCACATATGCAAACTCACACATAACATGTGCACACACATGCTCACCCACATACGCAAACCCACACACCATGTGCACACAGTTGCATGCCCACATATGCGAACTCGAGACAGCACATGCACACACACATACACGCCCACATGCACAAACTCACACACAGCACATGCACACATATGCACGCCCACATGCACAAACTCACACATAGCACATGCACACATATGCACGCCCACATGCACAAACTCACACACAGCACATGCACAAACTCACGCACAGCACATGCACACACATGCACGCCCACATGCACAAACTCACACACAGCACATGCACACACATGCACGCCCACATGCACAAACTCACACACAGCACATGCACACACATGCACGCCCACATGCACAAACTCACACACAGCACATGCACACACATGCACGCCCACATGCACAAACTCACACACAGCACATGCACAAACTCACACACAGCACATGCACACACATGCACGCCCACATGCACAAACTCACACACAGCACATGCACGCCCACATACACAAACACGTGCACGCCCACATATACGAACTCACGTACAGCACATGGACACACATGCACACCCACACACACAAACACGTGCACGCCCACATACGCGAACTCACGTACAGCACATGGACACACATGCACACCCACATACACAAACACGTGCACGCCCACATACACGAACTCACGTACAGCACATGGACACACATGCACACCCACATACACAAACACGTGCACGCCCACATACGCGAACTCACGTACAGCACATGGACACACATGCAAATGGAAAATGAAAGGAAATGAGCACCTGAGCTGAGCACTAGCGTTCCTCACTCTCTCCTGCTCCAGATGCAGCGTGACCCGCTGCTTCAAGCTCCTGACGTCACACCTACCCCGCCACAATGGACTGTCCCCTCGAGCTGTGAGTCCAAGCAAGCCCTTTGTCCTTCAGGATGCTTCTGACATTATCACAGCCATAGGAAAGAACAAAACAGAAACTGGAGACATGGTTGAAGTACCCAGGCTCTCTTGCTCTTTACCTGGGAAACCCTAGGTGGCTCTCTGGGGTGGAGCTTCTGGGTGGGGGTGTGTAACTGGTCTGCAGTGGTGACTTGACAGTGCATGAGCCCACGTGGCCTTCCTTAGCACCCTGCCAGTGTCTTCTGGGATTATATAAACTCCCAGGATCAGGGGCTGTGGAATGATTAAGGCCCTACTCATCCCTTCTATGGACTCTTCTTGACACCATCTCAGACAGAGAATGTCTAGAGTGAGGGAAATCCCTCTCTCCTATGTCTCTGAGTTCTCAAACAGGAAGCCACGGTCCTGTATGTTAGTAACTTCTCTTTGTGTCTCTATCAATTTCTCACTTGACCTCAGGGGAGACTGTAAGGTGTCTCTGTGTGAGTGTGTGTGTGGTGTGTCCTAGGTGAACGAAATAGGCTTGAAGCATGCAACAACTTGTGAAAAACGCTCTCTGCATCCTGAGGATACACTCAGCACCCCCCTCCCCTGAACCTTCTCTGCCACTGAGCTACACTGCTCAAGAAAAATCTCTAATAGAAGCTGAGAAGCAGTCCCAGCTGCTGTGATGAGCAGCAGTGGGGGTTCTCCGGTCAGACATGCGAGCCATCCCAATCCAACGGAACTTCTAAGCGAGATATAAAGAATGAAAAAGAGCTAGGCAGACGTGGAGGAAAGAGAGGGGAAGAGGGGCATGGGCAGTGGGCACAGCCTATGCAAAGGGCTTGCAGAGGAGAAATGCCACTTTCCATGCCAGAGTCTCTGATAGATGGTAGAAACAGAGGTAAGAAGAATCCTCTCCCTAACCCATGTGGTCCTTGTCAAGCAGAAATGCATAGACCAGAAAGAAGCACCAATACACCTCTTGCAGGCCAGCGCCAGGCTCTCTTTCATAGATGGTTCATCTACTCCACAGGTGTGTGATGTTATTACCCTCTGCCCCTGAAGCTGAATTAAATCTTGTGATTTATTTTGGGTGGACACGCCAAGCTGCCCTTCCCAGGAACGCAGTGGTAAGGCCTGCCCTCTCTTTCTGTCTGCCATGGCGCTCTGTCTGGAGCATGGGGACCTTCTAGCTAGTTCTTGGTTGTAAGTGGCACAAGCCAGATACAGACTTTGACTGTTTCAGTCCACTGAGATTTAAGGGATTCTGTTGTAGCGTGGTCTGGCCCATCCCAGAGGATAAACCTACCAAAGCTGCTTCAGGGAACCCACTCAGGAGCAGGCTTGCTGACTGCTTAGCTACACTCCCCGCTAGGCCCCAAGGATTTCCTTTGAATCCTTGCCTCTGCCAGTTCTGTGGAGAAATGCCCGGCAGGGCCCTTGAGTGCTTCATGTCTCTGCTCTTCATCTATAAAATAGCAACGATTGTATTCACTGTGAAAATTACATAGGTTAATTCATGGGAGAAGCTTGGAAAGTTGCCAGACGCGGAGTAAGTGCTCAATAAATATTAGCTTTATTATTAATATTTCTTCAAAAACAAACAACAGTTGGATGCCGCAGGTGGCCTGGATCCCTTTTTAGGAAAAAATATTATCCAGAGGAAACCTCGCGCGCATCTGCCTTTGGGAAGAAGGGTATTGTAGCAAAGGAGGCAAGCTCAAATGTACCTATTGGTGGAGCCGGAGAGCGACATCAATATGTTTAGCTTTAGTTTTCCCTACGTTTGATAGAGCCCTAGTCTAGAGAGAATAACATCTTCTTCCATAAAAACAGGGGTCCACATGAAGTGATCAATGCCAGTCGTACTAGTTGGAGATGAGAATACCACAGAACATGTGACCCAGCTAAAGCGATAGCTGGAGCCGTCCCCAGTGTAGGTATTGTGCTGATAGATTTTGGGTGTTTGGGTTTTGTTTGTTTGATTTTGATTTTTTGAGACAGGGTTTCTCTGTAGCCTTGGAACCTGCTCTGGAACTAATTCCTTGTAGAACAGGCTATCCTCAAACTCACAAAGATCCTCCTGCCTCTGCCTCCTGAGTGCTGGAATTAAAGGTGTGCGCTACCACCACCTGACAAGTTTTGTTTGTTTTTGGAGACAAGATTTGTCTGTGGCTCTGGCTGTCCTGGAACTCGCTCTGCAGTCCAGGCTGGCCTCGAACTCTGAGATCTGCCTCCTTCTGCCTCCTGAGTGCTGGGATTAAACGTGTGTGCCACCAATGCCTGGCTCAGGTGTGTGTTTTTAAGAAGTAGAAGATGCTGGTTTTCATGTGTGACTTGTTTTGTTTTAAGATACGCTTTAGGGCAGTGATTCTCAAACCGTGGGTCATGACCCCCTTTGGCAAACCTCTATCCCCAAAAATATTTACATTGCGATTCCTAACAGCAGCAAAATTACAGTTATGAAGTGGCAATGAAATAATTTTACGGTTGGGGGTCACCACAACATGAGGAATTATATTAAAGAGTTGTAACATCATGAAGGTTGAGAACCACTGACTTAGGGCAACAGATCATATCCTCTGGACTTTGCACTTGTGAACTGTCAGCTGCTATGGTCACCTGTAGAAGACTGAACCCACTAACATTCCATAAAGGATATGGAGGGGCGCATGAAGCCCCGTTCCTCCCTGAGGAAGCATTGGCAGTTAATAGTTGGCATATATAGGGAGAATCATAGTCCTCAGTGGAGTAGCCATTGGTGGGTTGCTCTTATGCCAATAAATAATCACATACACACTCACACACGACAAAAGCTTTTCTAGATATTTAAATGAAGTCTGGAGAGATGGCTCAGAGGTTAAGAGCACTCACTGCTCTTCCAGAAGATGCAAGTTCAAATTCAAGCACCTACACCAAGCAGCTCACAACCACCTGTAGCCACAGCTCCAAGGGATCCAACAACCTGTTCAGGCCTCTGGGGGCGGGGGCTGTACACATGCAACATATATCCATATGCATATAAGTAGATAATAGCTATTTAAGACATTAACTGACATATAATAGCATTATGTGTCTATGGGGTACAATTGATATATTGGCACATATTTCATCCTATGTTCATATTTCATCTATGTTCATATTTCACCCTATGCTCATATTTCATCTATGTTCATATTATCTCATCCTATGTTCACCAAATGAAGGGTTAGCCCTGTCACCGCACACATTTATCTTTGTGATGTGTGCACTCCAAAACGACTCTTTTAGCTGTTTGGAAATGCACAATATGAAGTTAGGTGTGGCGGGACATATCTGTCATCCCAGCAGTCAGGACTGAGGCAGGGGGATCGCTACACGTTTGAGGCCACCCTAAATGGCACTGCAAGTGCCAGGGCGGGCTTCGTAGCAAGACCCTGTCTTTAAAAAGGGGGGTCTTTACTGATGCATTACTGACTGTATGGCCCTCCTACTGTGAGATCCAAAGCAGAACTTACTCCTTGATCTCTGACTCAGCACCCATGGGCCCATTTCTCCCCATATGCCCTTCCCCTAGCAAGGGCCTTTGAGAAACTGGCTGCTACTCTAGTCTTTATCACGGCCCCATAAACACACCCCTTGTCCCTTTAGGATCCGTTCTTCTGCCTGTTTCCACCAGCGGCCAGTTAGCCAAAGTCCTCCTGGTGGACGGTCCTCCCAATTTCTTCTTGTTGTTGTTAATATTTATTAGTTGGTTAGTTAGTTCATCCTTTTAGACCAGGCTGGACTTGAGCCCGTGATTCTTCTGCCTCCATCTCCTCAATGCTGGGGTTATGCGTGTGCTTTACCAGGCCCAGTTCCTTGAACATTTTTAGCTCTCATGACTCCGTGGGGTTCCTCGCAGACTCCCATCTTTCTCCACACAGTGGAGGAGCAAGGTGCTCCCCTTTCTCTCCTGCCAGCCCGAGTCAGGGGAACCCATGAATTCATCAGTCAGAGCTGAACAGCGGGAACCTTCAAAACCGTCACCAGCAACTCTGAGGCTGATAAGAGGCAGAGACTTTAAACCTTTTTTTTTTCTCTAGGATGAGTCAGCTTCTTATCTGTGGTGTAGGTCAAGTAATAGCCAAGATCATACTCAGAGAGTGACATGTGGTCCATTCTATCAGCATTCCCTAATCCCCACGATCTCTTCGAGGAAGGGTCCACAAACCAGCAGCCAGCCATAGAATCACATCCTTGAATATCTCAATTCTCTGGTAGCGACTGAATAGGGAAAGAGACTCTAAAAGATGCGATTTTAAACATCCCCACACAATGACGTGTGAACACTTCACAGACCTGTCAGAGTTTCTGGCTGTTTTTGTCTTTCTACCTGGTTCTCGCCAAACAGAACTGGCAGACTCTCCCCTCTCCAATCCCGGTTCCAACCCCAATCCTAGTCTAATTTCTTGCACGTGGTCTGAGGACTTAGCCACACAGGAACACAAGGGAACAAGTTTGGTTTTTAATAACGCAGGAGAGGCAGAGAAACAAGAGCCTTCCCTGAGTAATGAGACGCGGACAGCCTAGCGTTCTGGAAGAACACAACCTTAACCAGGGATTTCCCCTTTTGACTCGTGCTTGTTAATATAGAAAACATTTGCTGCCACGTTTAATGATGAAGCTTTGTAATATGTCTGTAGCCAGCACAGAACCAATTAGTGTAGTGCGGATGGAGTCGTAGAGGCAGCAGGCAGAGCTCCTGCTCCCACCTCGGCCCTTCCAGCAGACAGGGCATCTCTGGGTCTGAGGACAACTGGGCATTACAGGTCCTCCCTTGATGAAGGCTTGCACCAAGACAGGGGGATCAACCATTTCTTCATAATCTCCTGCAGGAACCCACTGAGAAAAGAGCAGCCTGAGGTGAAAGGTTCTATTGATAACCTTCAGAAGTTTCCAAATATCTTAAACCTCGCAAGAGCAAAAATGGGGGCATAGAGGGACAGGCAAGGGTTCGTTCCTATGTGCTTGCCAATCTCTAGCAGCCAGTGGCACCCAGCTGGGCCTCAGCCAGTGGAGGGTGGGAAGCCTAACCCACTCTGGGCAACTTTGTTTTCTTATGGCAGGCACAGCTGCCATCCAGGCGTCTCCCTGGGGTGGCACCAGTCCTACCAAGGCTGGTCTTGGTCACCTGGGTTGACTCAGTGTCCCTTCCCATAAGTTGATGCCTATGTCTTCCAGATTTGGAATGTGGCTTTGCATGTGGACTGGGGAGAGGCAAGTGAGTCTTGGCGATCTCACTTGGTCTTCATGACAGTCTCGTCATGGAGAGTTCTTATTTCTCGCATTTTTTTTAAAAAAAAAGGAAGGTAAAATTCATATTACAGATGAATCACTTACTGTTGAAAGAGTACTGCCATCTTCAAGGGTGGGGAAACTGAGATTCCAGCCAGTCAATGGCTGGAGAGGCAGAGTTCTCCAGGATTAACTCTGGTAGTCCCAGGTAGGCTCCCTTACCCTTGTATTCCCAGAGCTGGAACTGAATAGGTGCTCAGTAAGCAATAGCTGAGTGAATGAGATGTAGAATGAACGGCAGAATGGCCAGGAGCTGCCACCCCTTCCAGTTCATAATGCATCCTACTTGGGATGAATTCCCTTCTGGTTTCTTGAGGCTTGTCTCCTCTTCTAGTCCCTGGGAATTAAGCCTGTGACTCTCGGCAGAGAAGCCTGGCTCATGAAGGGGACTAGCCACTTGTTGAGACCCTTGAGTACCTTTCCCATTGTGCTAGTTAGCCTTTGTCAAATTGGCACTAGCTATAGTGACCTGGGAAAATCCATCCTATTGGTCCATGGGCATATCCGTGGGGCATCTTCTTCTTAAGAGCCTAGCCCACTGGACCAGTGCTACCTCTGGGTAGGTGGTTCTGGGCTGTATAAGAAAGCAGGCTGAGAAAGCCAGTGAGCAGCATTCCTCCATGGCCTCTAGGTTCCTGCCTTGGGTTTCTGCCCTGATTTCGCTTAGTGATGGACTGTAAGCTGTTGCTTTTGGTTAGTGTTTTATCACAGAATGGAAACCTAACCAGGGCACCTACCATAGCCTCTGCCTAAGCCCTGTTCATCCCTGAAAGAGTACCTCTACCAGCCTCTTCACAGGGGCAACCACTGTCAGCTCTACCCTCACTGTGTCTATGACCAAGTCCTCGAACTTCTCTGACTCTTGATTCTTTCATCTGTTAAAAGAGACAAGTAACAAGGTTCATTGTGTGACTGGACCAGACCAAGTCTGTGCAAAGACAGCCAGATGGTTCCACCACTAGAGTGTGTCTGTAGACAGGATCTTCCATGATGTATACATGGTTATTTACTATACTAGGCTCTCTTTGTGTGTTTGAAATACATATTTTTTTCTTTTTTTTATATTTATTTATTTATTATGCATACAATGTTCTGCCTGTATGTCTGCCTGCAGGCCAGAAGAGGGCACCAGATCTCATTATGGGTGTTTGTGAACCACCATGTGGTTGCTGGGAATTGAACTCAGGACCTCTGGAAGAGCAGCCACTGCTCTTAACCACTGAGCCATCTTTCCAGCCCCTATTTTTTTCTTAAATAAGTGAACTCATGTAGATACTGCAATGAGGCATAAAGACCATTTCTTTAAAAGTTTTTCTTCTACTTCCTCTCCTTTATCTCCTCCTCCTCATCTTCTTCGTGTGTACTTCCGCAATGGCTGAAGCCAAAAGACGTAGGTCTTTTCCTTCCTCCTTTATGTGACCACCAGGGATCAAACTCAGGTGGCTAGACTTTGTGGCCAGTACCTTACCAGCGGAGCCATCTCCCAGCCCATGAAAACCTATTTCTAAGGAAAATGAGGGCAAACACACCCCAGGGGCTCTGAGCAGTCTGAAAGGGTGGTAGAGGGGCAAAGAAGTCTGATCTCCTTTGTGTGCACAGATGTGGAGCAACGTCTCAGCAGCTGGAAGTCAGATCGAAGCACCTTGGTGGGTCCACATCACCTACAAGACATCCACTGGGGGAGTCCAGAGGAACCGGGTGCTGGGGACAGGGGAGTCAAATCCTCCACGTGCACAGATGTGGAGCAAGGTCTCAGCAGCTGGAAGTCAGATCAGAGCACCTTGAAGGGTCCACATCATCTACAAAGCATTCCATTGGGGGAGTCCAGCGGAACTGGGTGCTGGTAAGAACTTCCTCCAATACGGAAGCTCCTGGTACCCCCACTTTTATTTCCATCCACGAACCCAAGCCCCTTCTCCTAAGTTTTCCCTATTGGCTGCCCACCATACCCACACTATCACGGTCCTGTAGGTATACCTTTCTCCCGGGTCCCTTATTTTTACCTCCAAACACTTATGACATTTCCAGTGACTGTCCCATTCCTACTATCCCTGAAAACGGTCCTCTGCACTCCTCTAGCAGAGCTCCCAGAAGGATCCAGGGTTCTGCTTCTTAAATATTTTCCAGGTATGTGAAGAGTTGGCTGAGTGATAGGACACCCCTTGCCGGGTCAGTAACATGTGAGTGAAGACACCAGAGGCCCCATCCCAGGGAGCTGTGAGAGCCAACACACCGTTTACTAAGCTTGTCCCTGTAGCTAGGGGCATTCTACCATTCATTTGCATCCTTAAGTGAAGTTTAATCAGGAAAATCCCCCCAATGCCCCAGTGACGGACATGCAACATGGTCAAGAAAGCAGGGTTTTTTTGTGGGGTGCTGTTTGTTACGCAGCATGATTAAACTATCTGATGCAGGGTGATGGCGGCAACTGAAAGCGCTCACTGGCCATTGGTAACGTCTGATTGCCCTCTCAAGGATACCAAGAGATAGAAACAGAGGCAGGACATCAAGAGAACCCAAGGCTGTGAGTAAAGAGCTTCCATGGGACAATGTAAAGACATAAAGAGCTTGGCATTCCTCGGGTTCACTGTGGGAGCCTACAGTTCTTAATCTGCTCCATCTTGACTGAAGGTCAGAGAGTTCAAACCTATTCTTGCTCCTCAAGGAGAAGTAACAGGACGTTTGACCCAAGGTGTGGTTACTGGATGTCTTGCTACTCAAAGACCAGACAACAGGATGTTTGACTTAGGGCGTGGTTACCAGGTGTTCAGAGATGTGAGGAAGTCATTACGCTTGTCCGTTCCTTGTCTCACGGGAGGGAAGTCTTGTGCCCTCCCCTTTCGAGTGGGGTATATAAGGACTATGAACAATAAACTCAGGGTTGTTATAGTAGTCACCGGGAGCTTTAATACCGTTCCTCATGCCGTGGTGACCCCCAATCATAGAATTTTCATTGCTGCTTTATAAATGTAAACTTGCTACGGTCATGAGTCACAGTGAAATTATCTGTGTTTTCCGATGGTCTTTGGTGACCCCTGTGAAAGGGTCGTTTGACCCCCCCCCCAGGGGTCGCAGCCCACAGAGCGAGAGTCACTGGTTTAGAGCTTGCTGACTCATCCAAGGGCCATGAGTTAAAGGCTGACTCAGCAGCCTATGTTACCAAAGGGGGTAATAAGGGTTCTGCGTAGAGTCTAACAGAAGTTAGGTCACTGGGGGTGTGTCCTCAAAGGGGATATTAGGTTAGCCATTCCTTCCTCTGTTACTTTCCAGCCACGAGGGGAGTAACTTTATTCTACCGTGTGCTCCCTCTACAGAACCACTTCGACTCAAAACTGTTAGAACTGCCACCACCCCAATTCCCCAGCCATCACTAAAACCTTAGAACCCCTGAGACAAAACAGGTCTTTCCTCCTCTGGAGTAGTTTGTCCTGCCTAGTCATCACACCCAGCGTCCGAGAGGAGGGGAATGGAATTATCTCCTGTGTCCCTCGTAACACAGCAAGGGAATTTGATGGGATTGTGTGGTAGGGTCAATGCTATGTCCCTTGCTGTGGGCCCAACGGGCTCGTATTGGGACCAGGGGTGTGTTGTGTGTAGAGAGGTAGCCGCAGTGGCCCACACTCTCACAGTTTGCTGGGAAAGAAGATGATGGAACATGATCAAGAAAGCAGGTTTCTAATCATGAAGTAGGTGTGGTCCTATTGGTCCAAAGGTCCCAACAGCACATCTGTGTGGGACAGATGACCGAACCAGGAGCTGTGCCTGCTTGGGAAATGCACTGCCCTCCTCAAAAGATACTCACAGAGGGGCATTGTAAGTGCTCCACGCTTGCCGTCCAGTATCTGGGAGGTAGAGACAACAGGATTTTGAATTTGAGACTAGCCTAGGCTATACCGAGCATTCCAGCCGGGGCTCCATAATGAGAGTCTCTCCCCTCCCGCTCTGTCTCTCTCTCATATCAAAAGCACTGAATTCAAATCTTTTCAGGGGTACCCCCAAAATACTAAGGAAGTCCCTTGCTAGAGTCTGAGACAGGTTATCAGCCAGGGCTGGGGATCTGAACGCAGGCCCTCACACTATCACAGCAAGCCCTTCGCCCACTGAGCCCCTTGCCCAAACTTAGTGCTCTCAAAACTGAGAGTGGCCATCTATAAATGATGTGCGAGGAACGCATTTAAACTCCAAATATATGGTGTCTACACTAATTGCACTTTAAGCAAGCTATCCCGTAAGAATGCATTTAGTAACAGGCGGTGAGGTATAGTCTGTCACCCATCTTAGCTCATACAGTCCTGTTACCCAGGACCGGGCATTACCACATGCATCTCCACACGGGAGGAAGTTGGCAAGGCTGGACCCAGGACGCCAGGGTAGGTCAGCCTGACCACACTGTCCCTACACAGTCTTTAATCGAAGTCTCAGGGTCTCTATTTTCCAAACTGTGGGCATGCCTTGTGGTTCATTCAAAGACAACCACAAGTGGTTACTGATGGGCCAAGTCAGGATGGCTTCACGTTCAACACCACGGCCTTCAGCATCCAGACTGGCTGGCTGCAAACCCCAGCAGAACTGCCCGCTAGTGATCTGTGGGTGTGCTGCCTGGCACACGCAGGAGACTCTCTGTATAACACTATATCTAGTATGTAACCATTCTTGCCCTTGGACTTGAGACCTGGTCCAAGACATCAGTCCCTCCTGGAGAAGGCAGGAGAGCCTTCTATGACCTTCCATCAACAAATCTGGAGCTGGCTGTGGCTCTTTGTCCTTGACGGGTTGCACATGCACAACAGAGACTCTGCCAGATGTCCGGTGCAGATCTAAACCCCTCCCCCAACATCTACCTCTGCCTCCTGACTCTTGCTATGCTCTCTGGGATTCTACATTTGACCCCCCCCTTTGGGTTCTCTGCAAGCTCCTGTAACCAGTGGCCAGACAGCACATTGTTCTATGTCCTCCCTAGCATCCACGCTGCAGTGTCAGGATTGCTCAGACACGCGACATGTGTTTTCTCTGACGGGGAGCTGACTGGCATGCCTTCCACAGGGAGACACCGGAGAATGACCCATCAACCTGCTGGCACCAACTTTTAAAGTCTCAGGGGTCTCTTGAGCTGGTTGTTAAGTGGCTGACAGATGAAAATCAGTCATGGTGGGGATGTTTTCTGCAGAGACGGTGCATGCTAGGATGTAGGCCTTTTCCTGTTGGCATGCAGATTAAGTAGGGATCAGCACATCGCTGGGTACACGACTTGGTTTTAGCCGGCAGATTCCATTGGAGGCCTGGAGTCTCAAGTAGGTGATACAAAAGCTAGAACCCACCACTGCAGCATCCGGTCACATCAGCATCATCTGTGGGAGTAGGTGGCAGTAATCAGGGGGGCCGGAGCCAGCTGCTATTTACTTGTATCACCGAATAGGTCTTCGTTCATCCTGCCTTCTTTTCTTCCTGCACAGTTTTTAAGACTTCCTCTGCCTTTCTATTAGTTCCTAGCTGCCCCTTTCTGCTCTGTTAACCAGAATCAATTCCTACTGAACGTCTCTGCCTTGTATAGATGCTTGATTATCTGATAGAGGACACGCTCATTTTGCTTTCTCAAAAAGAAGAAGGGCTGTGATCAATTGCATAGTAAACATTTATGGAGTGCCTACTGTATGCCTGGGCGGACCTGGTATCAGGATATGGAGAGGTTAGGAAAAGCATGTCTCTGCCCTTGGGAACATATTGAACTAAAAGAAGGCCAACATCAAACAACTAATTATGTATTATTTCTTCAGTGGGCCCTTCACCATTGCTAGGTGGTACCAATCTATAGGTGTATATCTATGTGAGTCCTGCCGTGGATAAAAAGAACACACGGAAACCAGAGAAGCGTGTCTCCCTTCCAGAGTCACTGGTTCAGCTGGCAGCGTAGCTGTGTGCTCATGTAGCCAAGCAACCATCCCACACAAGTTCCCACACCGAAGGAACATGGGGATCTGTAGCGTCCAATTTGGGGGACCAGGGAAGAAGACTTTGTGGACAGCCTTGACAGTGGGTCACAAAAGATCTCGGTAAAATCAGCCACCGAAGGTTCTATCACCCACCAGGGGCGTGAGTGCCCTCCACACAGCCACAAGCTGAGATCCAGTTATTCACACTGTTGGATCCCAGATGTTTCCATGAGACTGTGTGTCCTGGATATATGCCCCTGCCAGTTATTCCCAGTTCATATCACCATCTAAGCAGCTAGAGAATATCCCATTATATAGGTGTATTGTAAATTAACCAAACCCCCATTAGTGAATGTTTACTGTTTGGATCAAGGGCACACACACTCTTGGGCCCCAAGGCCTGAGCCTCTACCCAGTTAGTGATCTGGCTGGGTGGTGAGCGGAACTCTATGCTTTCTGAAGGCCTGATCCTTCTTCCTAATAGAGGTATTACTACCTGCAGATGGTGATGCTCTGGGATAGTTAGAATACTTTGGGATAGTAGAATAGTGTTTAGCACCTAGTTAAGACTCACAATTGATAGGCTATAAGCATCCTGCTATATGACGTCAGTTTGTGCCGCATCCATTTCAGTACCTAAAACACCCAAAGTGCAAACACAGTCAAAAGCACATACTTAAAACCCTGAGAGCTAGTGGGGCGGTGGTGGCGCATGCCTTTAATCCCATAGGCAAGCGGAACTCTGAGTTCGAGGCCAGCCTGGTCTACAAGAGCTAGTTCTAGGACAGGCTCCAAAAGCTACAGAGAAACCCTGTCTTGAAAACAAACAAACAAACAAAACAAAACAAACAAACAAAAACCCTGAACGCTATCATTCAGTCACCCCCTCCAAAAGTGTTATCAAGCTTTGCACACTGTAGGAGGTTGTGAATGAAAGCTTAGCCAGTGCTCCTAGAACAATCCGGACCCTCCCAAGTCATCCACAAAGCAGCCAGCGAGGTTTCTTGATTTGCCAACCTTCTGGGTGGCTTTCTGGAATCTAAAGCAGGAAGAACAAGGGTAGCACGTCAAGTCAGCCGCTTTCTCTCTGATTTCTAAGAGGGAAGCTAGACTTGAGGTCATATTTGAAAATATAGGTCAAATTTTGATTTCTGTGGTTACTGAACAATCAGCCACAGTAACTCCCTCCGTGTGGTTGACGCGAGGGTTTGGAGGCCTGGCAGCCTGACCTAGCTCCCCTCAGAGTGTGACACCCACCCTCCACACCCACCCCGTCCCCCAGGGTCCAAGGCTCCTAGTAGTCCTGCTGACCAGCGGTCCCAGAGGGTCCGGAGCCTGGGCAGCACCTAGGAGCAAGCTACCGCGGGCACCCTGATCTCTGAGGTTGCTGGGGCTCAGAGGTGCTGCTGGTGGGGTTCAAGGAGGCCCGGATACCCTGGCAGTCCTACCCACGAGTCCGCTACTGCGTGCGTGCGTGCGGGGTGGGGGTGGGGGGACCGCGGGGGAGCAGGGAGGAGACCATGTGCGGCGGGAACAATGTAGTGGGTTGTTTTGCCGACTGTCAGCCTCATTCTGGGATCCTCCTTTCCACGCCCCTTGGTCTAACCGCCACAGGCACAGCACGCAGAAGGAAGAGCCCCCTTATTTGGTCTTGGAAAGAAAGGGGAAAGGTTATCCTCGGATGCCTGCGGCGTTGGGTCATCCGCCCGCAGTCGCTGGCCCGCACTCTCGGGTGCAGTTCCGTCTCCCGCCGGCAGGTGGCGGCCCCGCGCAGGGCCTGGGGAGATGGCCAGCTGGTAAACAACCCGCAGGATCCGGTGCCCCAGGGTGGGGACCGGCCCGGGTGGGGGTGGACTCCTGTGTCTGCACGTGGACGGAGACGCGGAGGGAGACGCTGGGGCACAGAGGAAGGGAAGGGAGGAAAGAGCCAATACCTTGTTTGTGAGAGAGTCAAGCTTCCCGAATTGCTTTGGTTGTAGGGTGTGACTTTGCCCGGTGGATTTCACGTGAGCCCCTGGAGAGCGCACTGTAGGAGGCGGGAATCTGTTTCAAAGTCAGCCACGAGGGTGCAGGGGACTGGAATCTCTGGATGTGGATCAACAAAGCACCCTGTGGGGCTCTGCACCAGATGGAAGATTCGCTTTCTTGCCCATCCTTTCCCCTCTCACTCTCCGTTCTCCCTTCTTCCCCTCCCTTGCTTTTCCAGCCTCTGCGTGAGCCTAGGCGTGTGAAGCGACCCACTTTCCTCCTTGTAGCCCAAGGAGGAGGACGGAGGGCGGTTATGTACGAACCGCCACGTAGTTGGTTCCTTTTCTACACCATCCTGCAAGAGAAGAATTACCACCATTTTATCTGGAGGTCAGAAAGACTCCACTCACTCACCCATCAGTAACAGACAAGGCTGGTTCCCCAAAGCCAATGCTTGCACAGTAATTGAGAACTCACTCCCCTCCCAGCGACTCCTCCAGGTCAAACTCAGGGGTATCATTGAAAGTTGGAAGGGTCTATTGCTTTCTTTAAACCCAGCACTCAGGAAGCTGAGGACCTCCTCGGCGAGTTTTGGGCCTTTCAGGGCTACATAGTAACAATCTGTCTCAAAACAAAAACAAACTAAAACGCAAAGATCTGGGCTGCAGAAATGACTGAGTGGTTAAGAACACTTGCTCTCGCAGAGGACCCAGGTTAGAGTCCCAGCACGCAGAAGGTGATTCACAACCCTCTGCAATCTCCAGTTCCAAGAGATGCCTGCTTCCCATCTCCTCAGGGGCCAAGCATGCACGTGGTGCACACCAGACATGCAGGCAAAATATACATAAATGAGTAAATCTCGTAGAAAACAAAACAAAACAGAATGCTGTTTTAGAGATGACCCCACAGTGGAGCCTCTTCCTGAACTTTCAAGTCTTGTCCCAAAAGGCTCCTAGGTAGCCAGATTCCTGCTGCGGTTCTTGTTGCTCCATCGAGGGCTCCAGAGAGATGCCTGACCGGAGTATAAACTAGTTTTGTTGTTGTTTGTTTGTTTGTTTCTTTGTTTTTCTATTTTAGGTAAGTTTCAGTCAGCCTTTTGCTTGTAGGCACATCCCACGTGCTCCTCCACCCGTCCCCATCTACCTCCTGACCAGGGGTCCCCAAAGATCCACTAAGGAGGACCCACTTTGGGTTTTTTTTTCACTCAAAAAGAAATTAATTTTCCAAATCTGCACATTTATGGATAACTTTTGAAAGTTATTGGGGTGACAGGTCCATGCTTGCCCTACAGTGCACAGTACCCATTTCCTTTTCTTTGTGTGTGTTGTGTGTGTGCATGTCCTTGCATGTGGAGGCCAGAGGACAATTCGAGTGTCATTCTCCAGGTGCTCTCCACCTGTATTTCCCTAGGCTGACTGTGAACCCCAGGGGTCTGTCTGTCTGCCTCGCTCTCATTTCTAGGCTTATACACCCATCCCACACACTGGCCTTTTTTTTTTTTTTTTTTTTTGGTAGGTCCTGGGAACAGAAATGAGGTTCTTCTGGGCCTCTTTTTCTTTCTCCTCTTTTATCTTAAATTTGTGTGGACAAGAAAGATTAGGAACATCTTTTGTTTTTCACGAGACACTCTTTGAGCTGCTCCTGTCAGTTTGGGTGGCTTCCTTGTTTCTAAGAATCTACTTATCATGCCATATAGTAAGCGCGGGTGTGGGGAGTTCCCAAAGGCTGTCCAGGAACTGGGTACTCCGCGGTCATGGTTTTATTGGTTACAGTTACTCTAAACTCCACTGATAGCCAGGTGGTTCACATGGATGAAGCCTCCCTTTTCTAAAGCCCCCAATCCCACAGGCTCATGACGGCCTTCAGTGAAGTCCTCTGTGGCATTTCTGTTTTACATCACAGGAGGCTAGGCTGGCTTTCTCTGGAGCCATCTTCCCTGACAGCATTGTCGTTGCCCATCTAGGTTTGCCCTGGCATCCCAGAACCGAGTTCCTATATCAGGAGCAAGAAACAGTTTGGGGTAGCCTGTACTATGGCAGTATGGTTTGTCCCCGCCCATGTGTGCTGGTCAAGTCGGGTGTGCCCTTCTTCTGCGCTTCCTCCTGAGGTTGACCCCACCAGAAGATAATCCCCATATCTTGACTTGGTTTCCTTCAGTTGCCTAGGTCCTGTCCTCTATGCATGCCTTAAGGTAGGTTGACCTACCATCCCTTTAAGAATGGCCCTTGTTTGGGGGGCAGTGGTACCCAGAGATGAACTGTAAACTTGGGGGAGGGCAGTTGCAGAACCTGAGGCCCACACTTTAAACTCTGTGCTGTAACTGTTAGGGGAATTTAATGGTTCTGCCTGGGTGCAGGGCTGACCATACTGTCCAGCCTATGGAGCGCACAGAACGCCCACCTTCAGGGTTGAGGGGAGAAGGAAATAAACTCCTGCTGCTGCGTGGGGGGTGTCCTGATGTCTGCTTAGATCTCTGCGGCCACACAGAGCCACTCTCAACCCAGGCTGTCAGGATTTATCCTTTGTAAAAGACAGAAACTCGGCCCAAGCTTGTTTATGCAAATAAAGGCATTTAATTGAGGAAAATGACAGTGGAGATGTTCATTTCACATACAGCTTCATCTAGCAGATGAATGACATTATTTGAATCGCCCTTATTCTTATCTCAACCAGGTTGACTTTATTCTCACTGGCTCTTGATTAGCCTGCATTGGCCAGGTCTAAGACATCTTAGGAGACTTTAGTTCCTGAAGGGAAAGGGGGGGGGGGTACGTGTGTGAAAGAAAGCCAGAGATCCTGAGCAAGAACAAAGAGCCGGCGTGTACTTCCCTCCCTCCGGGCCATCAATCAGAAGAGGGAAAACATGAATGGTGAACATTCCTGCCGTGAAGGGTACTTAGCAAACATGCTGGCGAGAAAGGGTAAGGTGAGCTGTGTCCACTCACCCAGGAGACCAGCTCCCTTTCTGACTTCAAATGACAGCAGAAAACCGTGCTGTCTGTGTCGGTGAGATGACACCCACATGAGAGAACCTGAGTAAGGATCCCAGTATCCAAGAAAAAAAAGCAAAGTGTAGACACCCACCCACCAACCCAACTGCTGTGGGGGACAGGACAGGGAGATCGTCCTGGCCACAGCATAATTCAAAATTCAGTGAGAGACCTTACCTTATAACGTGCAGAGCAATGCAGAGAAGTACCTGATGTCCTGTTTCCAGACCCACATCTATGCATGTGCACCTGCATTCATACATGTGTGCATAGAACACACACACACACACACACACACACACACACACCCTTGCTGTCCATAAGAACTCTATGTAAAGAAGTCTAGAAATCCTTATGCCCGAATGTGGCAAAATGATTTAACAACATGATATACAATGGTATGAAGAGAGCAGCTCATAAGATGGTCATGACAATGTAATATGTACAAATAATCATGAACGTACAAATATACTACCATAAGATAATGGCAGACAAGTACATGTGAAAATGCAACAAAGTCTCACTGAAGGAGCGGAGCTAAGGATCCCTGGGGACCCTTAATGAGCATCAGCGCACAAACACCTCTAAATAAGACCTTAGCAATCCACACCGAGGGGCATGCCAGGCTGTGGACTGGGCTCGGGCACAAACTGCATGCGGACATACTTCTTGATTCAATCTGATGCGATTCAAGCTGGTGCCAGAGCAAACAGGCACATTATTAGGCACTTGTGGACCCTTGGGTGCTTCTCAAGTAGTTAAACTGGAATATATTTACTGAGCCAGCTCTGGTCATCCAATGTCCCCTGAGCTGAGGGGACAGCATGGTGGCACATTCTGCATTCAAGAGCACCCCAGGAACCGAGCTAGAACGTGGGCAAGCCTCCTCTTTTCTGGAGCTGAGTCTCCACTCTCCCCTTTTCCCCTTGGACCCGCTCCTGTCTGCATTGTCGTCTGGCAGAAAGACCCTGGACCCGTGCACAGGTTAGCCTTTGACGACAGGCAGGGGCATCTATTGGTTCAAGAGCTCTTCAACGTCCTGTTCCACCAAAAGCAGAGAGTAGGGGAAATGAACATGAAACCGGCGTCCGCACCTCCATGTGTCTGCGCTCTGGCTACGTGCCTCAGCTGATCCTCTGGCCCCCAATATTTGTTCCTTGGGTGCCTCTATTGTGGCTGCATCTACAGTGGCTGCACCTCTCCGGGAGTCACCACCTAATTCTCCTGCACACCATTTCCTTCATCCCGCCCCCCAAGGGCCCCGTGAGGCCACCACTGCGGGGCGCCATCCTGTCCAGCAGGAATGAACCCCACCAAAAACGAGAATTCCTTCTCTGGTCACATCTTTATTTGGAGCATTCCCTTGAGGAAAATTGGGGGAAGGGAAGATAGAGCAGGGACGAGAGAAAGCTTAGAGAGAGAGCGTTGGGCCCCGAGGCAGCTGCTTTTAAACGGTGGAGCGGCTTGAGCGCTGTCCTGATTGGTTAATGCCATTCTGCTGTTCTGAGCATGTGCAGGCAAGGGTGCAGGCAGGGTTGCTCAGCCCCACGTGGCTACCTCCAAACTGCAGGACCACCTGTGCCTCCAGGTGGCTCCCAACATCTCCCCCTAATTATTGTCTTTAAGAGCAATAAGGCAAAACTATTTTCCAATCTGGTCCCCACCTAGACGCAGCATGCCAAGGATATCTGCTCCCACCCATCCCCAAGGAGGGAAAAGGCAAAATAGAGTCAGAGATAAGAGGTTGCACAGGGTGTTGCTCAAGTCGATGGTGTGAAACAGCTGCTCTTGACACCGCCCAGAAGGTCATCTCTGCTGTCTCCGCACGAATCTTCCACAGCAGGACACTCAGCATCCACTGGGTCATCTTTCTTCTTTACTTCTCTCGTCAGTCTTGCTGGCATCCAGATGTATGTCAGCATTCCTAGAAAAACATAAACAAAACTCTCCTCCCAAATTAACATTTAAGAGTACTAAAAACTCTCAGTGTAAAAATTCAGCACAATCAGTACTGGAAGTAGGCTGGTTTTGAACTTAGAGGTCTGCAGGTCTCTGTTTCAAAAAGCAAATCTTGTTTGCCTGTACCAGCAAAATTTTGAATTAAAAATTAAGTGTATAGAATGCAAGAGAAATCCTTTCTCTGGGGGAAGCTGTCACTGGTAGTGTAGTCCCCCTCTATTGTTTAAAAACCAAAGCAGTTGTCATTGGGAATTGAACTCATAACCTTTGGAAGAGCAGTCAATGCTCTTAACCTCTGAGCCATCTCTCCAGCTCCCCTATTTAGATGGAAAAACCTCTAGGTAGCATTGTTTATCTCACCAGGTGCCTCAGGCAAAAGGTCCGCCTTTCTTTGTTACCTAGGATACGGTAACCAGGTAAACATGCCTTTATTATGATAATCACGACCAGTTTTTTAAGGGAGAATGGGCGTTGCTCATCAATCTGGCTACTTCCTGCTGACGAAGGGGCGATGTTTGGGGGATAAATGTTTTTATCTGACTGAATTTTTGGCGACAAATGTTTTTATCTGACTAAATTCTTGGCGACCTTGACTGAGGGCGGCGGCAGCAGCGGACAGCGGCGGCTGCCACAGCTCCGCCTCTGAAGCCCATAATGGCGCGCTCCGCATGGCCCAAAGGCATGGCTCCGCCCCGGGCCGTGCGCGGGCTCGCCGTTTCACCTCAGGCAATGAACTCGCACCGCCGGCTGTGAGCCTTTTCCAAGCTCCGGCGAGGGGGGGGCATCCGCCCACCCGTGGAGGGCCCGGTCTGCCCGCGCGCGGAGCCCCGTTCTCTGGGAACTCATCTCCGCCCGCCCATGATGCTATGGAAACACAGTTTTTCCGCAGAGCCGATTCAGCTCCTCTCTGCCTTCTATGGCGCCGCTGCTCACCACGCAGCTTCCGCCTCAGTCAGGCGAGTCCGCTCAGGTGCTGAAAAAGTCCTCCAAAAACCATAGCCCCGCCAGAAGGCCGGGACATATAGCCTCTGATGTCACACGGACTTTAGCCCGCCCGTCGCCATGGCGATCTGGCTTTCCGTAGGCCCCCAGCAAACTCCCCGCCAGCAACCGGCCAGCATGGCCACGCCTCCCGAACGAGCCAGCACTCTCCAGCGCAACTTTGCAACTTTGCGTCTCCCTCCTGAGTAGCTGGGATCACAGGTGTGCACCACCGTGCCTGGCCCACTTCCGTGTTTCTAATCAGGCATTACCGCTCAAAGGCGGGCCGGCTGCCGCCAGCACTCTCAGCACGATCAAGCAGCTTGTCTTTCTCAGTCAAAAATTAAAGTTTTTTGTACGTGAGAGCCAGAGACTGAGCTCTCTTAACAAAATTAGGCGAAAATCACCTCAGAAACTCTGTGGCTCTTTAAGAACAGGGAAGGCAGTGATCAAGTTCGCCTCCCTACGAGACTGTTGCCTCCAGTCTCTATCAGCGAGTACGCAGGTGGACGGAAAGGGAGCGGAAGCCGCGGTCTCCCGTACCCCATCGTCCTCAAAGTCCCGCCTTAGTTACCTCGCCTTTTTTTCTGCTGTTTACATCCCTCCTGCACTGAACTTAAGGGATTTTTCTTCCCCGTTGCTTTCTGTACCTCCTTTCAGATACCTTAACTTTGATTTTTTTTTTTTTTTTGTATTTTTTTTTTTTTTTTTTTATTTTAGGCCTATCCTTTGAAATTCCTTTTTACATTTCTTTTCCTCCCCTTTCTGGGGATTTCAACCGACGTCACTCACCGCTCCATGTTCTCAGAGTTCTGAAATTCAAGGCTCTCTGTGCTGGTGTCTGATCTTGGCTTTTTCTCCCGGGCTTTCTCAGGGTCCCCCGGCGTAGTTGTCAGGGTCTCTCAGCGTCCCGGAGTTTCGAGCACCAGTTGCGGGGCGCCATCCTGTCCAGCAGGAATGAACCCCACCAAAAACGAGAATTCCTTCTCTGGTCACATCTTTATTTGGAGCATTCCCTTGAGGAAAATTGGGGGAAGGGAAGATAGAGCAGGGACGAGAGAAAGCTTAGAGAGAGAGCGTTGGGCCCCGAGGCAGCTGCTTTTAAACGGTGGAGCGGCTTGAGCGCTGTCCTGATTGGTTAATGCCATTCTGCTGTTCTGAGCATGTGCAGGCAAGGGTGCAGGCAGGGTTGCTCAGCCCCACGTGGCTACCTCCAAACTGCAGGACCACCTGTGCCTCCAGGTGGCTCCCAACACACCACTATTATATTATTATTATTATTATTATTATTATTATTATTATTATTATTATTATCTTCATTTGGTGCTCAGAAAGGCCTTGTCAGTTCCCCCAAATCACACACAGAAGAAGAGAATGAAACCAGATTGAGTGTCATTGATTCATTGTTTTCAGGGTTTCCTCATGGAATGTGTGAAGGCGAGAGGGTCAGACTTTGTTCTTATTCCTTAAGTGCAATTCATGTTGATTTTCCTCGGTCTAGAACTCACTGATTTGCTAGGCTGGCTGGTCAGGCAGCCCCAGGTAAACTTGTCTCTCCTCCCTAGAGCTGGGATTCCCAGCATGCATCATCCCTGGCTTTTTTTTTTTTTAACATGACTGCTGGCAGCAAGCATTTACTGACCTCACATGGCTTCTCTGTGTAATAGCCCTAGCTGTCCTGGAACTCACTCTGTAGACCAAGCTGGCTTCGATCTCACAGAGATCTTCCTGCCTCTGTCCCCTGAGTGCTGGGATTAAAGGTGTGCGCCACCACCACCCTGCTTGCTTGCTTTGCTTTTCTAAAGCCAGGCTCGCCTGTGACTAACTCCTGGGGTGAGCCACCAGATGAGGCCCCTGCACCTGTCCGTTCATCTTATCATTCTGTGCAGAGCATTGTGCATTAGTATGTCTTAGGCAGCATTGAAGGGCATCTGTCAGTTTAGTGGAAAGTGAACCTTTGCTATCAGGGGGCTTAGAATCTGCTGGAGAGGCAGCTTGTGGGCAGAGGTGCTATGACGCGTGAGCTACATGACATGGAAATCTGTCTTCACCAAGGTTTACCCCCAACACTGTGAGATGCAGTTTGCATTTGAGAGCCCATCTTGGAAGTGAACGGAGGCAGGAAAGGTAGCTGCCAAAGGGCATGCCAGTGGCCAGCTTTGTTCTGTGGGCACTGGAGGTGTTCTGAGAGGTCACAGGTAGCACACTGCAGAGGTGTGCCAGGGTAGGTGAGAGACTAGATGCTCATCTGTGCCCCTTATTGCTGAAGGATGCCCATAGGAGAGCGCCCATGACTAGTACTTTGACCTTCACCCAAAGTCTGTGGTCTGCAGTCACGGAAGACCCTCAGGAAAGGAGGGGGTCCATCTGCTGGGGAGCATCCTTCAAATCCCTAGGGCCTTGTGGTTGACAATCACATCTACTCACCTGATCTAATTTGGTAAGTGTGGGCATGGCTGGGTGCCAAGGCAGGAGGAAGCCCAGGTGTTGGAGAGCAGGAACGAGGTACATGGACCTGGCACACGGAGCTTGAACTAGGGGCTGGGGTGCTGCATGTGCTACCTTGAATTTTCCTCCTGCTGAGAACCAGGCAGACTCCTGGGAGCTACTGTGGTTGGGCCCAGGCCATAGGAGGACCTCTGTGGCTGGGCCCAGGTCGTGGGAGGACCTCTGTGGCTGGGCCCAGGTCGTGGGAGGACCTCTGTGGCTGGGCCCAGGTCATAGGAGGACCTGTGTGGCTGCTCATGAGCAGTGATTCCAAGATGGCTGGAGAGACAGGAAGAAGTTGGGTAGAGACTATTGCTGAGAGGGGATGCTAGCTGGGCCAAGGCAGGGAGGTGGTAAGGCAGGAGACACTTGCTCTTTCTGATGTCCCCACACACTTCTGCCAATATGGTTTCCCACTGGATCTACCCCTGTGTACAAATTCCATGTTTCGACTTTCATCCCAACCCCAGGATACTTATTAAGTATTTTCAGATATCATAAAATCTGAAAAATATTCCAAATCTGGAACACTTCCAGTCCCAGACATACTGGACAAATGTCACTCAATGTGACATAATTATTGTGTCTACATTCTGACATCATGAAATAAAGTTGTAAAGAAATGAATAATATATAATACATGTGTCCAGTTAAAGTGAATTTAATTTCATTAACCTCCATTTTATGACTAGGTATCATTTTAGAATGATGTGGTTGGAAGCGTTTTATGGTTTGTTTTATGCATTTACCAGACTGTGACTACTATAATGTGAAAACCTGGTTCTAAAGTGTAGTTTACTTGAAGATTTGGGTTAATGACTATTTAGCTGCATAGGATAATTTCAAATGTGCCCGACTCCAAGGAGCAGACAGCATCTTTGGCTATAATTTGTTGTTGTTGTTTTTCTTCAGTCTTATCCATTAACTGACAAAGTCTTAATAAGATGTAGCCAGTAATTATCCATCTTAATTTTGCTCAAAATCTTAGCCAGGGCAAAATAAGATAAGAGGAAGAAATCTAAGTAGGAATGAAGAAGTCAAGTGGTCTCTATTGCAGACAACATGATTCTCCATACGTAAGAGACCCTGCTGAAAACTCTTAGGTTTAATGAATGCTTTCAGGGAAGTGGTAGGACACACTGAAGACAGCAGACAGAAGCTTCATGCATTGCTGCTGTATTCGGAATAGCAAGGAAACAGGACCAGCCAACTGGTAGATAGTGAGAGGGTGGCATAGGAACACAGTGGGATTTCACTCTGTTGTAAAGAAAAACAAAATTTTCAGGACAGTGGACGGAGCTGCACAGTAGTGTATCAGGTGAGGTGACTGGATCTCTTAAAGACACCAATCGCATGGGCTCTCCTAGGTAACTCCTAACTTCTGATGGTTGTCTGTATGTGCATAAGGTGTTCTGGGCGTGAGCAGAGGTTATAAAATAAAACTAGATAGGAGAAGCCAGGAGTTGGAGAGGGATGGGCGTGAAGAAGGTGGAGAGGCAAAAGTCACGGGAACCTAAAAGGGAGGTTCCTGGGCTGAGAGGACACAAGGGAGGGAGGGAGGATGAGGAAGAAATGGGAGAGAAACTAACAAAATGTTTGTTGGAAAATGTCTTGATGAAACCTAATTCTTTATAAAAATAATTTAAAAAACAAAAATAAGATGTAGATAATAATTCTCCATCTCCTTTTATAGCAAGTCAGCTATTATTGAAATACGTTAAGTATTGGCACTTTGTATTGTTTTAATTGTAAAGCCTATGTAACATCAAATTTGCCATCTTGACCACTTTTCACTGCAATGTTCAATTGGCATTAAGAGCATCCACATTGCGGTGTAACTCAACCTCTGAACTATTTTCTTGTAAAATTGAAATTCCGTACCCATTTAACAATAATCCAGGTTCATATACACACCCACTTTGTGTGAGTGGCGTGTGCATGTGGACGTGTTCATGCGTGCACATCTGTGTGTGGATGGGCATGTATGTGGAGGAAGAAACCCATGTCAGGTTTCTCCCCTCTTTGTCCTTCGTCTTATTTATTTATTTATTTATTTATTTATTTATTTATTTATTTATTTATTTTTGAGACAGGGTCTCCCACTGTATCAGAGCTGACTTATTCAGCTAGACAGGGTGACAACGATCTCAGCGCTTTCCCCTTCTCTGCCTTCCCAGGACTGGGGTTCAGAACCTCAAGCTACTGTAGCCAGTTTTCTTTACGGGTGTTGGTGACCCAAACTCAGGGCCTTCAGCTTGGACAGCAAGCATGTGACTGAGCCATCTTTCCCCAGCCTATGAGCTTATATTGTCAATGGCTGAGTTCAAAACTCAATTACCTATTTGCTTTGGAAGAATGAAGCTTTGTTCCTACTTTTAAAAACTGTACATTATTTTTTTTTTAAAGAATGGATTTTGGCCATGTGCTTTTCAGTAAGAAAAATCAAAAGTGCAACATGCTGACAACATCTGGCCCCTAATTATCTCTGCGCAGCATTTCCTTCTGATGCAGTTCGTTTCTAACTCATTATTCAAAGCAACACCTTTATTTGAAGGTTCAGGCGAAATCCGTTTCTTGAATTCCACCTGTTGTGTACCTGGGTTAATGAAAGCCACTTGCCATCCGGGGAAATGTCGGGCAATCTGCAGCATTTTCTTTTTGTCAAAGGACAACACCTGTTCCCAAAGATCACCGCCTGGCGTTGTCCCTTCATGTACGCGTACGCCTATTGTTGAATGCTGAACTGTTCTGAACCACCACGATGGTTCCGGTTCTCCCAGGTGATATTTTGCTTCTGAACATTGCGCTGAGCAGCCTTCGTCTGCAGACTTTCTCCAAACACCAGCCTCAGACTTTCTCAAAATTTCTGTCAAAGGAGTCCACCCCTGCTGTGGTTACAGTAACATCGTTTTCCCTCAACACCACATCTTTGGAGCCCACCCCTGAGGGGTTACAGTAGCATTGTTTTCTCTTAACACATCTTTAATAAATGCCATGTGATTTCGACAGTGTCTCCTCAGCTACATTTTTTAGCTTCTGAACAACCAATTTCTTCATGTTTTTCACCATTAAAACAAATTTAATAAAGAACATAAACTAATACACGTCTGAAATCCCAGTGACCTTCCACACGATCAGCCAGTGCCCCGCGTTCATATGGTGCTGGCTACCACACTTGCTGGTGAATGAATGTGTTTTAGTTAAACCTTTATTTTTTACTTTAAAAATTGTTTCTTTTTATTTCTGCTAAGGAACAAATGCCATTAGAATTTTGGTCTTTTGCATCAAGAATCTTGGCAGACGTTTCTAAACACCCTTGCATTTAATGAAGTGTTTTAAAATTGGGATTAAATACCTCCGTGAAGATGGCTGGTCAAACTGTAGAGTTTGACATTGTGCTCTGGACGAAACAACTATTTCAATATTATTAAAATACACAAGTCTTAGGCGTTCAGGCCATTGGCTTTTACTCTCTGCTTTCATCCGTACGAATAGGACCCAAATCAAGATAGAAAATGTTTCCTAAGGCTGGGGAAATGTCTCTGTGGGTAAGAGTCCCTGCTCTGCAGCCATAAGGGCTTGAGTTCAAATTCTCAGCATTGGGGATCTGGACCAGTGGACCCTAAAAACTAGCCGGGCAGCCAGCCTAGTCAAAATGACAAGAACAGTGAGAGACCATGTGGAAAGTGATACAGGCATGTAGCTGGTGTCCTGCTCTGGCCTCCACAGGCGCACACCCTTCTGCATGCTCGCAAACATGCACCGTAAACAAGGAATGAAAGGAAGGAAGGGAAAGGAAAGAAGGGAGGGGAAGCATGAGGGAGGGAAGAAAGGAAAAGAATGGAAAAGAAAGAAGTAAAATCTATCCCGAGTCACAGAACCCCCACTCACGAAGCTGTGGTGGTAATCATGGCTGGTTTGGAGTCGCAGATTAATTAATTGTGCAGTTCCAACACACAGAGTCCATTTCGTTCCGTCAGTATCTGTGGAATCGCTAGTGCTTGCCTCCCTTGATGTTTTTAAGGCGGACTCAGGTTTTGTGTGTGTCCACACGTCATTCTTTATTGTCTCATTCTGATCTCACAGGCAGGTACACATCACAGTCTGTTTGCTTGATCTTCAGTAGAGCATTTGGAGCATTGGGATCATCAACACTCGGACGCAATAAGAGAGAAAGTCGCAGCGAGCTTTCTTGTGCCAGTCAGGTAGCGTAGGCTTACGCTTAAATATCTTAGAAGCCACCAGAAGCTTCCTGGAGTTGCTTCCTGCTCCCAGCTTCTCCAGGTCCTGTAACACTTGGCCTTGAGCATGTTCATTTATTTATTTATGAAACTCTCAACACTCACACAAAAGGCCAGCATTGGGGATCGGGACCAGTGTCAGGGTTTCACAGGAAATTCACTACATGGCAATAAATGAATACTTTTTAAACCCTTTTGTGCCAGTTTTTTGTTTATTTGTTTATGTGGTTGTTTGGTTTAGCTTTAGTTTAAGTACTTTTGTGGGAGGCACCTAGATGCCACGGCATTTGTGTGGAGGTCTCCTTCCATCACGTGGGTTAACTCAGGCCATTAAACTTGGTAGTAAGCAACCCTTATTTTTATTATTTAAAATGTTATTCTGAACTCTTGAATTTAAGCCTTTTGCGGTGGGGGACAGACTAGGCTGGCCTGGAACCCACAGGGTTTCACCTGCCTCTGCCTCAAGATTGTTGGGGTCAAAGGTGTGTGAACCACCTTGATTCAGCATTTTCTGCTATAGTTCACTTTGTCCCAGCTTGGGCGGCAATGTCCTCTTCAGGTCGGCTTCTGGGTCCCTCCGACATAACAGGAGGTCTTCGGCAACTTCTTCACTTTTTTGTTCCTACATTTTTTTTTTATTTTTTAGAATTTCATACATGCGTGCTGTATTTAACATCACTTTTACCCCACCCCCAGCCCCTTTAACTCTTCCATGGCTCCCTCACTTCTCTCAAATTCATGACCTCTTCTTTAATTATGATTACACATAGGTGTATACATACGCATATATACCTACAACCTGCTGAGTCCAATAGGGCTGCTCATATGTGTATGTATTTATGGCTCACGACTTTGGATTGTGTAGCCTATGGGGGGATTGTGTAGCCTATGGGGGGATTGTGTAACCTATGGGGGATTGTGTAGCCTATGGGGGGATTGCCCCTGGAGAATGGTCTGCTCTCAGCCTTCTTTATAGCTCTTCGTCTAGGGGTGGGGCCTCATGAGATCTCCATCGCCATTGGCTGGTCAGCTGGTGTCACTGTGCAGGTCTTGTTTAAGTGCCATATTGTTATTATTCATAGGTACAGTTTCCCTGTCACACACAGGAGGCACCGACTCACAGAAGACATTCTGGCCCTCTACTTTGTTAGCCTCCGCACTTTTCTGTGGATACCCAGGCCCGATTCAGGTGCGCGCTTTCCTGACTCAAGTCCACGAGAATGGACGATTGTCCTAAGGGTTTAAACACACAGACACAAGAGACCTGATCATTCACCAAAGAGTAAATGGCCACTTTATTAAACTCAAGTCGGGTATTTATACCAGTGGGCAAGAGGGCAAAAGGGCACGGCCCCCTCCCATCAGGAGCAGTGGAATAGGATGACAGGCGCCCGGTGCCTCAGGCAGAATCAGCTGCGGGGAGGCAGGCATGGCAGGCGTATAGGACCTGCAGCTGGAACCTTGTTTACAGGTGGAATCACCAGAACAAAAGAGAGCCAAGTTCTTTCTAAACTATACCTTCAAGCCAGTGCTAGTGCAGAATCTCCAGGGAGCCAGAGGTCAAACGGCCCTGCAAATCGCCAGGAAGAAAAGGGAAAAAGACCTGTGTACCTACATACCTCGATCTTTCCACCCCCTCTGCTCTGCCGTTCCCTGAGTCTTTGGTGCTGCGTTGTCTTGTGTGTAGATGTGTCGACGGGAGTGGGCACCTCCCAATCAGTTGTCCTCCGCAGTTTGGAGCCAGTCATTCATTTCCGTGATGGGCTCCATCTGGTGCACAAGGAAGCCGTATTTACCTGTGGGTGTGAGGCTCAGCATTTCGAGTGCCGTTGGGAATGATACTGGTGTAGAAAAGTCGCAGTGGTGGACTCTCCTCCAGGGTTCATGGTTTCAACAGCCCCAAGGAGTTGGTTTACAGCACCGGGTGTGAAGTCTCTGCCATTGTGTGGTCCCTAAGTCCTCTCAGGTGGTTATGGAACATTGTGCCGCTCCTGAACCGTTGGGTATCCCTCGCCATCTTTGTCATCATTGTGTTTTGTAGGTGGCACAGCCACACAGGCTAGTGATTGCTTTTCTCCCCTTTGCGCCTGCCGAGAACCTTCTGCGGGAGTCTTTGCCTCTCACTAGGACGAGATGTTCTACGCTTATCTTTTCCGTTTCTAGAACCAGTCCTGAAGTCACTGAGTTATTGAAGAAATCCTGGCTCTTCTGAGAGGGAGTTGGTGCTTGGATACACAGTCCTTGTGGCTACATAGTCTCAGCAGGAGGGACCGATGTCTCCAGGTTGGTCATTAGAGGAGCTAAGGATGCTCACCTCTCCAGGTCAGTCAGAGGAGCTAAATACACTCACTTCTGAGTTCTTCTCCTTCCAACACACTGGGTCACGTGTGTGTACGTGTATATATAAACACAAATATATATGTCTACATATACACAAATACATTTAAAGATAAAATACATCATGAATTAGTATTGATATCTCTGGTCTAATTCAAGATTACCAAGATTTTATTTACTTCTTTCCCTCTATGTCATGAGTTTTGATTTTTAAGAATATAAAACACAAAAAACTAAAAAAACTTTTAAAAAAATCCTTTTTTTAGAACTTAAAAAAATTAACACCAATAGAGCAAATAGTCCAACCAGCAAATAGGCAAGTGAACTGGACAGAGAGTTCTCAGCATCTAGTAAATAAATAAAAAAATGCTTACCGGCGGGCTGGAGAGATGGCTCAGAGGTTAAGAGCATTGCCTGCTCTTCCAAAGGTCCTGAGTTCAATTTCCAGCAACCACATGGTGGCTCACAACCATCTGTAATGAGGTCTGGTGCCCTCTTCTGGCCTGCAGGCATACACAAAGACAGAATATTGTATACGTAATAAATAAATAAATAAATAAATTTTAAAAATGCTTACCGTCTTCAGCCAGTAGGGAGATACAAACGAGCTATTCTAAGATTTCATCACCTGGTCAGAATGACTGTCAAGAAAAAAAATGACCAATTCTGAAGAGCGGACGGGAGGGACTCACACACCGTGGTGGGGATAGAGAACAGCGGGATTACTTCTCAGACACCTAAAACTAGGAGGTGTGATCCTACTGTCGCCCAGAGGCATCTAAGTCAGCGTTCTACAGAGGCACTCCACATCGGTGGTCCTCAGACTGGCTCTGTTCATGACAGCCAATCCTTGGAATCAGTTTAAGTGCCTACCGAGAGGTGAACAGAAAAGAAAATCCTGGAGAGCAGGGCAGCTGGAGGGTGGTGCAAAGCCCCTGAGGCTCTTTCAGAGGACCTGAGTTCAGTTCCCAGTTCCTGTGTCTGATGACTCATAACCGCCTTTAACTTCAGCTCTAGGGGATCCAGCGCCCTCTTTTGGCCTCTCTGGGAAACTGCACAGATGCGGTGTATACAAACACACACACACACACACACACACACACACACTAAACAATAAATCTTTAAAAGGTGTGGTTTACCTCTGAGGTCTGGTGCCCTCTTCTGACATGGAGGTGGACATTCAGGAGAAACATTGTACACATAATAAATAAATAAATCTTTTTTTAAAGGTATGGTTTATACTATATAATGAAATTTTTACTTAGAAATAGAAAAATAAAATCATCTCATTTTTAAGAATAGAAATCATCATGTTAAACAGAATAAACCAGACTCTGGAAGGCAAATGTATGTTTTCCCTCATGTATGGAATTTATATATATATTTTTAAAAAGACATAAAGGTATAACTGTTACTAAAAAAGAAGGGGAAGAGGGACCAAAAATGGGAAATAGAGGGGCGAATGTGGTCAAAGTATGTTATATGCAGATATGAAAATGTCATAACAAAACCCATTGTTTTATATTATATATTAGCACACATTGTATTAATACATGTTAATAACTTCTTTTAATTTTTCAAGACAGCGTTCCTTTGTGTGGCCCTGGCTGTCTTGGAACTCACTCTGTAGACCAGGCTGGCCTCCTCAGATCCACCTGCCTCTGCCTCCTGAGTGTTGGGATTAAAGGCAGGCGCCACCACTGCCTGGCACCAATATAGTTTTTAAAGGACAATATAACAAGACATTTTCCAATTAGTGATTTGTTTGATTCCACTGTGCACACAATAAAAATATTAAGCTATAAATCTCCCACCAAATATGACAATTTAAAATACTAAAATAAATCTTTTTGCACCTCTTTTCATCCTACCTTGTCAGGGCAGAGGGCTGACAGTCTACGCCCCCTTCCCTCCAGATGTCAGCCCTCCAGGTTATGGTACCACCTTCCAGCCTGTTTGAAGAGAGGTCTCCTGTATTTTGCTGCCATGTACACCAGGTTAGCCAGTGTGTACACCAGGTTAGCCAGTGCATACACCAGGTTAGCCAGTCCATGAGGTCCCCAGGAATGTTCCTGTCTCCACCTCCCGTCTCACTGTAGTAGCTCTGGGATTACATGTGCACTACCCCATCCACTTTACATGGGCTCTAAGGATTCGAACTCAGGTTCTCATGCTTGCTCAGCAAACCCTTTGCCCACTGAGCCATCGTCCCAGTCCCTCTTCATTCCTTCCTTAGCGTCTTTCCAAAACAAATGTATTTCTGCCTTTAAATTTTCTTCTGATGAATCAGTCGGGTATGGCGGCACACACCTGTAACCCCAGCACTGAGTGGTAGAAGCAGGAGAATCAGGAGGCCAAGTATAGCCTTGGCTATGTAGCTAGTTCAGGGCCATCCTGGGCTACATGAGAGCCCTTCTCAAAACCAAACATACAAAAACCAAACCAAAACAAAAAAATCTTTTAATGAGTGTTACTGGAGGCACATTCACAGTTTTTATTTCTCAGAGCACGCTTATTTTCTTATTCTTAAAACAACCACACAGGGCCTCCGTCTTCTTTGATACTGTGATTCCCTGCCCTCCCCTGGGAGCTGAGGCTGGATCCGCTTGTTCATTAAGAAGCTTGCCCGCCCGTAGGTTTGGAAGCTGCTCAGCTAGTCACAGGGGACACCACTTGGTCACAGAAACCCTGGAAGAAAACGAATTCCTTATTCTTGCAGCCTGCTGTCTCAGGATGCAGAATCTCATTTTTACCCGTCCAGTTGATGACACCGCTGTCAGCTGCCTGACGATGTCCACTCCTACGGCTGATAAAGCACAGATGATATATCTGTTTGTCACCGGGTCTTTACTCTGCTTCTTCGGCAACTTTCAGGGTTTTGGTGTGCTGACACTTCCCTATGATATCTTGAGGCTTGTATTTCTTTTATTTATTCTGCTTAGGGCTCATTATTGGGTACATCATGGAATGATTTGTTTTGAGGGGTTTTTTTGTGTCACAATTTTTCAAATACAGCCTGTCTGTTTCGTCTACGGGAATTGCTCAAGTACGCGTTAAACCTCCCTTCGTCTTCTGTATCTTGGACCCTCTGCTGTGCATTTCCATCTTTGGGGAATCCAGAGGATTTCCCACTTACTCAGTTCTCTCCCGAGCTGTGCCCAGTGGATCGCCTTGTGCAATTCAGTCATTTCCTGGGTCCTTTAGCCCCTTCTTCTGTAGAACTCCTACCTTTCTTTCCAGATTGTCTATGTTCCTTTTAGAGTTCCCTGTACAATGAAGTTATCATTAATCTTTTCTATTAAAATTTTATTCTAAAAAAAAAACTTGCCAATAAAAAGCATTACACGTCAAAATTAAACAGACCCAAAGTCTAGTCTATTCATCTCAATGGACTTTGATACAGTTAAAGTAGCCACTTTAAAGCCATGGAGTACAACCCTGGGTTTTATATTTTCACTACTATATTTTAATGCAACACACACACACACACACACACACACACACAGAGAGAGAGAGAGAGAGAGAGAGAGAGAGAGAGAGAGAGAGAACCACCACCACCGAAACAAAACAAAACAATCTATGAGAGTTAGAGTTGGGAAACCACAAGCTTATACAGCCTCTCTTTATTCAAGTGGCCACTATCTGCCTTCAGCCCTCCTCCTAGCCTTCCCTCTCTTGGTTAAGACAGCAGCATATTGCGACAGGGACTCGCTCCCTCCCTCAGGGCTTCTGCTGCTGCCTGCACTGAAGACATTTGACCGGAAGAAAGGAAGAAAGCCCGTTGGCAGTGCCAGCAACAACTCGACACCTTCCGCTCCCTCTAACTGTGGAGTTCAGATCCACGGGTTCAATCACACCCGAACGGAAAACCTGAAACAAACAGCTTCCAGAAGAAATATGCAGAGTACTTTCCAATAATACAGAACAGCTGTCTGCATGGCGGTCACATTGTTCCGGGTGATAGGAAAAGCCCGTGAGGCAATTTGAGGTAGGCAGGACGGTGTGGGTCAATTATTTTCATGTCTTTTGCCACTTGATGTAGAGAGCTCGAGAATTCATAAAAACTGTTACTGACAGAGGCTGTGGAACCAATCCACCAGAGACACGAAAGGACAAATGTACTAGTGAAAAACCAACTCATTTCTTAGTTTCATATAAAAATTTGAAATGAGAAACCACCGACTTCCTTTTCATATATAAAAAGATCATATTATGTTTTCCCTTTTGACTTCGGGATCTGCCCCCACCCCCAGCACTCTCCTATGAGTCTGTGGAACCTATCAGTAAGCACACCTGGGTCCCCGGATGCTCCTGACTCCACCTCTTTCCTTGGCTGTTAAGTGAACTGCAATTGGCTCACTTACCCTGACCTTTAGCTTTGAGTCGGTTTCTCCCACCCCACTTGACTGGGGTGGCCACTATACTTCTCTGTGCATGTGAATGTCCCTTTTGTTTTGTGGCTGTCGTTTTAGTAGTGCTGGGAATCAAACACAGGGCCTCCTGCACACTAGGCAGGGACTCTGACACTGAGCCACACCTACAGCTCCCAAGAACTTTTAACTGGGAGAAGGAGCCTTTGGTTTGTCTCTGAGGCATCTGATTATACACAGCCTTGATACACCGATGTCTGGGGATTGCCAGGAGCAGACACGGGGACCCCTTGTTACCTTGCCAGCTGCTCTTCTGGGTAGTTCTCTTGGGAGCCTCTGTGCTACATTTTGGAGCCCCATTTCGTTCTCATTTTCACAGTGCTGAGTACATAGCTCTTGAAGTCTGTGAAGAAGTGGCTTGTGGCCCCAGGTTACCATTTTGAGGGCTTTTGACTAAAACTGGGTAATTTTTAAATTTTGTGTTCGGAGGATCAAGCAGGTCTGCTCTGGATGGAAAACCTGAATCTTCATCCATCTTTTGCTGCTACAGCATGTACCTTGAATGTCCCTCATGGCACCAAGCATTAATGACTCAGGCACCATGGTGATGCCCTAGGGAGTTGGTGGTACTTTTAACAAGTGGGTCCTAGTGGGAAGAGTTGAGGTCACCATGGCCTCCCCTCAGAAGGAACCGTGCACTCTTAGTCTCTTTCCCTTTCCCGTTTTCTGTCCCTGACCACAAAGCAAGCAGTTTGATCAGCATGGCATATTCCTGCCGTAATAGACCATCTCAAGACAAGCCCCAAAGCAACGGGTCCAACCAACCATGGGCTGAGACCTCTAAAACGGTGAGCCCCGAATACACCTTGTCTCTTTATACTCTGGGTATCTTGGGCACTGGCTGTGGTGATGGAAAGTTGACTGTCAGTTGTGGGCCGGTTGGTAAAATCAAGGAAATTGCTCAGGCTTTCTGAATGCAGTTTGTGCTTCGGCAAGCAGAGCGACAGATGGCCTGGTGATCTTTGAGATCCCAGCTGAGTGGGGCTGGAAGATGGCTCAGAGGGTAAATCTCTGCTGTGTGAGGACCTGAGCTCCTGGGATGGGGAGGTGTGGTTCACTCAGAGGTGAGAAGCACTTGCTACTCTTGCAGAAGATCTGGGTTCAATTCCCAGCACCCACAAGGCAGCTCACAACTATCTGTAACTCCAGCTCCATGGGATCCAGTGCCACCTTCTGGCCTCAGAAGGCATTAGCCATCTGTGTGGTGCCCATATATACATGAAGGCAAAGCACTCATACACATAATTTTTTTTAAGTCTTAAAAAAGGAGGGGGCAGGTAGTGGCAGCACACCCCTTTAATCCCAGCACTCGGGAGGCAGATCTCTGAGTTCAAGTCCTGTCAGGTCTCCAGAGTGAGTTCTAGGACAGCTAGGACTACACAGAGAACACACACACACACACACACACACACACACACACACACACACACAGAGATTCCATATTACTCAAACACTGCTATTCTTTCCAATGCAACGTCTATTTTATCTCGACATTTCGGGTTTATGGTAGGATAGATGGTCAAAGTCTAATCTGCAAGTCAGAGCGACTTCTCCCGCCACTTCATTTCTTGTAACTTTTGAGAACTGGCCAAACATCATCTCTGGGGGCTAAAATTCAAGGTCGTTACCAGGACAACACAATATAGATACCATTCTTCAAGTTTAATAAACAGATGAAGAAATTTGGAACGGAGTCTTGGATTCTGTTAGGTCTCAAACCAGGACCAACTGGTAACTGAGGTATCTATTTAGCAATTCAAAGCAGACCTGGCTACAAGTTCTCCCAGCATCCCTCAGTCCCTACTCAGCCCCCATCCTCAACCTCTCGAGTCCAGGGACTGGGCTGTCCTGACCCGAGCTGCCCCTCCTGTATAACCCAGCCATTTTGATTAACCACCCATTCTGCCCACTCTTCAGTCTCCTGGCTCGGCTCTCCCCAAACAACTCAGCGTCTTGTCCACTCCGGACTCTCCCAGATGTCTCTGCCTCCAGCTATGTCTCTCTCTCTTTTATTGACAACGAACTTTCTCCTCCACCATCCCTAGAAGCAGTCATGTCCGGTTTTATTTATTTACTTTTTCATTCAGTTTCCATGGTAGGATTTTTGTCCTGTTTATTGTTTCAGACCAATTCGAATGCACTTGCACTAAACGCGGGGATAGATGTTTTCCTGTTGCACTGCTTCCTCTCCATCTTAAAGACATTCTTGACTGTGGCTTCCTCCTTCCCCTTCCCCTCTTACGAGGAAGCAGACGCACTCAGTGCCTGCCTGGCTTTTCAGAACCGACCTCCAGAGCCCGGTTTGTAGTGTGTTTGGCTCTCGAGAATGAAAGTAGGTGCAGCATACTGCATCGATTTTCCCTTTCTTCTCTTTCCTTTTTTTTTTTTCCATGATCTAGTTTTCACAACTTAAAATTACATTTAGAACCTGGAAGAAATTGTGTTATTTTTAGGCACGCATAAAAATTTGGATGGCTCTGCTCTAACTCAGCTCCAGAATCGCTGGAGGAAGGAGTGTGCTGAGTGAGTGGCCAGGCTTGGCCAGTCCTGTCTGGTGTCTGCCTCCTGGCTGTAGCCAGACCTCCGTACTGCGAAGAGTTCCTGGTTTCCGTTCCCAGGTGCCTGGTTTGCGACATACATGGAGACCACCACACGTGGCTCCCCGACAGGCTTTCTCTTGAGCCCATCCGTTTTCAAACCACCATTTTTTAGTTCTACACCACATTTTCAGATTTTTTTCTTTCTTTTCTCTTTGTGCCTCGGTGGGTAGACTGGTGAGTTTCCAGGATCCCTGAGAAAGGTGGCAGCCACCATCTGTTCCACTGCTTTCCAGCTTGGGAACATGAGATGTGAGCTTGACATGGGTGTGAGATGGTGGCGGGGACCCAGGCACCGGGAAGCTGTTCACACCCTCTCCAGGGTCTGACTGCAGCAGCGGTGGGATTCTGAAGCAGGGCCTGGCTGCTCGTCCTGCTCCTCTGACCAACCCAAGCTGCACAGGGTCTCCCGAAGTTAACGGAAAGCCAATGCTTCATATCTGCAGTGGAGGACTCTCAGGGTCTCTCCACATCACACACTTGCTCCCCCTACCCCCAGGATTCCTTACAATGAAATTGTGAATTGCTCCTCTACTCCTCTGTTCTCCTTAATGGGCAGGGTGAGAAAGAGGAGGTATTGTAGTGTGGGAGTATTGTGAACCGGTGTATAGGTATTGTAGTGTGGAGGTGGGTGTTATGGGCTGGTGCACATGTACTGCAGTGTGGGGGTGGTATGGGCTGGTGCATAGGTATTGTAGTGTGGAGGTGTTGTGGGCTGGTATATAGGTATTGTAGTGTGGGGTGTTGTGGGCTGGTGCACAGGTATTGTAGTGTGGGGGTGTTGTGGGAGGTGTATAGGTATTATAGTGTGGGGTGTTGTGGACTGACATATAGGTATTGTAGTGTGGGGGTGTTGTGGGAGGTGTATAGGTATTATAGTGTGGGGTGTTGTGGACTGACATATAGGTATTGCAGTGTGGGGGGTGTTGTGGGCTGGTATATAGGTATTGTAGTGTGGAGGTGTTGTGGGCTGGTATATAGGTATTGTAGTGTGGGGTGTTGTGGGCTGGTGCACAGGTATTGTAGTGTGGGGGTGTTGTGGGCTGGTATATAGGTATTGTAGTGTGGGGGTGTTGTGGGCTGGTATATAGGTATTGTAGTGTGGAGGTGTTATGGGCTGGTGCACAGGTAGGGGGTGTTGTGGGAGGTGTATAGGTATTGTAGTGTGGGAAGGTTGTGGGCTGGTATACATAGATATCTGGTGACTTGTGGCTCTCCACATGGACACAGTATGGAAACTGATACAGCATAGCTGTGTTATGAACGATATGTAAGTCAACTAGCACAAAATGTTTTTAAAGAAAGATCCATAAGAGTAGCAATAATAGATAAAAGACAGATATAAAGACTATGTGTGTGCGTGTGTGTGTGTGTGTGTACTTACTCACTACACAGATTAGTTCTATATGATTGTGAAATACTGCTTTGGATGCTGCATTTGCATGGACCCTGGGTCTTAGGCTTCTATCAGGATCCATACATCTGCTCTTGAGAACCTGTCAATCAGTGCCGGCTGGTGAATCCAGGAATGCACAGCGTTTCTAAAGCAGGCTTCTCAGTTTGTCCACAGGGCTCAGCTCCACGTGCCCTCAAGTTGCTGTTTAGGAGTACGCTTGATGTGTGGCCTCTGCTCCCTGTCTCATTTCCCACAGTCCTGCTGATTTCCTTCTATCTTTCAAGTAAACCTGCACTGGAAACCCTGGCTTCTGACCTGCTTCCATGGGAGACAAACCAAGGTGTGTGTGTGTGTGTGTGTGTGTGTGTGTGTGTGTGTGTGTATGCCTCTGTTGTGTGTAATGGTTTGTAACTCTTTAATTACCTACGTGAAAGACAGCCCATGCATGAGAAAGTGTGTCGTGCGTGAGAATTGTAATTAACGCAATTCTACGTGCCTGAGGTCTGTTTTCAAACTATTTGAAAGCATGGACTCTGGAGCCAGACTATTGGGCTTGCCCATGCCCTAGCAAGCTGCTTATCCTCAGTTTCTTCATCTATAAAATGGGCGTCGTAAGTTCATACAGGTTCTGTGTGCACCACAGGAGCTAGCCTGTGGAAAGCTGTCAGGACAATGCCGGCAGCGGGAGTTAGCTGCTGCCGTATTGTTGCTCAGCATCAGGCTTCCCTACCGCAGGGATCACCAAGACGCAGAGAAAGAGAAAGCAGCAATAAAAGCTTTATTGGGACTCTTTGAACCAATACTCCAGCTTTCGCATGACTAAGAAGGCCCAGACGTTGGGCTGCGCTAATGAGTCCTTATTGTCTTAGTCACATTTTCCAGGGTCTGCCAAGAGCAACCCTGGTCCCCATCGTTCAGATTCCCGGATTCCCATCGCCAGAACACACAGTCAGCGCCTGCTTTACGACCCACTGGCTACCGAATCCAGACACAGGCAGGCAGTGACTTAGCAGAATGAACTCTGTCGGGCAGCAGGTCCCTTTGGCATGAGAGAGCCTCTCCGCAGTTTTATCTCCGAGTTGCAGCCCCAGTACAGAACAGACGCAGGCAATTACTTCATGCAGTCACACAGGCAAGAGAGGGCCCAGATTTTCTTATCCCACCAGTAGCGAGAGGAAGCCAGCATGCTTCCCGCCCATCACAGCTTCTGAAGTGACGGGTTGCTCCAAAGTAGCTCTGACGGTGGCATCATTTGTTTGTGAGTCAGATCCCGTGAGCTGATAAAATGTTTAACATCCCTACAAAACTCGGAACGCTAATTCCCCTCTGGACCCAAGCATTTCCACATAGCTCCACAGTCCACAGACACTGCTTGCTAGAGCAGGGAGTCCCAGCCCACACAAGCCTCTCCTTGCCCTGATCACATCAGATGCACCTCCTAATCGAAAGTTTCACTTTCTCCTACCATCCTCCCTTTCCTGTTCCTTCAAGCCATGATCTTGCCGTGTGACTTTCCCCCACTGCATCCAGCCAACCGCCCAGTAAGCGCCCAGGAACCGACTCTGATACAGCTGTTTCCAATACGCCACAGGCTAGGGAGTTTTGTTTTTTGAAAGGATACAAAGTAAATATTTCAGGCCTTGGTTAGTCCTATCAGACTTTGCCATTGTAGCTTGAAGAAGCCACGGACAATGAATGTGTCCTTTTTTTTTTTTTTTTGTCTGAAATAAAACTGTATTTGCAAGTAAGCGATGGGCTGGGCCTGGCTCACAGATTACAGTTCAGCTCTCACCATAGAACATCAGAACCAAACAAAGTCGGCTGTCCTCCAGCGCCGCTCGACAGGCTATTAATGAACTCTCTGGCTTTCTTTAAAAAAAAAAAATTTTATGTAAAATCATGCAATGAAAATTTTCTATATTTACTTCTAAAGCTGCTTCAAGACACAGCCGGAGTTGTGCTGCCACATTTTGTATATATTCACTCTACTTTGTCAACTAAAAGCAGTCATTAGGGTCCGGGTATTCATGCTTTCCTCTCATACAAACCACACGCTGGCCGTGAGGTTACGCCCGTCGGAACACTCAGCAATGCTTCTTGCTTTGCTTTCCTTCTCAGGGCGTGCAGTATAATTTTGTTTACCACATTCTGCACAGTAACAAGACTTTTCTCTACCATGGACACACAACTCAAAGGGGGGAAAACCGAATATTGACTGTACTAACTTGGGCCCGAAGAAGTCTGTATGGAAACTTTGGGCCAGAAATACAGCTTCTCAGCTCCTCTCCTCTCCTCCCCTGAGTTCAGCTTGACACAAATGACTCGTCCTTGGGGTGACACAAATATGACTCCATTAACGTGGCCATCTGATGCACTTGAGCCCCCTCAAGAGTGAGATCGCAGTGAAGTTCATGGTAGGTGGCCCTGCCGTTTTCATTAAGGCAAACCTTGGCTAAACCCTGGTACCTCGGTTACACAAGCTGCCATTCCAGTCCCCGGGGTTAATGAAAGTACCGACGTGCCCTCGCTGAAAGACGACAACGCTTGCAATCATAGGCCTGTCACATTTTTATTTAATGATATGTGTCGGCGTTGTTTCTAGTGTGTTCTTTCCTAATCCCTTGTTCCTTTGCACCCCCAGTGGATGGAAGAGGAATAAATCGGGTTTCAGCAGTGACACGTGGTAGTTTATTAACTATCAGGAAACCCGGGTTTTTTTTTTCTTTCTTTCTTTCACTTATAATTAGAGATCAAAGTAGTCCTTAGAGATGACAAAACCTGGAAAGGTACAGTCCCAGGCACTTATCTGGGATCGTGAGAACGGAAGAACCAAATCACCGCTCTGTGAAAAACATGAGGATGTGGCTGTTTCTTCTGTGGGAGCAGAACACAGGACATGAAGGCACAGCCCAGTGTTCAGACCCCTTCCTGATGTGGGTTGTTGAAATGGGGGAGTTCAATTTCCTGATGTGATGTACACTAGGAATTCCCAGGGGGCAGATGCCACTCTGAATGCAAACGTCTGTGATGGCCTGACCAGCCAGAGAGGATGCCATCCTTCACAGAATGGGTTCAGCCTCTGATCTGAGCCTAGTTCAAGGTCAGGTCCTGCCTCTGTTAGAGCCAAGCCTGGTTCTACTCACAAACTCCTTGAAAAAGTCAGTAGATTGGCATTATACCATTTGGGGATAAGAGAAGCCCTGTTAGTGACAGGTGGAAACCAGACCCCAGAGTGGTCTTTCTGGGAGTCAGTGGGGTGAAGGCAGGCTCCAGGACAGGGCTATGGGACAGGACAAAAATAAGATATACATCCAGGGAGCATGAATGTCACCCAGGGCATACAAGTAAGTATCACGGGTCCTGGGGCTACTTGCTATTGAGATTACATGAGTCTTTGATAGCAGCTTTCTCTATGCCCCAGGCAGGATAGTTCCTCTTTGCATCCTTTTTTCTGAGAGGTTGGCTTCAGCTATTAGACGAAGCAGAGGTGGGAACAAAGTCTGCTATAAAGGGGAGGCAGTCGCAGCTAAAGAAAGATTTGTGCATCTGGATAAGGGCCCACCATCCAGCGCCTGAAGCCAGAGCCTCCTCTAATCTCTTTGAGAGGAGAACTTGATAGGTCCAACTGGCATCTAGATGGGAATCTCGGTGAGAAAGTGTGTGTGTGTGTGTGTGTGTGTGTGTGTGTGTGTGTGAGAGAGAGAGAGAGAGAGAGAGAGAGAGAGAGAGAGAGAGAGAATATCAGAAGAAGAAGAAGAAATGGAGGGAAGTGGAAAGACACACAGCTGTCTGGACTAACAGCTAACAGAGGCCCAGGAAGAAGGCTCCCAGGTAAAGTGCTTGCTAGGCCTTTGCTCAGATTGCCAGAGCCAGCCAGGCATGGTTGGTTGATCTTTACTCCTGAAAAAATGGAAGGGAATTCAAGTTCTTGACGCTGTCTGTTCTGGGAACACGTAAGTTGGCGGGGGCCACTATGAACACAGAGCCCTTTGATGGCCTCGCTGTAATCCCAGCACCGGGAGGTAGAGCCAAGAGGACCCCAGTCTAACAAATTAACAAGCTCCAGGCTCAGCGAGAGACCCTGTTTTAAGAAATCATAATAGTAAGACAGAGAGTGACTCTAATGTTAACCTCTGACCTTACACACACAGGCCCTTGCAATATAAGCACATATGTGCACATACATGTATACACCAAACACACCTCATATACACACAGAATAAAATAAGACAAATAACTCAAGATAAACATTTGAAAACAGATGTTGCACTTCGGATCTAGATTCTCGGCGGGGCGGATGAGGAAGATGACAGGACAATGAGATCTTTCGCTGCACCAGACAGACCAAGTGCTCCAGACACGCATCACTGTAGGCTTTCATCCACTCTGAGGTCACTCCTGCCATCCGGAGGCTGAGCCAACGGCCGAAGGCTTGTCTACACTGAAACTGGCCTCGGGAACAGACTGGCTCTTCAAGAACTAAGTTTACCGTCAAAGGGAATTTGCAACTGATCGAGACCAGAGTTCAAACCCAAGGGGCTTTCGGTTTATAAAGAGAGACCACATAAGCTGAGCAATAGCTTCATCTAGTGATAATAGTTTGAGGCCACGGGTATGTCCAGCCTTGCAGACTCTGCACCCCCAGGACAGCTCTGAATGTAGCCAAACGCAAAGAGTAAACTTACATAGAACATTATGGGACTTTTGGTTTTGCTTAACAAACAAGCAAACAAACTATACTTGAGGCGAACCTTGCAGATGGCAGCACCATATCATAACGTCAGAGAGCTGGACACACCTGGCAGGGTCCTTCCACGCACTGGACTCTGCCTTCCGCCTCACGCAGACTCTAAGTTCCCAGAGCCTTCCAACAGACCCACTGTTAGTTCCTTTTCTAAGAACCACGGAAGAACTATGAAGCAATAAAAGACTAACTATTCAATCAAGTTATTCTCCTCATGAGGTGGCAAGGTCGGGATCCTAATAAAGCCCAGCACTCTAGGAGGAGAAGGAGAATGAAGACCAACCACTATCAAGACAGACAGAAATGCAATTACTTCCCGGGGAATCATATTCAATATGCTTGGTCCCTATAAAGTCGGAGTATGCATCATTTTTCAAATGAAGAGATTGAGCACCAGGTATACTAAGGTTTTTCTCTTAGGTCACCAACTAGTTCCCAAATTATGACACAGAGATTTATTATTAGTTTCGAACACTTGGCCTTAGCTTAGCCTTTTTTCGTTTTTGTTTTCGTTTTTGTTTTTTGTTTTGTTTTGCTTTTTTTTTTGTTTTGTTTTTCGAGACAGAGTTTCTTTGTAGCTTTGAAGTCTGCCCTGGAACTAGCTTTTGTAGACCAGGCTTGCCTTGAAAACCCAGAGATCTGCCTGCCTCTGCCTCCCCAGTGCTGGGATTAAAGGCGTGCTCCACCACCGCCTGGCTATTTTAGCTCTTTTCTTGCTAACTCTTATAACTTAGCCTGTGTCTCCTCATCTACGTTGTGCCTCGGGCCTTTTCTTACTTTCTTGCCGTCTCTGTGTCTGGCTGTCGAGGTCTGCCTGGCTTCTTACCCCAGGCATGTCCCTTGTTGTCTCCTCTCTTCTTCTCTCATTCCTCCCTTCTTTTTCTTAAGTCTAAATTCCTCCTATTTATTGCATCCCGGCCTCACTATCCCGCTTCTGCCTAGCTATTGGCCATTCAGCTCTTTATTAAACCAATCGGGTTCCTTAGGCAGGCAAGGTGAAACAAATGCTACACATCTATTTCATAATTAAACAAATGCAGCATAAAGAAATGAAGCAGTTTTACACAGTTAAAGAATATTCCGCAGCATAGGCAAAGGTGACATATCTCTGCCCAGTTCAATCTTCCACAGCAACCAGGAGAGGGGGTGGGACCATAGCTAGGACCTGGCAGAACAGGGACCCCAAGCTGGTTCTCTACTGTCTACATGCATCTCGTTCTCCTTTCACCAATCTACATTGCTTGATGCCCTGACCCCTGTCCAGGTTCCATGATGCTTCTTTGCTTCCTGGAGATTTGCTAGAGCTGGGAGCCCACAATGGGCAAGGCAAGATTTCTCCAGAGCTGAGGTCTACTCACTGAAGGCTAAAGGAAGATGAGATTATTTTTCCACATAGAAGAAACAACACAGAGTTATCAAGTGTCACAGTTTCCCCCATCTGCAGAACCAGCTTTGGGCTATATGGAAGATTTAAACCTTGTTAAAAAAAAAAGGCACAAAACTTAGCTCTGTTCTATAAGCCCAGTGTGTCAAGTAGAGTTTTAGGACATCCCAGAAACCAGAATTTTGAATTCTTGACTGGGAAGACCACACCCTGAAAGGGCTGTTGTAACAAACACCGAATGGCTTTGCCGCCCACTAATTGAGTCATCTGTCAGGTTAGTGTGGAATTTTGCATGTCAGGGTACCCAGCCCTTTGGAGCAGAAGGGCTGGTGACATGAAGTAACTGGGACTTGAGGTTTCAAATAGCATTCTTGAAGTAAGTGGCATTTTGGAGCCTCCAAGGGTTGTAGCAGGCAAGTTTAAATGCAAAGTTTAAAATCAAATGAACAGAAGCAAAAAGTAAAATCAAGGACTTGTCAGAAGGGACGGAGGCAATCAACAGTTCTTCTGTTGAGATTGTATTTTGGGGGGGCTAGAGAGATGGTTCAGCATTTTGGAGCGCTGACTGCTCTTCCAGAGGACCTGGGTTCAATTCCCAGTACCCACATGACAACTCACAACTGTCTGTACCTCCAGTTCTGGGGGACTCAGCACCCTCACACATACATACATGCAGGTAAAATATCAATGTACGTACAATAAAGGTAAATTTTTAAAAAAGAGATTTAACTGGAACCGGAGTGATTGCTCAATGGGTAAAGATCCATGTTTTGTGCTGTGATGCTTTTAAGGATGTGGAGGTACAGACCTGTCACCCCAGCACTGGGGAAACTGAGACAGATGAACTTCTGGGCCTTTCTGACAAGTCAGTTTAGCCAAAAACAATGTGTTCCAGGTTCAGAGAGAGACCAAGTCTTTTAAAAAAATGGTGAAGAGCAATTGAGGAAGTCATATTGATATCTTTCTCTGACCTCCACACACACCTGAGCAGGTGAATGAACCTGCACACGTATGAATACATGCATCCACCACAAACACACACATGTGTTCACATAGGAAGAAATGAAAAATGCAGAAGAAAAAAAGGGGGAATATCAAATTTGTATTTCATAGAAGGAAACCCTCAATAACAAACAAGAATTATGGAGATTGTAGAAATAACAGACGAAAAGCAAGAAGCATGGCTTGTTTCTTTTTTATGAGCATCCCAATGTGGACTCTTTAGAAAGGTGTTTCTCCAGTACCAGAGGTTGAACATAGACTCGGTGCTAGGTAAGTGATCTCACTGAGCAATAACCCCAGGCCTCCAATATGGTCCTTAAGACTAGTGCAGCCAATTTGCCTCATAGTGATCTTGAGGAACATTTTAGTTGGGGTTAATCCTATCTGTGATGATAGGCAAGCCTGAAAATTTTAATGTCTTAACAAAAAAAATGTTGCCCTTACCAATTATGAGTCCAAAATAAGGGTTAATCCTCAGTGGATACCTTTTCTCCGTAAAGTTTTATAATACTAGTTAAGTAAATCACCTAAAGAAGTGTACTCAAGGTTTAAGCAACCTGGGTTAGAATTCCACCAACCTCTCAAGTCTTGAGGTCCTCGGCATGTGGTTAGATGTAGAAGACAATAGGGGATGGAGTGTTGATCCCAAAGATCCACATCCCCAGGTGAAATCCATCACTCCTGAACAAATTCCATTGGCTAGGAATTATGAAGAAGAACAAGGAGCTTCAGGAACCCAGGGCCCTCCGATCTCCTTGTAGCTCAATGATGAGTTACGCTCAAAATTTCCTCTGTGATCCAGATGCTCTGCATCTGGAAACCCAAAGAGCCACCGAACTCCATCCTGAATACAAGTCATGACCTCCTCTGTAGTGAGTTAATCTCCTTGGGCAGTCAGACGGAGGAAGGAAAAACAAACAACACAATGGAATAAGGGTGTCTACAAAGCGTCAAGTGTCTTGGCTTCCTTGTCTGTAAAAAGGGGAGATCATAAGAGTGCTTGCTTCATACAGTCTCAGGAAATGAAGGCATAGTACAAGTAGGGTCCCTACAGGGGTGCCTGTCTTATAGTAAAGGCTCAATAATGGGCAGCAATGGGGGAAAAGAGACCAGGGAGATGGAACAGAAAAGAAGGGGTTCCTTGGAATGGAAGTTTTACCTCAGCTGAAGATTCTGCTTTTTTCTTATTGGTCTGAACTTAGTCACATGACCACGCATAGCTGCTAAGGAGACTGTGAAATGCAGGCTTGATTTTCTAAGCGAGATTTACATGTTTGTCTAGAAATCAGAACTTCCTTCACCTCTCATGGGAAAATGAAATAGATATTTGGAATAACCAATGGTCTTTACCGGTCACCATCAGCCTAGGCAAGACCCCCTTTCCACGGCTGCTAAGTTCCTGCTTAGTGGGCAACACCTTCTGGTTTAAAAGACAGGACAGTTTTGGGTAGACCTGATGGACAGCTTGTCATCCCACCCTCCCTGTACTGACGTCATCAGGGAACCCCAACAGGAGCATCCTGGAAACCGCAATGTTGGATACTCCTTTCATGCGGCTTGAATGCCTCATTTTCAAACACATGTCATCCGTTAGAAATTGTGCAGGGATAGGAACCACCCCCAAGACTAAAGCTAATGCTCCTACCATGGGCCTCACTCCCCAAGTCATTCCACAGCGCCAGGCAGGAAGTCTGTCTTCACCACGCCTCAGATACTTCCTCTTCTTTCCTTTATCCCACAACCCACGATGACACTCAGCTTCCATATTGCTTCCCTGGGTTCCATTCCCACCTAGGCTCCACCCCTATCAGTCTGCCCAGGCCTCATCCAGGCCCTGCCTCCCCCTAAAGACTTGATGCTGGGGCTGGAGAGATGGTTCAGTGGTTAAGAGCATTGCCTGCTCTTCCAAAGGTCCTGAGTTCAATTCCCAGCAACCACAGGGTGGCTCACAACCATCTGTAATGAGGTCTGGTGCCCTCTTCTGGCCTGCAGACATATACACACAGACAGAATATTGTATACATAATAAATAAATAAATAAGTAAATAAATAAAGACAGACAGACTTGATTTTTGTCTTCTCAAGCCAGCTCCTATGTTGACATCACAGCCCTGGTGCCTACCAGTGTAATGTCATTTGGCAATAAGGGTCACTACAGATGATTACAGGTGTCACACTGGGTGTGACTGATGTCCTATAAAAGGGACATGTGAAACCTTGGGAGATTGTTCAAGTGTTAGTTGTGCAAACAAGAGGATGCAAGTCTGAATTTCCAGCACCTACATAGAAGCCAGGCATGACAGCATGTGTCTGTACCCCCAGCACTGGCAGAGCCAGACAGAGGCCAGGGCTTTCAGACCCTCTCATCTAGCTGAAATGGAGGCATCCAGGATCAGTGAGAGACCTTATCTGGAAAAACAAGGTTGAAAAGGATTGTTAAAAACATCCAATATTGAGTTTTGGCCTCTGTATGAGCATGAATGCCCATGTACATATGCCCACCTACACATGTGTGTACACATGAACAAGTGAACAAGTAGACCCTCTAGTACACGTACACACACACACACACACACACACACACACACACAGGAAATGTGGACCCTGAAACACAAAAGCTTTCACTGTTTTTAGTAGTAACCAACATACATTACCAATGTTTAATCTCAGGAGGGCCTGGAGAGATGGTTCAATGGTTAAAAGTGCTGGCTGCTCTCTTAGAGGACCCCAATTCAATTCCCAGCACCCACATGGCAGCGCACAACTGTCTCGAACTCCAGTTCCAGAGGACCCAATATGCTTACACAAACATGCATGCTGGCAAAACACCAATGCACATGAAATAAAAATAATTTTAAAAACAAAACAAAACAAAAACCTCAGGCTTCGGAACAGCAAGACAATGAACATCTGTTGTGTGAGACGCAACCTGCAGCCTTTTGCTGTGACTGCCCCAGGAAACAAATATTCTCCTTGCCTGGTCTCAGCTCCTCAGAGAAATACTCTGTCCTGGCTGACCAGGCTGGGGGTTTTCTCAGTTGGTCCCAGCCTTCAGCCCATGCCCATGTTGTCTTTTCCGTTTCCCAGCTCACTCTATTGATGCCTGCTTTATCCATCTGGCATCCCCCTGCCTCTCTGGGCCTCCTTCCCTTAAACACTCCAGGTACTGCCTTCGGCAACCTGGGGTGGGCCACCACACTCAAGGATCACACCTCCATTTTAAGACTTCCCCCTCACACAAAACTGGACAAGCAACATATCAATGGAAGTTACAGTCGTTCACCTCCTCCTGGGGCTTTATTTGGGCTGCAGAATGAAATGGGGTTAAACAGCCTTTGTGTGATCTGAGGACTACTGACAATCAATGATCAGATGGCTTTCTTGGAGGAAGGACTTTGCCAGAACCAAGGCAGAGGTGGGTTCTCAGCAATCCTTCTCTTCCAAGATATCCAAAATGCAAGATACCTCAGCTGTTATCGACAACACACTTCTTCCAGTAATAGAAATGTGATAGCTAATTTTAATTTTTGACCTGACTGGATTTGGAATCACCTGGGAGACACACCTTGGGATGTGGTTGTAAGGGTATTTCCAGAAAGGATTAACTAACTGATCAAGGAAGACCTGAATGTGGGCGTTCATCTCTATTTCCTGATTACAAATTCAATCACCTTTGATCAAGGACGGCCACCTGAAAAATCTCCAGTAGAAACAGATGGCCCAGATGTCTGAATTCTACATCCAGAACAGATTCAAGACTGCTGCCTGAGATGATCAAGGCTCACAGGATAATCCAGTCAGGACTTGATTATAACTCTAAATTTTCTTTAGGTCCCCATAAGATTATCAGCGCCCCCAACCAGCAGGAAGTAGCCTGAAATACTATGCCCACATTCCCAACAAATGGACTATGGGTATTTTCCTTTGTTTAAAAAAAAAGAGGGAAATGGTGTGGGAGAATTGTCTGTATTCTGTCAATCATATTTTAATAAAACGCTGATTGGCCAGGCAGGCAGTAGAGGCGGGAAAGCCAGACAGGAAGTAGGGGTGGAGCAAAGAGACTGGGAGTATTCTGGGAAAACAGGAAGCTCCCTCCGCAGTTCTGCCCAGACCACCGGAGAGGAAACATGTAAGCTGCCCAGCTGGAAAAGGTACTGAGCCATTATGGCTAACATAGATAATGATAATGGATCAATATAAGTTACAAGGACTAATAAGAAGCCTGACCTAATGGGCCAATCAGTTTATAACCTAATGTAGACTCTGATTTCTTTGGGACTTGCCGGCTGTGGGGTACCAGGCGGGACAGAAACCCCAGCAAGCTGGCCCTCGTGCTACATATGCGCCCCAGACTCCTACCAGCCAGAACCATTCTCACTGAACTGCTTCCCTGCTTTGATGGCCTGGACCACCAAACAGCAAATCAAAACAAACCATTTGTTTTTCCTTGAAGTTGCTTCTTATTGGGTGTTTGGCCGCAGTGATAAGAAATGCGACTACTATAGCAAATAAGTGGGTTCCATGCATCAGAAACCCAGGAAACGGTAAGGCACTCCCTGCGAATCTGACCATATCCAGAAGGGAAGTCCACTGGAAAAGCTCCTGAGCAACCTGCGCCGTGGTGCCGATGCCGTGTGTCCCAGACTGTCCATGCAGTTGTGTTATCAAAGATTTACTTCCTTAAATATCCCAAGAAGTCTGAGTTTACAAAACATGGTTTCTGAAAGATACAGAGTAGAGGAAGAGAACCCTTGCTGATGGAAGGAGGAAGGAGGAAAGTCACTGAGGGGTGCTGAGGAAAATGAGCCGAGGACCACACGCCGATGGAGCTGCAGATCAGCGAGGTTAGTATTGGGGCAGGAGAGTCTCCATCCCCTGATAGTGAAGCAAATGCTCTCTGGCTAAATGAGCCTCGGCTGCAGCTTTGAACTGGAAAAAAAGTCCTAGAAAAATAACCCAAGAGGGGACTTCCAGAGACAGCCATCAAATGCTCCCTTGGGCTACTGAGAGTGTGGAACAAAGGGGACCCTTTGGGACTGTGGCATTGTCTCTCACCTCTAGCATTTAGCCAGAATGGAAGGCAGAAGCAACACAGGGGGCTGGCCCAGGGGCTCTGCCTAGCCATGGAGGGCAAGCAGCAGGTTATAGGCTTTCCTTCTGGCTAGCTCTACTTCAGGGAGCCAAGAGAAGTTTCTGCCTTGGGCTACAGGCTGTGCCTCCTGGGTGTACTCCAGGTTAAGCTCCCAGGTCCCCATTGAGTTCTGCAGATCCGAGGTTTACGGTAATGCATACTCGGGTGCCTGGCAGCCATGTTGGGTGTTCAGGCTGTTCCCGTGAAAAGATGCAAGGGAACATGCTTTCCTTGGTCCGTGGCCTCACTTCCAGGAAGGGAGAAGGAAGGAACAAAGAGAAGGGACATCCCGTCTGCACTGCATCCGAGTTTTATTTTGTTTTTATGTTTTTAATTTCCAGATGAATAATTCAGTGGCTATGCCAAGGTTGAAATATTTTTCTGTTTTCAGTGAGATGTGAGAAGAGGAAATGAATTTTAATGAAATGTTTTGGTTTACTTTATCTGAGACTCCCAGTGTAGTGGGATTCCCATGCCCTAAACTAATGTCGGTCCTGGAGCTGCTTGGCTGGAAGAGAAAACAGAGAACCAGATGGTCACCCTGCTCAGTCCTCATGCCTGGATGGACAGAGATACCTGTGGGCACGGGTCTGGTGGACCACTGAAGCTGCGAGACGGCCTGTGATGTTCTCACAAGTGTGGATGCCGATACATACGTCTCCATCCATGATCGGGAAGTGCCTGCCTCAAGTTACCTGGGCCTGGCTCCATCCCTGTCTGGTCAGAATGTTCTGGAGCTGGCATTTGATCAAGTATTTTTTTTTTTTTTTAGCAGAACAGAAAGCATGCAAGTGTTTCTCAATTCCATAAACAAGACTTACGGGAGGCAGAGAAAGGTGGCAAGCTCTCCAAGGGGAAGCCGGAGTTGTCAGTCAGGTGGAGGTGACATCACAGACATCTGCGAATATGCCAGAACATGAGCTAACTCATAGCCTCAGGCTCAGGACATGTTTTTAAGCAAAGGTTTGTGAACAAAGGCGGCAGCTAAGAACAGACCACGTGGATTCTGTTACAGAGGATTGCTGATGAGTTTTCTCCAGAGTCAAGAAGCCACCTGCCCCAAGTGAGTTGTCATCGACAGATCACTCAAAGGAATGATTCGCTGAGCCCTTCCCTAGTGTCGGCACGGAGGTGGTTGCGCGACATGGAGAGCTGGGGATAACCAGCCCCGGCCTGCGAGCACTTAGGAAAATAGGCTTGGCAAGACAGGGCCTAAGCACACGAAACCAAAACCCCAAAGGGAGTCTGTCATTGTTTGAGCTCTCAGTGACCATCCTGTTTAGGGTCACCTTGTCTAGGGATCCTCGTGAACATCTGAAAAAGACAAAGACATCTCTTGAAATAACGAGGCTATAAAGATGGATGTGGCTTCCCACAGGAAGCGCTAGGGAGCCTCTCCCACGTTTGCTTGTTTAAGGTTTTCAAAGCACCGTCTGAGTTACGTACTTTATCCTTATTGTAGTGAAGGGGAAGGTCATTGGCAACTTGGAGAGGACATTGGGACTCCCCAGCCCCCTGGTCCCCCAGTCCCCCAGCCCCCGAGCCCTGTAAGAAGAAAGGCATCAGGCAGAACACGTGTGACTCTGATGATCTGGAACGGAAACCAAACCAGAGTCTCACGTTTCTCGTTCTCTTTTCTGGGTCTGACGCCGTCCAGGAGAAAAGTCCAAAGCTCCCTCACGGATGTGACACTGGCGTCCTTCCCCGAGTGGCTGAAGGATAGATGCTATTGTTCGGTGTGTAGTTTCTGCTCTTCCCTGGGCTCCAAATCCTCCACCTCCACCCTAGGCTAGTCTTTCACCCCCACTGCACACGTTATCAGCCGTCAGTTATGTGTAATCACCCTGTGCTTGTAACGGCAAAGCAGAGGTCCTTGTTCTCCCCCAAGGCTGAAAGGGAAATAGAGGGGACCCCGAGAGCTCAGCAGGGACAAGCCTATCTTTATAGGAGGACAGGGATAAGGTAACATGGAGGGGAAGGTCTGGGAGAGTTGGATTCGATAGATCTGGCTCTAGAATACATCTGGCTGTGGGAAAGGGACAGAGAGGGAAGGAACATCTCCACTCTGTGGAGAGCTGCAATGAAGAGGTGAATGGGCCAGGGCAGAGATGCACTCTGAGCAAAGCAAGCAAGACTGGGCAGGAAAGCAGGGTGGGAGGTTCAGGGAGATAGACCCAATCCTTCTGAAGAAACCTATTTCACAGCTTAATTTACCATAGTGAGGAGGTTGTTAAATGTTCTGACCAATTTCTGCTGCTATCACAGAATCCTGGAGACTAGGGGATGTGTCAGGAAAAACGTTTCTATTGGCTGTTTATGCGAGGGGGGCAGGAAGTGAAGAAAGTGGTGTGGTAGTTTGAATGGGAACGGTCCCCATAGGCTCTCCTGTTTGAATACTTAGCCCATAGAGAGTAGCCCTGTTAGGAGGTGTGGCCTTGTTGGAAGATGTGTGGCACTGTGGAGGTCTTATATGCTCAAGCTACACCCCGTGTGGCACACAGTCTCCTTCTGCTACCTGCAGAACAAGAGGTAGAACTCTTAGCTCTTCCTCCAGCACCATGTCTGCCTGTGCACTGTCATCCTTCTTGTCATGATGCTAATGGACTAAACTTCTGAAACTGTAGGCCAGCCCCAATTAAATGTTCTCCTTCCTTTATAAGAGTTGCCATGGTCATGGTGTCTTTTCACAGCAAGAGAAACCCTAAGACAAGCATCCCTCAAATGTAACAACACTGCTAACTCACTACCTTTGTCCAGCATTTCCAGCTCTGGAATGCTAACCATTGCCTCTCTGGGATGGAAATCTGATGAACAAGGCTCATTGTTGTATGGTTGCTGGAAGAGGAAAATGTGAAACCCAGAAGAGTCATCAAATAAACCATGCACCACTGTGCAACTTAAGGAAAAATGAATTGGAGCCTCTATATCCTAGTTGGGAAATCTCTCCACAGTGTAGTAAGTGGGGGAAAGCCAGCTTCAGAACTATGCTGTCTTCTCTTCAAGAAGGAGGGCACATAACACGGTGTACTCACATTAGCACAAGCAACACTGCTACATACATAGGAAAGTAATCTATAGGTACATGAGGTAGGACAGAGTGGCCAGGAATGGGACAAAGACAGACTTTAGGTCTGGGTCTAGCTCCCCTGAGATGAGTCCAAAGCTTTTCTTACATTTTCCCTTTAGCACTAAGCAGATAAGCAAATTTCAGGTAAGAAACAGGGAAAAGCTAATAGGAAGAAATTCAGATGAAAAACAAACTTCTCTGAAATGTCATTTACCCTGAACCTTCGGTCTAAGTCCCATCCTACATTAAATCAGATATCAACAAGAAATCCCAAGTCTGGAAATAGTGTTTCAAGCTACGAATGATTTCAACCGTTTGCTCCGTATGTGAGTTAAAATCTGGATTGGAGGGTTGGCTCAGTGGGTAGAGTGTTTCTTGCATCAGTGTGAGGACGTGAGTTTGGTCCTCAGTGTTCATGTAAAAAGCTGGGTGTGGTGATGTGTTTGTAATCCTGGAGCTGGGGAAACTGAGACAAACAGATCCTCAGAGCTTACACGCCTGTCAGTCTAGCCAAAAAAAAAAAAATGAATGGTCCCTGAGGAGGATCACCCAAGGCGGTCCACTGGCCTCCATACTCACACAGGCACATATATGCACCTGCATGCGAACACACACAGCAACAATTAGATTTTATAATATCTGTGGGAGCGTATATATATATATATGGAGGTTTATATATATATACATATATATATATATATGTATATATATATAAACCTCCATAGTTCTGACATATAAATATTTAAAACAAAGCAATGTGATATGATGTTGCAAAAAGAGATAAAAATGTCTGTCCTTGTGCCTTCTGTGTTTCCGAAGCAAGCACTTTATGGAAGGTTCTTTGGAGCTCGCTGGTCTCCAGGCAGAGCCCCTTTTGTAGGCTCTGTGGCTTTGATGGCACACTGTGCCTCACACCTTCGCCCTCAGTCTGTCCTGTCAATTTCGTGCCCACGTTTTCTGTCTTCCATCTGCCGACCAGGGCATGCCAGCAGGGAACGGGCTGCCCATCTCATCTGGCCAGCTGCTGCTTTTGCCTCACGCCTCCCTCAGCTCAAAAACAGGGCTTCACACAAAGCCCTGCGGGGGCTATGGCTGTCCAGAGCTGCAAAGAGCAGGGACGTGAGGCCATTGATCCCAGACACAGGGTTCTTTTTGGGTTAATGGAAATGTTCCGAAGTTAAATGATGACGATGGTTACATGATTCTGAAAGTACTAAAGCCCACTGAAGTTGAAAAGACAAGTTTGTTTTAATGCCTTCTTCCAGGAAGTCTTCCTTGATGTGCGTGTGCACCCACTGGGTCAGGAAACCCTCCTGCCCACCACAGCAGGTGCCACTGTTCTCAGGAGTAACTGGGTCATACCTTTAGGAAACTGAGGGCAAGGCGGAAGGAGGGCTGCTTCCTCTGTGCAGAATTCTAAAGCAGCTAAAAGCTGCCCCCACTTCCATTGCCACGACCTAAGCATTCTCAATAATATTATTAATAGAATACACGTCCCAAGCAGAGAAGATGATTCAGGTCAATAGAACACTGATTGATTATTCAATTTATACCTTCTCAATTATGTGATGGCACAGAAGCAATGGGCTTGGAATTTGGAGTCTTTTCTTCCTTTTCTCTTCCGGATGCTGGATAGCAGGGGTGAGTCTCATGCTAATGAGGGTGAACCAATGATCCTCCACTGTGCTGTATTGCTAGGCTGTGAAGTCCGGGAGGCTGGATGAATGCACTGCATCTTGGATTTATGACACAATCAATGGTCCAGCTGTCACCTCACTGCAAACTGGGGTGCATCCGTATACATCAGCATCAAATCTCAAAGCAGTATCACGTATCCTTTAACAAAGCAATGTTATTCTATGTGGAAGTTAGCTCACACATTCCCAACACCCTCTGGTCCCACTAGAACCTTCTGCTAAAGGGCTCTATCTGAGGAGATTTCCAGCACTTTGGTCGGGAGTAGCCCCATGCTACCAGCCTCATTGCTTTTAAAATATATACCCAAAGCAAAGATCAATAGCAACCGGGGCAGCGAGAAGAAAAACAGAACTGGGTGTCCTCAGTGTCCCCATTCTGTGTGATCGCATGAGTTTCAGTTTGCGTACTAAAATTTAAGTTGTAAGAGGTAGGACACTTCCTGTGGTGGGAACAAATTTTAGTTCATACGTGAAATATGTCACAGTTGTTTTTTATCTAATTTGTTCTATTTACCAATAAAGACTCCAGCATCAGATATTGGGCTGAAAACCTTCTAGATCAGAGGAGCTGAGACGAAAGCAGTTGGCCTTCCTGTCTGGCAGCGGACCCAGCAACAAAGTGCCTCTCCACCCATCCCAAACCACAAGGACCTTGACTCTCCAAATCCCTCCCTACTCCTTCCTGTGTGTCTCTCTATCCGTCTTCCTGGGTCCTCCCTACTCCTTCCTGTGTGTCTCTCTATCCATCTTCCTGGGTCCTCCCTACTCCTTCCTGTGTGTCTCTCTATCCATCTTCCTGGGTCCTCCCTACTCCTTCCTGTGTGTCTCTCTATCCGTCTTCCTGGGTCCTCCATACTCTCTATGACTAATACTTTGCAACTAGTCAATGGTTCCTCTCCCTGATCCAAGGTTAATTTTATTAACACAGTCTAGGGGTTTTACAACGTGATCAAATACCCCACAACATGTTACTGACTTTGACACTGAAGGAAAATCATTTTGTTTTACACTCAGAACAAAACAAGTCACTATAACAATGCTGGGTACCTAAGCTGTATCTCTGATATATTATTGTTTTATCAAAGTTCATTTAGTTAATGAACAAGTATTTGCACTGAGACTATATTGAGACTATAATAAAAATCAATACTTAATGCTCACTAAATATAAAACTGATAGAGTAATGGCATTGGATTTTCCCCTTCTTTTTCACTTATTTCTGGCAAGATTAAATAAATAATCAGTTCAAGGAAATTTTTGGCTGAAATTTCTTTTCTGGCTATTTTTGTTATTAATTTCACTACGTGATTATTGACAAAACCATTTCAATCATATAGAGAAAGGTTATTTCCTAACACTCTTCTCTATTCTACTAAATTGAATATTATTTATTGAAATATTAAAAATTAATATGTATGGCAAATGTATTAATGTGCTGCTTGAGTATATTTCTAAATGTTGAATATAAACATATTTATATATTAAAAATATTCCTATTAATGTAAAGTAGTCAAGAAAACAATCCTTGGTGCATGCTTTTGATAAACTGCTAAATTTGATAAATTGTCCTAGTGACTTGACATGAAATTGCTTCCGCCCTAAAGACAGACAGCGTGTCTCTGTAGAAAAGCTGAGGTAGAGAGTATGTGGAATAATTTATCAGTGGTCAGCACACCAGTGAGAGGTGCTCTGGTCAGCAACGGGCCCTGAATACTCTCCTGGCCTTCCCTCACACTCTCCCTCCACCACTTCAGGTACCCACGAGATGCCACCTGCCTTTCCTTCGCTGGAAATGCTGCTGGCGTAAAGATCGGCAGCTGGAAGGACCTGAGACTCTGGTCTACAGCCCTGTGAGTCCACCGCCATGTCAGCTAGGAACTAGAAAGGGAGAGGATGACCCACACATCCCAGGACATGGACACACTTCTTGTGAAGTGCATTGGCTCCATCTCCCAGATCCCCAGCTATGCTCCGTTCATTTCTGCCTCAGGCCCTTTGCTCTCAACTGTTCTTTCCTGGGCTTTCTGCCTCTGCCTCTTGAGAGAACTCTTTCCTCCAATTACCTGGTCAAAGAGTTGCACCTTGAGTCAGGGATGGTGGCTCACACCTATAATCCCAGCACTTAGCAGACAGGGGCAGCAGGTGTGCTCTGAGTTTGAGCCAGCCTGAACTACACACAGTGATTTCTATGGCAACTTGTGTTACTGAGAGAGGCTACGTCTCAACCCCCAACCACAAACAAGCAAACAACTGACTACCGAAGGTAAAATGACCCCCCCCCATCACTAGCCAATTACTAAGCATTGCCCTATTCCATTTATTTTATAACCCACGGCACTGCTTTGCTCACTATCCATCCGGTTATATTTTCTTGCTCACTTTCCAGCTCTGATATCAGATCAACGCTTAGCATACAATTGGCTCCTAATAGCGCTTATTAAAGCATTGAAGGAGCGAAGACATGAAAGGATTAGCAATGCACTGCGCAAAGCTGAGCCGACCTGCATTCAAAGGGTGGGGTGAGGGGCGGGGCACCTGGCTGCTGAGCCCTGAACTGCCACAGATGGGGTCAAGCTCCACCACCCCACCAGCAGTGCTGGACAGCATACTAACACAGTTCTTCCAGAGGTAGGTTTTCCTCAGACTTTTCTCTGGACCCCCTGGGGACGTGCAGAGGCTGACCTTTGAGGAAGGCAAATGGGAGCGAGCAGCACACTGTGGTCACAAGCCTGACCTCAGGGTCAAGGGGACATTGATATATCACCACTCTCACTGTTCTGTGGAGACGGGAGAGCTGACAGTGAGCAGAGGCTAGTCCACAGCAGAATCCAGTGACCAAGCCCCCGTAGGTTCCCATACCCCCAGTTCAAGAGAAGCAGGCAGAAGAAATAAAGCCACCCTGACCTCCACTGTGTGAGGTTTTCTCCTTCCCCTCCCAAATCATTAACAAAGACTGACACTGTAGTATTTATCAGAAACTCTTGTCTCCTAAGTGGCGATGCAGAATAATTATCTCAGCATGCAATCAGCGCAGCTATCTTCTTCAAAGCAATTTGTGGCAAGGATATGCATTTTTAAAATAGATTAGATTTTCAAGAGCTTTGCCTCTTAAACCCCGGTCAGAAGGTATTTACAACTCACCCGGTGAGATGATGCCTGTCTCCAAGCCGGATTTCTCTTTCATTAGGTCTTACTTAATTGAATCAAACAAAGTCATTTTGGGATTGTCCCAACAGAAACCCTTTTTATCTCTTGGTGAATGTGTCTTAACAAGGCCCCAAAGTAAACAAAGCCAGAATTCCATTCACTGGAGCCCCAACCCCCACCCCACCCCACCCCAAGCCTACCACCCTTCTTCAGCGGTTTGTCTTGTCCTGAGGAAATTGCTTGTGGAGTTAACTGTTGCCAAGGAAAGCAACAAGTTGACTGGTGGACTCTTGTTTGTTTTAATTATTAAAGAGAGACATTGTTATTCCCACTCCCTACTTCCCAACCCTATCCTATATGTGTATACTAGAGATGGAACCAAGGATCTTGCGTATATTAGGCAAAGGCTCTACCACCTTCGACTCCCGAAACCCCACCCCAAGCTATTACTATGTGGTTCTCTCTGACCTGGAACTCACAGAGATTCCCACCCCCCCCACACACACCTTTGTTTTCCAAGTGCATATGCCGCCACCACCAGCCCCCTCCTTTCTATTAATAAATGAGTGCTGGTAGCCAGAGTAGGCTTGCAAAGCCATGGATCACAGCATACAGTCAGGAGCGTTGCATTCATCATTGGTGGATTTGCTCTGGGTCGGAACTTAGTGCATGTGGAGGCCAGGGGCTGACGTCAAGTGTCTTGCTCAGTCACTCTCCATGACTCAGGCTCTTTCACCGAGTCTGGAAGTCACTGTTTTGGCTGGCCTGGCTGACCTGCCTGGCCAGAGAGCCCCATGGGTCCTCCTACCCAGTGTTGGGATTACAGATGCACCCCCACTTTTGTATGGGTGCTGGGAATGGGATTCAAGTCCAAGCACTTTGCTAACTGAGTCATCTCCCAAGTCCCTGGGTCTAGAATTTAAAACTCTGTTTGCTATTAATTAATGGCAGGGCAAAGAGGATGTCTGCGCAAAGTCCTTACAAAGATATACAGGGCTCATCTCAGTCGCCAGGGTGCCTGTCCCCTACACCTGTGCTCCTGGGGACCTGGCTCTCTCCAGGCTGGGAACATAGCTCAGGGCCTCACATGGACGGAGTAAGTGTTCTACCGCTGAGCTGTATTCCCAGGCCAGCCCCTGCCTTACTAATAGTCTGGGTCAGAGAGATGGGGCATGAAGTAAGCTGTGAAGTAAAACGGACCAGCAAACCAGATACTTCAGACCCTAGAGGCAACCCCAGCTCTGGATGGTTTTATGCAGTCCCCCAAAACAGTCCAAAATTCTGGAACATGGCTCGCGTGGCCTTTTTCTCCAAGACTCTCCGGCTTTCAGCCTAGAAAACACTGAGGTTTTGACTTTATTGCTTTGGCGGTGGGTTTCCTTAACTCCACCTAAACTCCAATTCGACCCCAAATTAGCAGCAGCCAGAGCTCCCCCGTGGCCTCCACCATAGGCCAGGCAGCCATTTCCTCTTTTTGCTCAGGCTAGTATCCGATGTCACTGGGGGTGACCCTGAGATGATTAGCCACACTCCCAATTCAGTCATCTGACCTGTCACGTGACTTGATGCTCCCACCCTCTGCCCATCCTCTGGATCCCTAGTGTCACCAAGTCTTCCGCAAAGCTACGCAAAAGTCCGTGGGTACCCACAATGCATGGAGAAGCTGAATGAACGCTCTGACTGGAAAATCTGCTCTCAGCTCCCCACCCAAGCCAGACATTCCGCACCCTCCCTCCCGCCCTCCACCCCCTTCCCAGCAAGGAAAGAACCCAGGAAGTTTCTCCCATAAGAAATCATTCAGGAGGGCTGGAGAGATGGCTCAGTGGTTAAGAGCACTGCCTGCTCTTCCAAAGGTCCTGAGTTCAATTCCCAGCAACCACATGGTGGCTCACAACCATCTGTAATGAGGTCTGGCACCCTCTTCTGGCCTGCAGACATATACACACAGACAGAATATTGTATACATAATAAATAAATAAATATTAAAAAAAAAAGAAATCATTCAGGAGCTGGAAATCCAACAAAAGGCATTTTCCATCCTAGATCAGTGTTGTGTTCTGCAGCCCACAGGGAGAGCAGGGGCATCCTGGACTCACGCATTATATAAACTTGGCCTTGGCTTTGGTTCTGTGCTCAGCTTCAGCACTGCGGGACATTTGCAAACAAATTGGGGGTGAGACCCAGCGGTTCCAGCTCCTCCCATCTTTTCCAGCCTTGGCCTACCCAAGGCCACCAAAGTGTCCCTTTCTCACCAGTCCTCCTATGACCTGGAGATGGCACCCTGAAGCATGAGGCCACCTAAAAATGGCATTCTATTCTTAAACTAAGGTGTTTCTGTCACAATCCTCGTTCCCAGCAGGCATTTAGAAGCGTTTGGTTCACAGAGTCTCAAGGAGGGGATCAGGGATCAGCATCCCTATGCTTCTCAACGTGTAAACAGAATGGCTCTGAGAAGAGAGATGTTCCAACTCTGAAAGTCAGGCCCATGCTCATGGGAACTGAGATGGCCCCAGGAACAGCACTTCTACAAGCCCCCAAGCCAAGATGCTGATGTTGAATTTTGTTTGTTCATTCCTCTTTGAGACAAGGTCTCAGTCTAGCTGAGGCTGGCCTCAAACTGGCAGCAATTCTCCTGCCTCAGTTATTTGGATACTGAAAGTGCAGGCCTGTGTGGTAACACCAGACTCTACTGTTTTCCTTCATTAAAAAAGAAAAAAAACAAGTGTGTTCAGCCAGGCATAATGAAGCGGCCCTGTAAACTTAGGACTTGGGAAGCAGAGGCAGGTGCTTGATCCTGATCTGCATATCTAGTTCTGAGGGAGGTGTGTGTGTGTGTGTGTGTGTGTGTGTGTGTGTGTGTGTATGTATGTATGTATGTATGTTGCAGGGGTGTGTTGACTCCGTTGCTAGAGCTCTTGCATGGCATGCTCCAAACCCTGGGCATTCACAGTACTTCATGACCTGGCACACATCTGTAGTCCTAACACTCAGAAGGTAGAATCACGAGAATCCTAAGTTCAAGCTCCTATTCAGCGACAAAGGCATTCCAGGTCAGCCAGGAATACAGAAGACCCCGTCTCGGGAAAATAAATACATAGAAATAAACGTTTGCCAACCAACATAATACCATAACCAAGAAGTCAGAAAGCCAGCCTCCTCTCAAGGAGTCCCTGGCATGCCAGAGGCACACACTGACAAACACAAACATGTTTGTTATAAATTATAACATCTGTCCTTGTGTGTGATGAAAGCCTTTTCCGGAGTACCGCAACTTAAGCCGGGCTCACTCTGAGAACATGGAAATCGAATCTTTCATAGCAGCAGGAGTCTGCAGAGACTGGCCAGGTGCCAGCCTCACAGAACAGAGCCCAAACAAAGGTCAGTACAATGTGTGGATCTGAAAGGACCAACATTCGGGCAAGCAGGTAGGATCCTCGCTAGGACTCAGATTCGGCCACCAAAGAACTGTGACAACTTAATTTTTCTCAGGTTCCCGACCTGTGAACTGGGATCCAAGTCTGTTTCGCTGCAGCCATGTGAAAATGACACAGAAGGCAGGAAAGTCACAGTTTGGGTCAGGTTGGCTCAAGCGTCCTGCTAAAACCAGAACTCCAGCTTCGATACCTTATTGATAAGGGGCCTTCTGGAGCCCAGGTTGCCTCCACTTTGCTATTTAGCCCATGATGATTATTTCCCCCCTTTTTTTCAAGACAGGGTTTCCCTACCTAGCCTGGCTGACCTGGAATTCTGAGAGCTTCCCGCTTCTGCTTCCTAAATGCTTGGAATGAAGGAGTGTGCCCCATGCCAGGCGGCCCAGTGACTTTGATCTTCTCATCTTCCTGCCTCCAGAGTGGGGGGTGGGATTATAGGAATGTGTCATCTTACCTGGTTTTGTGTTGTGCAAGGGATGGGATCTGAAACGTTGTGTGTGACAGCCAAGCGCTCTGTCGGGAGAGCTGCATTCCCGACGGTGGATCACTAACTTCCAGATCAGATAAATTCTGCTTTTCTGACACTGGAAATGGAGCCCAGGGTCTAGTGTGTGCAAGGCAAAGATGCTGTGGAAAATTATTTTAAGGTGTGTTCCTCTTGTTTATACGGTGGAACGTTTGTGTAATGATGGAAAAGTGTGTGACTTTTGTTTATGCTGCATTTGTTTAACTCTGTGAAGCTGTGATTCTTTGCCTGTCTAAAACACCTGATGGTCTAATAAAGAGCTGAATGGCCAATAGGAAGACAGGAGGGAGGATAGGCGGGGCTGGCAGGCAGAGAGAATAAACAGAAAGAGAAAGGAGGAGGAAGAAGAGTAAGAGGAAAAGGGGAGGAGGATTTCAGGAGTTAGCTACCCAGCCAGCCATGGAGGAAGAGTGAAAGTAAGGTACAAAGAAGAAAGGGGAAAATCCCAGAGGCAAAAGATAGTCAGGATTATTTAAGAAAATCAGGCAAGAAATAAATAAACTAAGGTGTGGGTATTCTGAACTAAGAATAAGCCTCCGTGTGTGATTTATTTGAGAGCTGGGTGGTGTGCCCTTCAAGAAGCCAAAAGAGTAAAACATCACACGACACAAACACTCCACTGTCGACCTATATCAACCCTCAGGTTATTTTCTTCAATTCCAAGTATGAGATACTTAATATTTTGAATAAGATTTGAATTATCACGACACAAGAAGACACAAAGGTTACCATGCCTATCCTCATCAACCATAATAGGCTGCATATTTTCCAAGTTTTACGTCTTAAAATCGGGTGTGTAAGAAGCTTGCAAGATGGCTCAGTGTGCAAAGGCCCTTGCTGCCAACCCTGACCTGAGTTTGCTACTGAGGCTCCATATGGTGAAGTGAGAACCAGCTTGTGAACGTTGTTCTTTCGCCTCTGTTTGCACATGCCGACACATACATACCCACACATACACATACATACCCACATATACACATACATACCCATACATACACATACGATAAATAAATGTAAAACATTTTTAAAATAGGCTCATAAAAATTGCATGTATTTAGGAGGAAGGGTAGGAAGGGGGTGGGAAGAGGAATATAGGAGTAACATACAGAAATGTACAGTATATACTTATATAAAAGTCCTATGTAACATAGTACCATGTACAATGAATAGGTACAATAAAAATTAATTGGACTGAGTGGTAGCTAATGTTCGCACATACTTTTATAAGGGCATATATTTGTTAGATCAAGGCAAGAAGATTTATCTCCTTCTTATCTCTTTTAATAGTTTTCAAAACTGGGTTTCTCTGTAGCTTTGGAGCCTATCCTGGAACTCGCTCTGTAGACCAAACTCAAACTCAGAGATGCACCTGCTTCTGCCTCCTGAGTGCTGGGATTAAAGGCGTGTGCCACCACTGCCTCGCCCCTCCCTAGGTCTTAAAATAGGAGTTTTTCACGGCCCTGTTGTGTAGAGAACATTTCTTCTAGCATATAGCTGATCAGGGCTGGAGAAATGGCTCAGCAATTAAACCCTTGCAGAAGACTCAAATTTGGTTTCCAACACCCATATCAAGTGACTCACACCTTCCGGTAGCACCAACCCTGCAGGGATCGGACACTTCTGGCTTCCACTGCATATATATACACGTGCACACACACACACACACACACACACTTTTAATTTCAGCACTGGGTAAATAGAGGCAAGAAGAATTCTAGGAGTTTGAGGGCAGCCTAGGTTACACAATGAGATCCAGGAAGTCAGGCCACAGAGTGAGACTCTATCTTAAAACAAATGAATACACAGAAACATATGTTCAGGTGTGCATGTGTGCTTTCATACACGCAGGAAGCCAAACCTCAATGGAGAAAATGCCTCCATCAGATTGACTGTAAACAAGTCTGTAATGCATTTTCTTAATGGTTGATGTGAGAGGGCCCAGCCCCTTGTGGGAGATGCCACCCCTGAGCAGGTGGTCCTGGGTTCTATAGGAACCCTGTGGGACTGAACCACGGAGATCAAGCCAGTAGCCATGGTCTCTGTTTCAGTTCCTGCTCCAGGTTCCCGCCCTGACTTCCCTTCGTGAACTATAAACCCTTTCCTTGCCAAGTTGCTTGTGGTTGTGGACTTTATTATAGCCATAGAACCCAAACTTACACATATCTTCTAGCTTTCCACTGACTTCAAAGCATTTTCTCCTCATTAGCTCCAGTAGATAAAATATATTGACTTCTTAGTCGCTAATGAAAGTTACTGCAGTAACACCCACAGTCCAGGAAGATTCTAGATGCTGCTTCAGAGTCTTGGTGATATTTCTACTCTACACTGCCTCTTCACCTCCCCAGCCCCCATCTCTCTTGGTTTCTAAAACTGGAATTTTCAATAGTCTGGAGCTAAGAATAGGTAGGTGTTGAGCAAACTATTATTGCCACAGATAGCTTAAGAGCTATGAGTTTTTAAACTTCAACCTGTTTTTGTTTGAGTGGATGGGGGGGATATTCTGAGAGGAGTTGGGGGAAGGGAAAGAATATGATAAAATATATGAAATTATCTGAAATATCTGAAATTATCAGATAATAAAATAAGCTTCAGCCTGAGAATATAATAAAACATAATATAAGAAATTATTAGATAATAAAATAAATAAGCTTCAGCCTGGAGCGTTGTCCCTTTGAAGGACCCCAACAGGCCATATTCCTTCCTAAAGAGCTTCTCCTGGGTCATCCGGAGGCAGGGGCGGTTGCAGCATTTTTACGTTTGCCGTTTTGAGAATCCTGAAGGGAAAGCGATGGGGGAGGAGATGACTGGTCAAATAGTTTAGGTGGGTCCACTGGAAGTGTGCACAGCTGTGCTGGTGAGTAGAGAGGACAGTCGCAGGCCTTTATATCCGGAATGAGATGCTGAGTCGCTAATGGCCTCCCAGGGGTTCTGTTTGCCGCTGTGTGTGTGTGACGCCTGCAGATTTCATCAGACTTTGGGTGCATTAGGGTTATCACCGTTCTGACTCGCATTAACCCGTGTTCTTGACGTTGCCGCTGAAATCATGCGGGAAGAACACTTCTTTTGCACGTAATGCAGCTGCGAGTGGGTCTCAACAGACACCTCCACATGAGACGGCCTTCCTGGTAAACACCGCTGTGACGTCTGTGGCTTTGAAATCACTGCGGTGACGCATCAAACAAGTTCAGAGTTGCTGCTTTTCGCTGGGAGAAGCGCTGGCCTTTCCATACCCCCACCCCCACCCCCGCCACATCCCCCCAACACGGCTCTGATTCACCTTTTGGCTCATTTCATAATTGGTCTCATTTTCACCCCCCTCCCCGACTCCTTATGTGGCCTTTAAGATCTTGCCTTTCCACTCTGGGTCTCATGGCTTGTCGTGTCATGAAACCACAATCTGGGGTTTTAAAAGCCAGCTGGGTGCACTGAGCCAGGTGTCCCTAATGAGTCTGCAGGTGGGTGCCATCTGTTACCGGATGGAACTCCATTTCAAATCAATGTACTTCCTTTTCTGAACATTAATGTCTTCCCTCGGTTCCCTCAAGTTGCTGTCTTGTTTTCCCCTTTTCATCTTCTTGAGATTTCCCTCCTTTGTCAGTAACTTGCGATTGTGTTCTTAGCTGCTTTGATAGAGAGATTTTGACCAGTTTAGCCTTTTACCGGCTCGTGTTCCTTGGTCTCGCAAAGCAAGCTTGTATTGTACCTGTGTTGATTATTAGTGTAACTAATAGATACAAACCTGTCTGTCATTTACGATACAACTGGAAGTGGGGTCGATGTAAAACTGAAGCTTGCTCATCAGGATTTTTCTTCCAATGACATCCATGACTGTGATGCATTTAGCTAATTATTCTCTATCAGTAAACACAGTACAATATCAGAGTAAGAACCTGAGTGACCAGAGAAGCGGCAAAAGGCAGTGACCCTCTCGAGGCCCTGCCCTACTACTTCCTGTCTTTCTATCCTCAGCACGCCAAAACCTCTATGGTTACTTTTGGTTGACTGGTAGCTAGCTTACCCTCTGGTTCAAAGCAAACTTTGTCAGAATGTGATCAAAATATCATACAACATGAGCGTTTTCTTTTGCATTAAGTTCTTGGATAGTAAACACATGTTCTTGTCCAGAAAACCCACTGATGCCTGGCTCGGGTTATACAAAGAAATACCTTTTTCCTTGGGAATCTGACGATGGTGGCCAAATACGAGTGGCTTTGACCCTTGACAGTGCATCATGGAAAGTACCAAGGGCTATGGAAACCTAAGGAGCGGCATCTGACCTGCGTTTGGGAGGCCAGGATGGCTTCCCAGAGTTGGTGGCTGCTCCGCTGAGTGTAAGAGGAAAAATAAGAGCTAGAGGAAATGAAGAGTCGGTCACACAGGTCAAATGACCCTTTGAATTGCTCTTCTCAGAAATTCATGTATGTCTACAAGTGGCCAAAAACAGAACAGAAGCTATTTTTTCCCCCGTTACATAAAGCCTAGAAATGATATAGTGGCCGGTATCTAAAGCCCACTGTTCATTCTTGCACCACTGTGCAAGGCTTCTGTCCCCTACCCAACGACTTGATCCAACATGGCTGCAGGAGCTTCAGCCACAAGAGGGTCATTTCAGAAAGCAGAAATACGGAAGACAAAGGCAAGAAAGCCTTTCTTCTTTTCTTTCTTTCTTTTCTTTTTCTTTCTTTTTTTTGTTTTGTTTTGTTTTGTTTTCTGAGACAGGGTTTCTCTGTGTAGCTTTGGCTGTCCCAGAATAGTCCTGGCTATCCCAGAATTAGACCAGGCTGCCCTTAGACTCAGATCTATCTGCTTCTACCTCACAAGTACTGGGATTAAATGCATGTACCACCACCGCCCAGTTTTGTGTGTGTGTGTGTGTGTGTGTGTGTGTGTTTGTTTGTTTGTGTTTTGTTGCAGTTATTGTTGCCTTTTTCAATGAGTTCCTCAACTGCCATGCTTTTCTCATTGTCAAAGCTCATTGGATAAGGGAGGCTAGGAAAGGAAGCCTTGACTACACTATGAACAGAATAGCTGCTAAAAACAAACACAAACAAACCAAAAAAACCTACCTGTGTCAGCCACGGTACTTGCAGGCAGAGATGTAGCCTGCATAAAGGAAGGAAGAAACTCTTAACCTTGTTTCGGGGCATAGACAAAGCTATGCAGGACAGTTTAGGCTTAGCGTTTGGTTTGCCAAGGCACTGAGGAAATAAATAAGCAGGTGTTAGGAGAGTCGCTGCCCTGCTGGAGAGTTTTATTCTGAGGAAGCTGGGAATCAGTGGAGGGAGTTGTAGTCTAGATGTTGAAGGGAACATGCATTGGGAAGGGAGGGCTGCACCACCTTGTCAGGCAATGGCAGCCTCTGAGAACAGTGACAGCCTGGGCTGATAGGCATCAGGGACAGGAGAAGCAAACAGAAGCCGGAGGTATTAGAGAGGGAGAACTGGTCAGGGGATGTAGGTGGAGAAGACAAAAGATGGCAGACACCAAAGGAGGAGCAACTAGGTGGAATGGCACCAGCCGTCAAGGTAACAGGCAATTCAGGAGGGGTGGGTGGGGAAGGGAGCTCGATTGGGGTGTTGAGCTACACACTCAGATTGGGTTGATCCACTTCTTAACAGCTTTGATGAGGTATAATTTACATACCACAGAACTCAGGTGAGTCTCTGGAACATGATAGTTGAGCAACCACCACCATTCTCCAGTGCGGGAAGACTTGCTCAGCCCCAGAAAGTTCTCTGGGTGCCTGTTTTCAGTGAGTCCCTCTTTTCCCACTTTGGGAATCCCTGCTTCACTTACTGTTATTTCTACTCCTTAATTTAATAAATTGATCAATATGATGACTGCAGGGACCTAAGGGGGACCTCATGGCTCTAAAGAGAGGGAGCAAGAATCAAATCATCTTGGGGCTTTCTCAGCTTTTACATCGATCCCCAACATGCTCAAGGGTGGTGTCATCTACCTGCTTCCCTTCTTCCAGAGGAGGGGGGGTCCCCTATTAACTAGAGGACCCCCTCAGCATACAGGGCTTATTTACTAACATGACAAATTTTTGTTTTGTTTTATTAATTTAAAACATATGTCAATAATTAGCATTCAGATTTCAGTTATATCATAAACCTGGAGAAATAATGCCTAACCAACCAGTGTGTAACACCTCAGTTTTTGGAAACAATGCCTGACTTTCCCATGGGAAATACATTGATAAGTGGCTCACTCACTACTCCTTCAGTAAGTTTTTGTTTGTTTGTTTTAATTTTGCTTTATTTTTGTCCAGATGTGGCGGTACATGTCTTTTATCTCAGGACTCAAGAAGCAGAGGCAGGTGGGTCTCTGAGTTGGAGGCCAGCCTGGTCTACGTGGCGAGCTCAAGTCCAGCTCCATAGAGAGATTCTGCCTCAAACAAATGAACAAACAAACAAGATTTATTTTATTTTTAATTGTGTGTGGGTGTGTGTGCAGGTGAGCAGCAGTGACTTTGGTGAGAAGAAGAGGGTTTCTAAGATCCTGGAACTGGAGTTACAGGTGGGTATTAGCTGTCAGTGCTGGGAACTGGACTCCGGTACTCTGCAGGAGAGGTACTGACTTGCTGAGTCATCTCCCCAGCCCCTTCAGTAAGGATTTCTAAGTGCAGCCCAGTCATGTGAGACCTTAAGGGCCTAGTCTCCCTGGATACAATTAGCATTTGGGGGGGGGGGCTGTGAATAATTTCCCATGTAAACAGGGGCAGGTGGCGACTTCAGCGTCTGCATGGTTCTGTTGAATGTTTGAGGACAAATCTGTTTGAAGGGTCCTGGTGTTTCTAAGGCAAACTATCCCATCAGGGACCTGCTTCTTAGTACTTAATCTCTGAGCTTATTACAGATAGCTAAAGTCTCTTAAATTCCATTTCAATTTTATCTGTCTTGAGTAATGTCAAGATTTCTTAATTAGCTACAAACAGTGTCAACACTATGAAGCCTAAACCGCTGCTTTAGATATGATAATTATCAGCCACTTCTCTCTCTGCTCTCCCAATTGTCTCAAAGCACCAGGGATTCAAAGAGGCTTGAGGAAGGCAACTGTGGCCCTGTTGTATTTTCACTCCTCAGAAAGGTTCCTCTGCCATGTCAGCCTCCCCAAGTCCATCACATGCAGAGATAGGAACTGCTATAGTTAAGGTGATAGCAGCCACAGGCTTTACAAAGTATCCTATCGCGAGAAAAGCAAAACTGTTGCAGCAACAGTCCCCAGGTTGAACCTAGGCTCAGCAAGCTTCACCAGCGCTGGGGCTTATCTCCAGAGAAAGTGACGGAAAAGGGCTTACAAGGCATTCCTTCCTCAGCCTCTATTGTTTTCCCTTGATGGATTGCTCCAGCTGTGATAGGTGTGGAAATTCTCGCTCCTGCAAGATGGCTGTCTAGAGAGTACAATTAACCAGCCATAACCCCAGGCAGGAAGGAAGAGGAAAAGGTTACATTCAAGTTCAAATACATCTTCTCCTCATGACTTGTCTGATGCCATTTCATTGTTATCGATACTTTAACCACAGAAGTGAAGAAGAATACTTTTTTATCACTAGTGCCAAATCCATGAGACTGCTGCTGCCTGTCCAAGGTAGGGACTACATGAAAAGAATCCTGAGACAAAGTCTGAGCTCTCCAAGAAAGATGGAGTTAGTCGTTGATTAGTAATGTCTGTACCGGCCGAGGAAGAGACCACTAAAGCATGTAGGCCGGTCTCATCCTCGCTGGAGTTCAAACCTGCTTTTGTCCTCAACTACATTGAGTAATTCCGATTCTCCCAGCTGATATGGATCCTTCTTCCCACAATATTCATAGCACTTGGTTCAGACTTCTGGCACACCTGCCACAGCCTGCCCCATGCCCCTATTAGTCACATGTGAGTGTGTGCATCTCTTTCCATCACTCCTGGAGATAGGGGGAAGGGCATCATCTTCTTGTGTTCATCCTGTCTCCCAGGTCTCTCCTGACACCCTATGGCACTCTATATCTATCCAGCACACAGACTGCTTGCAGAATGTAATAACTCTATGGACCTGAATATTCATACAGTCCCTAAGGGAAGAGAGAGCCCTGAGGAGGTGTAGCCAGGGATGGGAGAAAGTATGAAGAGGGAGGAGTCGAGGGTGCTTGCTGTCATCCCCTGATGGCTGCAGCGGGCTGCCACCAACTTAGCTACTTAAAACACACATTTATCACCTTACAGCTCAGGACTTTATAAGCGCAGTGTGCTGGGGCTGTGTTTCGTGAGGAGGCTCAGGAAAGATTCTGCCTTTGTCATCACCTCCTGCAGAGGCTGCCAACTTGCATTCCTTCCTCCTGACCCAGCATGGAGCATCTGCCCAGCCCTGGGCTTCCCTCCTTCCCTCCGCCTTGTCCACAAGAACCCTGTGTTTGCACTGATGCAGCAGGCTTCCTCCCAAACAGTCTCTGTCTGAATCGGCTGAGAGGCGGCCTTGCTTCCACCTGCAGCTATGCCTCTCATTGTCGTGTGTTACAGGGGGACTCTGGGATGTCCTCCACAGGCTCACGTGGTGGTGCTGTGTGTGTATGTGGGGGGTAATGAAACATACATTACTATCTCAGAAATGTCTCCGGCCACACCTTGGCCTGACTTTGCCTACAGCCTGTCTCAGCTCCATAAATACCTCATGACAGACCTGTCTGGGGGCTACTTCCCACAGATGTCTCGGGACTCAGTGGTCCCTGAGCCCCGCACAGGAGTCAGCCACCCTGTCCACTGGCTACAAGACTGTCGATGACCAGACCTGGCAGGGCACACTGGAACCTGCAATTGTGAGCGACTCATCTCCACAGCTGGCAAGGGGACCACCCTGACTTGAGGGCTCTGAGGATTCATGGGTTCCGGGAGGGGCTGACTACTGCAACAGAACAGTATTGAAGGCAGGCGAGCAACAGCAGGAATATTCAGTGATGACGTGGGACAAACATTGGGTCGGGAGGGCCTTCCTAGGCTGTGTAGTTTTCTATTGGCTTTGTGGCAGGGGAGAGTGTTCAACTACTTTTGGAAAATGAACATGAAAAGGTTGCGAGAGGCGGAGGGAGGTCCTGACGGTGAAAGCCCTTAACGTGGCCCCAGAGGCACAGGCGGTCCTGGCTAGGGATGAGGTTTGGAGCAGGAGCCTACAGAGTAGAGGCATGGAGTCCTGGAGGCAAATGCACCATGGGAAGTCTGTGAAAGCCTTCTAGGCTCTTCAGCTTACCTGTTACTCTACCTGCAAAGACGAGCCAGACAAATCCCACTCTTCCCCTCTTAGGATTCAATCAGGCATTTCCTGTAACTCTCCAAAAGATGTTTACCTTGGTATCTAGAGATACCTTGAAATGTGTCTGTTGACTTTGTTCTGGAGTGAGTTTCTGGATCTTTTATAATGTTCCTAACACATTACTGAGTGCGAAGACCCAAGTGTTGTGACCACATTTGGGTCTACGAGCTTGCCTTTCTTAGGGGACCTCACACCTGAGGTCCTACTAATCTTATCAGTCATGGACCCCCCTCACTGTGTAGGCAAAATGATTGGTCAGGGACAGACACATGACCCAGGCTTAGTCAATCATAGGATTGATCTCTATGGGCACAGACTGAACACAGCGATTAGTCAGGAGTGAACACATGGCCCAACCTTGTCCAGGCACAGGTCCTCTGGACATGGTGTTTGGTTCTTGATGATCACATGGTCCAAGCAAAGGCAAGGTGAGTTCGTCTGGGGAGATGGGAACTCCCCAGAAGAGCAGAGAGCCCTGATTTCTGCTGGGGCCACCAAGCGGGGTCTTACCTGGCTGCAGGAGGTAGCCTATGGAAGGAGAGCAAGCTGTGACAGAAGGGAGGTAGATCGACGCCACGCTGAACTTGGAGTCGGGACACTCAGTTGGGTAAACTGAGAAATTCCCTTTTCATATCGAAGTTTTTTCGAGTTGAGTTTCTGTTACGTACAACCTGAAGGATTCTAACGCTTTCATTGGAGGTAGTTTTTGAGTTGGAAGAGCAAGGCTCATATTAGAGTGGATGCTGGAGGCACTGTTTCCTCGGGTTCTTTCCTGTGGTCATCACGGCTATGCTTTTATTTGCAGTGTGTACGTCTAGCTACCCTCCCCCCGACACACACACACACACACGCACACACACACACACACACACACACACACACACACGCACGCACCCTCTGCTGTCCTGTGGCATTGGGAGGCAGCATGGCCTGTTCTTGTTCCCACCTCATCAGCAGTATCTCTTCATCCATGCAGCTGAACACACCACGATGGAGCCTCCCTGAATTGTCGGTAAAGTGCCCGTCATGAGAATGAAAGTCTGCACCATGAAATGTGTGCCCCGAAGCCCCCCCCCCCTCCCAGGCCAAGCTGCCCTGGAATGGTGCAAAAGAATGAAAACTAGTTGCAGAAAGGCAGGATGGTGCAGTGGTGTAAGGTATGGTCTCAAGAGCCATACTTGTGTCACATCTCAGGACCACCGTCTTGCTAGCTAGCATAGAACCTAAGCTTCTGGTCTCTCATTAGTCTTGTCTGTTCAGCGGAGCAATGGTGACAACTGACCCAGAGGGCTGGGCTGTGCATTTAGCTGCCTACTGCGGCTACTAAACAGACCCCCAAACCCAGAAACAGACAGTTCAGACCCAGAATCCCAGGGACCATCCACAAAATCCTAGTCTACTCTTTTAGCTGTGACACATTGCGAGTCAGTGTCCCTAAGACCATTTTCACCTTCTTTCAGGACTGTGTGAGGACAGGATGCAACAGGGCTATAGACTGCTTGGTACGTGGCAGCTACTTGGGACACCTGTGCCGTCAAGGTAATCAAAGTTGTTCTTTCTTGAGAGGTTGAGAGTGAACCATCCCAGATGCCTGTGAATGCAGCAGACTCTGCCAAGTGTGAAGTGTGACACGGGGCATTTAGTCTGACGCAGCGTCAGAAATGCTGCTCTGGAAAGAGCCCTCCGCCGTTGCACCTGGACACACACACACGTGCAAATGGGCAGGCACACACACCCTCAGGCCAGGGACCTCTATCTTCCCATGGTCTCGAGGTGACTTCTCTGATAACTGGTTCCAATACTTACGTTCTCTTCTTACCTATTCTAAATCAAATGGCCTACCCTGGTGCTTCCTTCGGAATCCTCGCCTTGTGCAATTTGTACCCATGTCCTCTCTACCTTCCCAGGCATATCTTTGACCCTTTACCTTTCTTCAAAGGTTGTCCATGTGGAAAGACTCAAATATTATGAAGAAATAACTTCCATTTGAATGCAGCTTTAATAACATCATTACATTTTACTTTCAACCATTTTTAATTGAATACTTGAAATTCATACTTTATACAGATTTAAGCATATTGTTACACTAAGATTACACACACACACACACACAGAGAGAGAGAGAGAGAGAGAGAGAGAGAGAGAGAGAGAGAGAGTCAAACCCAAGCCTCACATGTTAGGCAGGTGCAACTCCTGAACCCCACAGCACAGCCTTTGTCCTTGGTGCCATGTATCTATTCTCTCCCTCACAAACACTAATGCTGTTGAAGGAAAAGATTTTAAGCTTTAAAGATTTTAAAAGAAAACCAGCGGGCTTTTTAAAAATATCAACTTTAAAGTTGCAGTCGGAGAGATACTGACAAGGTCAACCACTGTGCAGAGGCTATCAAGGGCGAAGACTAGGAAGAACTGTCACCAAACAGGCATTTCTGAGCCATTTAATGGGGAGAAGGGGCAACTACAGTCTTGACAGGACCGCGTCTTTGAGAGAACCAAGACAGATCGCATGTGGAGAAGAAGGTGTTCTCGCAATTGCTGCCTCTAACTCCTGTGGGACTGGGGACTGATTTCTAGGTCTTCCCTCAGACTGGGTAGGCAGGTGGGCTTGGGAGTGGATAAAGGTTGCATTCATGTGGCTCCACCTTGAAGGCAAGAGAGACGGCCGAGCACCCAGATCAATGAGCCGTGGTGTAACCACAGACAAACAGCTACCTCTGAGACAGAATACAAACCAAAGATTTTGCCAGGCTGTTCCATCCGTGCCATAGCCCAGTGTTTCCTATCTGTACCAAATATTCTGTTCCCTTGGCATTCAGTGTAGCATTTTATCCTGTCTGCCTTGTATTGGCCCCTGTTTCCTGGGTGGATACTTTGCCTTCCTGGTCTGTCTGGGAGGCCAAATTGGGAAGTATAATTAACCCAGGTTTTATAACTAACTACACCAGTCTGAATCCCAGCAGAGGGCCCTAATGGCCAAGAAGAATCTGGCAGATGTTTATTATCTGCCCCTTTGGAAGTTTTGCCTTTAAACTCTCCTCTGAGCCTCAGCTAGCCCATTCATAAGCTATTAATAATGTCTGCCTTATAGGTTTGTTATAAGAGTCAACCCAGAACAAAGATTACCGCGTGGTAAACCTAGTCCCCCTTGTCCTTGGGCAGGGGAACTTTTCATGTTTCTCAGTGTCTGCCTGAAGCTGCAGAATATTAACTCCTAGTTTAATGCCTTTAAATTTAGTTGAGCTCTCCTTATGCATTGTGGCTGTTGACTTTTGCAATGTGAGATACAATGGCAAAATCAGCATGGGTTTCTTTTCTCCTTACTATACTGCAGGTAGAAGATTTGATTTTTACTGTAAAACAAATCTTAGAGGCACGAGGACTGGGTTCTTTTCATCGAGACAAAAGTTTTCACCTAAGAGAAGAATTTACTACTTCTCTTTGGCGTGTCGAAAAGTCCAGCATCCCTGCTCTTACAGGGCTATCACTGAACAAAATAAAGTTTTATTTAAACCCAATATGACAAGCTGATCTGACAACCTTCTATGATTAATGGGTGGGTAATATACACGACATGGATATGCTGGGCCAAGAGATGATCACACCTAGGAGGGAGTTGGGTGCCATGAGATTTCATTATGCTTGCGACAATGGCATGTAGTTTAAAACATGGATGCTCTTAATTCTGGAATTTCCCATTTAACATCTTCAGGCCACAGCTGACTATGCTAAACGGAAGCTGAAAGGAAAACCTACAGGTGAGAGGCACCATTGTGCCATCCACAGCTATTATTTCTACTTTCATTAACATATCGCTAGTGTAAAAGTGGTGTTTTCCAAGGCTTTAAGTGCCCTGCTTCAAGGAAAAACACTTGGAGTCTAGCTTCTCTCTTGTATGATTAAAAAAACAACAAAAACAAAAACTCTGCCTCATAAAGAATAAGTTCCACATCAATTACAATTCCACGTCAATTTTAGGATACGACACCATTTTTAAGTTTGAACACAATCTTAGCAAAGAAATTTAAAATGTAGAAGTAAAATAAATATCAACTTATGTTCTTCCCAACAACAAGAAGAAGCAACAGCAAGAAGGGGTGGGGGAGGCGGTGGCTCAGTAGGTAACGCATTTGACACACAAGCATGAGAGCTTGCTTTTGGTTCCCCAGACTCCACACGGTGCACATCTGGAATCTCAGCACTGAAGAGCAGACACAGAGGAATCCTGGGGGCTCTGCTTAGCTCAACCAAATAAAGATAGAGAGGGATTGAAGAGATACTCAGCACTGACCGTTGCCACTCATTATAGGCGGTAGTTTCTGTCCTGGCAGCCGCTCCCCAAATAACCACAAGAGAGACTTATTAATTATAAATGTTCATCTGATAACTCAGGCTTGTTATTAACGGTTCTTATGTTTTAAGTTATCCCATATTCCTTACACTCGCCATATGGTAGTACCTTGTTAGCATGGCAGTTCATCTCCTTTTTAAAGCTTCTTAGGTCTTATGTGGATGTACATGGCTTTTTTTCTTTTATATTATTTTATAATATAAGAACTTTTTTAATAAGTCCTTTATATTTTATAATATAAAGGACTTCTAAGGACTTGATTATTTTAAAGCTATATATTTCTTTTTATGACTGTCTATAGACTCTTTTCTCTCCCAAATGTATGAATATTTTTAAACATGTTGTAACCCACTTAGAGGTTTTTTGGTTTGAATCTCTCTTTACCAAACATGCACATACAAACATGTAAGCATGTGTGCACGCATATACTCAAAGAGGCACATACAAACATGCACCCACACACATAGAGTCACATTCACACACACATGAATACAGCACACACACACACACACACACACACACACACACACACATGGAGAGACAGAGTAACAGAAACAGAGAAAGGGAACATAGGGGAGGTGAGATGTGTCTGAAGAGGACCTACTAACATGATCCCTGATCCATGGTCTATTCTGTGCTTAAGTGGCAATCAGATGCAGAAATCCCTCCTAAGGAGTTCTGATTCTCTCGAATCCCTTTCTTGCTCCCTGGAATTCCACTACTGGCATCAGGTGTCAGAGCACTGATTGCTTTCTTTCTGGGAGCCTTTGTATACCCAGAGGCTTCATCCTTACCCTCAAGCAATATATAAACCCTTGCTTACTCTAAGTCACATAGTAAAAGCATTCAAGTCAAGACGCTAGTCTACATAGTTGAACTGTCATTCAGAATTCTTATTTCTGTCCTTCAGGCCATCAAGACACGAAGGGTTTGCCTGCAAGAATCTGGTAATGCTACCATTCTGACTGCCTGCTGTTGGCAATTGTGCTCGATTTCCCACTTTTAAGGAAGCAGCTAGGGTTGTATTGAAGCAAGCTGGCGCAGGCTTAGTAATGCTCCACTTGGTTCCTTCAGCTCTTCCAAGGGTTCTATTAAGCATGTACAAGGCTCACAACCTAGAATTCTCACTTAAACTTAGTGGAAAACTGGAAGATGAATGGAACTCTTTTTTTCCCCTCCCCAGACCTTCCCAAACTCAACATAACCCATACCTCCATCCCAGGGATAGCAGGCAGGGTGGTGGCTAAAGAAATAGTAGGCTCACACCCAAGCATTTGGAGACAGCTGGCTCTTTCTGCTCTCAGTGGTGGTAATACTCAAGTGCTAGCCAACCGTGCCATGGCCTGTGCTGGGTCACCAAGCTGCCAGGCTTCACTCAGCAGTTCCCATAATGTGGCAATCGCAGGTTAGGTAAGTGCAAAATGTGTGCAGAAAACAGAAGCTGTGACCCTGCTAAGGGGCTGACGGAATCTCTGCAAGCCCCCCTCTGCTCTTCTAGCACTGAGAGGGTCTCTGCAAGCCTCCCTCTGCTCACTATAGAAGGAGCACTGAGAGGGTCTTTGCAAGCCTCACTCTGCTTCCCTCACTATATGGCACACAACTCAGTTCATAATGTTATTTATTAAAAACCATAGTCTTATGTTTTGTCTTTGTTTAGGTCCATGCACCCACACACATAGAGTCACATTCACACACACATGAATACAGCACACACACACACACACACACACTGAGAGACAGAGTGACAGAAACAGAGAAAGGAAACATAGGGGAGGTGAGATGTGTCTGAAGAGGACCTACTAACATGATCCCTGATCCACGGTCTATTCTGTGCTTAAGTGGCAATCAGATGCAGAAATCCCTCCTAAGGAGTTCTGATTCTCTCAAATCCCTTTCTTGCTCCCTGCACTATGTGTGTGTCTGGAGCCCTTAGACACTAGAAGAGGGCATTAAATCATCTGTGACCAGGGTTACAGATGGTTCTGGGCTGCCATGTGGATGCTGGGAATAAAACCCAGGTCCTCTAGAAGAGCAGGCAGCACCCTTAACTTCTGAGCCACCTCTCTAATCCCTAGATTAAGATTTTAAGACATGAATAGACTTTAAGAAATATCCTATCAATCAACTGAAATATTATCTAATGGACTTAGTAAACAAGTTAGCTAAATATTGATTGAAATTCATCCCAAACAAATAATTCATATAAACCAAATGTAAATGATCAAGTATTCATGAAGTGGAATAGCCCCCTCCCACCATCAGTTTTCAGGTTTATTGCACTCATTGACAATAAAGTGTGAAACAAGAAGACATGTCACATGAGTTCTAATTGGCCTTAATAATAAAACCCGGGGTCAGATATAGGAGTTAATGCCGAAAGCTCAGAGAAGCAGCGCATTAAGCCACTAGAGAGTTCTTACCTCTACCAATGCTCAGACCTAATGGGTGATCCTGTCTCTACAAAACCTCAGACTGCATCCCTCTGTGGATTCTCAGACTGCATCCTGAGACTGAATCCTCAGACTACACCTGAGCTCCTGCCTTACACGCCTCTTTCCACTCAGCCATATCACTCCTGTCTCCACCTCCCTGGTGCTGGGATTAAAGGCATGTGAACCCAAGTGCTGGGATCACCTCTGTGTGAGTTCTGTTTCTCCTTTAGACAGATTCAGTCTTGTGTAGCTTGGAGTGGGCTTGAATTTACTGCAACTCATGTACCTCTGTCTCCCGAGTGCTGGGATTGAAAGTGTGTGCCACCACTGCCTGGCTTCTATGGATAATTAGTGGGTTAGCTCTGCACTCTGGTCTTCAGGCAAGCTTTGTTTGTTAGATTAAAAACAAAAATATCACTACGTTTCCCCTTTTTGTCTAAAATAGACTATAACCAATAAAAGAAAAATGACATACAATAAATACAATAATAACTAAATATAATATAATAAATAAATAATAATTAAATTATTATACTAAATTAAATATATTAAATATAACATAATAAATATAATTAAGTACAATAACTAAAAGTACAATATATAGGCAATAAATACATCAATATAGAATGTATGAGCTTCAAACACTGGTGTTTCCTGTAAAGTGCAAGGAAGGATGCATTCAGTTCTCTTTATAAGTTGAATTCCCTTGCTTTTGGGATATTTGTTGTTAATATCTCCCCAAAAATTACTCAAACTCTTTGCCAAGGTTCACTCTCTGTCCATTATTTGTCAATTTCATCATTAGTAAAAGGTGCTTTAATTTCAGCTGGGTCTATTCCTACTAGTTAACAAAATCTCAGTTTTCCTTTTATAATTAATTTAGAGATCTTTTCACATAAATTGTTTTTACCCTGTTTGTGTGGTAAAAGGATCCATTATACGATAATATCTTTCCTCTGCATCAAAATTCCTGTAGAGGAATGCTTGCAGGATTGTGTGAACAGAATGCAGTTAAACTGTAGAATCACATGATTCACATGTGCATTCTGTAATTTCTCTTCACCCAAAGCCAATTCTCTCCCAGATTCAGCTGATAATTTTCTGGACTAGTTAAGTCCTTGTCACCTTCTAAGGTTTTGAAAAAATTACTCCGTTCATCAAGTTTTATCCCAATAGTGGTTTGTAGATAAGAAATGTCTCCTAGCAATTTTTGAAAGTCATTAAAAGTCTGCAATTGATCTCTTCTAATTTGCACCCTCTTGTAGTCTAAGTTTTTGTAAACCTATTTTATAACCTAAATGATTAATAAACTCTCCTCTTTGTATTTTTTCAGGGGCAATTTGTAGTCCCCAAAAAGGCAAAATTTTTTTTCTTCAAACATTATTTCTAAAGTATCAACATGTGACTCAGATAGTAAAATGTCATCCATGTAATGGTAAACTATATATTAAGGAAATTGCTTACATATTATTTTCAATGGCTGACTTACAAAATATTGGCACAGGGTAGGGCTATTTAACACTTCCTGTGGGAGAAGAATCTTCTATTGATATATCTTAGCAGGCTGAGAATTATTATAAGTAGGCACTGTAAAGGCATTTTTTCTGTATTTTTTTGTAAATGTATAGTGAAGAAACAATCTTTATATATATATATATATATATATATATATATATATATTTGTTTTGTATACAATATTCTGTCTGCGTGTATGCCTGCAGGCCAGAAGAGGGCACCAGACCTCATTACAGATGGTTGTGAGTCACCATGTGGTTGCTGGGAATTGAACTCAGGACCTTTGGAAGAGCAGGCAATGCTCTTAACCACTGAGCCATCTCTCCAGCCCCAGAAACAATCTTTTAAATCAATAATTATGAGAGGTCATCCTTTAGATAATAGAGAAGGCAAAGGAATGCCAGACTGTGTCTATCCCATTGGCTGAATCACTTTATTAACAGCTGTTATATCTGTTACCATTCTCTATTTTCCAGATTTCCTTTTAACAACAAATACAGGAGAATTCCAGGTACTAGTTGATTTTTCAATATGCTGAGCATTTAGCTGCTCCTGTACCAGCTGTTCTAAGGCCTACAGTTTCTTCATTGTTAAAGGCCATTGCACAGCCCATACAGGTTTGTCAATCAACCTTTAAAGGTAGAGAGAGCTGTTGGTACTTTTGAAATATCAGGCTGTTTGTGCCCCACTCTTGTACAGTCTGAATGGTTAGTGACTGCTCTTTCATACCTTGCAATATTTTTCCCAGACACATATGTTAATTTATGGTTTGTTTCTAAGATTGGGGGGAATGTTAATCTGAGTATTCCATTGCAGTAACAAGTCATGTCCCACAAATTCATTGCTATGTTAGCCACACATGGCTTTAATTTCCCTCTCTGTCCTTCTGGCCCTATACATTTGACCATCTCACACACTGTTTTACTTGAGATAGAGTTCCAATCTCTAAAAGCTGAACATTTGCCTCCTAAAGAGGTCAATTTGGATGCCAAGATTCTGGTGAAATCATTGTTACATCTGCACCTGTGTCTACCAGACCTTCAATGACAACAACATTTATTCATATTTTTAATTTTGGCCTTTGTACATTTGTAGAAGTTTGCCAGAATACTCACTTTATGATTTCTCCTGAATTTTTTGTTCTTTATTCTACAGATGTTCTATCATCTAGTGCAGTATGGTTTCTTACAAATAGGCATTAGGTTCTTTAATTACTCTGAGAAGGAGTTTCCTCCAGGATGACAAGAAATGACTAAGCTGAATTTGGTGTGGGGGCCAGTGAGGGACCCCTCAAGGAGTTTCCTGACTATAAAAGGCTACCTTGACTATCTCTTGTCGATCTATATTCATTAATCCAACACCTTTTTTGCCATACCTTCTGCATAATCCAAAAGGGAGGGGCATTCTGTTTGGACTATGATCAGAAAAAAAACATTGTTTCTAGGAATGGCATGCTTACAGTCCCTTTTAAGGAGACCTTGTTTACCACAATTGAAACACTTGTCATTTTCTTTTTTCTTTTTCTTTTTTGTTTGTTTGTTTTGTTTTGTTTTTCGAAACAGTATTTCTCTGTAGTTTTAGAGCCTGTCCTGAAACTGTTTCTTGTAGACCAGACTGAACTCAAATTCACAAAGATCTTCCTGCCTCTGCCTCCTGAGTGCTGAGTGAGATTAAAGGCATATACCACCACTGCTCATCTTAACACTTGACATTTCTATTTTTCTTCAAAAGTCTAGAAATTACCTCTCCTATCCAAGAGTCATCACAGTTATGAGATTCAATATTGATTGTATCTTGGATCCATTTCTCCAACAGTGTTGATCTTACCTTTGATGGCCTAATTAACCTTTTGCATTGAGAATTAGCATTTTCAAGAGCCAGAGAGTCAATTATTGTTTGTCTAGCTTCTGAATTTGGTATCATTCTCTTTACTGTCAGTCTTTGTAAGAAATCTGTGAAGGTTTCTTTCAGGCCCTATATGACTTTAGTAAGTGACTCAGTCTTCTTTCTTACTTCTTCAATTCTATCCCAAGCATTCAAAGCTGCTGTATGGCATAAAGCCAGGGTGTGGCCATCAATAGAGACTGACTTTTTATATTAGCATTATCTCCTTCTCCATGAAGTTGATCTTGGGATATTTCCAGGCCTCTAGCCCTACTCCATTGTTCAATGATTTTAGCCTCTTCTTTCCACCAGGTCCTCCATTGTAATTGTGGACCAGGCTCCAAGATTGCTATAACAAAGTCTCTCCAGTTTTGAGGGATAATTCTATTACAAGTTGACCGTGAGTTTGACATCTGCTTCATAAATGGTGAATGCATACCCTATGAGACTATCACTTCCTTGAATCTTGAATCTCCTTAAATCTAACATTGGTTCAATCAGCTCTTACAGAGTCTTGGGGATTTCTATCATTTGGCAATTTCTGTAAGGTTACTGAATATATGAAGGTTGATTGTTTGAAAACCTTAGGCTGTTCTTCTCTAACCTTATAATGAAATGCTGAAATTGGTTCTCCTTTAAATTCCTCTATCTGGATTTGAGTATTCTAAGATCTGTTTTTATTAAGTTTTTCTAAAGCCTGTATCTTGGCACTCATATCAAACAATTTTTTAGAGATAAACCAAGAATTATCAAGGTGATAATTAACATTATGCCAATCCCAGTTAAGCTTATTATTTCTTCATTTAATTATTCCATTTTTAATCATGCATTGCATCAATCATACAGAGACCTAAGTCTCTCCATCATAACAGCATTTTCCATTCTTAATGTGGGAAGAAAACCTCTCTCTCTTAACTAATTCCTCCCTTTAAAAATTCCCAATTTTTTCACTAAATCTGCCGCCAATAACAATGAAGATGTGAGATTGATTACTGATGCATAGAAAGCCTATCAGGAGAGAAGAAAAATTTAACCAGAAGGGTGGTGACTCTCGTTTCATATAGTTCTGGCCTATGCCCATGACTGCAGAGCCACAGATAAGTAACTTTTTTGTGACTACATAAACCAAAAGTTGGGCGCCAAATGTAACATGAATTGTAATTATAAAAACCCACAGTCAGATAAAGGAGTTAATGCTGGAAGATCAGAGAAGCAGGGCAGCCAACCACTAGAGAGTTCTTACCTCTACCGCTGCTCAGCCCAAATGGGTGATCCTGTCTCTATGAAACCTCAGACTGCTGCTGTCTCTATGAAACATTGAACTGCATCCTCAGATCGAATCCTCAGACTGCATCTGAGCTCCTATCTCCTCCTGCCTCATATTCTTCTCTCTGCCCAGCCATACCCCTCCTGTCTCCACCTCCCTGGTCCTGGGATTACAGGCATGAGATCCCAGGGGCTGGAATCACCTTTGTGTGAGCTGCTTCTCTTTTAGAAAGACTCAAGCTTCTTTAGTCCAGGGTGACCCTGAACTTACAAAGATACATTTGCCTCTGTTTTCAGTGCTGGGATTAAAAACGTGTGCCACCACTGCCTGGCCTCTATGGACAACTGGTGGCTTAGCTCTGCAGTCTGATATTCAGGCAAGCTTTGTTTTTAGATTACAAACAAAATATCACTAAAATGGCATTAAGTTTTATTCCTGTTACATCCCCAATGATAAGAACAGTGGACCAGAACACCTTACCTAGGACAATGACAATGACAGCAGTAACTAGAATAGGCACAGCAGCACCTGCTGGTAAAGTATGGAGAAACTAGAATCCTCCCACATAACAGGTGGGAGTAGAAAACGCTGGAGCTGCTTTAGAAAATAGTTCAGTGATTCCTCAGTTACAGGTTTACCACCTGGCTCAGCGATTACTGTAAAGAGCAGAAAGGAATCTTCAAATGCTTGAACAGGAAGTGTACAGTGCACTTTACAGCAGCTAAAAGAGGTAAACGGCCCGGGGCAGTCTGTGGCTGGCTAGGCAAGTGAACTGTAGAACCTGATAGACTATTGCTCCATCATCAAAAGAGAATGAAGCACTTTCCTCTTGCGGCCATCGCTGGATGGCCGCCGCCAAAATGAAGTTCAATCTGTTTGTGACTTCTGACCGGAGCAAGAACCGCAAATGGCATTTCAATGCACCGTCTCACATTCGGAGGAAGATCATGTCTTCCCCCTTTCCAAAGAGCTGAGACAGAAGTACAATGTTCGATCGATGCCCATTCGGAAGGATGACGAAGTTCAGGTTTTCCGGGGACACTACAAAGGCCAGCAGATTGGCCAAGTAGTCCAAGTGTATAGGAAGAAATACGTCATCTACATTGAACGGGTGCAGCGAGAAAAGGCTAATGGCACAACTGTCCACGTGGGCATCCACCCCAGCAAGGTGGTGATCACCAGGCTAAAGCTGGACAAAGACCGCAAGAAGATCCTGGAAAGGAAAGCCAAGTCTCGACAAGTAGGAAAGGAGAAGGGTAAATACAAGGAAGAAACAATAGAGAAGATGCAGGAGTAGGGGCGTCTCATACAGTTTTCATTAAAGACTGCTTGAGTAAAAAAAAAAAAAAAAAAGAGAATGAAGCATTGATACATGCTATGACATGGATGAACCTTGAAGGGATGATAAATGAGAGTCTAATAACCTGCACACGTGGTACGATTCCATTTGTATAAAATACCTACAGAGATAGCAAATAGAGGAGATGGCCCATAGGGGCTCAGGGACAGGGAAGACCTGCTAGTGGGCACAAAGTTCCTCTCTAGGTGATGAAAACACTTGGGTTCTGGCGGAGTGATGGACGGATGCACAGTACTGTGAATGTAGGAAAGTATAAATACCTTTTTTTCTTTTTACATTTATTATGTATGAGTGACAGTGTGTGAATTGGATCAGAAGACAATTTGTGGGGTTCAGTTCTCCGTTTCTATCATGTGGGTCCCAGATTTTGAAGTCAGGCGAGAGCAGGCTTGGTGACAAGTGCCTTTTACTCCTGAGCCATCTCAACAGCCCCTCTAAAAATATTTTTATATTTTCTTACGTGCGTGAAGCAAACACTGTTAAAAGAAAAAAAAAACAAGAGAAAAAATGAAACATATTAGGCAAAAGAATTTGCCAGCTTTAAGTCTGCAGTTCTGAAATCTTTCTTTTTAAATATTGACACAAAAAAGTGTTAGAGGAACCTCTATATTTTATTAAATGTGTGGCATTGTTTGATAACACAAAAATTCAAATCTACGGTACTTGAATTTAACAATACATTACAAAGTAATTAAAAGAGATAATCTGTGTAAAGAATTTTGTTTCGTACAAGTATTTGTCAAGGTACGATTTTCTGAATTCATGAATCTAAAATGAAAATATTTTGGTCGAAATATCTTTCACATTGTAAATACTGAAATAAACGGAATATGCTACTAAATAGAATTTCCTCTGAGCTTAGCGGGTTCCTCAGAACCTGTAGAAAGAAGAGATTTATCATTAGTCATGGTCTATTCTACAGCAAAAACCTCAGTGGCGTTGACATCAAGTTAACAGTTCCTATATGGAACAAATATAGGATGACAAAGTGTGTCCTTGAGGATGATCCTAACAGTGAATGTAGCCCTGGTGTGACTGCGCTCTTGATATAAGCACAGCCACTTGAAGGTCTCAAGGCCAGATGAATGGCAAGGGCTCCCCTGGGCCGCAACTGTGAAGCTGTATAACACTGACCTGCCCCAGAAGAGCAGCATGCAAGGCTCCTGCATTTTCCTTGCTCAGGGAGACCGCATGACCACAGGCTCCTGCTCCAGACCCCTAAGATTAGCTGCCTTTCCCTTGTTTTGCCTGTGTATAATGAACACACCAAGCACTCTGTAATCATGGTGCCTCAAGTCTAGCCTGTCCACACCCCAGCACAGCTTTTCTGTACTTGTGCCTGTCATTTCTAAACTCCATGTTGCCCATTGGGCTGCAGTCACCTCTTAATCCAAGCATCTTAATACCACCCTACTGGATCCCAGCTTTCTGTATTTTGTCTATTTTTCTCTTAGTTATTTTTTTAATTTTTAATTTTTTGAGATTATATCATTAAATATCATTTCCCCTTCCCATTCCTTCCTCTAAACCAGTGGTTCTCAACCTGTGGTCATGACCCCTTTGGGTTGCCTAAGACCATAGGAAAGCACAAATATTCACATTATGCTTCACAACAGTAGGCCAATTACATTTATGACATAGTAATAACTTTATAGTTGAGAGTCGCCACAGCATGAGGTCAGCATGAGGTATTGAAGGTCAGAGTGTTAGGAAAGTGAGAACCACTGCTCTAAACACTCCCAGGTACCCTGACCCCTCTTTCAAATTCATCATCTCATTTTCTTCATTGTTTCATATATATGCCTATATATGATATATACACATATATAAAACACATATACAAAAATGCATAGATACAATCTGCTCAGTCCATAGCTGTTCTTTGTGATATGTATTTATGTTTCAGGGCTGACCATTTGCTCTTGGCTAATCCCTCAATATGCTCTTCCTGAGGAAGACTATTTCTTCTGCTCTCAGCATTCTTTGGTGGCCTGTAGTTCTTTGTGTAGAGTTGAGCTTTCCCTCTTCCATGTCAGCATGGATATCGATGTTGTCCTCATTCAGGTCATGTTTAAGCCGCCATATTGGTGAGACCTCATGGGTGTAGTTTCTGCCATCTCTAAGTAACACAATTTCACAGCAAACTCCCTGTTCTTCTGACTCTTTCCATCTTTCTGCTCATTCTTCTGTAATGATCCCTGAGTTTTGGGTGCGGGTGTTTGGTACTTTTGTTTGTTTGTAGATAAATCAGTTGGGCCTGGGCTTCATAACTCTACATTTTGATTAGCTGTGTTTTTCTGCAGTGGTCTGCATCCGTTGCAAAGAGAAGTTTTCTTGCTGAGGACTGAGGACACGAGTGGAAAAACACATGTTGAGAATGTTGCTCGGAATTGTGCTGGTTTAGTAAAGTGACAGGAAGAGGTTCTCCTGAGATCCATGACATCGCCAGCCTTGAGTAGTTGCCTGAGCTTCCGTTGTCAGGCCTGTTTCCCCTCTTGTTGAACAGGTCATAAGCCCAATTAGAGAGCTGTTGGTTACTGCCAAGGTATGCAGCCACTACTGCACCCTGGGGACTATAGTGCTGGTCATTGTTACGGTCTGTAGGCAGTAGCTGGGTAGGACTGTTGGTTGCTTTCGAAGCTTGCATGGTGCCTTCGTGTTCTATGAAAGCTAGTCCTGAGGACGAAAGCTTTCCGGTTAGACCTAGTTCGGGTCCTTTGGGCTCTATTTCTGGAGTGCATGGTATCTTCAGCAATAGGGACTTACCTGTCACCTCTGGGAGGCAACCTAAGCCACTAGCAATAGCCAGCCTATAGTATATTGAGAATCTGCGGGGTTCTGACAACTCTGACCAACAACTCAAACAGTAGTTTCTCTTGCCTGGTATTTGGATTTTTGTTAGATTGTCTTTGGCTCTTGAAGGGAGCATTGTCAACCCAGATGAAAAAATTTAATTAAACTATTACGTGTATTTATACACAATATTGTAAGGTTTTTAAAGGTAGTTGATAGTGTGGTTCCTATGACTTTCCAGACATTCCTACTGCTGCTTTACCCTTCCCTCCCTCTTTTGGGCTTATATTTCACCCCTCCCTATTTAGAGTCCCTTGTTTTTCCCATTTTCTCGTTCAGATCACTTGTACCCTGCTATTTTCCTTTCTACTGTTTCCCTCCCTACACACACTGCCCTGCCCCCCTTCTTAATCTTCCATTGCTCCCAGTTTGGTTTCCAGAATCTGGCTGTGCCGGTCTCCAGTTGACAATTTTATAAAAAAAAATGATAATACCATGTTATAAATATACTGGTAGAACAAATAAAGCCAAGAAACTGACAAGAGTTTGTGAATCTGCACCGAGTTTCTCTCTCTCTCTCTCTCTCTCTCTCTCTCTCTCTCTCTCTCTCTCTCTCTCTGCATGTGTGTGTGTTGTGTATTTTATGATTATATGAGTGCCTGGGTAATAAATGAATCTTTATTATTTTTAATGTTCATAGTTTGTTTCATTTTAAAAAAATATATTTCAAAAATCTTGAATAGACTATTGTCACAATGTAGTAAAATTAATTATTGTTTAATAAACATTTAAGATGAATATTTTATGTGTTTTCAGTGCCTGCTTTCATTTCACAAATATATACTTGGATGATGAGTTGCACTGCCAACCAGAGGAGCCCTGGCTGGTAGGGCATATGGCACCCTCTGACCCATCACCTAGCTCTGCTCGACCATGTAGGCTGAAGAAGATGGAAGGAGGAGAGACCAGGTGTAAGGATGCCTTCAAGACTAGGTGGTAGCTCAATTGGCAGAGTGCTTGCCTAGGATGTGGGAGACTCCGGGTTTGATCCTCAGAACCTTGGTATGGTGTCACATGCCTGTCACCAAACACTGGGAGATAGGGCCAAAAAAAGATTAGAAATTTGAGGTCATTCTCAGTTACATACTGAGTTTTGAGCCACCCTAGGCTATGTGAGACCATGTCAGTGTCAAAATGAATATTTGTATTTGGCTAACTGCTTTGAACTTTGAGGGTCTGGAAGATAGTTGAAACTGATTGTCTTAATTTTGAAGAATCTTCACCCACCTGACTCCCCCACCATTGTTGATGAGCTCCGGTTCTGGCTATTGCTGTTGGATTTGGAGGAGAACTTTTCTATACAGAGAAAGGGATCTAGTGGAATGACTTACAGGCTTCAGTCCAGCTAATCCAGCTCTGACTGGATGGGAATAGAAAGTCCAAGAATTGAGTAACTGCTCAGTTCACAAGGCTGGATGTCTCAGCTGGTCTTCAGTCTATACTGGAGTCCTGGAGACGTAGGCTTTAATGCCAGTGAAGGGATGGATGTGCTCGCAAGGGGAGGGCAAGCAGGCAAAGGGCAAAAGCTTCCTTCTCCTATATCCTTGTATAGACTTCCAGCACAAGTCTCGTGGCCAAGATTAAAGGTGAGTCTCCCCGCATCAAGATCTGAATTAAAGGCTTGTATCTTCCTGCCTCAAGATCCAGATCAAAGGTGTATATCTTACTACCTCAAAGGTCCAGACTAGAAGGGGATTCACCCACTTTAAACCAAGCCAAAAAAAAAAAATCTATCACAGTATGCCCTCCATTTCCAGATTGAAGTTCACTCCAGATGTAGCCATGAGAACAACCAAGAGTTGCTATCACACTGGGTTGCAGAGTGAGTTCCAGTCCAGCCTAAGGAGCTTAGTAAGATTTCCTTGCAAAATCAAAAGCGACAAGTGCTTAGGAGTGTGGCTCAGTGGTAATGTTGTCTAGCATGTGAGACTCTACCTTCAATCCCCAGCACCAGAAAATGCAAACAGAAATATACGTACAAGGAAAGGTGTGGTAGTGCATGCCTACTAGGCTAAGACACGGACTGAGACAGGAGGATTGGACGCGTAAGGTCATTTGGGCTACATAGAAATGTGCTATAAAACAAATTCAAAAAGTGAGGAAAACATGAATGAGTTCCTGTTGGTCAAATTTAGAACAACCTGTGTGTCCTAGTAACACTGCCCATGGATGATGATAACACTAAGTGAACTTAAAAATAAAAGAATGCAGGGAAAACAGAGAGCTCTGCCTTGCAGGGAGATAACAGGTGACGGTCATGCACAGGCGCAGAACTAGGGATCATCATTTAAACAGAAAGTAGAGAAACAAGGTCAACGGTAGCATGAGGCAGCAAGCAAGCCCCCCAAGTTTAGAGTGTTCTATGGGGAAATTAGACAGAAATACAGCAGGGCCACCCTTGGCATCACTTCCCACCAGGGGAACACAGATGCATCTGGGGCATGAGAGCAACAGGAAGAGGGGAGGACTTGCATCACAGAGCATGGAGCTATCAGTGCACACTAGGGTCAGGTTAAAAACCTGGGAATCCACTTGAAGACAATTTGGGACACTCGGCGAGACAATACGAGCGCAGCTGCAATATGAACGGAAACACAAACAGGAAAAGAAATCACTGAGTTTGGCATATTTTGAAGTCATGTGATTGCTGCTGGCTCTTGCTAGACACTCGTAGCAAACAAAACAAAACCTTGATGAATAAAGACAAAGAATCATACACTTATTGTCTTTCTCTAGAAAATGTATTTCAAGATACCTAATGGACAGCCAAAGGATGGGAAGGATGGGGGAGTTTCCCCACTTTGGGTCTTGTAATGAATGTCACAACCAGGTTGTGAGCATATGGCTCTCTAGTGTCGTACAAACACTTGCTATTTAAGTGGGAAGAAAGAATGTGACCTCCCGGGGAATTTTGGCATGAAAAAGGGAGGGCTAGGGCTGTGGTCAGTTGGTTGAGTGCCATCCTAATATGCATGACATCCTTGGTTCACGTTTAATCCCCACTCATGCATAAATTGGGCACAGTAGCAAATGCCAATAATACAAACTCTTGAAGTGGAGGAAGGAGGATGCGAAATTCAAGGTCACCCTTGGCTACTTATTGAGTTAGGTGCCAGCCCGAGCTAAGAGACTATCTCAAAACAAAATCAAAACCAACCAAACAATGAACAAGACAAAGATCAACCTGAGGACAGTGACTGCAGCAATGAGCAAACAGCTATAGAACCCGCCCCCCCCCCCCGCCCCTGCAGCATTCTTGCCAAAATATTTAGTCCAAATTGGATTAAATCTTTTGATCTAGCCACCAGTTTACTGAAAAAGCAGAGACCAGGCTAAGATATACACACAGGCGTAATCAGCACTAGAAATGATATGGAAATGCTACCGACAAACGCCCCGGAAAGAAGCAGGCCTTGCCCACTGAAAGGGATTTAAGCAACACGTGCACCCCATGCAAGGTGTGTACACATTGTTTGGACTCTGATTCAAACCCATTGAGGGAAAAATAGAGATAACAAATAAATTGGGGTATTGATTCATGTTAAGGAAGGTAGTGTAATAGGGGGGTGAAGGAAGAAAGAGAAGGAACACAATTGGAACAAAATGTAGGAGCACATTCTCCAAGCAAATTCATTGCAGTGACCGGAAGTGATAGGCTAGAGACAGATCTTGGCATACTCAGGACCTCATCAGAAAATCCTGAGGGGTCTCTGGGAAGGTAGTGGTTATGTGGGTTCAGCTTCCCTCCAGTCAACAAGATTCATCGCTCTGTCAAATTCTAACCTTTCTATTTCAGCCCTAAGGCTCCCTCGGGGACCCCAGAGGGATGCTTACCTCAAAGTTGGCAAAGCTTCGAGAACTGTCAAGACAGGAACTCCTTTTGAGGTTCTGAGGAAGACAATACTACTGTTGGTCACGCGACTACATAGTTTTGTAAAACATACAAAATAAGAGTCAAAGCATGTTCAAGACTCCCAACTCTACTTCATTCTCATGCTGGCATTGGAATGGTCCTGTAGGTACCATCTATGAGTCTATATACATATACATCAGTGGGTGTATATGTGAAGGGAAGGGAGCCCTGTGATACCAGCATCTCTGGGTGCTTAATCTTGCGATATTGAATGGCAGTAAATTTGCATATGTGCTAGGTTCATTCTCCTACGCATGCTAGGGCATACTTATGTTCCTTCTATATCTAAGGTGATATAAATGCTGTGTCAAAAGTTGTTACACTGTAATGCTTAAAGGATAATGACAAGATCTATACTTGTTTCGTACAGGCGGAGGTGCCGTACTTTCCCCAGATTTTTAGCAGCGGTTCAGTCTTGGGATCTAACCCCAACAGGCCAGGTGGAGTCAGGGAGAAGCAGGGAATGTACAGAGTTAGTAGCCAGTATGGAAAATTCTATCAGCTTTTCTCCTTTGTCCATAACATAGATCTGCTCTCTCCTCCCTCCTCTGATCCGACTCCAGTCCTGTGTCCAGCGTGACCAATAGTGAATTCAGTTATCAGAATTCAAAAACAAAGGTCAGCCGGGTGGTGGTGGCTCACAATCCTAGTACTAGGGAGTCACAAGCCTTTAATCCCGGCACTAGAAAGAATATAAAATGAGAGAAGAGAGAGGCTTAGTCTGCTTAGTCTGTGGTCGCCCAGCCTTGGTAGAGATAAGATTTCTCTAATGGCTTGGCTACTTTGCTTTTCTGTTTCTCGGATTGAACCCCCTAAATCTAACTCTTGCTTTTATTATTCATGCTACAGACAAGACACAGGAGTCTTGCATGGAGACATGTCGTGATTTTTTTCTTTACATTTTTAAGTTTTCTAATTTGCTACCATTTCCTTGCAAATAACTACTTATTCACTGACAAATAGGATGGAATGTTTATAATTTCATAATTTGGAAGAGGCCTCTGTGTCTAGTTTCAAGCTCTGTAAAACCTGGATTCCCTCAGAATACCTTACTTGAGCCCAAGGTCACTGGGGTTCTCCTTCCAATCTCCGAAGGCATCTTCCATCTACGTGGCTGCTCCGATTATAGTCTGGAGCTATGCATTCCACTGCGGCGGACTTCTCCCTTGAGAAGGGAGTCTCCCTCTGTTGTCAAAGAATCCTCTCGAGACGATAGGCGGCACCATATTGCCTACGATGACAGTGAAAGTTTGATTGACACCTGCCCTCTCTCAGAAGTGAGATTCTGCCTTGGAGCAGGGGATTGCTCCCTAGTAACAAGGTCATAGTCAACAAATGTTTGTTGAATAATGATCGAATGTGCATGGCTTCCCTTCTGGTCTTCAGTAATTCTGCTTCTCCTTCAGTCTTATTCTCTGATTGTTTCTGTTCCCTTTCTGTCTCAACAGGTGGTTGAAAGCGAGAAAGCATCGTCTTGAAGTTTTCTAGGCATTAGCTGCTTCTGTGTATTCAGTCTTTTTCAAAGAAAGTTCGTAAACCTTTATTTCATATCCACGAAGTGTGATGCTAAGAGGTTTTCCTATTTTCTTACCTTAAAAAAAAATGGTATTCTATTTTGGTCTCTTCCAACATATGTATTTTCCTTCTCACTAAGTTACCTATACTTTCATTAACTATAAGTAACTATGAAAAAACTATCTTCCTGTGTGAAAATTAGATATAGCAAAGGAATCCATTCAGAAACCTGAGGAGCTGTGGGCAGGTGTGGCGTGCGCAGCAAGGTGGTCTGTCGACTACTACTCCAGGACACACTGAAAGGGGCAGGGGAAGGACAGCAGATGTTGTTCTTAAAGTACATTTCCAAACCTAATGTTGGCTGCAAGTGTTAGGTGTCTACCACCACCACCTACATTAACACTACCACCATCATCTCTACCATCCTCCCTTCTACCATCAGCAGCGCCATCGCTGACATCATCACCAGCATCAGCAGCATCACCATAATCACTGACATCATCACCATCACTGACATCATCACTGACATCATCACCATCACTGACATCATCACCAGCATCAGCAGCATCACCATCATCACTGACATCATCACCAGCATCAGCAGCATCACATCATCGCTGACATCATCACCGTCACTGACATCATCACCAGCATCAGCAGCATCACATCATCACTGACATCATCACCATCACTGACATCATCACCAGCATCACCAGCATCAGCAGCATCACATCATCACTATCATCTATTCTGTTTTACCACTTCTTGAAGTTTTTAAAATATATAACTTATACCAATTCAAGGTGTCATCTTGGGAAAAAAATACATACAATGCAACTGTATGTATTTCTTGCTTCTATTATGACAGTTAAGGAATTATACCTCTGTTTAAATGAAATGTTTTCCTTTTTAAATGATAATTTGTATATATTGTAACTCAGAATAGGAGATTTTTAAAATTGGAAGTTCTTAGGAATAATTTTCTAGAAACTGTTTGGAAAATCATGTCTTTGAAGGGGAAGCTTGGTTTATTGTATTTTCACCCACTCCACTTTTCAATGTTTATTACCATTTTGTAAGCCCTTGCTGGCCTGGAACTTGCTTTGTAGACTAGGCTGGCCTTGAATTCACAAAGATCTATATGCCTCTGCCTCCCACGTGCTGGGAGTAAAGGCATGTGCCACATGCCTGAAATGTGTATATGCTTTATATGTATAGGTTCTCATGTGTGCATGCATGTGGAAGCCTGAAGTTGATGTCAAGTGTCTTCCTTGCGCACACTCCTTTTTGTTCAGGCAGGATTTCTTGCCGAACCTGGAGCTTGCTGATCTCACTAGACTAGCTTGCCCAGAGGTTCCCCTGTCTCCACCTCCTGAGTGCTGGGATTACAGGTGGCTTCCACGTCTTTCCAGCTTTTCCATGGGTTCTGTGGTTCTGCACTCCATTAGTCATGCCTATACAGCAAGTACTTCATCCACTGAGCCATCTCCCCAGCTGCAGGGCAATCATTTTAAGGACTGACTGGTTCAGTGCTCAGTGATATTCCTGAATACCTTTCTAACGATTTTTTTTAACTTATGCGTGTAGGCCTGTATGTGTTTACTGTGCACTGGGTGCATTCGGGTGCCTCTGGAGGCCAGAAGAGGATGTCAGATCTTCTGAAGCTTAGCTGGGGTCACAGGCGATTGGGAGCTGTTTCGTGGATGTGCTGGAAACAGAACTAGGATTCTCTACAAGAGCACTAAGTACTCCAAACTACCTAGCTCTTCCTGCACACTCTTGATGGCATCCAGGATGCTCTCTGAAAGTGCGTGTCTGGAACAACGCCAGTCAGGGTTGAGAAACAGTTTTCCAGGAGACGTTTAAACTGCAAAAATACTTGTTGAGTCTGCTGTCAGTAAAGCAAGAGAACCCTTAAAGACTGTTGCTTTAACTTGTCCATTGATGCCTAGTGTATTTGAATTTTAAATTATATATTTACCGATCATTTTTAAGGTTTTTTTTGTTTGTTTGTTTTTCGAGAGGGATACAAGCATCCACTTCAACTAGGGCAGGGGTTATCTTTTTTCTTTCTTTCTTTTTTAATTAAAATTTTTGTGTTATGTGAATGGATGTTGCGCTTGCAGGTCTCTCTGTGTACCATGTGCATACCTGGTGGCCTGCAGAGGTCAGGAAAGGCACTGGATCCCCTGGGGCTGGAGTTACAGACAGTTGTGAGCTACCACGGAGGTGGGAATTGAACCTGGGTCCTCTGAAGAGCAGCCAGTGCCCAGAACTGCTAAGTCATTTCCCCAGCCCCTGCCTTTCTGTTTGTCTGTCTCTGATTTGTATGAATAGGTTTAGTTTCAATGAAACTATCAATGACAGTTTCCAGGAGGCCAGAATAAGCTGTTGGTGATGGTCAGATTGTGGTACACGGCACCAACACCATTTGTTGTTTTTTGTTTTGTTTTGTTTTGTTTTTTGTCTAAAACACTAGGCATAAACACCATTTTAGCGATGACTGTAGCTAACTGTCATGCTCCCTGACCCCACCCCTGACGTGCTGATGGAGTGTACAAGAAGTGAGGCTCAACCCTTGCCTCCTGACACGGAACATCTTCTGAGGACTCACAGAACTGCAGCTCTAGTCAACCGCTGTAATGCTATCAGGGATGTCTTTCTGCGTCTGAAGACTGGGTGTTCTTGCAGAGGTTCTCAGAGGATGCACGGTGTCAGGCAGGCGTCGTGCAATATCATGGAGAACAAACTTCCTTTCAAGGCAGTCTCAAGATCCTCAGAAAGGGGAATAACGAGACCGCATCCATCTGCGGATTTGCAGCAAGTCAGAGGCTGAGGGGCCGACGCACTTTGTGCCCAGCAAGGCACTTATTAAGTGTTTAATCCACATCCCAGCTGCAGGAAGCAGCTTTTCCCGCAGTGACTTATTTTTAAAATGTTCATGTTTTCGAAGTAACAATCAGGATGACTTTTAACTGCCTGCCTGGCTGATGATGACTCAAAAGGGGGTTCAAACACAAATGATGCTGCGCTCCTTCCCTGTGTAAGACAGGGAGCACCTGAAATGTTATTGTCCCCTCAAAGTCTTCTCTAAAACTGGGGGGTGGAGAAAAATAAGAGACAAATGGGGAGAGGTTGAAGCACTGGTGCCATTTGGGCATGGGTAGGTTTGAATAACACCTTGTCATCCCCCTACCATGAACCTTTGCTTGTCCCTACCTTAGAGAGGACAATTCCGTAAGTCTGGCCACTAAGCACACACTAGCCTTTCTCCTGAGAGGTTATAAGAATGCAGGAACCACTCTGGGCATGTAGTCCTTTCTGGCATGCACTCCCACACGACCTGGTGAGGCAGAAGGCATGGAAAACATCAACGAGGCGGGTACCCAAGCCCAAAGACGTCCTGCAGCCAGACAGCTGGCCAGATGCTGTCGTCAGCAGCGGATGTGCGTGTCACGGAGGAGTCCAAGGTGTCTGGCTTGCTCTGCATCCTGCCTCTCCAGCAAAATCATTTCCACTTGGTCCTTGAGTTACAGGCTCTGACGATTAGGTGAAGTGGCGGTATCCCTTCCTGGCACAATTGACAACACTAATAAAAATAGATAACGTATTTTTAAAAACCTACAGCAGATTGTCATGGCAATAAATAATTGTATCATGTTGCTGTCATAGCAACCAAGTCTGTGTAACAGAGACAAATCAAGCCTATATGGAGTTTTTCTAAATTTAGGTGTTTGAAAATAGTTCAAATACTCTATAATCATAGAGAGGTACATTGAAAAAAAGATCTTCAAACTCTCCTTGGAAAACATATTTGAGTCACGTATTAAAAGTTGGGTTGCTTATTGTTACATTTTGTCAATCTCTTCAAATTATGAAACCCAACTCGCCTTTTTGCATGCATACTTTAAAAATCTATAAATTTCACTGTGGGCAAATACGTAGATTATATATGTGCATATGTATACAGTCATAAGAATTTTCATGAATGGCAAAAGACTAGAAAGCGTCCCCTTCTCTTTTTCTCATTCTTTTACTCTCCCTTATAATGTAATACAGTAACTCTTGTATTTCCCACTGGCAGACAGTAATACAGTACTAATGGGACAGCAGGTTGGATTAGATCCACCACAACGTACAGAATGAATGTCTTAGATTAGATCCTCACGACGCACAGAGTGAATAGCTTAGATTAGATCCACCACGACATACAAAGTAAATAGTTTAGATTAGATCTACATGGTGTACAGAGTGACTATCTTAGGTTAGAGCCACCACAGTGTACAGAATGAATAGTTTAGATTAGATCCACCACAACATAGAGACTGAATAGTTTAGATTAGATTCACACGATGTACAGAGTGAATAGCTTAGATTAGATCCACCACAACGTACAGAATGAATGGCTGGTTTTCATGCGTTTCCCTCATCTCTTCAGAAAGCACACCATACTCTTTGATATTGAGTGTCATTAAGAGCTCCAGACTACCATCGTAGGCTATCATTATTTTCCGACACGGTAAGCTTTGCCTGCAGATTTCATCTAAACTCTTTGGAGATGACAAGAGGAAGACTTTGCCCAACAAGAATGATTTTTGTTGCAGATATGTAATCATTGTGCCATTAAGAAAAGTCTCTAAGCCCAAACTAATTGCAGAAGGAAATAAGCTTCCCACCTGACAAAGCAAGACCTCTGTTCCCTGACCACTTCCCCCCTTCCCTTCCTTGGTTTTGGTGCAATAAAAATCTTTTCTCCACAGCCTCACCCTTCTATTCAAGTCCCGATAAAAGACTATTACATCATAAAAACATAAGTTTAAATTTAAACATGTTTAAATCCCAGATTAGCTGTGTAAACTTGGAACAACACTATCATGAATTATTGTTTTACTTTTTAAAACCACATATAGGTATTAGTTAAGAAAAAGAATACGCTGGGCAATGGTGGTACATGCCTTTAATCCCTGTACTTGGGAGGCAGAGACAGGCAGATCTCTGTGAGTTTGAGGCCAGTCTGGTCTACAAAGAGAGTTTCAGGGTAGCCAGAGCTGTTACACAGAGAAACCATGTCTCGAAAAACTGAAAAAAAAAATGTGACTAGGACTTTAAAGGTCTGATAATTACAACAACCTGTGCTAACCACTACTTTCAATCCAAGTCAAATATCAAGTGGCGTGTTCAATTTTGATAATAAAGAGAGAAGCGATCACGTACAATGCAGAAAAAGTGTGACTCCGGAGAATCGTAAGTAACCTGCATCATAAACCAGTGACTCCAGTGCTATACACCTTTTTATCAGCTCTCCTTTATTCTCTTCATGAGACGCTTTATTCAGAGGTGGCTCAAATTGTGGAGAGACTGATCTTAGTCGAGGCTGTGGAAGGGGAAACCTCACGCTGTTGTACCACCTAGAAAACCTGACGCTTGACAGTCAATGTGGAAAAAGCTGGAAGGAAGAGGGTGTCCCCAACCTGGGAGCGAACCAGCACGTATGGATTAAGTGTGTCCAGCAAGGGACTTCCTGCTGGCGGGTTCTTCTTCAGAGCTGGACCTCAACCCTGATGGCAGAAACTCGTCCCATGCCGCGGTGGTCAAGCACACAAGAGAACTCCGTGTGCCTCAGAAACACTCTGGCGTGTGTTCAAGTATTTCTAAGACTTTTGAGGGTAACTTATTGTCTTTGCTGCCTGGGGTTTTGTTTATTTCATTGTGTTTTTAAGAGGACTTAAAATACCACCAAAGAATAGTGCAACTTGCCAGTAATGTTTTACAAGTAAGTCCTCAAAGTAATATCAAATTTGGTGTTAGGAAGTTAATGCGGGTGTGGAAAAATCTTTCTCAGATTCCTGAAAGCATGGATTGGTTATCTTTACTGAAACCCTGGTTTCCTGGGAACATCATTCTGCCCTGCAAATTTTTAAAGAATGGAGGAAAAGTTAGTGTATTTGTAAGTGATGGTAATATGGATGAGTTCTGCTTTCTTTTTTTATAGCTCGTATCATTCTTCCACCTAAAGTTTTTATCTGGAAGAGATTATTCTATAGGGAACTCATTTACTCTTCACACGTAGGTGGTGACTGCACTCACTGCCTTCTGTTTGCCCTTGTTCTGATTGTAACTAAAAAATAAATAAAAATGGAGGAATCATGTCACATGGATTCTGTGATCCTTCAACTTTTAAAAGATGGATTGTCACCATGATCCATGCCAGAGGAAGCAGAGATTGGCATCCGGCTGTGACCTGAATGGCAATGTTTACCAAATTGATGTTGTCGTTAGTGCTATTACATCATGCATATGACACCATTAGATATCTTCAAACCCCTTTATGCTTTTTCCCCTAAGACAGTAATATGACTTTACCCATTTTACAGGAAAAAAAGACAAATCATCCCGTATTGTTTTCTAGAACCATGTCTTATACTGTATCTCCCTAGGAAATGCAAACCCTACTTAGAGCTGACACTGATTCTGCAGTGGCATGTGATATTTGTGTACATGTGTGAGAGGTGGCAGCACATTTATCTTCCTAATTATGTTTTGCTTAGACTAACGAACATACAAATCACATACATTCTTGGCATACTGCCAGCTGGGAAGTGGAGAATGCGTTGTGATGGGGGAAGCTGCTTTCCGACTCAAACTTGGCCATAATTACAGGCAAACAAATGGAGCAAAACATCTGCAGCATGTGCCCAAGCATGTGCAGCCTGTATTGGAAGAGTTAATGTCTTCATTAAATAGTGAGCTAGCAAATGGATAACACTGTCAACACCCAGCAGATAGAATGGACAAACTTTCTAATACCACGACTAGGAAAAGAAATATTCTCAGTTGAAGATTTAGAAAGGCTTCTTCACTCATTGCACTTTTCTCAGTCCTTTAATAACCAAGAAGATTATATTTAGGCCAAATTGGAAAGAGGTGGGTATTAAAAAAAGGTTAAATCAATACATTTAATATCAAAGATAATCCCTTTTTAAAAACCACCGTGGTATTCTTTGTATGTGTTTGGATTCTTCAAAATGTGCAGGGTCTTTTTTTATTATTTTAACAAAGCTCCAGTAATTCTGTAGTTTCAAGACAACGGTCATATGTACAGAAAGGTTGTAAGACACTTGGAATGGTGGTTTGCGTGTTCCTGTGTCTGTACTGACTTACAGATAAATGCAGAGGAAGAATGGAAAGGGAGAACACCTGACCCAGCCTCTGAGAGTCTTATTTTTGCCATTGTCTTTCTTTTCCCCAATCAGTGACCACTGGGATTTTGTTTTCTCCTTTGCTTTTAATTGTTTCCATCTCTTTCTCTTTTCCACACGGTAATGAACACAACCCGGCCAATGCCATCCACACCTGGAAAGCTGAATACGGATCAGCTACTCCAGAGAGGCGTTTGAAAGCATGGTGTCTCCCTCTAGGTTTAGGAGTGTATAAATGTCACCCTTTGAGACAATGGGAGCTTGGAATGGTTCTGTGTGGGAAAAATACCTTTCTCGGCATGTCTTTTAGCATCAAGACTCTAGAATCTATGTTCCTTTGCCCAGTTGCTGTTTAAGGACATCAAAGGTAATGTGAGGACGGTTGTGGGAACAGAATTTTTTTTGTAAGATGATACTTCCTTATGACATAAGTCTCAGGGCCAATCACTGTCCGTTCAGCAGAGACCGAGGTTATAAGGTGTTCATTTATAAACTGTCTTCTTTAAAAACCAAGCCAACCCTCTGTGCCCCCACCCCCAGTCAAGAATTTCTTTCTGTGTTATCTTACGCTGTCAAGAGCAGGTCCCAAGCCTGTGTGTCTGTAATCACCACCGTGCATGGCTGCCTTGTTTTCCTCAGGTTGTCTGTGTCCTGTGGTTTCAACACTTTGATGTTTTATCTTGAAGTTCCCTCAGAAGTAAGTAGGTACAGCAATTGAAAATAAACAAATGAAGAAAAGGAGTTTGTTATAAAAACAGAACACGGCTATTGTTTTCAGAGGCAAACAGGCTAAGAGAGGAGATGGGGCGATCACAGAGTTTTACTGTCCTGCTCCCAGGGATCCAGGGCACTGTACAGCGTTCATGGCTTTGAATGGACAAACTCATCTTATGCCAAAGCAGTCAGGCTTGTGGTGTTTGTTTTTTACATTGAGCTTGATGTAGTTCTGAGAATCTAAATTTTTTAATTAAAAAAATTAACTAAAGGGTTGGAGAGATGGCTTAGTGGTTAAGAGCATTGCCTGCTCTTCCAAAGGTCCTGAGTTCAATTCCCAGCAACCATATGGTGGCTCACAACCATCTGTAGTGAGATCTGGTGCCCTCTCTGGCCTGCAGGCACACATGTAGGCAGATATTGTATGCATAATAAATGAATAAATATTTAAAAAAAATTAACTAAAATATACTTACTCCTTTCTTCTCCCTCCAATTCTTCCCAGTTCTCCCATGCCCTCTCAAATGCCTTTTATTGTTGAATTATTATTACACATAAATTATTACACACACACATGAATAAATATATAACAGCAACCTGCTGAATCTCTTCAGAGTTGCTTCTGTGTTTTAGGGTTGACTACTTGGTATTACATAACCAGTCAGGGGGCTGTTGCTAAAATTCCTTCCCAGGGTGGAATATAAATCATGTCTGCCTGTCTTCCTATGGTTCCAGCAACAAACCAAGTCATGATTCGACAGGAAGTTAACTTTGCGAGACTAGTGAGTTTATTGGGCTTCCTTACTGAGCATCAGGGATGAGTTCCTTAGAGGGATGTGGGTGTTTCTCCCTTCCCATAGGATCCACTCCATCCTTTTACCCAGCAGAGATGATGACTTCCCCACTGTAGCATGGACTGAGCCCCAACCCTCCATTCCCTAGTCTTCGCCGATCCCTCCCCAGGCCATGTTCAGTTAAGTCAGGTGTACAATCAACAGATGGTAGGGAGCAGTTAGAGACTCAGATGAGGGTCTAGTGACCCTCTCCACCTTTACACAAGAGAGCAGGAACAGTCAACAAACCCAGCTGGAATTATTCTTCTGAAGGAAGTCACAGTTGCTCCCCAAGATGGCAGTTACTTGTATCAAAAGTTAGTCATTTCTAACAGAAGCTCATCTCTGGGGAAGATAGAGTCTCAGTCTCTCAGCAGTTGTTAATTACTGTAGCTCTGTCTAGGGGCAGGGCCCCTGGAGGGGTCTCCCGATTGTGTTGATAGAACAATGGTTAGCATTGTTCAGGTCTTGTTGAGACTTCATGGCTGTAGCATCCCTGCAATATTTAGAAGACATAGTCTCAGCTGGCTTCCTGGTTTGCTGGCTTTTACAGTCTTCCCGCCCCCTCTTCCTTAATGTTCCTTGAGTCTTAGGTGTAGGTGTGGGTTGTTATGAAATAGAGCGTGATTTCTTGTAGCCCCACTCAGGTAAGGCACGCTAAGTTCCAGATATGCTTTCCAGAAACAGCATTGTGTGGTAGATGACCTGAAATCTCACATCGAAACTTAAAGATCACCCTAAGTCCAAACACCCCAATTGAATTCTTCCCAGAAGACTCAGGACCGCTCAGCTTAGCAGATTCAGGTGAAAACGTCAGCAAAGGGCTATGGCGTCTTTAGCTGTGGGTTTCAGACTTGAGGTTTCTGTTTTCATTTTGTGCTGCCTTCTCTCACGTCAACTCGGCACACCCTGTAGCCCTCTGAGAGGAAGGAAACTCAATTGAGAAACGCCTCAATAAGAACAATCTACAGACAGGCCTCTATAGGGCATTTTCTTAATTCATGATTGATGGGGTAGGGTCCAGCCCATTGCAGGTGGTGCCATCCCGGGGCTGGGGGTCCTGGACTCTATAAGAAAGCAAGCTGTGGGGGTTGGAGTGATGGCTCAGTGGTTAAGAGCATTGCCTAATCTTCCAAAGGTCCTGAGTTCAATTCCCGGCAACCACATGGTGGCTCACAACCATCTGTAATGAGGTCTGGTGACCTCTTCTGGCCTGCAGACATACACACAGACTGAATATTGTATACATAATAAATAAATAAATATTTTTAAAAAAGAAAGCAAGTTGAACACGCCTTGGGGAACAAGCTAGTAAGCAGCACCTCGCCATGGCTTTCTGCTTCCAGGTTTCTGCCCTGTTTGAGTTCCTGTCCTGGTTTCTTTTGATGACGAACAGTGGTGTGGAAGGATAAACTTAATAAGCCCTTTCTTCCCCAAGTTGCCTTTTGGTCAAGGTGTTTCATCACAGCAAAAGAAACCCAAACTAAGACACTTTTTTTTTTGTCTCTTGTGACTTGATCTTCCACCGTGAGAGGTCAGACATGTGGTGAGTTTTATGGTTGGTCTTACTTTTAGAACAAGAAGCAGTCCTGGGAGAATGGACATAGGCTCAGAGAATGTAGCTCAGAACTTCCTAATTAAAGAGAATTTCAGTTCTTTTTTTAATAGCCAAGAATGGGTAGAATTCTTAGTGCTGGGGGTTGGAGGAGATACACAGAGAGAACTGGGATGAACATCGAGTTTTACATTGTTTTGGGGGTTTTGTTTGTTTGTTTTGATTTTTGAGACAGGGTTTCTTTGTAGCTTTGGAGCCTGTCCGAGAACTAGCTCTTGTAGACCAGGCTGGCCTCGAACTCACAGAGATCCACCTGCCTCTGCCTCCCAAGTGCTGGGATTAAAGGCATGCACCACCACCACCCGACTCGAGATTCACATTGTGCATTTTAATTTATATATTACTTGTATGTGCGTGTGCGTGTGTGTGTGTGTGTGTGACATGTGTATATATGTGCATACAGATACCTAAGAAGCTGAAAGAACAACTTCACAAAGTTGGTCCTCTCCTTCTACCTTCCCATGGGGTTCTTGGGTTGAACCTAGGCTGCCAGACTTGGATAGCAACTATCTTGCCTACCCACATTCAAAGCACTGAAGTGGAGGCCCAGGAAGACGGCTTCATGGGTGAGGACACTTGCGGCACAAATATGAGGGACTTTAATTTGAACCCCCAGCACCCACATAAAAGCCAGACATAGGCATATACAGAGGAAGAAACAGGCAAATTCTGGGATCTCTCTGGTCAGCCAGCCTAACTGAAATGGTGAGCTTTGGGATCATTGAGAGGCCCAGTCTCAAATGAATAAGGCAGAGAATGATAGAGGAGCAGACCAGACACCCTCCCTTGGTCTCTGCACACACACACACACACACACACAGACACACACACACACACACACACACACACACACACACACACATATACACACACGAGGATTCACACACATGTACCACAGCCCCACGACCACATGGATCAGATAGGGCAATCAATGCATAAGTATTAAAACCAAGCATAAAAGCTTAAAAGGAAAAATTAATCAAATACACATAATAAAGAAAACTATCAAAGGACCCATCATGTGGTCCATGTGCCTTTTATCTCAGCACTAGGGAAGCACAGCAGGCACATCACTAGAGTTTCAGCCCATCCTGGTTTATACCAGGATGAGTTCCAGACCAGTCAAAGCTACACAGTGAGACTCTGTCTCAAAAACAAGCAAAATCGCTCACAAATGTAAAAGAAAAGAAAACTATCAAAGGGCCAAATAAATATAAACATATAAAATGTCCTGATTCTCTCTCTTTCCCTCCTTCGCGCCCCGTCCCCCTGCCCCTGTGTGTGATATGGACAACTGAACTGAGTCTTGTATAAGTTAAGCAACTCTTCTATAATTGACCCACATCAACATCCCATGCGGTTTTTTTTTAATTTCTGTAATTATTTCTTATTTTTATGTTTTTATGACAGGGTTTTATGTATCCCCTCAAACTCTCTGATTTTTTTTTTAACTTTTTCTTTTTAACTTTCTTTTTCTGTGTAGCCTTGGCTGGCCTGGAAATCTCTATCTTGGCTGGTCTCAAAATTCATGGAAATCTCTGTGTAGACCAGGCTGGCGTCAAAATCCACAGCTATCTCCCGCCTCTGCCCCGGAAGGGCTGAAATTAAAGGTGTCTCCTGCCACGCTCAGCGCCCACCCCCTTTGTCACAGAAGCCCACTCAGGTTCTCCAGAACTAAGCTCGAGATTTCTTGCTACCATGTATCAAAACATCAGGCTTCCAAACACACACACACATGATTGAAAACATTTTTCTCCCTCTGTGCGAACTTCTTCCTTTCTAAAACAGCTGGCGGAGGTGTGAGTAGAGCCCGCGGGATATTCCCTCAGGCGCGCGCCCTCGAGGATTTGGATGTGGGCAAGCTTGCTTCCAGCATCGTGTCCTCACCGTTTGTGGTCCACCAAGGACTACAGACCTCCACGTCACCTTGCCTTGCTCTTTCTTCTTTGTTTCTCAAGTGATGGAATTTGTCCAAGAATACAATCTTTTGGAAGGGCTCCCACCGATTCCCCCTGTGAAACCCACAGATCCTCCCTGCTACGCTTGACAACTATGTTGAGATTCTCCAAACCAGCTGTTCTGACCAGGAGGCCGTTAACAACTGTGCCAGAGAGAAATAACTCTTGCTGTTTCCAAAGTCAAACACTTCGGCCATTAACACTCTGCCTAGTTGTAGTTTATCTCTTTGGGGGGGGGGGGGGGGGGGAGAGGGGCGGGCGTAGCCGCCCAACTCACGCCCTCATTTGATCTTCGCTATCTTTCTTTCACTCCTGTTCGTTCCTACTTCCTCTTGTTTTTAATCTCCCAGGGGGCATGTCTGCTTCCTTCTGTCTTTTTTCTTTCACGTCCCCTTAGCCCACACAGCTCCAGAGCCACTAATTAGCAGGTATCTCCAGGGAGAAAGCAGTCCTTTCTTGTCATAGGAAGGCTGGGAAACACGGCTGCCTTTTACTGTTGGAGGGGAGGAAGGCATTGCCGGTTGATTCTTGTGAACGAGGGGATACAAGCCATGCTAGTGTTCCCATCTGTTTGGAGAAAGAACAAGAATATAGGGACAGTTGACCTTTCCTGTTTCAATAAAGCTAGGGTGAATCAGGATCTTCAAGCCAGGGAGACCTCAGTGCACATTGTGTAAAACAGATTTTAGACTTTCTCTTCTATATGTGTCTGCCATGATAGTTTTTGAAACATTTAAAAAATGAATGAATGACTGCAGGAGCCCCTTCTGAATGACCTTCAAATGAAAAGCTGGTGAGGCCTATGGGCTCACTGTTGGGGACTCCGACACCAATGGTCCCCCTGACATAGGAGATGCTAGCTCCTCTCTAGGCCCCCCACTTCTCTGCACTTTTATGGGTCCCTCCGAAGTTTGGTAGTCAACATGGGTCACACAGCACACTGAGAAGAACACTTGTAGACACTTTGGACCATCCATCCCTCCACCATCCCCATCCAGGGCCCACCTTGTGGAAAGGCCCAACCAGATGAGGAGGGTCATGGAAAAGTGTGGGAGCCAACATCACCCTCTACTGCGGTACTAGCCCCAGGCTGGACTCTCCTGATTAACAACCACAAACTGCTCTGCTTTTCCCAGGCTCTGGTGCCCTTCAGCCTTCCCCGGAGTCTGTCCTTCCTTAAGGACCGTCTAGCTTGCCCATTCCTCCACTCCTGCTCCATCTTGCCGGACCACTTGAGCCTCACGAGAGAGTGTAACAATGGAAAGTTAGACTTTATTTCTTAGTTCTATGTTATGTTCAGTTCATGCTATCTACAATATTGTAAAATGAAAAAACAGTCGCAACAGGAAAGCTAATTTCGGCAGGATTCCGAGCACTTTGAGATGTGAGGGACAAACCTGGGTCAGCCAGACCCTGATTTTTAAAGTCAACATGGGACAAAATACTGGCTTCAAGTTGTGTGAACCTGGGAACCTCTGTCACTGCCTAAATCAGAATCTCAGGGTCTTCTCTTTAAAAGCAAGGAAATTGAAACACATGATTTCTGATTGGTTTTAAAGTTTGCACCTTGTAGCCCTAGGAAACACATACATTCTTTTGGCAAGGAATTTCCTAAAAAAAAAAAATGAAATATTGTCTTAAAGGAATTAGCAAATTTCTATATAAAACTTCAGATTTAGTTAGGTCCACTCCCACTTCTGAAGATACAAACTAAATAGAGGTATTCTTTACAGACATGTAAATGTCACTGAAGCCCGGGAGACTGGCCTTGGCCTCCACTGAACATCTTCCCTGGTTTCAGAGTAACACCTAATTTGATGGTGACAGATACTGCGGGTGACTGATAGTACAAGCCAAACAAACAACACACTGCCCTCAAAGTGAAAGCAGAAGTTCTTTTTCTAAAAGCTCCAAAGACAGTCTTGATGGGGGGAAAAAAAATACCATTATCCTGTCACTCTAGAGCCATTCTGGCACACCTCTGTCTCCGAAAATGGCAACAGGGTCAGCCTCTGTTTGAAAATCATGTGGTTGTCATCACGGCCTAGCTGACTCGTTTTAGCTAAACCTTAGCTTATGTTCTTTGTATTAAGATCCAGTGAAACTTGCTCCCTCCTTCTGAGCCAAACAGAAACAGCTTCGTGTATACACACGTTTGTATGCGTGGATATGCATGTGCGTGTGTGCACGTTTGTGTATGTGTGTGTCGATGTGCATGTTTGGTGTGTGTGTGTGTGTGTGTGTGCACAAGTTTCTGGCCCTTGAGCTTCTTGGAATTCTCCTGTCTTCACCTCCCAGATTGCCCTTGAAACATGGGAGTTGCAGCCGTGAGATACTGTATCCAGCTTCATGTGGAGTCTAAGGATCCAACTTAAGTAGTTCATCAAGTGCTCTGTGCAATGAGCCCTCTTCCCTAGCCCTGAAAACTTGGTTGTGTTTCAGGTGGATTTAATTGAAGAGATAGCTCTCCTAGCAATAGGCATCAGGTCATGACAGCACCCTAAGCTTACTGTAGAAGACGAAGTGAGTGCCTAGAAATAGTGACCAATGGGTTCAAGGAAATCTCCTGTACACGAGTCATGTAAAATTCGTTCCTTGGCTTCCAGGCAGAAGACAGCGGGGTAACAGGTGAAGAGAGGGCTGTCTTGCCGGGCAGTGGGGGCGCACACCTTTAATCCCAGCATTAGGGAGGCAGAGACAGGTGGATCTCTGTGAGTTCGAAGCCAGCCTGGTATGCAGAGTGAGTTCCAGGATAGACTCACAGAAAAACCTACAGAAAAACCCTGTCTCGAAAAACAAAGAGGTCTTCCTGGAGCAGGTTTACCAATCCTGTTGGAACAACAATAGGTCCTCTCAATCTATCAATGGAGAATTTACTGCACCTCTAGTTAATCTCTCTCTCTCTCTCTCTCTCTCTCTCTCTCTCTATATATATATATATATATATATATATATATCAATGGATATATGTGATATATATATATCAATGGAGAAATACATACATATATATGTGTATATGTGTAGAAAGGAGCTGCGGGCAGGCCTGCTTTTCGCCTCACCCGGCTCCCGCACGGCTAGCTTAGTCCCAGAAATAACAACATACAAATTGTATTCATTTAAGTACTGCCTGGCCCATTATCTCTAGAGAGTTAGTTACTAACTAACTCTCATATCTTGATATTAACCCATTTCTAATAATCTGTATCACACCATGAGGTGTGGCTTACCGGGAAAGATTCAGCATGTCTGACCTGGTGGCAGACTCCATGGCTTCTGGCTCATAGCCCTCTTCCCAGCATTTTGTTCTGTTTACTCCGCCTACCTAATTTTCTGTCCTATCAAGGGGCCAAGGCAGTCTCTTTATTGACCAATGAAAATAACACAATAGACAGATAACCCTCCTCCATCATTTCCCCTTTTTCTGTTTAAACAAAAAAGAAAGGCTTTCATTTTAACATAGTAAAATTACACATAACAAAACAGTTATCAAGCAAGAATTACAGTCACAATATTTATAACTAAATCTTTATCATAATAATGGAAAACTATAACTACGACTATCCATTCTTTAACTCCATCAAAGCCTCCAGAAGGATATATTACCTAAGTAAACAAGAAGTAAGCAACTTCCAAAACTCTAGAAATGACAGAGACATCTCGCTGCCTGGACAGTCACCCAAAGTTCCTCTGTATCGTTGGGGCACCCATCTTCAGCCTTCAGGCCCATAATATCCAGAGACATTTTCATGAAGCAGGAAATTTCAAAGGCAATTCAGTCACTATCTGCTGTGTCCTGCAGAATGTCTCGCAGACTCTTTCATGAATCAGGAACTCCGAAATATCATCTCACCTTTAGGCAAGTTCAGCAGTCCTCTCTCTGCAGGTTCTCTGTGTCCAGTTTATACAACAGTCCAGGCAAGAGCAGTTTCTTGCCCAAATGACTAACCAACTCCATAAGGAGCCTCTTCGATGCCCATCTTCCTCTTGAAGTAGATTGGTGCTGCCAGGAGCAGACGTGTCTCATTGTCATGAAAAGTCCTAAGTTATTAAAACATTAAATGCCATGTTCTGTAGTCTTTGAAAGATATGAATGTCTATCTGAAATATATCTGTGCACTTCTAGAAAATCAGACTAACATTACTACAAGCTTGACTATTATCGATATTATCCATTAACAATCTATATTTTCTAATTATACATTACATTTTTAAAATGAACTACACAATCACAATACATCAGTCAAGATCAGAAATATATATACATATAACAAAATTGACCTTAAAATCCATACCAATGAAATTATTCATAACTATATCATATCCCCCTTTAATGTAAAAGAACATTTATAAACAATATTTGGGAATATGGACGCAGTTATTTCTCTCCAAACTTCTTCCTGCTGTATAGGGGCGCAGTTAATCAGGTCTTTCATGGTATAACCTGTCTGCCAGGTTCATCTCAGTCGGCAGTTGAGTGAAGAAATTTTTTGAGGGTGTTCACAGAAACCTTTCAGGAGGGCGTGGTCTATCATACCATATTGGGATAGAAGCAATCCACAGGGTCTCATCCTCTGTGAAAACAAAAGAAGGACCTCCTTTCCAAAGCATCATATTCTTAGACCCAAATTCTGAAGTCAAGGTATTTTCAACATATGTGTAATTTCTCTTTGGGATTTGCCGGCTGTTGGGGTACCGGACGGGACGGAAACCCCAACAAGCCAGCCCTTATGTTACATATGGCGCCCGACGTGGATAACTGAATCCACAGAAAGCTGGAGAAAGCTTGGGAAAGAGTAAAGCATAATTTCTTGGTAACAGCAATTTCTCGGGTCTGCTCTGCTTGCTAGAGGCAAGCAAATGCTCTCATCTAAGAGAGGCTTCCTGACTCAGCTTTAGCTGCAAAACCTTGCAGCTCTTTTAAGAGGTCCTGCTGCGAAGCACTTAAACGGTGTTGATGAAAAGCTGAACGTATGCTTTTCGGGTTTTCAGCCGTAGCAGAAAAAAAGCTGCGCTGTTTTAAAATGCCGGTTTTCTGGGCTGTCCTGCCAGGTCAAACTCTGACTCTTTCAGGCAGGCAGTCTGACTGAGTGTGGTCTGTGAGCAGAATGCTGCAGCTTGCTTGCTGGCAAGGACCTTGAAACGCCATAGAGTTGTGGCAATGAACATAGCTCTGGCTGGTATCTCAGCCATGAGACTGGAGAGCTGGGGAGTGGGTTGGATCTAGCCGTCAAAGCCACTGCTCTCCATATTGCTTAGTAAATTAAAGACTCATATGGTCAGAAAAAGAAAAATATACAGTAAAGAGAGATTCAAAGAGGAAGAAAACCTCTAAATGGTTTACAGTGTGTATATGCAGGCTAAAAGTTAAAGTTCTTAAAGTTAAAAGGAAAGAAAGAGAGTAGTTGGGTGTGGTGGTACACACCTTTAATCCCAATGCCTGGGAGGCAGAGGCATATTGACCTCTGTGACTTCAAGGGGTAGAGGTAGATTGACCTCTGTGACCTCAAGGTGTGGTAGTACACGCCTTTAATCCCAATGCCTGGGAGGCAGAGACAGATCTCTGTGAGTTCAAGGTGTGGTAGCATACACCTTTAATCCCAGCACTGGGGAGGCAGAGACAGGAGGATCTCTGTGAGTTCAAAGACAGCCTGGTCTACAGTGTTATTCCAGGACAAAGATATACAAAGATCCTGTCTCAAAAAGTAAAAGTAAAAATAAAAGAAATAGAGGTTAAAATAAAGCCACATAAAGATGGAAAATGCACAGAGAATCTTCATACTGTATGCTATTATGCTCTCTTTAAATTGTTTGATTGCTGAGGAAGGAGCAACAACTGCTAAAAGACTTTTGTTTATAAATGCTGCTGAACTAACCCAAGATAGGAATTTTGAAAATACCTTGGCTTCAAAACTGAAGTCAAAAGGTATGTTACTTTGGAGAAGAGATTTTGCTTTTGTTTCCACAGAAAACGAGAGGCTCTGGATTTATTCAGAGTTAAGAAAAATCACCTTTGACCAAGGGAGGCCACCTGAGAAATCTCCGGCAGGAACAGATGACCCAGATGACAGAGTTCTACATCCAGAACTGATTCAAGGCTGCTGCCTGAGATGACCAAGACTCCCAGGATGCTTCAGTCAGGACTTGATTATAACTCTAAATTTTCTTTAGGTCCCCATAAGACCATCAGCGCCCCCAACCAGCAGGAAGTAGCCTGAAATACTACGCCCACATTCCCAACAAATGGATTATGGGTATTTTCCTTTGTTAAAAAAAAAAAGAGGGAAATGATGCGGGAGAATTGTCTGTATTCTGTAAATCATACTTTAATAAAACGCTGATTGGCCAGGCAGGCAGTATAGGCGGGAAAACCAGACAGGAAGTAGAGGTGATGCAATGAGAACAGAATTCTGGGAAGCAGAGAGGTTCCTCTGCCATTCCTGTCCAGACCACCGAAGAGGCAACATGTAAGCTGTCACACTGAGAAAGGTACTGAGCCCATGTGGCTAACGTAGATAAGAATAATGGGGTAATATATGTTATAAGAGTTAACAAGAAGCCTGACCAAATGGGCCAATCAGTTTATAACCTTATGGAGTCCTGTGTGTGATTTTCTTTGTTGCTTGCCGGCTGTTGGGGTACCAGGAGGGACAGAAACCCCAACAAGCCGGCCCTCATGTTAAATATATGCATACATGTACATATATATACGTATGTATGTATGTATTTTTCCATTGATTCTTTGGGAATTTCACATCATGCACTCCGATCTTGCTCACCTCCTAGCCCCTCTATATCTGCTTTTCACCCCACAGTGTCCCCCCAAAAGAATACGCCCCAAATTAATTAAAAACAAGACAACAACAAAAAAACCCACCTCCATTCTCTGTCTTTCCTGCCTCTCCAACACCTCTTCATTCATCCTAGTGGCGCTGGGAGCTGCAGTGTGTCACACAGCGTCCAATCTGCCCCACCTGCAAGTGCTCACTGCAGTGAGTCGCTGGCCTGGTTCAAGGCCTCTGGACTCTGGCCCACCATCATCACTGGACCCTCACCAAAACTCCTCTCAGATAACCTGCTGTTACCCTGGGTCATGGAGGTCCTGTGGCTACGGTTCCACAGGACCAGTCCCTTTATACACTCCAGCCAGGTCATAGATGTGTAGCTGTTCTGGTGGGCCAACCCAAAGCCTGGATGAGGACCTGGGTGGTAGCTGATCTGGTCAGTTCAGGCCACTGTGACTGCCCCCCCCCTCAGGCAAGGGGCAGAGCCAGCTCTCCTGCACTCACAGGGAGAGGGCAGATCTCTCATGAGGGGTGGGGCCAGCTCTCCTGCTGCAGTGTCTACCTCTCTCAGAGCCAGTTGTAGGTGGAGCTCAGCTGGGCCCTTGGATCTCGACATGCATGGTTCCTATAGCCCCTGTGGTAACACGGACCATGGATATCAACACAGACCCCAGTTGCAGCAGGACTATGAACCCAGACACGGACCTAGACAGCAGCTCAGGCCCAGATGTCACCATGGCCCAGGTGGCAGCATGCCCCTTGAATACCAACATGGCCCCAGGTGGCGGCCCAGACCCCTGGCATCAGCATGGCCTTTGATATCAGGAGTCATGCACATCAACACAGATTCTAGATGTGGTAGGGCCACAGACACAGACATGGCTCTCAGCTGCAGCCCAGGACCAGACAACACTTTGGCCCCTTGTGGCAGGGCAGGTCACTCAGATGCCTATGGCCCCTGCTGCGGCATGACCCTCAGACACCAACATGGCCTCAGGCGGCTGGCCAGACCCCAGGCATCCGCACGGTCTTTAGTGGTTACTGAAGCCATGAACATCAACACAGACCCTGGCTGCTGTGAGGCCATGGACCCAGACTTGGCCCTGTGCTGCAACCCAGACCCAGACATCACCATGGCCCTGGGTGGCAGCGCAGGACACTCAGGTCAGCCTGGCCCCAGCAGTGCATGGCCCTCGGACTCCAACATGGCCATAGATGGTGACCCAGATCCCAGGCAGCCTGTAGATTTGGGAGGCAACATAATAACAGGACACTGGATTCTGTGTCAACATAGACCCTGACATGGTCCTCAGCAGCAGTCCAGACCCGGACATCACCATGTCCCTGGGTGGTAAGCAGGCCTCTAACATCAGCCTGTTCCTCACCACCTTGACTTCTTCAGTTCTGCCTCTTTCCACAGCGCATGAGCCTTTCTGCTTCACTTTCTCCCCCATTTCTCCTCCATAAATGTGTTCACCATGTTGTTACCTACCCACAAGGTGCTGGGCAGCCTGCGGATATCTTTACCAAGCCTGGGCTGTGAAGACCCAGGCTGGCCTATGGAATCCTCACAACCATGGCATGAGACAGTGACTATTATGGCCCCAGTTGTACAGTCCAAGAAGTCAACATGGAACAGTCCCAAAGCCATGCATCTTATGAGGCTTGAAGCAAACCCAGGTTGTCCTATTCCATAAACATTAGCGGTTTCTTAAATGATGCGGGATCGCTGGAGGGAATCCAGGGTCCTGTATCCTTCTGAAGTTTTTCTAATTAATTGCAGACACTTCCTGATCCTAACGAGCACGTGAGTTCCCAGACATCTTGCTAATGTGAGGGTTCTGGTAGGAGGTATTGCAAATTCTGTAATTGCTTGTTTTTTTTTTTTTTATTTTTTTGAGGAGGGTTGGTTTGTTTTTTGAGAAAAAGTTTCTCTGTGTAACCCTGACTGTCCTGGAACTTACTCTGTGGACTAGACTGGCCTCAGGCTCGTAGAGATCTACCTGCCTCTGCCTCCCGAGTGCTGGAGTTAAAGGTGTGGCACCTCCCCTGCCCCAGCAAATTCTGTGATTATAATAAGCTTCTGAGGGAGGGGGCAGTTTTGCTGCAGGCTCACAAGCCGCAGTTCAAGGACTGATTTAGAATGTAATTCTCTTCGGGAATGGTTTAAAAGGACCAAAGTGTTCTGGGAATGGGTAACCCCTGCGTCGTTTGCAAAGGACCCCTTGCTGGTGTCATCTAAAGACATTTGAATCAGATGAGGTGCTACAAGCCTGTCATCTCAGCTGGCACCTAGGAGGTTGAGGCAGAAAGATTGTGAATTCGTAGCCAGTCTGGACTACATGATGAGATCCTGTCTCCTAGAAGAATTTAAAAAAAAAGACTCACACTTAACTACATTCCGCAAGCAGATGGGCTCTTCTTACATGGGACAGGTGAATGAAAGTTAATCTTTCCTGGTCTGGAGGCACAGAGATGCCAACTTGATGTCGGTAGAAATGCAAAGATCCCTTTACACTTCTTCTCCATGCTCTGGTGGGGTTTATCATCAACCTGAATAGTGCTCTACCAGAGTCCAGGACTGAAAAATGCACCTGCTCTGTCCCTTTCAGGCAACTTCTTTCCCAACGAGCCTGAGGTCCTCCTATTGGCTATGGAACCACTGGGAAGGAAATCTGTGTCTCAAAACTCTTGGGATGCAGGGCAGATCTCCTCCTAGATCAGTCCCATTTCCTCCATGTACACACTTCCCTGATACTGAAGAAGTATGATTGTTTAATAGTAACTGAAAACACTGTGTACAAAAAGATTCAGCCATTACCAGATGGACCTGAAATCTAAATAATAGAAACAGGCTCCAAACAGACACACAGAGAAAGTTTGCTTGCCAAGGAATTGCATAAGGCTGGGACAGATGAAAAGACAGGGAAATTGTAAGATGCTTATTGTCGTGACGATATCTGCGTCCAGAAGGAGTCTGTGTGACTTAACTTCAGAGTGGAATGGACAGTGGTGTGCATACTTTGGGAACTGGTGAGGCTAAACTCAAACGTCAGGAAGCTCAAGGCTCTGGGTTTCTGCCACGTCCAACAGGAGAGGCACTCATGCCTGCTTGTGTGTTTCCGTTTGACAGGGAAAGATAATGAGAGCTGTTTAAAGGCAACGAGGATAGCTTGATCTTCCCTTTTGTTGGGCTTCATTTTGTCTAGAACCGGGTTGCACAGCTTAACCATCTTTGCTGTAATGTTGGGACTCTTCCGGTTACCAAGAGCAGACGCTGAAGTTCCCTTAGGATGTGTCAGAGGGAGGAAGAATGATCCGTACATTGGTCCCACTCCGAAGCTGCTACACATCTTGAAAATGACCAGATGTGAGTGGGAAGGAGCCTCCTCTCCCAGAAGCTCAACTGTAAATGATTTATTTGTCTGCCTCGTTTCTTGTTTTTGCTGTTTTGTGTGAATTGGAAGTCCTCCCCCCTCAGTCACAGTGAATATGTAAGCTTGACGCCTCTGTAGTCGCTAGCCTCAAGTGGTCTCTGCACATCTGCCACCTTGTCCTCCGCTTTTGACTCCGCTCTTTCTAGGAGGCCTAAGTTCATGTGAAAAGTCACCTTCCATCACGAACGGTGCCTCGACCACACAGTTTGGTCAGTTTCACTTTCATCCCATTTCCTCAGCCTCAAAGAACGTCCTGGACCAGGATCTGGAACTGTGCTGGATCGGGCCCCTGCATTCTTTCTGGAAAAGAGGAACCCCGGGAGCAGGAAATGGCCCAGGTTGCCTTCTGGGACTCGAATGGTATCTTCTGGAGAGGACTCTCCAAACCTTCTCACGGCCCTATAAAAACTAAACACACCTTCAAGGAATCCACGTTTTTCATACCTAGATTTCCATTAAGATGACTCTTTGCATCAAAAAGATTTCAGTTGGCACGCCAATATTCTTCTATCTAAAGACTACTTAAATATCTGATGTGTGAAAAACATTGGGTTGAATTTACCATTTGTAATTGGAGCTCACATTAAACCGAATTTGTCAACAAGGCTTATGTAGAAATATACGTAAAAATGCAGACTTTCAGTGTACATACATAGTGTGTGTGGGAGGAAGAGACATGAAAATATGCAACATGTAACTCCACAAGGCAATCGTTCATTAAGCAGGAGAAGAAAACACATTTCCGGACACATTTTAGAAGATGACAAACTGACCTTAGAGGAGAGGAGGTGTCATGGGGAAGCAGTCATCCCTCTTTCTCTTAGGTCCGATTGACTGGCTGGTATCTCTCCAAACCACTGCTGTGTCCTCATTCTGGGGAACAGGAATATGTGCCTGCTTGATTTGCTACCATATCCAGAGCTAGCATTCCATATAATGCTTTGCACTGGAGAAGGGTTTTGGATGGTAACTAAATGAACTAACTCATACCTGACAGCCAGGAGAGCCCTCAGTGGCATTAAAAAGCAAAAGACAAGGTAGGCAAGGTGGCTCAGTTGGTAAAGATGCCTGCTGCATCTTTACCTAATATTAGGTAAAGTCTAATGATCTGAGTTTGATCCCCTGGGACATGCATAAAGGTGGTAGGAGAGAAATGACCTCTACATACATACCACGGTGTAAGTCACCCCCAGACAATAGTACAGTTGTTAAGGGGTAAAAAAAGAGGGAGAAGCCTTGTTGCTTTCCAATGACTTTTTGTTTTTAATTCTGCCTTTAGTTAAACATTCTTTGAAACGCCAACTTTGAACATGTATGACAATCTTAGTCATAATGGCTGCTGTCAAGGATTTACTGTTTTTCACAAGTCGTTTGGGATCCTGGTGATACCCATTTGGATAGAGGGAATCCTTCTCTTCCTCACTGCTATGCCCGGTTTACAGATGAGGGCAGTCATGTTAGAGGCATGCCCCAGAACACGGATTGCAGTCCTGGTCTCCAGGCTCCATGCTTTTGGCTGTTAGCTGCAGTCGTACCTCTATGAGCCCAATCCTGAGGAAAACTACTTTGACTTTGGACATTAAGAACCAATTATCCGCTTTTCCCCAAATCTCAAGTTTTTAACTTAAAAACTCAAGACTCCCAGACTCTGCATCAGGACTTCCTAGGCTTAAATCCCAACTCAGAACGTGTGACTCTGAGTAAATTTCTCAGTCACTTTGTAGGCTGATGAAACACCTGTCTCCCAGAGCTATGTCTATACCCCGAAAGTCTGTGTATTCACATACATTTCTACATAAGCCATGTTGACAAACTCCATTTGATGTTAGCTCCAATTACAAATGGCAGTGTGGATTCTATGCCATTGAAGTGAAAGATATTTATCGACAAACGGTTGCAGATACAGCAGAAAGCGAAGACGCAAGCACAGACGCAGATAGCAGGGACACAAAGGCACGAACGCTGGCGAATATTTCATGCCTAGAGGCTGGAGAGCTATGCAACAAACCACCTCTATTTATAGCTGAGGAATGGGAGTCTTGTAGAATTCATCTCCAGGCCTCCTTCTTGCTGCTCCCAGTGAGTGGGGCTTTCCGCTCAAATCCCAAGCTGTGAATGACAATCCACACCAAGTTTTAGGTTTAACATTTCCAGGGCCCCTATGTCATGAACCAAAAATGCGAAGTTCAAAAAAGTGGAATGGAATTTAATTTCCAGGGCGGGGGGGATCAGGGACTTGTGCAAGCAACTGAGTCCCTCGAGTGGGAAGCATGTGTACACATGAGCAGACGAGGGCAGAACTGAGACCTCCTTTTACAAAATGGTAAATACAATTTGGAAAACAAGCAAGTCCCTATATTTCTTGGGTTGGAAAGAATTGGGCATACAGGTATTTACAAAACCCAGGCTCCCTGAAGGGTTCTTAAGAGCCTTGGGGGCGGGTATCAAAAGTGAGTGGCGTGTTCCTCTTCCCACCCATTTGCCGTTTGCTTATTTGCACGCGCGCGCGCGCACACACACACACACACACACACACACACACACACACACGCTGCTCCGTCCAGGATTCCGATCTCAAGGCTGCTGGCTCCTGTGGGTGGTCACTCCCCAAAGAATGTGCTCTTTTTGGTTCCCCTGCTAGGAGGCCTCCAGTCCTCTTGGTCTCTGGCCTGCTTTCTTGTTGGCAGGTTTTTATTCTTATTTTCCCACTCTGGAAGTCCATTCCTGATTTCCTCTGAGGGGACTGAGCCCTGGGAATCTGAAGCCGCCACACTGTGTTCACGGCAAACATAGAAGGTTTAATTTAACTTCGAACTACAAAGACATTTCCCTCCAAACAACCAGAAAAGGAACTTGGCCACGCTTTCAAAATGGGAAATAACAAAGGGGCCAAGGGAAACCTCAATGAAAACGCAGAGGGAACATACAAATTAGTCTTCTCATAAACAATTTTGTGTCCTTACAAAAACTTGGACCTTCATAACCCTTCTCATTAGAACACGGAAAGTCCTGTCATAAATCTGAAATAGTCAGGGAGTGACATAGGCGGTACAGAAATGACTGAGGAGCTTGAATCAAACCTGTCCCCTTAAAATACCATGTTCTCACAAAAGCAAAAAGATAACTAACAAAATGAAAAAAAAAGCAAAAAAAATATTTTAGCACATTTGATGAGGTGCTAATACGTGGGATCCATAAAGAACTCTTAAGGGCCAATAATAGGAAAACAAATAACCCAAACTGAAATGGGCAAAGGATTTCAACAGATATTTATCCGAAGATAAACACTGACTAATAGGCACATGAAAAGACGTTCCCTTCCCTAGCTCTCAGGAAAATGCAAATCCAAACCACAAGAGATTTGCCTCACAGCCTGAAAGATGGCTGCAATAAAATGACAGGCGACAGCCAGCAACAGATAGCCTGTGGGGAAGTCAGAACCCTCTTGCTGATGGCGACACACAGCAACAGTGCAGCCACAGGGGCAACGTTTGTTCCCCAGGCCCTCAATCCGTAAGGTCTAGACTTCATCACGCAACAATGCAATTCCTCTCCTGCCATCTGCCAAAAGCTCGTGCCTCCACATTCCTGGTTAGAGCAGCCGAAAATGGAAACAGGGAGGTGAGACAGCTGGGGGGGGGGGGGGGGGGGGATAAAGGTGCTGGCCTCTGAGCCTGACAACCTGAGCTCATTCCCTCTGTGGTGACAGCCTTCATGTTGCCCTTTGATCTCCACATGTGACCTGTGGTGCTGGTGAGTTCACACACTCGCAATAAACAAATCAGATATTGTTTGGCTTTGTTTTTCTAAGTAGAAACAGCCCGAGTGTTTACCAACTCCTGAGTGGGATGCAGCCTATACTGGAAGAGTGGTCAACTATCCACAGAAGTCAGTTAGAACTGAATTTTAAAAATCATCTTAATGAATTCTTTGAGAGTTTCTTTTTTTCTGCATTGAGTTTTTATTTTTATTTTTTTATTGATTTTATTGAGGTATACGTTTTTCTCTGCTCCCCTCCCTGTCCCTCCCCTCCCCTTTAACCCTCTCCCATGGTCCCAAGCCTCCCAATTTATTTAGGAGATCTTGTCTTTTTCTGCTTGCCATGTAGATTAGATCCATGTATGTCTCTCTCTTAGGGTCCTCATTGTTGTCTAGGTTCTCTGGGATTGTGATTTGCAGGCTGGTTTTCTTCAATGTATGTCTAAAAACCACTTATGAGTGAGAACATGTGAGAATTTCACACAATATATTTTGATCATATATTCTCTCCCTAACTCTTCCCAGACCTAATCTCACCTTCCTCTCCCCCAACTCCTTTTCTTTTCTTTTTTCTTTTTTTTTCTCAAAGTTTATTAAAATACAAAAGTCTCCCTTTCCACCCCTCCTCCCAAAACCCTCCCATTCCCCCCACTCCCTCCCTCCCCATCCCCAAGAGCAGTCAGGGTCTCCCACCCTGTGGGTAGTTCAAGCTTCTCCCCCCTCCCTCCAGGTCCAGGAAGGTGAACATCCAAACAGACTGGATCCCAAAAATCCAGTATATGCAGAGGAAACAAGTCCCAGTGTCATTGTCAATGGCTTTTCAGAAAGACTCCGGGCCAGCCACACTCAGAGAATCCGGCCTCATTCAGAGAATCTGGCTGGATCACGTGCTCGCTCAGTCCCAGACAACTGGCCTTGATGAACTCTCATTAGATCAGTCCCCTTGTATCAGTGGGTGATCGCACCCCTCGCGGTCCTAATTTCCTTTTTCATGTTCTTCCTCCTTCTGCTCCTCATTTGGACCTTTGGGGACTCAGTCCGGTGCTCCAATGTGGGTCTCCGTCTGTATCGCCATCCATCGTCGGATGAAGGTTCCCTCTGATCTTGCCTTCCTTGCTCACGTTCTCTTTCCTTCTGCTTCTCGTTTGGACCTAGGAAGTTAAGTCCAGTGTTCCAATGTGGGTCTCCGACTCCATCTCCATCCTTCGCCAGATGAAGGATCCCTCCATTGTATCGTCTGCTACCTTTTCTTTTTTTTTTTTTAAGTAACCCATAAACTCCAATGTGTGCTGCCTGTACACTCCTGTTGTGGGGCATCATTCATGAAAGTCTGATCAACTAGGAGGCACTACCTTCAAAAACAAAAACAGCTGGGCAGTAGCAGTGAATGCCTTTAGTCCCAGCACTCAGGAAGCAGAGACAGGCAGACAGGCAGATCTCTGAATTCGAGGTCAGCCTGGTCTACAAAGCAAGTTCCTGGACAGGCTCAAAAAAAAAAGATTCTTCCTACCCTAAAATGTATTTAGTTTTGTTTCTGTGTCTGTATATGTGTCTGTGTAAGTGTATGCTCCTTGTGCCCTTGTGTGCAGGTGCCCTTGGAGGCCAGAAGAGGGCATCAGATCCTTGAACAGTCACGGAGGTTGTGAGCTGGCAGTGGATGCTGAGAACTGAACTCAGGTCCTCTGCAAGAGTAGCAAGTGCTTGTAACTACCGAGCCATCTCTCTTGTCACCCAAGCAAGTTACTATATAAGCCACAGCTAGGACAAATCTTGAGCACAGTAGGCCAAGTGAAAGGCACAACCAAAGAACACAGAGCTCATGACTCTATTCGCATGGAGTGTCAGAAACAGGCAAGCCAGGGACAACAAAGGGCAGCACAGAGTCTGCCTGTGTCTGGGAACCGTGTGCTGGGAGGAGCTGAGTTTCTTTGGGGGTGATGAAGATGTTCTAAAATCGGGTCATGGTGTTACCACACGGCTCCAGAAAAAGAACCAGCCTCGCCAACCTGAACAGATGAATGAGGCGAAATCCGGGGACGTGAACTGTATTTCAGTGAACATTTAACATTTAAAGTAGTACGTACCTTGCTAACGTGTCTGCGGTTTGGTGCTAAACACCTTAATTTATCATTTTGTTCGCAACACACTTTAACACACCTGCTAGACTATTTCAATCCTTAATGGTTAAAAAAAATGTTTTGACATTAACTCTTGAAAAAAACTGACAATGGCTAGGAGCTAAACTTTCCACGTTTTTCTCGGCATAAGTACTAGGAAATGCCGTCCTACAAAGGGTGGGATTCGTTTCCTTCAGAGAGCACAAAGGATATAATCTTCAAGGCCTTTCCCACTAAAGAACGTTAAGCATTTTTTCTTTTTTTTTGGTAAAGAAAGAACGAAAACCACCACCTAAGTGTTTTTCCAAAGCTTCAGAATAAACATATACTACCTTGTTTCCTCAAACAACAGCGAAACCTTTCACATGGGCTCACTCAGGGGTCTTATTCCCCTGGCCCTAGTACCACACATGCAGGTGGCGCCTCCTGATGCATCTCCAGAGTCTGCGTGTGCAGGAGAGTGACGTCTGACGCCTGAGTCTGCACTGTTGTTGACTCCACCACCCCTTCTAGGTACACAGAGAAAATACTGAATGGATGGCGTTCCCAGCTTATCTCTGTGTGCTAGGCCGGGTATGTGTCCTAGTGTGCTTCTGCTGCCATGGGAAAACATTATGACCCAAAGCAACTTGGGGGCAGTGGTGGGGGTGTCAATGGGGTGGGGGTGTCGGTGGGGATGTCGGGGATGTTGGGGGTGTTGGTGGGGGTAGCGGTGGGAGTGTCAAGGGTGTGTGTGTCGGGGGGGTAGGGGGGTAGCGGTGGGGTGTCGGTGGAGGTGGAAGTGGGGGTGGAGATGGTGTTGGGGTGGAGGTAGCGGTGGGGGTGTGTATTTCCCTCTGCTTCACATCACTGCCCATTCCCGAGGGAAGTCAGTACAGGAACCTGCAGGCAAGAACTGAAGCAGAAGCTCTAGTGAAGTGTGGCTGACTGGCTTAGTGTCTCTCCATGGCTTGCTCAGTCCACTTTCTTTTCTTTTTAATTTTTCTTTTTTGAGATGAATATAATTACATTTCTCCATCCCTTTCATTGCTTCAAACCCTCGTAGGTATCCCCTCTTGCCCTTTTTCAAATCCATGGCCTCTTCTCTTTAACTGTTGCTGTCTATACTCACATATCTGTATGTCTGCATCTGTCCTGCTCAGTCTCTGTAATGTTACTTGTATGTATATGCTATGTTTTCAGTACTAACAAAGGGCCACAGGCTAGTAAGAACTTCTGAGAGTAGGGGAAGAAGACACCAATGGGTTATCAGCCTTCTTTCTTATATAACCCAGGACCACCTACCCAGGAATGGCACTGGTCACAGTGGGTGGGGCCCTCCTGCATCAATTATTAATATGAAAATACCCATACCTACACAGACATGCCCACGGGCCAATCTGATGGAGACAATTCCTCTGGTGAGGTTCCCTTTTCCTTGATGACTCTGCACAGCATTGTCCCCATCTTTCCAAAGATTCCAGTTCCCTACGTGCTTGTGTCCGGGGGCCATGGGATGCACAAGCACATGTCACAAGTGCCTCTAGGAAGCATAAACGGGGATGGGGAGTCTCATATTCACAGAACCTCGGTCTGCGTGGGAAGGAGCTCAGCCTGCAGCAGGTGGGATAAAAACACAGAACAGAACCCAGACTTCAGAGGGCAGGGGTTGGGGTGGGCGTTTCTGGGGGAGCTTGGTTTTGACCTTAGACCTGGGCGGGGAGTATAGTGGCAAATGATGGGAGGAGGGAAATGGGTATCCTACCAGGTAAGAGGGGTAGAACAAATAAAGCCCTGTGCCTGGAAAGCAAAGGACCAGCCTAGGAAGAGAGCCCAGGAGAGGAAGAAGCTGACTTCAGAAACAGGAATTGATGAAGAGGGAGCCTGGAGGACCTGTGGAATTCAGACCTAGTGAAACACCGTTCAAGGAAGTGAGGACCTTAGCTGCAGGTTTCAAGACGCTATTGCTGGAACTGTGTGCTTGGGAGTTGGGGAGCTTAGACACGAAAGCCCCCAGGTGAGGAGAGCCTGGTCAGCAGACATACTTCACGGATGGTTGACTTGCGGTCTGCCAGGATGACCTAGTACAGTGTTTCCCACCCAATCACGGCCGTTACAGCGCCATCAAGTCTGACCGTGTTTACTCAGTGCTATTATATCGACCACAGTGGCCCATATAGTAGTTCCTGTTGTTGGCAACATTTTGTGGGGGGGGGGGGAAGGTCCTCCTGTGTCGCCCCCAGACAGATCACAAACTCCCAGGCTCACATCGTCCCCCTGTCTTGACTTCTCCAGGAACTGAGACGTCCAGCACACACCATTACATCTTGGATAAACAACTTAAGAAAATAGGTCACCAGGCTAGAATCAACAGAAACAGAAACGTTATCACTAAACTCCCAAATAGTATCTGGGAGCTTTTGAAGGGCTTGAGAACAGAGACCTGGGAATCGAAAGGCGACACACACTTGACAGCAGAAGCTTAGGAGTGTCACACAACAGTAATTCCATCTTCTAATGATCCTAGGCAGCTCCACGGAGTGAGCGGAGAAGAGACAGTCTAACTGCGACCTGCACCACTCGCCCTATTTGACAGATGTGCACTGTTTGGTAAGGAGCAAACTTGATAGGGAGCAGATGGGGATGTGTGACCCGAGGCAGGAAAGATCCTCGTCCCCACCCTACCTTGACCTGCCAAAGGAAGCCCTTCCTCTCATCCGTTTGTTCTGAAGAGCCCATCAGGGGACTGTTGGGGGCTTGGCACGAGGTGAGGCCCTGCGATTTCCTTACTGCTGTGGGATAAGAATAGAATCCTATCATCAGGGGACACAGAGGGCACAGCCAAACTTCACAGACAAGTCGCCTTCGGCTCTTTTAGGATGTGCCTGCTTCTCAACATACCAGGGAACCCTAATCCTTTTCCGAAGGTCCTGTCTAAACCTGCCTTGCTCTAGAACATTCTCTGGCACCTTTCCTACCCAAGGTCCCCCCAGATGATGGTGATTCTCTGGCCCTGTGGAAGCTCACTACCCTCTCTCCATTCCCTCACTGCTATTTATCCTTTGTCTCCCTGGTCCAGTGGAGGAGAAGAGCCTGGGAGTCATCTGTGCATCTCTTGCCACTAGAACTTGCCATAAACCTTGCCGTAGAGCTTCTGCATAAATGTTTGCCGGGTGAAAAGCCAGCCACCAGTGACTGTGGTGCTGATGGTGACTGCAGGCAGAAAGGACATCGCTGGAATGTTTGTCCTCTTCCTGTATTTCCTCAGTGGAGTCGACCTGGACAGAGACTTTGAGGTGGAACAGAGAATAAAACATTTTATTAAGGCTTTTAGGACAAAGACTATGTGGTCTAAATGCCTAATGCTGTGGGTAAGAAAATGGAACTTTTCAATACTAACCCTGAAGGAACTGCATCTCCTGGGTGTCCAACATTCCTAACGATGTCATGCTTGTATGAGATGAGAAAGACGTGGATTAGGTGTGGATTTCTATAGCATACAAAGAACTGATTCAAGAAGCTAAAGACCTTTGCTTGAGTCCTAGACCCTCTGCACTGGGCAAGTCAAGCATATTTTCAGCCCGTGTTACTATCTAGAAAATGACAAGAATTATTACCACAGCGTCTTCCTTACCAAAACATCACAAAGTATTAGATCTCAGGCATTCTCACATTTTAAACATCTTAGTCTTTTGCTAGTCATTGCTATGTTTATGATTCTCAACACACCTGAAGCAAGTTAAGATGACAAAAGGCAAGTTTGGCTGTGACTTTTATAAATAATTAAAGGTTACAAATGGGGTATTTGGGAAACGGGGATGGAGGGAGGCTTGGAACAGGTACCAAAGCATGATTGGATGGAAGTTGATTAACATGATCAGGTGACTATAGGTTATAGAAGTTTGCTAGACATATAGTCCAAAAGTTCTCCATGCACAGAAATGGCAAGTGTTTAAGGACATGAAAATGCTAATTAATTTGACCTGGTCATATACGTGTATCAAATCATCATATTATATGTATGTATCCAATCATCACTTTCTATATATTATATATAATATCATAGATATGTATCACCTTATCATTATATATATATCATTCTCATTTTAATGTGATATTTTATTTATAATGCATTTCTCCATAAAGTATTCTATGAATGCATAGAAATATGTTTTACCAATTGAAAAATTTTAAAACTAAAATATCAAAAAGGTGAACACCTGAAGATGTCCAGGAGCATTTGACTGTAGAATGTAGCTGAGGTCCCCCTCCCTGGGGAGACGCTGGCTAATCTGCATCCAGAAAAGCCCAAGGTTGAAAACTGTGGGAACGGAGGGTCACTCCTCTACTTCGAACGTGTCCTCTTGGCCCTGGTTCAGACCTTTGCATCTTCATCTTCCAAGGTAAAGAGTTGGGTTCTCCGCTTAGAAGGTGACTTGGATCTGTTGGTGTCATCAGGAACATGGGGCACCATCTCCCAGGGTTCTTGCATATTAGCGGTAGCTTTTCATTGGTGACTGATCCAAAGCAGTACTGCATGCTTGACTAGCATTGAGAAAGTCAAGCAGGTTCAGAATGTCTGGGAAAGCTGCAGATCAGACTCCTGAAAGTGCGGGCTTTGGTATTCCTCCTTTATCCATCCTCACTCAGCCATCCAGGGCAGGGACATGGAAATACCACGTAATATTTTAACATAAATAGCAAAGCCCCAGCTGCATCTTTGATAGCAAGCACCACTCAACACCACTCTGCAAGACCCAGAAGCTGTTCAGTACACATGGCTGCCCTCTGGGGGGCACTGACAGAGTGCCAATTGTCAGATTATCAGTGTCTGGGGGTTACTATACCTCTTCCCCACTTCCGTGGCTCGCCTCTTTTCAGCCCTGCTACAAGGAGAGTAACAGTTTTTTTTTTTTTTCAGTCATCCCTTGAGTGACAAATGGGTCAGTAAAGAGGGGCAGTGGCAGCCCTAGGATGCTGATGGGACCCGGGATGGTTTTGCAAGTCCAATTTTGGGTAACTTGGTTGTCACGAGGGTTTTTTTTTTTTAAGATGATAGGGGTTGAAGGAAGCTGCCATAGTGTTCCGAGGTATGAGCAATGTCAGTGTCCTTGGCTGGCGATGGATGCAGGTAGAAGTGGTGCTCTGTCGCAAGTGTGTTAACTCTGAATGAAGTCACACATGGGGTTAGGTGAGGCTCAGTTGTCAAGCTATGGGGGTCACTCTTCAGTATGCACACACACACACACACACACACACATACACACACACACACACACACACATGACCACCAAACACACCACAAAGACAGTCACAGTTCTGCCTCTCAGGTGTTCAGCTTTCTCTGTCCAGTATTGCACTATTAAACTCTTTGTTTGTTCATGCCTCCATTGTTTTAAACCTTTACTGTGAACAGATTTATATATATATGTAACTAAAGCACTGACTTAAAAGTAAACAAGCCAGAGTCTAAGAAAAGGCACAAGGAAGGAGAGGGGAAAGGCAGAGATGGCTAATTGTTCATAGGTTGGTTCTGAGGTCCTTTCCATTTATAGTCAAGTAAGCAGCCCTGTTTTGACTGCTCCATGCTGCAGGCCTTATGGCACCTAGCACAGACACCCCCAAGAACGACTTTCCACCTTCCTCCTGAGTGTCCCCATCTTGGCTTGTCCCCAGCCTCCTGGTGATGGTAGTAACTGGATTTTTCCTGAGCACACCTGTTCCCAGAAGACATCTGCCTGGGGTCTCAAAGAAAGTGGCCAAGGAAATCCAGACACAAGCTCTGGAAGGAAGGTCTGTGGTTACTTGGAACACTGTGGCATCCTCAGCTGTATGCTTGGATGCCCGAATTTTCTCTGAATAGACGCAAAAATTGAAAGTTAATTTTCCCTCCTGTACTTTATGTCTCTCTCAGAATGGCCCTGCTAACTAGAGAGGGGAGAAAAAGTGTTGTCAACCCACCAATAGACACTTACTGTATGAAAGAGCCAGCAGTGGCTCTTGTAGAAATAGCACCCTTTGTAATTTTATCTGACTCGCAGGGTGTTTCTTTTCTTGGTGATTGGTTGATATAAAATAGAATAATTATTGTCTGTTAGTATATCAACTAATTTTTTTTAAGTTCTTTAGAGCCAGGCAGGGTGCCACACGCCTGTCGTTCCAACAGGAGGCTGAGGCAGGAAGAGCGACATCGGTTTTAAGGAAACGGTGGAGGTGTCAAAATACCTGCAGACCAGGTTCCTGTTCCCAAAGTAGCCATAGCTATGACAGCGGAAGGCTGCAGAGAGAATTTTTCAGTGTGGAGTGTGTGTGTGTGTGTGTGTGTGTGTGTGTGTGCATTCGTGATGGCTCGCACGAGTGTGTTTGCGTGTGGTGACCTATGCAGCCAAGACTGACCTCCGACTTATGATCCTCCTGCTTCAGCTTCCTCAGTGCTGGGATTCCAGCCACCACACCCAGCTGCTGACGGTATTTGGAGGAAGTGGTGCCAAGTCCCCCTTACCCTTCCAAGGAAATGGCTACGGGCTTGTCCCGAGCCCGTCGGAGTCAGAGGCCGCGCAGGGCGTCTCGGTTCCCATCTCCCCAGGCTCGCGCTGTGAAGGGCCACCGTATGCAGAAGGTGGCAACTCTTGAGCATCCTCTGCTGCCCACCTACGTGTGGCTGAAGACGTCGACTTCTGCGTGGACTTGGTTCTTGAGGCTGGAAGAGGAACAGCTGGGATCTTATTTCTCTTCCTGTTCTGGTGAGAACAGTGGAAGACCAAGTGACGAGAGGCCCTGAGTTCAAGTCCAGATCCTGAGTCCCTGGGTAACCTGGAGCAAGTAGGAGCTTCGAGACATTTGTCTTTGAAGGGAGGTGACAGTCTCTCTCTCTCTCTAGCCTTGGAAGGAGTCCATCAGCTGGGACAAACACAAGGACATTTCAACCATTAAGAAGCCACCACACAGTAAGAGAGGGCTTTGCTGTGACTGCAATTTCACTTCCTCTTGTCACCTTATCTCCTGCTTGGCTCACAGTTCTGGCTAACCATTTGCTTGGCACTTGTAACTCAGGAGTGGCCCAGAATCAGGATCTGCTCTACTAGGCTGGGGACATCACAGAGAAAGTGCCAAGTAACTTGGTAATTTACATGTTTATTGTTTGCCTTGCCCCATTAGACTGTCAACTCTGCAAAGTTCATGGTCTGTCATATCTGCAAAGCCTCCCTAACCAAGCAGGAAGACGCCTAGACGTCTTCACCAACATCAACCAACAACACTGACACGTGTGTTTGTGCACAGATGTGTCCTTGTATGCACAGGTGTATTTGCCGATATGTGCATGCAGAGGCCATAGGCTGACCTTGAGTATCCTTCCTCAGAAACTGTCCACCTTGTTTTCTAAGACAGGGTGTCTCACTGGTCTGGAGCTCACCAGTCATGCTAGGCAGACTGGCCAGTGTGCATCAGAGATCCATCTGTCTCTGTCTCTCCAGATCTGGGATTACAGCTTCACCATGATGCCCAGATCTTCTATGTGGATTCTGGAAGTAAAACTCAGGTCCCCATGCTTACAAGGCAAGCACTTTACTAACTCTTTGCCCGACCTAGCACTGATACTTGTAATCAATATCTTGCTTTACTGTTACATAGTATCAGTTATATAGTTATCTACCATCAACATTGTCAACTGCCAGGTGACCACTCTGTGACCACAATCTTTATCTCCCCTTATCTCTGTCCCTCTCACTTTCCTTCAAGGTTTTCTTTATGCTCTTGTGGTGTTGGGGACTGAACGCAGGTCATGCACACTAGATCAGTGTGCTGCCACTGAGTTACAACACCAGCCTATCTCCTCTTATTTTTACAGAAATTCCTTGTAAAAATGTGCCAGGCTTGTCCCAGCTTACCCAAGGACAGACAGAAAGGTGTGGAGACTGTGGTGAGCCAGACTGGAGTGAAAAGGGAACTCATGGGTGTCACCCCATATCTATGCAGCTCTTGCCTATCTAAGGAGCTCTGTCCACTCTCTCCATTACGGTAGTTCCATATATAAGCAAGGTCAGCTGGAAAGAATTTAGAAACCCATGCCGGGTGGTGGTGGCGCACGCCTTCAATCCCAGCACTCGGGAGGCAGAGGCACGCGGATCTCTGTGAGTTCGAGACCAGCCTGGTCTACAAGAGCTAGTTCCAGGATAGGCTCCAAAGCTACAGAGAAACCCTGTCTCAAAAAAACCACCACCACCACCACCACCACCAATAGTAGTAGTAGTAGTAGTAGTAGTAATAATAATAATTTAGAAATCCAGTGGGTCCCTCGGATAGTTCTCCCCTCCAATGTATATGGTCAGCCCCTTGATTGATGTTCTTTGATTGATGTTCTTCAAGGTTAATGTCACAGAGGATGGGTGGGGATATTTCTCAAATGGAGAGTTTCAAGGTCAAAGCAGAAAAGCAGTTTCTACTACAGGACAATTCAGAATGGCTCCTATTTTCAGTAGGCTGAATAATAGTCCCCCAGTGATAAACCAGTCTTCGAAAATGTGCTTAAGTTAGGTTAAGGTACAGGTTGATCCTGGGTTATCTTGGAAGCTTCCAAATGTGGCTGAAAGTGTCGCTTTAAGTGTCCAACTGTGGCAGATTTGATGCAGGTAGAAAGGGAGAATGTCAAGTGATCATGGAAGCAGAGATAAAAGTGACGTGGCTGCAGACAAGAGATGCCTATAGCTGCCAGAAGGGGGGACAACTATTTTCTTTACCCTGAGAGGTAGCACAACCCACCGGCATCTTGGTTTGACTTGGGAACCCTGGCTTTGGCATCTGACATCCAGTACTATCTTAGTTAGGAATCCTATCGATGCAACAAAACACCATGACCAAATAGCATTTGGGGGAGGAAAGGGTTTATTCTGCTTACACTTCCGTATCACTGTTGGTCATTGGAGGAAGTCAGGACAGGAACGCAAAAGGGCAGGAACCTGGAAGCAGGAGCTGATGTAGAAGTCATGGAGGGATACCGCTTACTGGCTTGCTCAGCCATCTTTCTTTTCGAACCCAGAACCACCAGCCTAGGGATAGCACCACCCACAATGGGCTGGGCATTCCCCCATCAGTGGTTAATTAAGAAGATGCCGAACAGCTGAATCTTATGTAGGCATTTGCTGGTTTGTGGTTCCCTCTTTTTAGATAACTCTAGCCTGTGTCAAACTGATGTAAGATGCACAATTTCTGCATCAAGACCAATTCCTCTTGTTTTATCTCGAGTTTGTGATCATTTGTCATAACCCCCACAGGAAATTAACACAGTGTTTTATTTTAAAACAATTAAATTCCCTAAGGCTTAAGATATTTTCTGATTAGTTTTCCTGTTTGATTTCAAATCGCTGAATAGGACTGGGCTCTTGGTATATGTTCAGTGCATATTTATGGCATAAATGTAGATATTTATGTATCTGTGAGGGGACAATAAAGTCTGGTGCTTCTAAGTTTGCTTACTAAGAAAGACCTTTCTCAAAAGGCAGATGAAGACTATTCACTCTGGGAAAAAAATCCCTTCCTTCTTTCCTCCTGTCCTCCTTCATTTCCCTTCTCCCTCCCTCTTTTCCTCCCTTCTCCTCACTTTCTTTCATTCCTTCTATTCTTCCTTTCATGTCTTCTTCTTTTTCCTTTCCTGTCTTCTTCTTCTTCCTTTCCTGTCTTCTTCTTCTTCTTCTTCTTCTTCTTCTTCTTCTTCTTCTTCTTCTTCTTCTTCTTCTTCCTCCTCCTCCTCCTCCTCCTCCTCCTCCTTCCTCCTCCTCTTCCTCCTCCTCTTCCTCCTCCTCCTCCACCTTCTCCTCCACCTTCTCCTCCTTTTCCTCCACCTCCTTCTTTTCTCCTTCTTCTTCCTTCTCCTCCTCCTCCTCCTCCTCCTCCTCCTCTTCTTCTTCTTCTTCTTCCTCTTCCTCTTCTTCTTCCTCCCCTTTCCCTTTTTCTTTCCCACCCCCATCTTGGGGAGAAGGTTTGTGTGTGTGTGTGGTTTTGTTTTTTTTTGTTTTGTCAAGACCGAGTATTTCTGTGTATGTTTGGAGCCTTCCTGGACCTGTAGACCAGACTAGCTTCAAACTCACAGATACCCGCCTGCCTCTGCCTCCTGAGTGCTGGGATTAAAGGCCTGCACCACCACACCTGGCTGAAAGGACCAGCACTTTACGAATGTCCTATTTGAAGCTGGTGATGAAAACTACTAAGGCTGCTGATGCTCAGATTGTCAGGGAAAATGTTTCTGGGGGTGAATGGCTCTGTAAATGCTACCCAGGCACTGTTCACAGATTCTCCCTGTGAAGGGAGAGGAAGCCAGACTGTCCTGCTTGCCCAGCTTTGCAGTAGTAGCCCTGTTTATTGCAGGGACACAGGAGTGACACTGGCAGTGTTTAGCGGTAGCATCCAACTTCCTGCTCCTAGCCCATGCTAACACTGTGTGCTGCTGCCGACCGCAAATTATCAATTATGCTTCTCCTGAAGGGGACCAGCTTCCTTTCTTCCCCAAGGTGACTGGTGGTGTTTACAAGAGTAACAGAAGCTCTCTCTCTCTCCTTATAGTTCCCAGCTTGTTTATTTTAGGCTTTTGAAAAGCAAACATGCACAGATATGACTCAAATTTGCAGGGACTCCGAGTCCAGGGTCTACTACAAATGAATTCTTTCCCAACCCTGTGTGTGTGTGCTATTTTGCACTTCTGGAAAGAGGTTCAGAACTACAGAAACAAATTGGTGGAGAAAAGATCCTGGGTGGCAGGAATGGCCGTAATGAAAACCACTTTGAGTCTTCGCTTATGAAAACCTTTTTGTTGTCCAAAGTTATCGACTTTTCTGCTTAAGAAAAAGACAGTTACGCTATAGCAAGTTCTAGTAATCTTTGGAAGAAAGGGAATTGTACACACAGGAAGACGCAGAAGCCGAGAGATTATCACCTGTCTATCATCTGTTTTTCCTTTCCTGCAGTGCTGGGAAAGGAAGCCAGTGTATGGAAAGCACAGGTGTTACTGCCACTCATCCCCAGCCTGCTATCTTTATGTTATTTATAATAAAAACTTATAATGCAGAATTAGAAGATACTGAGGAACAGAAGGGACAGAGAGGATGAAGAAGGTTTTTATTGCTGCCTCCCATCTGGTGATCAGGTATGTGGAGCGGTGCTCTGTCAACAAGGTCTCCTGAAGTGGTGGCTATGTGTGCCATTCGATGTATGGACCTATATGTTCCGGGTCTTCTTCGGGGAAATCAGGTTCCACAGGGTGATTCTTCTCTGTTAGGACCATCAAGATAGTAATTAAAATATCTGAAACCTAGAGAGATACTTTACGGCATGCATTAAAACTTTCTAGAGAAATAAGTGAGCCGTATGGGAAAGGAACGAAGAGGAAACAGATGAAAAGCAAGTGTAACTTTGTTTGGTGCCCACCAGGAATAGCATGAAAGCCTGCCCCTTCTGGAAGAGACCAGAGGAATCAGAACCAGTGTAGACGCCTTTCATTCTCAGATCAAGAGGGTTGACACAGAAAGCCCTAGAGCCTGTTGGGCTGTTAACAAGACGTGGCGCTTGCTTTAGATGGCACTTGAGAATAATGATAAGCAATTAAAGACAGTACCTGAGATATGAATCAGTAACGCGAGGAGAAATTAGAAAATCAACTGTACAACAAACAAGGATTAAGCTCTCCATGAATAGCGTGGAAAGAAAAAGTTTACAGTCTGGCTTTGCCAAGGAAACAGCAAACTGGCAACCGGGTCAGTTGGCAGCAGCCGCTACTGATCCCGCTGTCCCTACAGACGTGACTAGCCTCCGAGACCAGCAGGGACAGTGGCCAATGCACAGTTGATTTCATAGGTGTTTAAAGTATTCCACATCTCACGCCAAAAAAGAGCCTCGGCTGTGTGGGGCAGTTACATAACAGACCGGCTATAAATAAAGGACGAATTAGATCAATGGATGTATAAATAAATGAATCTGGGATAAAGGAGCCGCCCTAGAGGTCGGCCTCTTTGACTACTCCAGCTTGGCTTGGAGAGTGCCTTGGGCTTTAGGGAAAGAGGCTGCCGAGGGTGGCAGAGCTAAATTTGATTTCTAAACTCCACACTCCTCCTAGCAAGGGCCCACGACGTCTGACAGTCACAGAAAGTCAGCCAGCTAGGAGCTGAGATTTCCCAGGTGAGCGCAGAGAGAGCAACCAGGATCGCTCTCTGCTGGGGAACGACTATATTGTGGTACCAGCAAGACGGCAGTGCTGTCCTCACACCTGTATTTAAAACGCAGTCAAAGTTGGTGGCTTTCTGCTTGTAAAAAACGTTTTTTAGGTTGTAACTGTTGTGAGAGCAAATGCAGCAACCGAGACTGCAACATTTCTAAGAGACATGGAAAATACTCCAAACCTTTCTAAAAAGAAAGAGGGAGTAAAGACAAGAGGGGAGGAGAGGGAAGAGGAGTTGGAGGGCCTGGGGAGGGACGGCTGTATCTACTGGATTTCATGGCAGAAATCCTTGAAGAAAACTCCTTGTCACATATTTTACCACCAAATTGCATTTCTGCATTTCCAGCAGCAGCAGATACTCAAGCATCGGGGTTAGAAAACCAAAAAAAAAAAAAAAAATGGTTTTTTAAACGATTTATCTCAGACAGATGAGCTGGGAGGAAGGAAGTAGGAAACTGCAAACAAGTAGGGAACTAGAGGATTCTGTGTCAGAGTCTCTGCAACAGTCATCGCTTCATAGTAACAAAATATCTGCTTTGTATTTCAGCTGATAAATAAAGGCGTTTAAATACGACATCTTCCCAAATGAAGAAACAACAGCAACCAAAGAAACGGAACAAATGAACAGAACCGCAAAACTATAACAAGACTACGGTGGTCTGAATAAAAGGTAGTCTCAATGGAGTACACGTTCTCATTTTAAAATTGCTTCCTTTCAAGAAAACAAAAACCCAAGAATATTCTTTCTGAAAGGAAACATGAGTAAATGTTGGGAATAGAAGAAATGGTTGGCAAAAAGAGTGTCAATCAAACATTATGATCTCCGCAGCCTACAAATTCCACTGTGAAAAATTAGATAAATTAGGGGGGAAAGGAAATGAGAATTTGTGAAGCAGCCAGGAACAGTAAAGAGAGGAGTGTGAGCAATTTGATGGTGAGGAATTATAGGGAAAACAAAAAATATGGAAACTTTCGAGGAAAAAAAAAATCATGCACTTTGCTAAGGGGAAAACCCCCCCCAGGACTGCATTTGATACCTTGTAGGTCCTCCCTGGAAAAAAAGTTAATGCTTTATTCTGAATATAGATGAAACAAAGGTTCTATTGTCTGGTTACAGAAATTCAAGACACACTACAAACCGATCTAAAATAATTATCAAATTTTTATGTATTTTATTAGCCATAGATATTAGCCATCAAAGCTTCAAATTTGCAACAAAAAAATGTTTACAGAAAATGTTGTTTTTGAAGGTTTTTCTTAAGAAAAAATAAAAGAACTAACAGCCAGAAATGTCATTCTAAACAAAGAATCAAGCCAAAAGCCAGGGGAGAGAAATACCTGCACCCCTAAATCAGTTGCTCTTGTGAGATCTTTCCAGGACCGGAGAGTACTGATGAATGGCACTCCAGAAAAACAAAACAAAACAAAACAAAAAGCTAAACTTACTGACAAACTTAGTGGAAAAAAAATCATCTTTGAAAACTAGAGAAAAAAAATCAAAATCAACAGAAAGACCAAAACCGATTTGATTCTAAGTAGCTATTCACCATGGAGACGCCTTTGGATGCTTAACTGAAAAGCGCAGTTAAACGATACAGTGGGACCCTGAGGATGTGGATGCGCCAATAGCTGGGGAAAAATTAAGAAAACTGAAGCTAAGAAACTGATTTTCTTGCCACAGCGAGTTCCCTGAATTTTTTTCTAATTTTTAAATAAAAATTACAACTCTAAGACTAAAAACAAAAGCCACAAGAAATCTGCTCAAGTTTAATATTTCTTCTTTTATGTAGCACGCAGAAATGGTCCTGTTTTCAAAACCAGTAGAATTAAAAGGAGATTTGTCTCTAGGTGAGATTTCTTTTTAAAAAATTGTTCATAAAGAGGTAAGGTTTATAATTATAACACAGTGAGTTTAATAAATACAAAATACAGAATGTTTTAGGTTCAGAAACAAAATTTATATGATCTTGATGTAAATTTTAGTATTTTATGAAATTCTATGATTTTTCCTAAACATTTTTTTCTTTGAGTGGAAAACATGACTTAAAAAAACATTGTGTCACTGTGTAACAGTGACTTCTGAAACCTTTTACTTTGAAGGAAGCAAATACACAGATTGTAGTATGAAAATAGTTTATCATGCATTTAGAGATTCTTGGCATCCTAATAATGCTTAAAAAATGTTCTAAAGGATCTCTAGCTTAAAGACAAATCATTATTTTAATAGATATCTTAGATACAGGTTGTTAATTTAGCTTGAACTTGAAAAAACTCAGAATTCCAGCTGAAATTATTAAAAGTCAAAAAGAATTCAGGAGTGTGTGGTGGTACAGGTAAACCCATGAAACTCTGGTACGTTTTAGAGAACCTAAGAGGAAGGGGCAGTCGGTGAGCTCAGTGGTTTCTACTGTGTTAACAGAATCTCAATTGCAGGTGAGCAAACAGCTCTGAGGATGCTCAATGACAAAGGGGGTATTCAGAAGGGTGGGCAATCAGCACGCCAGCTCTTTGAGTATGAAATAGGTATTTTCTATAAGCTAATTTTAAAACCGGATTTACTTGCCACAAACTCTAGAAAAAAACACTTAAAATACGTTAACAAATCGTTCTGGAAAATAAACAGGCATGAATGATAAACACAGTCATGAATCCTTTTTCTTCATTCAAAAAAATAATAAAATCGAGTGAAATAAAAAGCATGCTTGTTGAAATGTTTTAGAAAACACAGAATATTGTGATTAAGAAAACGTATGTTACCCTGGTTTGGGTTTCAAGACAGAAGTTCTACATAAGAGACTAGAAAAGGGTAAAATTAATAAACACATGGAAAAGTAATAGTTATTTAACGGGTATTCCAGGAATGCTTAGAAAGTATAAAAAATAAAATGGTGACTAGTTAGAGACCTCTAACCCATTCCTCTAATCAGCAGTGGCTGGCTCAAATGGTGCGATAATAATTAATAAGCATGACAGGAACACTGGGAGGAAACAGAACAGCCTTACAAAAATAATTTTGGCTACTCAGCAAGAGAAAAAGCAAACTGATAGAATGCGATTTCTAAAAATTATGAGAAACAGTTTAAACAAACAACAGGCAAATGCTTACTGTCTGCAAGAGATGAAAGATTTCTACAAATTTATTTGAACAGAATTAAATACCAGGGCTCAAAAAAAGTAAACGTTTGAAACTGGTGATATAAAAATAAAATGAAAGGTGCACTTGAAACTCCTCTGAGGAACCAACCACCTTCTCCAGAAGTTAAAGAAATTCCTATATAGCCTAAAAAAAATCAAATTTATGTCTTTTTACTTCACACCATAAATTCAACTAAATTAAGAAAATGGCAAAATGTTGCTTGGCTATTCTTTCTGGAAACAGAGAATTCTGGTTGTATGGATGGTAATAAAAGTTTGTTCTTTGGGATCAGGGAGTAAGGAGGAAAATGTGCTTTTTGGGTTTTTTCTTAATGAAGATTTTTTAAAGTTATATTCAGTAATGCTTTTAAAGGCATCATGAATATTAGAAGAAGTGACATGGTAGGGCACAGATCCGGGGTTTGCTGGGTGTGCAGTCACTGGCGGGGCTAGTACAGCACAGAGAAGCCAGTCCATCCTGGCACTCAGGGGCTTATCAACAACAGCAGCAATCACAAGCTGCTTTGCTAAAGAAAATTTGACTGCTACACTTTTCAAGAGAAAGGGTTTAAGATAATTGTCACTGAAAAAAGTACGAGGGGAAGTGGAAAAATCAGAACACAGAAGTGCAGGGAAATGTGTACACCTGTGGCTTAAGGTAGTACAAAACTCCATTGTGCGAAAGACAGGCGTGTTAAAGGGCTTGCGGCAATGGGACGAATAAAATGGTTTACTCCAAAGAGTGACTATTGTTTTAAAATTGGTTTGCTAGTAAATATAGTTAAAACCACAGGTTAAAGGGAACGCAGAAGGATGGACCCTTAAGCCTCAAGCAGGCTGAAACCTCCTGCCTCATGGCTTGGGAGTTCCAAATCACACCCTAGCAAGCAAGACACCAATTGGAATAGAAAGCTCCAGTGGCCCGTGTGCATGGAGAGGGCTCAGCAAGAGAAAAGGGCTCTGGTGGGATCTTTAATGCTCCTCCTACTTATTTCCTGGGGCTGTTTGTTCTGCAGCAAAAGTACTCAAAGGTTTGTCGGGTATTCAATTAATCCAAGTCCCCTTCTCTTGACCTAGTGATATTTATCATATGCCACTGGCCATATTGTTGTTTCTGGTATTGAGTAACAAGATATTAGATACTTTGTTGAGAAATGAAACAAACATTTTCATCAGACGCTTTTCTTCCCCTCCTTCTCTTACAGATGTCGTGAGTTTGCGGGTGAGAGTATGTGTGTGTGCTCACAGTTCGTTCTAATGCACAAGAGGAATGGGGATTTGTGCTTGCTTGCTCAGCAAAAGGAGTTTCAGAAAAGAGATGTGTGAATTTGTTTCTATTTAACACAGCCCAACCTGATGCCCTGATGCTCTCCTGATTTTTCACTGTTGATGAAAACAACCACATCAAAAAAAAAAAAAAAAAAAGAGAGAGAGAGAGAGAGATAATTAGAAAAAGATGAAGTAAATTAGCAGGATAGCTAGCCAGCAGTTAAAAAATACTGGTGGATAGAAATGCAGTCTATGCACCTTTAAATAAAATTTACCCCAAACTGCTTATTACCATAGTCACCTCCTACAGCACTGAGCCTTAGGACGATGGGAAACCCTCCATTCCTGGTCTGCATGTCTAGAGAGCCTCCAGGACTACCACAGCATCTCCATAAATTTAACCTCTTGCTTTCCAAAGGGCACAAGTTCCCCTATTCTTTTCTGAAGGACCGTGTAAATGCAAACATTTAAATTAGCTCTTTCTAACTTTTAGATTAGTAACTGGATGCATTAGTAACTGGATGCGATACTTTGAAAATAAAAAATAATAATAATTGTTGCGTGTGGGGACAGTCAGAGGACAGCTGTGGAATCGGTTGTTCTTGCCTTCTACTATGCGGGTCCCTGGGGTTGAGTTCAAGTCTCAGGCAAGTGACTTTTTCTGTTGAGCCAACTCACTTACCCTTGACATGGTTATTTTCACACCAGAAATGTCAAAATATGAATGGATGAACACAGAGATGCATGGCAAATTCTCTGGATGTGGGGACAAATGTGAGGGCTTTGTCATGATAGCCATCATTTTTCGTTTTCCCCCATCTCCTTTCACTTTTTAAAAGTTATCTGATTTCCTTTCTGTGCCAGTTAGACCCATGTCATTAGATTTCTATAGAATTCCCTATCAGCTTCTTTTGTTTGCTTTGAGATGGAGTCTCAGGTAGCCCAGGTTGGCCTCAAACACACGGTGTAGTCAGGTGTGATCTTGAACTCCTGATCCTCCTGCCTCCACCTCCTGAGTGCTGAGACTGCAGATGTGAGTCATGCCTGGTCTAGGTGGTGTTGGGGATGGAAGCCAGGGCTTCGAGCATGCTAGGCAAGGGCCACCAACTGAGCTGTGTCCTCAGCCCCTCTAGATGAATTTGAAGAGTCTTGTGTGCAGTTAGTTGAATAATCCATGTTGCTGAGGTTGCAGGAAGCTTCTCAGAGTTAAATGCAGAAAATGCCAACAGCAGAATTTTCTGCAGGGCAAATTAGCAGTACCCTGTATTAAGAAACGTATGCATTTATTTTAAATTCCTTTTTGGACACAGGGTCTTGTTCACTGCACAGACCTGGCTAGCATGGGAATTGCCATGTGGACTAGGCTGGTCTCACACTCACAGAGATCCCCCCTGCTTCTACCTAAGAAGTGCAATTCAGGGGCATGAACCAGAAAGTTATACTTTGTTTACATCTTTGATGGATTTATTTTATGTGTCTGAGTGCTCTGCCTGCATGTACATCATACACGTGCCTAGTATCCTCAGGTCCCATGGAACTGACGTTGCAGACACTTGTGAGACACCACGTGGGTGCCAGGACCCGAATCCAGTTCTGAGCACGAGCAGTAAATGCTGTAACAGTTGAGCCATCGCCCCATCTCTGCAGCTGCCCTGTTGTTTTGCTTTAGAGCCGTAATCCTCAGCCTACTAATTTCGCTTTGAGAAAGTTATCCTAAGGAAATAGCTAAAAGTTCACAGCAGACATGCAAGACAGTAAGAGGTTCACTACAGAATGTTTAAGACTCTAACAATAATTCCAATCTTTTACATATCCAACAGCAGCTGGTGGGGTAAACTAAGGGTTCTGGGTGAGATTGGAGTCTTTCTTTTATGTACACAGTGAGTGAAACAAGCTATTGTAGTGTGCTATCCTTTGTATACTTAGGCACATGCATGTGTGCATAAATGTGTGCTCGCTCCTCTCTCTCTCTCTCTCTCTCTCTCTCTCTCTCTCTCTCTCCCTCTCTCTCTCTCTCTCTCTCTCTCTCTCTCTCTCTCACACACACACACACACACACACACACACACACACTTGTGACCAACAAAAAGAAAACTCATCACATCTATCCATGTCACTACATGCTTAGATAACAGGCCATTACGATTTTGTTTTGCTTCATAAGGCTTCCTAAGTTCCCTCTCTCTCCATCCAAGTTCTGGGACTCAAGTTCAGAGACTTTTGTGTGCTAGCCTACTGCTCTACTGCTAAAGTCTACCTCCAGTCCAGACAATCCCTTTAATGAGAATCTGTCTTCTTATTGAAATAGGGATCGGAGGAAGATGCTTTCCAATTTCTTTACTGTGGCAAAATAAACATAACATCACTTACATATTACATTTTAATCATCTTTAAGTATCAGGTTCAATACCTCATATAAATATAGAGTGATACATAAACACAAACATTTCTTCATACTCTCAGAAGATAATGTTTGTCCTATTTGAAAGCCTGAGAACTACTCTGGAAGTGAGCATTCAGTACAAAAGGCAGCATGCTCCGGGAATGGGGTTATCTACCATCACCACAATTTCTTTAAAACGCTTTTTATTTTTTCTCAGACAGAGACTCTGTCCCAGGAAGCAACAACTCCCTGCCTCTTTCTCTATCCCTACAATCCCATAAGCTCTCACCAGCTTTCTGTCTCCGGGAATTTACCCTCCATGATGAGGGAAGTGGGGTAGGGGTATTTTTTCTTTTGCGATTGGTTTACTTCGCTTAGCACGGTGCCTTCAAACCTTGTCCATCTTGTAACCGGCACCAGCATTTGATTTCTTGTTGACAGTGATTATAGCATTCATGTGGATACTGTGCTTTCTCTGTATTCTTTACTGTTGGACACCAGAGTTGCTTGGAATAATGAAGCAGTAATAATGAGCGTAGAAAAAAATCATGAACATTGGTTATCTTAGTTAGAATTTCTGTTTCTCTGATAAACACCATGGCCAAAAGCAGGCTGGGGGAAGAGAAGGTTTATCTCATCTTACAACTTTCAGGTCACACTCCACGGTGGTTTGAATAAGAATGGCCTCCACAGGGTCATGCGTTTGGATACTTGGTCCCCATCTGGACCTTTTTAGGAAGCATTAGGAGGTGTGACTTTGTTGGAGGAGCTGTGTTACTGGGGGTGTTACTGTGTTACCAGCTGTGTTACTGGGCTTTTGAGGTTTCAGAAGACTACCATTTTCAGTGTGCTTTCTCTCTCTCTCTCTCTCTCTCTCTCTCTCTCTCTCTCTCTCTCTCTCTTTCTCTCTCTCTCTCTGCCTTCCATTTGCAACTCAAGATGTGAGCGTTCAGCTGTCCCTGCCACCAGGCCTTCACTCCTCAATCACGGACTCTCTGGAACCTTAAGCCCGCTGACCTTGGTTGTGGGATTTTTGTCACAGCAATAGAAAACTAACTAAAAACTTCCACCTCTAAGGGGAGTCAAGGCAGAGGCTGAAGCGGGCCACCTGCAGAACACAGATAGAAGCTTGTTCTTCATAGTTTGCTCCTCTTGCTTTCTCATACAATTTTGAACCCCCTGTGCAGGTATGGCACCACCACAGGGGAGAAAGCTTTCCCATATCAATCATTAATAATAATGATAATGATAATAATTTTCCCCAAAGCTTGCCCACAGGTCAACCTAGTCAGGGTATTTTCTCAATGAGGATCCCTCTTCTCAGTTGACTCTGGCTTATATTAAGTTAACAAAAAACAAACAAACAAAACAAAACAAAAACAACAACAAAAAACTAACCAGGATATTGATGTACAAGTCTCTGCTTTTAATTCTTTGGTATATATAGCTAGAAATGAAGTTCCTGGATCATATGATAATTCTACAATTGACTTTTTAATGATATGACTGTTTTTAATCATAAAAAGACATATTTCAGAATTTAATGTGATTTAGCATCTGAGTCTATAGGGTAGAAAGTAGTAGTCTGCTAGCGGTATTTATTGGTTGGAAGATCGAGTGTCTCGGAATACTGTTTCATACGCATCCACATCAGCTAGACACCTAGACCAACCTACAGAAAATGTCGATAGAAATTTAACTAAGCTGCACAGGGGACAGAAGGAAGCAGCCAAGCGTGGCAGGGCCGGGAGCGAAAGGAACTCTGTGATCAGGAACTCTTCTGGAATGTTCCAAGTTGCAAAATCACTTGCAGAGATGCACCGTTTACTTTTCTGGTGCCTTTTGCCAGGACTGACATCTTCTCCTCACATCTTCACACACTAAATTCTTCAGTTTCAGGAACACTCCAAGTATTTGCATTCAGGGTTTTTTTAGTGTTTTTTTGTTTTGTTTTGTTTTGTTTTTTGTTTTTTTTTAAGAGAATGTCACTTTGAACACTTAGTCTGAAACCCAATATTGTTTAGTTTAAAGGAGATTTTCTTAGGTAACTTGTCAGAAAAGCATGATTGATTGCTTATGACTCAAATATTTAAAAAATGAGAATAGTAGAATTTAATAAAATAGATTGTTTTCCCTGGAGGTTAAGACGTCTACACAGGATCCAACTTAAACAGGATGTCTAACCTTCCTAAATTTTTCTTCAAAAAAACCTTTTTCTTATTAATCTGGCAAAGAAATAAATCTGGCCAACAGTTGTCCAGACGGGAGGATTTCCCTTTTTTGCTTGCTTTGAAAAAAAAAAAATCTTTGAAAACCCTTGTATATAAAGAGAAGTTCTATAAATAGGAGAATGTGAAAAGTCTGGGTAGAATAAAAAAAGAAAGAAACCTTTACAAATACCCAAGTTTCAAATCTTTCTAGGTGTGCCATCTAGGTGTCTCATACCCTAAAGCCACAGGCATCTAAGATTCATTCTAGAAAGAAACAATCTAGTGTGCTTATAATGGAGCATACTTTAAAATGGTGGTGGGAATATTGTGAGGAGGATAGAAAAGTAGACTTTAGCAAAGGAAGTATATTCAGAATGTGTTAAAATTCCTTCAATTCGATAAGAAGACAGTGTCCCTTAAGAACTGATGAAGGGTTGACTATGTAACAAGAGGAAGCTGAGATGACCAAGAAGCATGCAAAGATATATACAACTTTCAGCAGCAGCTGGGAAAATGTAAATTATAACCGGTACAAGAAAGCAGTTCCTAGCCAGGCTATCGGTCGAGATAAAGGTCTAAGAACATGAGGTATTAGTCTGGAAGCGGGAAAGAGAAGATGCTCACGTCCTGGAAGGAGTGGAAATTGTTGAAACCACTTTGAAGAATTGCTTAGGAAAAAAAAAACCTAGAATAGTTTAAAAAGTGTACCACTGGGACCCAGAAAATCTTGTGCTTGGCATCTATCCTGGAGGAGTTCTTACACACAGGCTCAAGGGGAACAGTACAAAACTTTATGCCCAAATGAGTAGAATTTCTGAAATACCTGTTGTACACTCATTAAATCCCATATAGCTTTATCATTTAAACTGGATGTGGGGGTGCAGTCCTGGGGTCCTCAAATTTGAGAAGTTGAGAAACAGCAGGACTACAAGATCATCCTTGGCTAAGGCAAGTTTGAGACCATCCTAGGTTACATGAGACCTCTTTAGAGACAAACAAACAAAAGAAAAAAAGGAAGAGACAGAAAGGTGAAAGAGACAGACAGAAGGAAAGAAAGAAAGACAGAGACGGAGAGAAAGAGACGAACAGAAAGAGACAGACAGACAGAGACGGACGGAAAGAGATGGACGGAAAGAGACAGACAGAAAGAGACAGACAGACAGAGATGGACAGAGAGAGAGAGAAAGGAAGGCAGGAAAGACGATAGAACAATCTCGTCAATCAAGCACTAACCAAGAAAGGGGTTTCTGATGCTGGCAGAAGTCTCTTGTATCATAGATGCTCCTCACTGCATCCTGAAATCTGAGGCTCCTTCCATACTGGATAGCTGAATGTTCATGAGCAATTGCCTAGACCAATTTTAATTGCTATAAAAATCAAAAGTGTGCTTGGGTGTTTTGGCATATACCTATAATCCCAATACCTATAATCCCAAAGAAAAGTGGAGGCAGGAGGATCAGGATTTAAAGCCATCCTCAGCTACGTAGTGAGTCTGATGCCAGACCAAGCCACATTAGACTCTGGCTTTGTCAAAGAACAAAACAAGTCCAGCCTGGTGGCTCAAACCTTTAATCCCAGCACTTGGGAGGTAGAGGCAGAGGGATCTCCAAGTTTGAGGTCAGCCGGTTTTACCAAGCGAATTCCAGGTTAGCCAGAGGTACACAAGATGATGATGATGGTGATGGTGGTGATGATGAAATAAGAAAACACATCCCAAAATAGTCTTCTCCATTGTTCCCTCATTTTAAGACAAGGAGAATGCTTTCAAGTTTTCAGTTTTCTTTCTAAGTACTTATGGTGTCACCAGATGGCTTACTAGTGAAAAAGCCTAGGGGTTGTTAAGGTCACTAAGCCTGTCGCTGTTTGCTGTGAAGGAAGGCGTTCCTGTGGATTTTCATCTGCAGCCTCTGTCCATCACCAAGACTTTGCAAGTTACTGCAAAAATAGTAGCCTGTTGGGAAAAGTCAGATATGAGCCAACAGCTCTTCCGTGAACCAATATCCTTCCCCTATTTACCAATTACAGATTAGGTAATTTAAAAAAAAATCAGTTGTAATGAGGTACTTCAAAACAGTAGTTACAGTGTGGAGTGGGTCAGTGTCCCCCACAGGGAGTAGGTGCAGCACGCTGTATTCACAGCCTAAGTCAATGCAGATGGATTAGGTCTGTGTCCATCACCACGAACAGAGCTTGAAAACATACTATTAAATTACCTACAGTTGCTGAAGCCTCTCCAGTTACTGAAGCCTCTTCTGGAAGCTCAGAAAGTATTGGAAGCCCATGGTGTGAACTACTTTACATACTTAAGGAGACAATTGCATTTTTTTTTGTCCTGTTTCACCAACTCAGACCTCCACTCCCTAAAATATTGCCCTTTCTACTTTTGACTGGGAAAATTAAACTTCCTTTGTCTGCTAAATCGGTGGTAACTTTCTCTGAAGGAGATGCCGGACAAGACAATACTGATGTCTGCCAGGGTCCATCGGTAATTACCCCTAGACCTATCACCAGACTAGAGACTTAAGCAGGCTCTTAAAGGGGAGAGGGGACATAGTCCATAGAAGGGGCACTATGCTACTAAAGAGCTGAATGAGTTTGCTGATTCATTCAAGCAGAAGTCTGGGTAATATGTGTGGGAATTGATTTTTAAGGGTGTGGGATAATGGTGGAAGGAACATAAAATTAGACCGGGCTGAGTGTATTGACATTGGCCCACTGAGTGGAGATTCTAGGTTTAATATGGAAGCTTGTACAGTTTTAAAAAAAAAAGGTGTCAAAAGTTTGAATGGCTGGCTGAAGCATTTGTCAAAAGATGGCCTACTGAAAAGGATTTGGAGATGTCTGATATCCCTTGGCTTAGGGTTGATGAAAGGACTTTTAAGGCTTTGAGAAATTACAATGTTAGAGTGGATACGCTGTGTAAAACCTAATCCTCCACAACTGAAGCCCAGAAGATGTGCCCTTCACTAATTCTATAAGACACAAAATGGTGAGGGCGCAGCAGCACATCTGAAGAGCTTTGTTGTTGCTTCTTTCCTTGTGTCAGACCTTAGCGCTGGAGACGCCGCTGCTCAGTTGGATGGATTAAACGCAGTAGGTTTACTCAGCCCCAAAGTAGCAGGGGCCAGGTGATAACACCTAATCACCAAAGGCAAGGTGATTGCAGTTTTTGTATTAGACAGCATAGACAAAGAAGTCTCCATAATGGCCCAACCCATAATGGCCAACACAGGCGAAGTGAATTTTATGGTGGCATGACATGTACGGACCTTTGGGACTGGCTAATCAACCACGGTGCTTCCAGGCATGAAATAGATCAGAAGCCAATTGCTTTTTTTTTTGTTTTGTTTTTAAAATCTGTATAAGTAGAAAAATTCTCAAGGAAATGAAAAGCTACACTGGATCATGGCAAAAAGGGAATCTTGGCCTGGAATCAATTTTTAGACTTGAGTCCATGTGCAGACCCCATACTCTTTGAATGAAGGGATAGCCAGGTTCCCGTGAGGAAGGACCTTGATAAAATACCTGAGTGTTTTACTGTTAGCCTTTCTCCAGTCCTTCCCCAGAGGGACCTATGGCCTATTACAAGGGTAACGACACACTAGTGGAAAGGAAATACTCAAACTTTCTGAGGTCTATTGGTCTAGTCTAAACTGATTTGATTCTGGGAGATCCCAAGAAACATTGGGGCTCTCCAGTTAAATTAGAAACTTATAGGGGTCAGGTAATGAATAGAATTTTGACTGAAGTTCAACTACAGTAGACCCAATGGATCCCTGAATTCATCCTGTGGTTGTTTACCCAGTCCCTGAATGTATAATTGGGATAAACCTACTTAGAAGTTGGTGACATTCTTACATTGACTCCCTGACCTGTGGAATGAGAGCTAATATGTTGGAAAGACTAAATGAAAGCCATCAGAGTTGCCTCTGCCAGAGAAAATAGTGAATCTAAAATAGGGTCGCATCCCTAAAGAAACTGCAGAAGTTAGGGCCACCATCAAGGACATGAAAGATACAGGGGTTGTGCTTCCCACAATGTCTCTCTTTAAGTCTTGTACCTGGCCAGTACAAAAGACGGATGGACCTGGAGGAAGACAGTTGACTATTGAAAACTCAATCAAGTGGTGTCACCAACAGCAGTTGCTGTATCAGGTGTGGTGTCCTTATGGTGTCCTTATTTGAGCAGATTAGCACATCTCCTGGTACATGGTGTGTGGCTATTGATCTTGCAAATGCATTTTTCTCAGTACATAAGGATCACCAGAAGCAATTTGCTTTTAGTTGACAAGGCCAGCAGTATACCTTTACAGTTTTATCTCAAGGATATATTTATTCTCCAGCACTGTGTCATAACTTAGGTAGAAGGGATCTTGATCATCTGTCTCTTCCACAAAAATGCATGTTGGTCCACTATATTGATGACATTACATTGATTGGACCAAGTGAGCAGAAGGTAGCAACTACTTTGGACTTGTTGGTAACACATATGCATGTCAGAGAATGAAAAATAAATCTAACCAAAACTCAAGGACCTTATACCTTAACGAAATTCTCAGAAGTCCAGTGCTGTGGGAGACAGTTCTTCTAAGGTGAAGAATAAGTTACTTCACATGGCCCCTCCCATCGCTAAGAAAGAAGCACAGGTTTACAGGGCCTCTTTGGATTCAGGAGACAGCACATTCCGCATTTGGGTGTGTTACTCTGGCCCATTTACTAAGTGGTTCAGAAAGTTGCTAGCTTTTTATGGGGCCTGGAACAGGAGAAGGCTCTTCAACAGGTCCAGGTTGCTGTATGTATGCTGGCCCATATGATCCAGCAGAAACAATGTTACTTACTTGATGTATCAGTAGCAGGTAAGAATGTGGTTTGGAACATTTAGCAGACCCCGTAGGTTAATCACAGAAGACACCATGAGGATTTTAAAGCAAGGCCTTACCATTATCTGCAGACAACTATTTTCTCTTTGAGAAACAGCTCTTGGCCTGCTATTGGATCTTAGTGGAAACTGAACGTTTGACAGTGGGCCACCAAATTACCATGAGACCTGAGCTGCCCACCAAACCATAAAGTAGGATGTGCAAAGCAGCAATCTATGATCAAATGGAAATGATATATATACCAGATTGGACTTGAGTCGGTCCTGAAGACACAAGCAAGTTACATGAAGGAGTTGCCCAAATGCCTATGGTGTCTACTTCCATTGAACTGATCTATTACTGCCAACCATCCCACTATAACCTCATGGGGTGTTCCCTACTATCAGTTAGTTGATCAAGGAAGAGGAGACTAGGGCTTGATTTACTTCTGGTTCTGCGTGTTAGGCAGGCACCACCCAGAAGTGGATAGCTGCAGAATTACATACAGCCCCTTTCTGGAGCAACCCTGAAAGACTGGTGAAGGGAAGCCTTCACAGTGGGCAGTACATGTGGTCAAACAGTTTGTTTGGAGGAAGAGAAGGCCAGATGTACAACTGCTCACTGATTTATGGGCTGTGGTCAATACAAGATTGCCTGCATAGCCAGGGACTTGGAAAGAGAGTGACTAGAAAAAGGGTGAGAAAGACTTCTGGGGAAGAAGTATGTGTATAGAGCTCTCCAAACAGGCTTAGGATGTGGAGATACTTATGTCCCATCTAAATACTCATTGAAAGGTGACTTCAGCAGAGGAGTTCAATAATCAAGTAGATGGGATGACTTGTTCTGTGAAATCAGCCTCTTTTTTTTTTTTTTTTTAGACAGGGTTTCTCTGTAGCTTTGGAGCCTGTCCTGGAACTAGCTCTTGTAGACCAGGCTATTTTCAAACTCACAGAGATCCGCCTGCCTCTGCCTCCCAAGTGCCGGGATTAAAGGCGTGTGCCGCCACCACCCGGCAAAATCAGCCTCTTTCTCCAACCATCCCTGTCATTGCCCAGTGGGCCCATGAACAAAGTGGCCATGGTGGCAGAGAGATAGGGGTTATGCATGGGCTCAGCAACATGGACTGCTACTCACCAATGCTGACCTGCCCACAGCTGCTGCTGAGTGCTAGATCTGCCAGCAGCAGAGACCAACACCAGATATGGCACCTTTCCCCAGGGTGACCAGCCAGCAACCTGATGGTAGACTGACTGCAATGGACCACTTTCTCCATGGAAGGACAACAATTTGTCCCCTGTGGAATAGATATTTATTCTTGTCTTTCGTGCCTATAATGCTTCTGCCAAAACTACTACCATCCACGGACTTATAGAATGCCTTATCCACTGTAATGGTTTTCCACTTTTAACCAAGGAACTCACTTCACAGCCAGAGAAGAGTGAGTGACTATAGGCCCCACAATCACAGAATCCACTGGTCTTATCATGTTCTCCACCATCTTGAATCAGCTTGTCTGATACAAAGATAGAATGGCATTTTAAAGACACAGTTACAATGCCAGTTAGGTGACAACAGTCTTGGGGGCTGTGGTAGGTCACTCTAGAAGGTGGTGTACGCTTTGAATCTGCATCCAACCTACGGGATGATTTCTCCATGAGGCCAGGCGTCCAAGTTTACTTTGCTCAACACACTTACTCTGTCAGACATTTACTGAGTCCTTACTATGTGTAAACTCACTCCTCAGCTATACTGATAACTGGAGAGATGTGTTGAGTGTTAAGAGCATTTCCTGTTCTTGCAGAGGACTTAGATGTGGCTCCTGCACCCACACGGTGGCTCCCAACCATCTGTAATTCCAGTTCCAGGGAATCTTGATAACCCTTTTCTGACCTCAGGCATGAGGCACGGTACACAGAAGTACATGCAGGCAAAGTACTCATCCACATAAATTAATGAATCTTTTAAAAAGAAAGAAATGGCAAAGACACCACCTATAGCGAATGGACAGTCAATGGTTAAGGTAGGGAGGGCTCTACGAGGAGGAAGAAGGAAAACCTACCCCTACCTCAGGAGAACTGAGCTGCCCATCACATCTGCCGAGGTCTGTAGAGTGAATGGCTGAAGAACATCCAACATGGGGTTTCTCCTTGAAGATGCAACAAATTGTAGAAATTCAAAGTTTTCAAAAGCATCATTGGGTGAAAACCCAATACAACGAGACAAAAGATCCCAACAACGTCTTCATCGTAAATGACACCAGACACCTGAATTCCCTTGATTGTATTTTATTTTTCTGTTTTTTCCTTAATGCTACATAACTAGGCATCCAAGTTTACTTCGCTCAACACACACACTTGAATATTGATATTTGAAACTGACCACTGTGATATTATTCTTTTTCACTTGTTGATTTTCTGTTTTGTTGTTGTTATTTTTGTTTTGTGTTGGTTGGTTTTTCTTTTTACATTTTGTTTTGTTTTCAGCAGGGTTGCAAGGGCAGAGGGCAGATGGGGATGGGGGGAGATGGTCCAGGAGATGAGTGGGATTAGGATGCATGATGTGAAATCCAAAAAGAATCAATAAAAGTTTAAAAAAGAAAAAGAAGAAAAACTGGCCACTGTCTGCAATTTGAGGCAGCTTTCTTTTGCCACTCTACCGTGACATTGGGATTATCTCTCATGTCTTCCTGGGTATCAGTTTCCCTAGCTGTAAGTTCTTGTGACAGCAGAGATGGCTGGTTAAGGAGAGGGGAATGGAGAGTTGGACACCATGCCTGCTGAGAGCTGCTACTCAATGAGAGAAACTTGCTTCCTTCCCGCTCTGGGAGAGTCCATTTTTATGAACAACAGAAATGCTTCACAAAACAAATATTCTCAGGCCTTGCTGTGTGCGTTTCCTAATTTCCTAACCGCAATTTTAATTCTAATAAGAATCCACTTTTAAAATCCTTTTGGAAACAACAAAAGCTACAATTTATACTGAGGAGTTGTATTATGAACGCTGCCCTGAATCTCATAGTTTTCTTATGACACGGAGATAGCAAACTTGGCATTCGTAGAAAGCTCATAGAGGGTCTTAGGTGTCCTTCAACTCTAGAATGGCTTACACATTCCATGTAGAACCAGAGGAGAGTTTTTAAATAGAACTTCTATTTGCTTTTGCTTGTATGTGTGTTTATGATTTATGTGTGGACACGCATGCCATAACATGTGTATATGGTTTACAGAACACCTTTGTGGAGTCAGATCTCACCTTCGACCTTTACATGGGTTCCAGGAATCGAACTCAGGTCAACAGGTCTATAAAGCAAGTGTTTCTAGTGGCTTAGCCATCTTGCCTGCTGAGCCATCTTGCCAACCCCAGAAGATTTTGCCCTGAGAGAAACCATCACTTGAGAGAAACCGCCTTCACCTTTATTGCATGTCCTTTACTGGAACCCAGCTTCGTAAAGATAACATTGAACATGGCTCTGCCTACCTCAATTTTAACTTAAAAGTGATTGCCAGGTGGCAGTGGTGGTGCACATCTTTAATCCCAGCACTTGGGAGGCAGAGACAGACGGATCTCTGAGTTCGAGGCCCGACTGATCTACCTGGGGAGTTCCAGGACAACCGGTGTTACACAGGGAAACCCTGTCTTGATAAACAAAAACAACCACCACCACCACCACCACCACAACAAAACCTGCTAAGGAGGGAAATGAGATTGGAACATGTGGAGAAAAGAGAAATATCAGGGAAAAAGAGAGGGGGCTGGTACAGACCACCGGCGTAGATGAGTACACACATCCTTGAGCCTGTGGAGGATGAATGTTCTCTTGTAGCTGTGGCTACTGAAAAGCAAGAAACGAGCATCTGCTGACTGTCGGTAAACAGGCAGACAAGATACCTGCAAGCATGGACAGGACCCGGCCAGTGATGATTTTCGATTTTTCAATGTTGCAGTGGTATGACAGTGACGTAAATTCAGAAAGAACCGTGCTTCAATGCATGGCTTTGCTCTCTTCCCGCACTGCTGATATGTATTACAGTTTTCTCTTATGATGCCCAGTCTCAAGGTCAGGAGGACAACAGTTAACACCCTGCCGTGTGCTATGGCTGAGCTATGGTGCTGGAAGATTCTCTGGGAAGACATTTGGACTTAAAGCTGGGCAGTGGTGGCGTACTCCTTTAATCCCAGTGCTCAGGAGGCCGAGGTAGGTGGATTTCTGAGTTCAAGGCCAGCCTGGTTTACAAGAGCTAGTGCCAGGACAGGCTCCAAAGCTACACAGAGAAACCCTGTCTCAAAAAAAGGAAAAAAAAATTGGACTTAGCTTATTTTCAGTTTGTGATGACTTTCATCTGGAAACTGACTGCATGGTTCTCTGAGGGGCATCTGTATATAAACTATATTGTGGAATAAACCAGTTTTTATTCATTTTCTGATGGACCAGCATATGCTTTATTTAGTACCTAGCACATGGTAGACATGCTTCACTTGGTACCCATCATGCCAGAGGAATAAAAACTCACTCTTTAAGTAGCAGATCGGTGTGGGGGTGAGCACACACAAGAGACGGGGGTAACCTGGCTGTAAAGTTGGGATGCTGTTGTCCTCATTGCAAGCCCAGTGTGTCACCTAACAAATGAGAACAAAGAGACTTCACACAGAATGCATTTGGCTTCCCTGACCAGAGGCCCAGGAGTGGGCCGTGGGAATATTTTTCCAGGCTGAGTGGCCATTGCCTTCATCCTAATCTCAGAGATCCATTATTCCAAAGAAGGTTAGAATTGCTGGGACACGTGAGTTTTTCTCTCTAGCTTGCCTCTTGTGACCTACCGTTCCATTGCTGCCGCCACAGCCTCTTCAAGGTGTCCCTCCAGCGAGCCTGGAGCACTCTGTCCCTCCCAGCAGGGCTTTAGGATTCTATTCTGACAGCTGGTTTCTGATTGTTTTTGTGTTTTGCCTGCGTTGCCATGAGTGTCCCTTAGAGGGAAAAAGAAAACCCACACATGTGTCCCGGCCCCCCAGCAGGAGAGTGAGTGGGATATGAAGTGGACGAGCAAGGGCCTGTAAAACCTCTACCTACAAAGTCACCTCTGCAAATAGGCTGAATTTTTGGTTTAAATACTGTAATAAGTTGAAGCATTTCCTTGCAGTTACAAGTATTTCTCTCTCTCTCTCTCTCTCTCTCTCTCTCTCTCTCTCTCTCTCTCTCTCTGTGTGTGTGTGTGTGTGTGTGTGTGTGTGTGGTATGTTTCTGATGCAGGGATATTTGTGTAGCCATCGAAGGGCTTTGTAAAAATGGTCCCAGGGATTGAACTCAGGTCATAAGTTTTGCACAGCCAGGACTTTACCTACTGAGCCATCTAGCTTTTCCCCTTTTATCTTTCTAAAGGTCTGAGGGGTGGTCTGATGATTAAGTCCACTGGCTGCTCTTCTAGAGGACCCAGGTTTAATTCCCAGCACATATGTAGTGGTTTCCAACCATATGTTCCAGGGGAATCCCTCTTCTGGCCTCCATGGATACTAGGTATGGCATGCACAGACACACATGCAGGCAAAAAAAAAATCCATACAGAGACATAAAACAAAAATAAATAAATCTTAAAACATAATTAGAAATGAACATGGATGGCTAACGGGCCAGCCAGGTGGTGTCACTGTGATGTGACAAAGAAGGAGAAGTTCAAGTGACTTGTCAGCTGATGGCCTTCAGCAGGAATCGCTTCATGGAGAAACAGCTCGTTGCAGCTGGAAACATGTCCAGCTACTCACAAATATAAGATAGGACACAGACACACCTATGTGCTTGCTCTGCCACCCGAAAGATTCTCCCTCCATGTAATTTAGCCCAGTGGCAGTAAGCAGAATTAGCAGCCTGGGTTGGGCTTTGAACAACATTCTGAATTAGAAGGAATCAGAACACCTTGGAGAAAGAACTGATTATAGACCATGGCAGGAACTGTAGAAGGACAATGAGTATACAGTGGCAGAAAGAACATGCCAGAAACAAAACCTGAAGTGATAAAAGGAGCGTCGAAGAGACTCAAGAGGCCAGTGAAATTGCCCCCAGAGGCCAAACTGGATCATTCTGAGCAGCATGCTATTATTGAAATAAAAATGAAACGCTAGCATGGAAATACGAAATAAATACCCACAAGCCTGTTTTGCTATAGAGAAACGATCAAACAGATAGCCAGGAGTAGAGCTCTCCAAATAATTTACACAGACGCTTAGCTCTAAGGAGGTGGAACACAACTCTCTACCTCTTAAATGTGGGCGGCCCATGATAATTTTCTTTCCAAGAATATGGCAGTGTGACTAGGTATGGTGGACTGCTGCCATCAGCAGCGCTGTCACACTGACAGTTACACACCCTTGATATGAAGCGTCAAGAGTGACACTTTATCACTGTGGTCGTGTCTTCTTCCCTGACACACATCCCCCACTCTAATAGTGAGGGAGGAAATGAAACCCCAACTGAGGGACAGTCTGCAAAATATTGCATTCTCAAAACTGTCAAAGTTATCAAAACAAGAACAACGTAAGAAGCTGTCACAGTCAGGGGGAGTCGTAATTCAAGGATGTCCTGGATGGCATCACAGATAGAATTAGGAGAAAACTGAGAAAATTGAAGTAAAGTAGGGACTTAGTTAATAGTAATAATAAATAATCATAACAGCAAATAATATCAACATCGATCTGCTAATTCTGACAAATAGACTTTGACCATATAAGATGTTAATATGGAAAGCTCAAGGTGGCTACACAAGACCGCTGTGACTATAGTAATTCTGTAAATTCTTAACTGTTCTAAAATAAAAGGTTTTTAAAAGGCAAAGGAAACTCACAATAGATCCAGAGTGCAGAAAATAATGTAGCAGACCAGCTAGTTTTAGCAGTACTTTTTCTCTTTTTCCTTTTAAAGAAATAAAATGTTGCCAATGTAGTCCAGACTATTTCCTACTCCTCCGCCCTCTTTTCATCCCTGCCTATAAAGCCTGAAGCTGTTCCTAAATACCATGTATATTTCACTCTTGCTACATGTGTATGTATCTGGTAACAATAGATCCTATTGTCTCTGGCTTGCCAGTTACATAAGAGAGACCACACAAGTTATTTAACCTTGCTGAATCACAATGTTGATTCATTGAAATCTAGTGTCTTCATTTTAACCTCTGTATAGTATTCTACTATATAAACAAATCATGTCATTCATCCTTCCAGTCAGGGACAATTAGATTGTTTCTAGTTTTTTTAAACTATAGAAGACAGTTCTACCTGATACTCTTATGCATCTCAAGGCAGGAGCCTAGAGCATTCATGGTACAATTCTTTATGAATGGAATTGCCAAGTTGTTGGTAGACACATCTTTAAGCTTACAGATACCGACCAAATTGCCCTCTAAAGCAGACACACTAATTTATCATCTCTACAGTCATGAATCTAATTCTCCCTATTGTGCCTCATGAGAAGACTGTACTGCCCACGTTCTAATTATGCCAACTATCATACTGAGTATATTTTTTCTCTTACTGGATGCCCTGTTTTTTTTTTCTTTCTTTTTTTTTTTGAGTTGCTTGTTTATGACTAGAGCCATTTTGTACCAGATTGCTTTTAATTTTCTTACTGATATGTATTTAATTTGCCACAAAGGCAACACAAAGTTCTTGGCTATCTTGGTCATGGATGTCCTGGAGCTGGTTTAGTGTCTTGTAAGTAATCAGAGCCTGAATCTTTTTAAAACTCTGTGCCTAGCAGCTTCATTCTGGGTGCTCAAGTTGGTCACAGTGGGAATATTCGTACAGGCGAAACTGACAATGCCAACAAATCAGGGCTTCCTCCAATTCCACATACAACGTCGAAGTTTACGTGCCAACCATTATCATAATGTCTATCTGCCCTTGCCTGTTCTAACATCTTCCTCAACGTGACTGACAAGTATCAAGTTCTGATCTCTGAATTTGGCCCATTGGATCTAGACCCAGAACCTCTTTCAGGTGTGGTTTGATCAGGATTTCCAGAATACAAGACAACTTTTGTATCTCTTTGAGCACTTGCGTCTTCAACCGTAGTGGACACTTCTTACTTATTTAAAAGCAAATCCAAATTCTTTCAGTGCTTCAGGAGACACGGTAATTCAAACATACATTTAGAATCCATGTATTGGATTAGGGTGGAAAGGGACCACAAATAACACGTCAACATCATCTCATTCAATCCAAAGTTTCTTTGGATAATTTCTCCTGAAGGTGTGAGTTTAGTGTCTCCACAGACGTGCCAAAAAATAAGGGCTCTCTGCCACACAAAATACATTCCTACCAGAGACTGAAAAAAATTCAATTTATTTGTCTTGACAGGAAAAGACAATTTTTCAGAGAACAGAAATGTACTTTCTGTGGGTCTTGCTCCATGCACTAGCCACTAGGAGCCTATCTAACAATCATTTTTCAGGTATCGAAAATCGAGAGTCCTATAGCATTTCTCTTAACATCAATCTGTACATCTCCATCCATCCTCACTGGATGGAGGATCTAGCCTGTTTCTATGTCCCTGTGTTAATGTTGGATTCTTTGCTTGATCAAAGACCCTTCGAAGACAGATGGAAGGGAAACAATTCAATTCTGCAGATGTGGCTACCACACTAGAGAGTCAATGGTATTTTCTCTGTGCCTTCTGTAAAGATTTCTGTGTTCAGTAGCCTGTTCTTAAGGCCAGAGACAAAGTCATCCATCAGGAACCTGACCTGTTGACGTTAAAAAACGTCACAGAAGAGGCATGGTGTAGTGGCGCATGTCTTGAATCCCAGCATTCAGTAGACGGAGGTAGGTGAATCTCTGAGTATAAAGCCAGCCTGGTCTACATACTGAGTCTCAGGCTGGTCAGGGCTACACAGTGAGCCCCTGTCTCAAGGATATAAATGTATCTTACAGAACAAGTTTCCACTGGGACTTAATACTCCAAATAGAACATTTACAGGAACATTCCCAGGTTGGGACTTTCTTTTGTGGGTTACCGTGGCTACTTTGCCCTGCTTTAGCCATGTTTCTGCTTGTCTTTCTTAGGGGAATATATATGGGCACTTAGAACTGCTAAATATAGCTTCTCATCTAAGAAACACTAATTTGTAAACAAACAACAAACAATCAAAAAAAAAAAAAAACCTCTCTTAGTGAAGCAAGGTAAAAAGTCATCATTCCCTGAGCCTGGGGAGCATGATTTATAGACTGTTGGTCATTTGACAGAGAAGATAAAGGTACATTATAAAGTGCTAGAATATCAATCAGAAACCAAAGGTATCATGGGATCTTCAGGCTGAAAATTCCGTGACAGCTTTATCATTTCACAGAGAAAAAGACCAAAAGCTAGAGAGATTCACAGAAAGCCACACCACTTACGCAGAGTCAGAAGGGGCTGGGCAGCGCTGCAGTGTGCTTCTGACTGGCACGCTGTACTGATGATCAAACGCCTCAGAGCTGTTGGCACTAATAAGAGGAAACAGACATTTGATTTCACCTGCATCTTCATGTAATCGAAGATGCCCTGCATCATCGAAGAAGCCTCTTTTGCACTGTCTGCCATGCAGGGATCTTTGCTATTGATATGTCTGAAAGTTAATTACATGGAGATCTAAGGATGGCACACCTATCCCTGGAACTAACCACTGCAAATAACAGCTGAGGAAGACTGCACTCAGACAGGCGGGGTAAGCCTGTGTGTGTCTGTTCATTTCCTCAGATTACCGTGTAGGGCATGATTCATGTCCACTTTCAAGCCAGGTGCTCTCATGGCCCCCTGTGAAGTACTGTGCTTCAGGCTGTGTGTGACCACAGAAGCTACGGCGGTTCCGCCTTGGATCGACAACAATCCCAATGACGGCTGTCACCCCTAGCCCAGACCTGGGTTGTCCATGAATCTTCTCTGTTGCTATTTCACTGGACAGCATGGTAAAAGCAGCCCTAGGAGGGTGTTTGCTTGCCTGGCTTCATACGAACGCCCTCTGTAATCCCTACATGGAGCAGTACAGCGTTTATGCCTTGAAAGCTGGCTGCTGGTGAACCCCAAAGAGAAAAGTTTGTCCATTAGCTGGGTGTGATACCTCATTCCTATAAGTCCAATACTTGGAAGGCTGAGGCAAAAAGATCAGGAGAATCAGGAGTTCAAGGTCAGCTTGGGCTATATGAGAACTTGCCTCAAAAGAAAAATAAATAAAAAATAAAAAGGAAAATCTCAAGCTGAACACACCACTTCTCTAGTTGCTTGTGGCTGTGTGGGGACAGGAACCAGCCACAGCATCACACCTTTGTGCCCCTGGACTTCTCAACAAGGCAATGTGATTACTTTCATAGCCAAAGGCCCTTGTGGGAGATCTCCAACAAAGGCACTCCTAAAAGACAGTCATCTATAAAGACAGCCTGGGTAGGGAGATTGAAACTTCTAATAATTTATATAGAAGCAAAACCAAGGAGCACTGGGTTAACTTTTTTTTTTTTTAAAGAACAACGGTAAAGTTTTCAACATACATCCTGCCCTCTTCAACATCTAAATCAGATACGATCACATGTACTAAAGTCCATGTGTTGAAGTGTACAGCTTGACGGTTTTGGTGAATGCATGTACATAGATAATAGCCCACCGGCGGTCAGCCAGTTGCCATCAGCCCAGAAGGGACTTCGTTTCTTTTCCTTCTGAATTGAAGTTCCTCTTTCCCTACCCACCAAGGTCAACCACGAGCCTAATTTGGTTTAGGTTTCCTAGATCCATTTTGCCTGCTCCTGAATTTCATTTGAATGGTCTAATGCAGTATGTATTCTTTTGCGTCTGGCTTATACATTCTGCTCTGGAGACTTGTTCATGTTTTCACATGGATTAGCGGTTAGCTCCTTTTTATTGCTAGGCAGGGTTGTGTTAGATGATTTGTTTATCCATTCTCCTTCTCAAATACATTTGTGTGGTTTCCAGATTTTCAATAGAATGAATAAAGTGGCTACTAGCATTGTCATATAGCTATTTTTTTTGTGAACTTATTTTATTGCTCTTGGTTAAAAGATAAGGGTAGACATGCCAGAGCCTAAGTTTGGTGTGTGTTCAGCTCTTTTAGAAACTGCCAGTTTGCTTCTCACAAAGTGAATTTTGTCAACGAAGCCAATTGTCCTCCAAAGTGAATTTTTACATTTTGTTTTATATCTGTTTTTATCTTAAGGTATTGATCTAGTATGGGTATGCATTCTTCTGAAATGTATTCTTCAGTATCACATTAATCCCATCATTTTAGTTTTTCTTGATAAATATTTTTGAATTGTTCACAAAACAAATTAAAATCTGGAAGATTGGTATTGGAAAAAATTGAAATCTGTCACATGCTTTGTTTTCTTTAATATTCAATATATGCAAAAACTCTTGGAACATGTGTTAGTCATAAAGTATAATCATAAAGTGGAGGTTTGTAAATCTTCCATGTTTGCAAGAATTTTGTGTGTGCTCAGGGAGATGCCCCTCTTCCCTCCAAGAGAACAAATACCCTTCATTCATCCTTTATATAATTGATATATTTATTTCTATAACCACATACTGAATTTTGTTGCTCAAAAATAACTTTCCATTTTTTCTTTGCATTCAAGAGCTTCATCAAAACAGTGTCATGCTGTGTGGCTTTTGGGAGCATGAATATGCTTTCTCCACATCCTGTCTGGAAGATCTTGCCCTTGGTAGCCAAGAGTTTAGTTCACTCCTTTACTGTGGATTAAGATCATTCTGGAAATTGATCACCACATACCATCCTACCTATAACACTTGCCAGTGATCTGGGCCGTGTCTCACATGTTCACTGCTTACCCGTTAGATCTTTGGGGAGTCTGGTACACTGAACAAAATAATTAGATCTGAGGCCGTTATCAAGTAAAAAAATTATTTTTAATGAAAACAAGAAACCCCTTTCTGCCCAAAAAGGAAGACTGTGTAAGATGCTTAGGGAAACAAAATGGTGTGAAGCAAAATGTGTGAGCCACCATGCCTATAGGGGTGAAACACACAGGGTTTTATTTCCAGGGTCGAAGAAAAGTAAGTTTGATTGGGTAGGCAGAAGGTGATCCCCAAGAAAAGTGAGAACCAACATCTTTTTCAATGCTAAGATAGAGCCTAAAAGCAAGGTCAGTTTCATCTCCTCTTCCAAATATTAAGCATTCAGATTCTCTGTCTAAAAGTATTCATCTCACTGACCTTGAATACATTCGGAAAACATTCAGAAATTCACAGGTAAAGTATAATTTTTAGTAAAACAAACAAATAACAACTAAAGGTGTCCACTACAAATAACCGTTATTTCTCTTTGTTCTATAAACTTCTGCTTGCAGGGACAAATGTACAAACATTTTTATAACTAATATTAAAAGCATATTGCATTTAAAGATTTCATGCTTCACAAACCTAAGAATCACTGCTAAACTTTGCCTTAATCAACAAATATAGATAAAAACATTCTAAAATCAAATCTAATGTTATTCCTTTGCATTTGAATTATCTGCTGAGAGTACCAGGCTGGAAGTATTAAGACTCCCTTGGATGCAAGGGAATGCTCTGAAGAAATACTTTAAAATTAGAAGACTAAATTTGTTTTAAAATGATGCATGATAAATTAAAGTTTTAATATATTTATTTCTTAACGTTCAGGAATATCTAAAACTGGAATAATTTACTTTAAAACTAAGGCAAGTTTCAGCTAAAGAAAATAGCCCTGCGTATGTAATTTTTTTTCTTTCCTTTTAAAATGCCCCTTCTATACAGTCGATTCACTGAACATAGCCCACAATTTCCAAGGGAAAAACTGATTCAGACGATACTGAAAAACATGGGCTTAGTTCCCTTTACGGTAGCTTTTGATTTGTCTTCAGCTCTAAATTTAATAAAAATCCTCTATGAAAGATGGGATGCGTAAGTGTAATGCCGAAATCTTTTACTATTCGAGTAAATGAAAGAAACCTTTCTTTGCTACAGAACGGCTCCTCTCCACCAACCAGACAGTCCGACTGTTTACGAGAAAAACACTTCTATTTGATCCAGACATTCACAAGACTTATGAGCCATCTTTTTATTTATTGTGGATATCAATTAGCCTGAGTCATGAAGCCCGACCGCATTAAGGGCGACACGTGATTCAATCACTATTTTTAAAAGTCCACGTATTTCAAACTCTTCTCTCCAGCCATTGCTGGTTTCTCCCCCTTTGAGACCTGGCCTCCGCAGTGTTTGTTCGTTAGATGGCTGTCCCGGGGAAGCCTCGTCTCGGGGAAACCTCTCCTCTGGCACATTCGCGAAAATCACGGAGGAGACTTGGGCTGGTGCTAGTTTCTAGTTACTTACGGATCAAGTGAAGCTAGGGGGACTCGGAGGGGAGGGGGATTTGAGGCAGGTGCGGGTGGATTTCTGCAGTGGCCACCGAACCCGGGTGAATGCCACACGTTCTTAGATTGGGAACCAAGCCAGACAACGCGTCCGGGGTCGGGGTACCCGCCCGCGAATCCTTCCTTGGGAATCCTTCGGACACGCCCCCCAGCTCCGGGTTCCCGCAGCCCAACACGCGCTGCGGTCCCTCTCCGCAGCTGCCCACGTGGTGGAGCCCGGAACAGCGCGGTGCGGTGGAGCGCCCTCAGGGCGGGAGATGGGGATGGGAGGCCTGGCCAGCACGACCCAGCCGAGTCGATCCCCGACTCGGGGCCCCCACATTTCCTCCCCCGGAGGGAGGGAGGCGACATTCCCCGAGCCAGCCCTCCCGGGCTGCCGCCGCGCCCTCTGGCGGCCGTCGCGGAGACGCGCCCTGGGGACGAGGGGCCGCCTGTCTGGGTCCCCTTTCCAGGGCTGGGGGCCCGCGGTGGGATCGCCGGGCTTCGAGAAGAGCCACGCGGACCGCGCCCTGTCCTCTCCCCGACTGCGCGCGAGCACCGGAATACCCGGGGAGTGTCGCCACGGACGCCCAAGTATGGCGTGAAAAGTGCCCTGCATAACAATCTTCAGGGGTCCCCTTTCCCCCAGGTGTGTGCCCCTCCCGCCGCGCCCGGGCTTCCCACCACGCTGCGAAAAAATGCCGCATGCATGCACTTATTTATTTATTTTGCAACAGCTGCAAGAAACAATGAAGCTTTTTCACAGAGCAGGCCGGCGCGCTCTCCAGTCGCGCTGTTGTTTTCAATGAAGCTCCGGGGCCGCACTCCCCGCCCACCGCGCCCGCAGCCTGCCCGCTCGCCCGCACGACCGGCCGCCTCTCGGGCCACCGAGTCCCACCGGCGCCCGGGGCATTGTTTTTTAGAGTCCTGCGGGAGGGGAGGGTGCATACTGGGCTGGCCGGCGCAGTGCGGGTGGGGGCGGAAGCGTGGGCGCGCGCGTGGCTCAGTGTGCGCGCCGGGGCCAGCGCGGGTGGAGGCGCGGGGGGCGGTGCCTCCCTAGCCCGGCTCCCCACGCCCGCGCTCCGCTCCGCACGTCCCTGCGATCCCGAACTCCGGCTCTTGGCGCCTGCCGAGTCGGGGCCCGGCCCTCGGCGCGCCGGGACTGCGGCTGTGGCCGCTTGGAGTGTGCGCGCGGGCACGTGTGCGCGGCCCCGAGAGCGCGCGCGTAGAGCCCCCAGTGTGTGGCGGCGGCGGCGGCGGCGCGGTGAGGCTGAGGCTCTTGTTTACCAGCATTAACTCCGCTGAGCGGAAAAAAAAAGGAGGGGGGGGGAGGGAGGACCTAGGAGGAGCGAGCGCACCGGGCGAACTCCGGAGAGGCAAGCGAAAGGGAAGCCGCCAGCGAGCCTGTCCCGGCGCGCCCGGCGCTCGCAGACCCTCGGCCCCGCTCCTCGGACCCTCCACGCCTCTCCCGCGCCTGCGAGAGCTCCACGGCGCGCGGCGCGCTCGGCTTTGACCTTCAGCGAGCCGGAGCCCCCGCGCACGGAGTCGGCGGCGGGCGGGGGCCGACGCGGGGCGGCGGGAGCGCTGAGCGCTGCACAGCCGCTGCTTTGTGTGTGTGTGTATGTGTGTGCGTGTGTGTGTGCGTGTGTGTGTCCTGGATTTGGGAAGGAGCTCGCGGCGGCGGCGGCGCTGAGGGAGGAGGAGGAGGAGGCGGCGGCGAGCGGAGCCCAGAGGAGGAGGAGGAGCCGGAGGAGGGGGAGCCGCTCATTCATTTCCACTCCGCATATCTGCCCCTCGCCGGCCTCGCCCGCGCCCGCGCCCGGGACTTCGGACCAGTCTCGCCAACTGCGTCGCGCTCTCCCGCCGCGGAGGCTTGGGCGGTCGCTCCCTCCGGGGATCTGGGGGCGTTTGTCCTCGCCTGCGGCGATTTGGGCTTTGCTCCTCTTTCGGTAACAGTTTTTTCCCCCTCTTCTGCATCTCTGGGTTTGCAAATGGAGGCCGACGACGCCGACAGCCCGCCCCGGCGCGCCCCGGCTTCCCGACTCCGCCGCGCCGTGGGCTGCTGCTGCCGGCGCTGAGGGGCCGCCCCGCGCCACCCTCCCAGTCCACGCCGCCTTCCGAAGATCGTCGCCTGCGCTGCGCTCTTGTTTTTGGACGAGAGTGAGAACTGAGTTGGAGACTTTTTTTTTCTCTTTTCTTTTTCTTTTTTTTTCTTTCTTTTTTGAGAAAAGGGAATTTCGTCCCAAATAAAAGGAATGAAGTCTGGCTCCGGAGGAGGGTCCCCGACCTCGCTGTGGGGACTCGTGTTTCTCTCCGCCGCGCTCTCGCTCTGGCCGACGAGTGGAGAAAGTGAGTATCTGCCCGCCGCCCGCGGCCACTGCGGGAACTTTTCCTCCGAGGGGCTGCGCCCTGTTTGGGAAAACCCAGTTGCCACGGGCGCAGCTGTCGGACTCACTCCGGGGCTCGGGAGCGGAGGGTGGGGCTCTCCCGGAAGGCCGGAGCGGAGCGGGGCCCGAGTTCCCAGCCCAGGAGCCCCACCGGTCTGGTTCAGCGCATCTGCGCGCGGGAAGGGCCTCAGAGCTTTCTCTTTCGCTGTCCCGTGCGCGGCCTGGTGGGTGGGCAGCACTTGTTCCCCGGCGGTTCAGGAGCAGCCCACGCGTGGGCACTTGACGGGGAACTTGGTGTCTGGGTGGGGGCCCGTCCCACCTCCCTCTCCCCCGCCACCTTCGCCTCTCCCCACCCCTGCGCCCGGGCCTCTCGGCACCCAGCGCCCATCCCGCGCAGCGCACCACGGTGACAGCACCTTGGGAGGCTCCACGGGTGGCTGCTGGGGTAGACCTTGGTGGCAAGCTGGAACCTTCTGCCCCGCGTGGTGCAAGTTGTCCTGAGGGGGAGGTGCGGGGTGGGGAGGCCTCGCGGCCCCAGGACACGTTTCCAAACAGCACGGCGCGGCCTCCTGTCGCCCAAGTTGTTTGGCCCTTCAGGCTCCTGGAGTTCTTGGCCTTAGGCATTTCATGAGCCGGTGGGTGTCTAGTCCCCATTTCCCACACGGTTTGGTGACCCGGGGCTGTGCAGTGTGGCTCTGGGGTTCAGGGTGTACTCCCGGACCTTTCCTTAGGGAAGTGTGAGCTTGGGACCTTCTTCATACTCCGTCGGGGGTGGGGGTGGGGCTTGGATCTTCAATTTTTAGGGTCCTTGGGCAGTCTCTCTGTTTTTACCCAGCCCTGGACGCCTCTTCTTCCGAAAAGCGTCTAAGTAAGACGTGGTAGGGGCATCATCCCATGCGCAGAGCCGACGTGCTTTTCTACACACATGTGCTCTCAGCGCGGATTTAGGCGCACCCACAGCCCCACGACCACGAGGGGACACCTGGACGCCCGGCCCGGGGGAGAGGTGTCGTGTACGGTGGTTTGGGCGGCGTCAGGATCTGGAGCGTGGTAGCGGAGGGGGCGGTTGTTTTGTTTTGCGAGCGCGGAGCCCTGGCCTTGGTTTTGTTGTGGCCAGAGTTGTGTTGCACTGCCAACCCCCCCCCCACCCCCGCCCCGCACTTCCTTTGTACATACTTAATAAGCGGTATCGCTCCTCGCTCGCTATCGCTTGCAATCTGATAGCTTTTGTTTTGGTGGTGTCGGGTAGGAGTGCGTGCGTGCGTGCGTGCGTGCGTGTGTGTGTGTGTGTGTGTGTGTGTGTGTGTGTAGGGGGGGGTGTCCCTGGGAGTGAGAACTTTCTACAGTGGCAGGAGGATGGCAGGAGGAGGAGGGTTTTTTTTTTTTTTTCCTCGAGAAAAACAATGTGGCATACTGGTACTTTTGAGACGGTAGAGTAATTTGAACACGATTAAAAGTTTAAATGCAGTCTCTGAGCTGGGGCTGGGGAGGTGAGGGCGTGCGAATGAGTAATGGTTGCAGAATGTATGCAGGTGGTGCCTATTAACTTCGAAAAATCACGACTAAGCCTTGAGTTAGCAAGGGGGAGACGACGGAGGCTGCGCGGTGTGGGCCCCGCTATTGGGGTAGTTAACAAAGGCTGTTTCTGTAAACAAACCCCTGAACCTCTTTTAAGTAATGTCTACGGTGGAGCATGAGCAGATCTTTATAGAATTATAGCTGTTTACTGCCTAGAGCAAGGCGCAGACTGGGGCCGCCCCACAAATCTGGGCTCTCCTATCCTTTGTTTTCCAAACTTTGAGCACACTGGATTGGGCGAAAGGCTTCTGGCTCCCTTCTACTCAGTCCTTTAGATGGTGTTTGGGGGCAGGGTGGATTTCCATCCTTTAAGGACTAAATATGGTTTAGAAGACACTAGGGAAACGAGTCCATTTTACTATGGCATCCTATTGAACTGTGTGCTTTGTCTACTTCTGTTATTTAATAGTAGAAGTTCTGAAATGCAAAGTAGCAGCGATGGCCTTGCCTCTCCGGGCAGGGCGCAGACGTCTGAACCAGGTTGAGTCTGGGTCTCCATGAAGAACGTTCTTTGTCCAGAACAAGGGCGACAGGAGGATGTTTGAATGTGTGTTGTTTTAAAGCCTGTTCATGCCAAGGCTTTCTGAAAATGTGATGGATGTCTAGAAAGCACCCGGAGTCCTGGTTAGGGGCTGCTGAAGTCCTGACTCTCGGCAGGCAGTGACTGCCCCTTACAGTTGAAGGGGTCCATGAAGCATAGGCACCCCGTCTGAAAGGTGTAGACCACTAAACTCAGACGGAAGGCCCTGGGTCCCAGCAGAGGCAGGCTTCCAGTTAGGGATTGGGGAGTCTTTGAAGTGGGACCGTAGTGTGGGGCGTTTTCATCTTTCACTTTGGGACTGTGGAAGTTTCTTGATGCAAAGGCCGCCTTGCAGACATGTTTGCAAGATGCTGAGCAGAGGTTCGAAACAAGGGAATTGAGGAGGGGTGGCAGCCAGATAATCTAGGGCTAGGGCTGCTTTCTGTTTGAAAATGCACCGTGCACTTTGGAGTTACCGTGGCCAGCTCTTAAAAAGGGTTTAGTCAACTTTTTGCCGAGGGCTCGGTAACATCCTATTGACAGAGGAAAGGAGGGACCCGGGGAATGTTGGTCTTGAAAGACGTTAGTTAGTGTTACCTACCAGAAGGAGAACCCAGAATAAGAACTTTTGAAAGAACCTAAATAGCAAATTATAGTTTAGGTTTCTCTGCAGGGAAATAGCAAGTCAACTGTACTTTGTGGAGGGACAGGCCGGTGGGGAGTCAGGGCTTGCAGTTTAAAAGGTCTTATGTATGAATTGTGGGAAGGATTAGAAGAGAAGGGCTCAGTGAAATATGCCAGGGTTGAATAGAGGGGCCTTTAAAATATTACAAATAGAGAAAGAAGCCCCTTATAAAACACCAAGTCTCCTATGATCCTATTTATGTGAAATGTTCAGCCAATCCATAGAGACAGAGACATTGATCCCCAGTTGCTGGGGAGTGATTGTTAAAGGATACAGGAGTTTTTTTTAGGGAGGGATGAAAATGTTCTAACTTCAGTTTTCAGTGATGGTTATACAACTTGGAATATACCGAAAAACAAAAAGGGCATTGAGTTATGTGTTTGTAAACAGCTGTCTTGGGGTGTGTGATAACATCTGGACCAATTTTTGTTTTTAATTGCAAAGATTGAGACAAATACATTGTGCCACCTAGGAGGTAAGATTTGGCTAAGATTATTCAGGAAAAATTAATGCAGATTGGTATTGCTCTTTTTTGTGTTTTTTCTAAATTTGTGAGTTTTTAAGGTTCATGAACTAGTGCAATACAAATTGGTAATCGGAGCTCTGACAGCAGGAATCGGATGCCAGGCAAGAAATGGACAAACGGAGAAAAAAGAATCTTGATTATTCTTAGCTTGAGAATGGAGGGGTTGAATTTAAAACAACAACACACAGATACTAATCGTAGTGTGATTTTTTTTTTTGATAGTAAAAAATCCTCCAACTGAACCTAAATTGAGAGTCTGTATAGTTTAGGAGCCGAGGCAAGGGGCTTTTTTGTGTCTGCAGGCTTCCAACAAAGAAATATTACGTTGTTTTGAGCAGGAAAGGAAGTTTATCTCTCTTGTATTAACTACAAGTGGTGGTGATGGCAGAAGAACTGCTTCTTTTTTCTTTCTTCAAGAAATAAAATTCTTAAATGAAAATACTCCACAGTCTGAGTATATGGAACTGGGTTGGTTGTTTAGGAGTCTATTGCCTTAAAAAACTTTAAATGAAAAATTAAAATTTCTTAGAAAAGATTTAAGAATACACTCAAACCGTTGTGCCTTTAACTAAATGTACATGGCCTTTTCCATAGGAACAGACATAGAAAGTAATGTTTGCACAGGTTTTGGCCTTTTTTCTCAAGGTTATTTATTGGTGAAAATATTTCCTGCCTTTATTGTTGCAAGGTAGGTCAGTAATGATCATCAGCGGTATCATTTTCTCTCCTTGTCCATCTGTCCTCCCTCCTTCCCTCCTTCCTTCCTTTCCTTTCCTCCTCCCTCCCTCCCTCCCTCCCTTCCTCCCTCCCTCCCTCCCTTCCAGAACTCTTGAGGTACTTTTGTTTCCTTTTTAATCCGGTTTCATTTGGTTTGTCAGAATGTACTTCAATGAACTGAATCCAGCCAGTATTTAGTGGGCACCTACTGTATGAAAGCCGGGCTGGTGCTAGATATTGAATTCACCAACAGAGAAAAGACTTCCTTCCTGATACCTTTGGGACACTTTCCATGTATTTGCATGAAAAGAAGTTCCTTGAAAAATCAGACCCCCCCCCCCCCCCAGACCTAGCATGCATTTTCAAGACCCTTTACAAAACAGGGTTTGTAGGGTTGGCTAGTGTGGTGGATAGCCAGTGCCACACTGTTCTTATCCTATGACAGGTTCCCTAGTGTTGGGCTTTCACCATAGGCCATAGCATATGGGTATCTGTCTAATCAGGTGTGATTGTAACAGTGGCTAAAACCTTGCATATTGTGTGATGGGCGTGCTCATGCTCCTGTAACACTAATAAGGGAAGAGTCTGAGGCAGGAGGCTCACCCTGTCTCAAAATCAAAATAGCAACAAAATAAAAATTAGTCACACGTGTGTTCATAAATGTTGCCTGGCAGGATTCAAATTTCAGGAAAGGTGGGACTAGTTTTAGAGGCTCTCCAAGTATACGTAGTTTCCATAGCTTTGAGGTAGTCATTAGGAAATGCTAAGAATTCCAGATATTTTTGTGATTTAAAAATGAATGGACTTGGGTTTTAAAAGAATGAGGGGTAAGAGCTAGATGAAGAGGCAATAATACCTTAAATGATTTTTTTGTTGTTGTTGTTGAGGGAGTTGAGACAGGGTTTCTCTGTAGCTTTTGGAGCCTGCCCTGGAACTAGCTCTTGTAGACCAGGCTGGCCTCGAACTCACAGAGATCCACCTACCTCTGCCTCCCGAGTGCTGGGGTTAAAGGCATGTGTCGCCACCACCACCCGGCATCTTTTTTTTAAATCATAAAACATACAAGACCAGTTTTTCTCTGATTGTGATTTTCTCTGTTTTGTTTTCAAAACTCATTTAAAACTCAACTCCAGAGGTATTTATGCCTGGAGGCCAGCTTGCTTTGAGCGGCTTTTCTTAGCCACTGTATGACAGGTGCTGTCTGAGCCCCAGAAACAAGATGTTTTTCAGTTGGACTAAGTATGTAAAACGTACTCACGTGCTGTGGCTACAGCTCTTGGCTTCTCCATCTGAGATGTTCTGAGGGAAACACTGAACACTTGAAAGACAACAGACTGAATAGTGGGTGTTGCGCTCGGAGCGTTTGGCCTCGGGTCAGCAAGGGGACGTTTCCCGGTTCCTTATAAAGATGTGTGATTTGGCTTAAACTCGGAGTGGATGCGGTCCTAAGTGTTCCGTGAGATACTGAGATCTGTGGACACTGAGGAGAACATAGTTGGTGCCTGATATTTACAAAGATTATAATTAAAACATGTACATATGCCCTATCTCAGTTCCCTTGCCCCATGGATCTGATTTGTTTAGAGATGAGGACATGGGTTTGTAAAAAAACGGTTTGTAAACAGTGGATCTTAAAACATAACCTTGGCACGATGAAGTCCATGTCTTTTGTTGAAGTGTTTGACATTGACTCACAGTCGTAGTATCTTTGGGTTTGGTGCCTGTGGGTTTCTGGAAAACGCTGCAGTGTGTTTTTAGTCATCTCTGCTAACATTTTCCATGTCTGCAGATTTCCTTTTATCTAATGCCGGTTTCACTTAGGATGGATGAACATGGTGAATTTCAGGATCTTAAGGTTGGTGTGTCTTGAGCTGAGACATCATCCATCGTCTCCTTAAATACCTGCGGAGTACTCGCAAGGCTCCGTTCTCCAGGTCAGAGTACTGGTATTATAATGAGTCTGGCCATTCGTTTTTTCCAATGTACTGAACCATAGAAATCATGGCCATGTTTGTTTAAAGAACTAAGAAACTAGTAAGAAAGGCGTACATTTCTCTTCCTTTTGGGTCCCAGGCTGTAGGGATTTATCAACTCACAGCTTGCTGTTCAGACTTGACTAGAGCAGAAAGTGGGGTCCCCTGTGCTGAGGGGTGGACAGCTGGGGCTGCAGGAACTTCCACAGGATAACGATGCTGCTCTTGGGTTTTATATTTAGCCTCAGCTTGGTTCCTGCTGGTGTGGGATGTGTTCCTGAAGCTTAGGGACCATTCCTCCATGCTTCCTGATGGGCTTGACACTTAGAGTTTCTCGTTTGGAGCATCTGGTGACCAGCTACAGAGAGAGAGAGAGAATGTGACCGTGATTGATGGAGCCTGCATTGCGTAGAGAAGGACTCCAGTCCCAAATTGTTTACTTTGCAATGGAATGACAGAAATGACTTTTGCAAGAATCGGAGTTTGTTTACTTGGTGTTGTTTTTCTAGAGACGGTCTTGCCGTGTAGCCCTCCTGCCTCAGTGTCCTGAGTACTAGGATCATTTGTAGGCCTGAGCTACCACACTTAGCTGGACATTTTTGTTTTTTGTTTTTCGAGACAGGATTTCTCTGTAGCTTTGGAGCCTATCCTGGAACTAGCTCTCGTAGACCAGGCTGGCCTCGAACTCGCAGAGATCCTCCTGCCTCTGCCTCCTGAATGCTGGGATTAAAGGCGTGCGCCACCACTGCCCGCCCTGGATAGACATTTTTTAAAGGACTTTAAAAAGTAATTTATCATTATTGCAGAAAATTCCTTGTAGTGGGAGCTGGAACCTTAAAACTTTATTCTTTATTTCTCATCTCACCGCAGGAGTTACAGAGTTACTCACGGTGTGTACACCTGTCTTGGTGTGCGTGTGAGCACGCATCCGTCTGGATTGCTGACTGCAGTGTGCAGCTCTTGGGCATCTGTGTAGTTAAACTTGTCAGTCTCTTTTTAAACACGGTGCTTTGTTTAAGCCGGCTCTGGACTTGCCATTTTAAAAATTAGTCTTCACATGGCAACAAGTATGTTTCATGATACTAAAGCAGAACTTGAAAGTCCCCGAGATATTTTGCGTGTCTGCTTTTGCTTGTCTATAAAATTATTGGGAGTATTTCTGATTGAGTGAATGAGACATTACCAATTTATAAGTCCCTTTAAGGTGTAGAAGCCTGAGGGTAATTAGATAGCAGTGAGTTAATATACAGGACTTTTCTTTTAATTTGGATTATTTTAGTAACCTTTGATAGCTAACTGAAAAACAAAATAGGAAGTACCTGTAGAGATTCCAGGTGACCACTGGCCATTTGGGTGACTGGAAGTTTGATGAGAGCGTCGTGAGTCACTATCTGTTGACTATATTTAGATAGTGAGGTCGTCATCAGTTGTTCCCATGCTCATCCGAGTCCTATGGTGTTTGTTCTCCCTGGACGTCATTGTACTGAAGTAATACACAGGCTCCCAGACTTGCGGGGAAGCCCTGTTGATGGCTCTGTTGTCCACTTCTGGGAGTTAGTGGGTTCACGTGGCTGTTTAGCCACAGCGCAGAGTGGTTGAATCATAGGAACTTAACTTTGTTAACAAGTGGCCTTTCTCACTTGGATGCTGTATTTCCAGCATTTCTTCTGCCGTGAGCTCTTTTCAAGTCCCGAGATTGGCTCAGGATGGAAACTCCAGTTAACCTCAGCTCTACCACCTGCCCTTTTCTGAAGAGACTGCTTAATTGAATGTTTCCTCTCCACCTCACTGAGTCATTTGAAATCACACAGATTTGCCCATTTCTGGTTCTGCCTCTGTCCAGTCCAGACCTGCATCTCAAACCCTTAGAGTAGAGAGGACACCCTGCGCTGGCCTGTGAGCCGGTCCTCAGGCCTGTAAAGGTTCGTGGGCTTTGTGTGCTTTCCAGCCCTAGATCCTCACTATGTGCAGCAGCTGAGTCTCCGGTTTCCACGAGAAGTCCCCCCCCCCCACATGTATTAGACTGTAATAGATTCTTAACACTGTCAGGCTCCACAGTGATGCCCAGAAGCCCCCGTGCTGCCTGAGCATCTGCATGAGCCAGCCATGGTGTTCCTCTCCACCCCAGATATTGCTCTGTATTTTGCCCTGTTTCTGTGGCTCGGTGTGATTTCTTCTGCCCCCTCCCAACACTGAACATTGGAAAGTGCTACTCTGGATGACTGGAATGTCACCTGGGTCAGGATTCTTTTTAGCTGTCCATTCTTTGATACAGCACATGCTATGGATGTGGAGACTCAAAATGATCGTGAAAGAAATTTCTCCTTGTCTCACTAAACCACCAAATATCATTTTCTAATACATTTAGAAAGTTAAACTCAGGAAAATTTGGGGAGGAGGTGTGGTTTTTAATTTTTATAAGTTCTCTCTCTCTCTCTCTCTCTCTCTCTCTCTCTCTCTCTCTCTCTCTCTCTGTGTGTGTGTGTGTGTGTGGTTGTGAGTGTTAGTTTGGCCAGTGTATGATGTCAGTTGACTCCTCCCAGTCCCCAGGACTTTCTAGGATTTTAATATGTAAGAGATACTTGTTTTTTAACTCTGTTTTTAACTCTGCTTTCTTCTTGTGAGGGTGACTGCCATTTCCCCGACTGCATAGATCTAACACTCCCCTTCCTCCCTCTGAGCTCAGACACTGCTGGGCTGGCTCACTGATAGTGATGCCTTGTGTCTTGTTCCTGGACTGTCATTATTACTAAATGACAGAGGAATCAAGAGGAGAGGATGGTTTGAGTCTCAGTTCTTCAGCTACTGGGGCAAGTTAATCTTCCCGTGGCTTTGTTTCCTCATCTGTGAAATGACAACTTTGCTAGTACTCACTGTGTGCTTATTCATTAAATTAAACAAGTTAATATTCTTGTCAAGTGCTTATAGATGAACCTGGCACCTACTAACCCCCTTGGGCTTGAGCTGCTCCTCCTGCCTTACAGATGTGCCATCATCAAGCAGAGATTTTCTTTGGTAGTGCGGGCAATACAGAGGGCACACTCCCTGCTTCCATCCTTAGTTATGTGAACCTGGCGCCTAGTAAGTGCGTAGTAAATATGTATTCTGTGCGAAGATTTTTCTTTGCTAACGTGCATTATAAAGCTGAGCTCTGCTTGTAAATACACGGAATAAAAAGGTTAAACCCAGCCAAGCATGGTGGCACAGGCCTTTAATCCCAGCACTTGGGAGGCAGGTGGATCTCTGTGAGTTTGAGGCCAGCCTGGTCCAATAGTGAGTTCCAGACCAGCCAGTGCTACCTGCTGAGAACTTGTCTCACCCCCCCACCCCCACCCCCACAACAAAACAACAATAACAAAACAACAGTAACAACAACAGCAAAACCCCTAAACAACTCCATTTCCAAACCAAAAATATTAAACTTTTTAAGTTCTGCCCTTTCAGCCTTGTCCTGTTCGTGTGGCCAGCTCCGCTCAGTTCAACTTCCACTTCCCAATTCTGTTTGTCACAGTTTCTCCCTTAATCCTTTCTTTTGTTTCTCTCAGCACAGCATCTTAGATGTGGCCAGTGTGCACTTTGTCAGTCTCACCAAGGCGTCGTCGCCATCTAGTGGTCACATGTGAAATGCAGCCACCTCCGTGAGGTGCTCAGAGGAGGACAAGAACCCGTTCTCCCAAATTCCCAGCTTTTCCTTGCTGGTGTGGCTCCTGGGAAATGATTGGAAGAAAATGTGGATGCTTCAGGCTTTAGAGATCACTGGGCTACGGTTTAGTATAAAACTTGTTCTACTGTTTTGAGTGATAAACTCAGAGAATTAAAGTCTTCCAGAGCAATGTACACACGCGCCCTGCAAACCCAGTCGGAGTTGTGTCTTACAGTCCTAAAATACTTCCCCCGAGCCATGGAACTTTTTTATGTGTAAAGTTTAAAAATGTTTCATTTGAGATGAGAGATTTAAAAAGTTAATTCTGCTGGGGCCAGCAAGATGACTTACCTGGTAAAGGTGCTTGCTGCCAGAGTTGAGTCTCTAGAACCCAGCACAGTCGAAGAAAGAACTGATCTCTTGAAAGTTGTCCTGTGAGCTCCATATATGGCCATGGTGTTTTCATGCTCACCTCCCAAATAAATGTAAAGTAAAAGTTTTAAAAAAAAGGGACTACCTTTTTTTTTTTTTTAAATCTATAGCAAGCTCCGCCTTTCATTGCCCTTTGTAAATAGGTGGCTACACTTGCGTTTTTGTTCCTGTGTGTGTCCCCTTGGGCTACCTCACGCGATCAAGATGTTCACCCGAGAGGAGCGACAACAAGGGACCACGCACAGCTCCATTTCTGATGATCCTCATCCTGGTGCTGGTCGTACTTCATTCGATATTTTCTTTTCCGTTTGTCCTCAGATCTTATTGATAATTTCAGGATCTGTGCCCCCATTTCTCCAGTGACACTGTATCTAGTGGATACTTCCTTCCACGGTGTTATTACCCCCCTCCCCCAGACAAGGTTTCTAGTACCGTCCTGGCTGTCCTGGAACTTGCTATGTAGACCAGACTGGCCTTGACCTCACAGAGATCCACCTGCCTCTGCCTCTCAAGTGTTGTGAAAAGATGTGCACCACTGCCTGGCCCACGGTTGCTTTTTGTTACTTGATTTTAACTTGGAGATCATTTACCGGGCTGAGGGCTTCCGTGTGTTCTCGCAGACACATCAAACAACCCCATCAGCTGTTTCTCAAGCAGACACTGAGTAGTGACAGAAATAGAAGACAACACTTGATCTTGACTGCCCTAAATTGATAACACAACATATAGTAAGTGTTCAGTAAATGTGTGTTTTCTCATAAAACCTTATTTTGCTAAGGTGTGTAAGAATAATTAATAATTCATAAGTTTGCCCCTGTGCCTGGGGCAACCATATTATCACTTTGCTTTCTGATACTCTTCTGAGAATCAACCAACAGTTGATTCCGCATCTAGGATTCTGATTTCTTATTCACAATGCCCTGAACCCATTTTTACCTACCATTGGGGAATGCTTGGTGGGTAAGAGGGTCTCAGGAAATGGCAGACTTCTTAAAGAGACCACCTTTACCCCTTTCACTTGGATACACTGTTTATTTACAGTGAATGTCTTTATCTCATAGTAGCTTTGCCCTTGGAAACATTTTATCACCCCAGTTTCTACTACATAGAATTTAGAAGCAATAAAATGATCTTTTAAACCTTTGGTTAGGCCTTCTGTTCTTGGAGGTGAACAAAAAAAATTTAGAACTGGAAAGGACATTTGCAAGTCTAGTTTTGTGTGCCTGAGGTTGGTGACCATTCTCCTTAAACTTGGATGGGAACAATCCACCATTACCATTACCAGCTACTTCGTTTGTGGCGTACCTTCAGCCATTGGGGAGCTAGCTGCCTGATGAAAGATTGCTGTCTTCAGGTTGGGTGTGACTGCGCCCATCTCGGGAGGAGCCTCAGAGCTGGTGGGCCCTATGCCCTGTGCTGCTGCTGATTGCTCTCCTCCTTCAGGAGTGACCCCAGGGCTTGGAAAGGTTGCTACACTTTTTCAGCCTTCAGATTCCAAAACAAGGCAGAGGGGGGGGGATTCCTAGGTAGCTTTGTTTGGAATGTTGCAGACTCCTGTGGATAGAAGTTTGCTTCTATTTCTTGCATTGTTTTCTAATGAGATCAACGAGAAGTTGCCTTGAATTCCAACAGGGACAATAGTCAGGTCTTCTACATTTGTCCTTTAAGTGCCTGACAAGGCCAGTAACAGTTTGTCAGAGGGCCACCGGAGACTCGAAGTCTGCTTCTATCACTGTGTCCAACAGCAAAATAGTCTTCTTGTCTGGGGTGCTGTAAGAAGGCTACTGAACTTAATACCCACGAAGTCATTGCTGAAGGTTTGATGCTCCTTAGGCATTCAAGGTGAGCTATTTCTTATAGAAAATGCAAACAGAATCATCAAATCAAGTGTGTTTATTTCAAGGGCGGCTAATATAAAAAGCATTTTCATAAAAAGCACCACTGAGCTGAGTGAACATGGGTTCATCTGCATGCCCTGCCTTTGGGGAAGCCTGCTCTCCGCAGGTGCCTGGAGGCCCGTTAGAGAGGGAAGTATGGACCTTGGTACCCATCTGTAAATTGGAGTAGTGCCAGTCTAGCAGGCATGCCAAGGGAATCAGCAATAATATTTCTAAGATGGCCAACAGAAGCCTGTCGAAGGCATCCGGCAAGTGAGTGCTTGAGTTTTTCTCCTCCCACATTGCTGTGGGGCACTGGGAATTTCTGTCTCCCAGTCCTTCCTGCAGCCCCTACGAAGGGGAGGTTTGCCATATCTATTGGTTTAACTCTCAGAAGTGAGGGCTGGGGAGATGGCTTAGTGGTTAAGAACACTAGGATTAGAACCCAGGTTCAACTCCCAGCACCCACATGACAGCTTTATAACTATCTGTAACTCTAGCTATGGGGGTCCAATGCCTTCTGACTTCCTTAGCTTGAACTCTGAAGTGTTACAAAATCGAGAACGTGAATCCATTCCCTCAGCTTTCAGAAAGTTTCCGCTTTCAGAGCATTTTGGATTTTCATATTAGGGCCAGTCAGCTGACACAGATGTTCCTGAGTCCAAACATCTCCATCTCGGAAACACTTGTAGTTCCACCATTTCAGATACTGTGAAACAGTAATAGGAAGTTTGTGTTCGGCACCAAATTATAGGATCTGAGCTAAAAAAAAAAAAAGTCTTTGCGCTGCTGAATAGCCAAGGGACTTTTAGTGTGCCTCCAGTGTTCAGTTCAAAGTGATGGAGACAGTCCTCTGGAAGGTGGGGGCAGGTGGCAGCCTGCTCAGATGCAGGGGAAGGTGGGCGTGAGAACCAAGTACATTGGCGGGAGTTGAGTGATGGGTGGATAATGGGGAACTTGAAAGCTTTTGGAGCATTGTGAATAGAGAGGCACAAGAGCTTTCCTGCCATGGGACTCCAGTGCTGGAGACGGGTGCTGTGCAGACAGGGAGGCAGGGAGCTTAGGGCCAGGGAGGGACATGTCATCTTAGACACAGGATCCAAGAAGCAAGAACTCACTGCGTAGTGACCTGGTTCTGTGGCGTGGGAGTGAGTGATGAGTTCCTTCCTTCCTTTGTTGGGGAGGGGGTTGTGTTCCTGGAGGAGCTAGTGAGGTGTGACCCTGGGTCAAGAGTAGGGGACTGTATAGAATGCGGCCCTAGAGTGCCTCTGGGTTGGCTTGGGGTCTGGGGTCAGCAGCACAGAGCAGGCCCTTAAGGAAGCACCTTTGGGCACAGGATAGTGGGAGAAAGCCTTTTGGAGACTGCAGAATTTACCTTTCTGATTAAAACCGGCCTTCAGGAAAGTGGTGAGGTCATGGTTAAACATGCTGCTTTTTTTCCAAAAATAAACGTCCCAGCTTTCCAGGCAGGCCCTCCTGTAGTTAGTTGCTGGGTGCCCTTTTCTGAGTTTGAGGGCAACCCAGGCCAAAAAGGACTCTTGCTTCCTTCAAAGCATGGTTAAGTGAACCCCAGGCTGGCCCTTCACTGTGGCTGAGGCAAGGAAGAATCCCCTGCTCTCCTGTCGTGACAGCCAACATGGTAGGATGGTTTCCAGCCCTTGCTGTGTGAGCCAAGAGGAGTGATTTGTTTAAATGGGGATGCCAGCCTTGTGTCCCGGCCTGGCTTGCTACTGGCACTTTTTTAACACGTACTCCTTTATGATTTTAAACGGATTGGGCACATTGGGATTGTTGATGAGAAGCAATTGCAGGGCCTTAGCCCAGATCAGAGCTACCAGCTGCCTGCTCCGCAGCTGGAATTGTTGGTTTTCACTCACATCTAGAGTGTAAGAAAGCGGTGATATGCGTGAGGCGCCCTAGGGAGGTGGTGTCCTTTGGTTTGTGGGCCTTTGCATGTGGGGATTTTAGTGAATTCTGAAATTTAGGTCGCTGAGTGACTCAGTTCCTCCCCAGACCCCAAGTTTAACAAAGTTGGTTTGACTGTTTTGGCCCTTTCCTGCCTACTTCTGTGCCTCCCCCCCCCCCCCCCCCCGCCGAAATCTTGCTTGGTGGATTTGATTCAAGCCTGACCTTAGAATGAGAGCCCCGAGAGCTAGAATCCTGATGATAAACTGTGTCCGGTTCACCCTGCTGCTCTCCTTTCTTCATCTAGAAAACGAAACAGCGATGCCCACTTGGTAGGTTTCTTACAAGGACTTTGAGAATGATGGTGGACAAAGCTTTTGAACTCTGCCTGCCATAGATACCAGGCGGTGGTTGGTGGTGTTCTTCAGGGTAGATGGAATATACAGTAGAGGTGTGAGAAAAGGGGACAGCACTTTCCTGGGTGTGCACTGCCGATTTTACACCCTGCCAGGGGACAGTAGCCTCCCTCCCCCCTCTCCTTCCCCCTCTTCCTCTCCCTCCCTCCCTCTCTCCCTCCCTCCCTCCCCCATCATGTTCCTGCGTTTGGGGGAAGGATTGAGGCATTTTCTTCCAGAAGACAGATTCGGATTCCAATACCCTTTAAAGAAGGCTCATGTACCCTGCCCAAGGGGTTGAATGACAGAAATGAATGATTGATGTGTTATGGTATGTGCGGAGTCCTGTGTCCCTGAGCGCTTTCTCTTTTCCAAGGACGGGACCGTAGTTGGAGGTCATACAGCTTCTGTGATAAGAGGCAGATCAAGGGGCCGAGTGTGGTGGTGCACACCTTTAACCCCGGCACATAGGAGGCCAAAGCAGATGTGTTTCTGTGCATTTGAGGCTACCTTGAGCTCTGAAGGAAGACCCCGGTTTGTTGTTGTTGTTGGTTTTTTTTTTTTTTTTAAGCCAAGTCAAGGGTATGAGAGTGGGGTGGGGTTTATGTTCCCAACCAGGTTTAGGATACAGGGTCTTAAATGCAAGGATCTATATTTGCAGGTGACTAGTTAGATAGGCCGAAGTTAAGAGTGGGGCAGGTTGAAACCCTTTGGTTTTTGTAGATCAGGGGCTTGCCACAGGGATAGTTCCCAGAGATGAAGAAGGAGAAAGCTTCAGTGGGACTCTGACCCATTGTACCTAGTAAATAAGTTCTTGCAAGACAGCCTTCCTTGAAGACAGGGCAGGGGCTTGCCTCCTGTTCTGCTCCTGGTTTCCTCAGAGCCCCTTTCCCCAAGACCTGCATTTAAGCCTAGGCCTGCTTCAGTATGTTTTAAGTGGGCTTAGATGCATTTGCTAGGTGTTTCCAAAAAATTATGATTTGAATCTGGACCACTCACTTCACAGATCAGTCAGTAATGGTGCTATTTACTTTTGTAACCAAACATCTCTTAGAAGGTGGAGTGATGCCTTGAATTCCGTAAGCCCCTGAAAAGACGTTAGATACCACTAATCATCGATGAACTGAGGTCAGAGTCCCAGTTGGTCCCAGTTCATACCTCTTACTACAACGCTGACGGGAAACCAGACAGTAGTAGCAGGCATAAGCGAAGACATGGAGAGATGGGGGCTGTGTGTCTTGGCCGTGTAAATGCCGGAATGAGAATGTGGTATGGGTTCCTCCAAAGTTAGTCCTGAGTTGTGTGTGATCCAACTGTTGTACTTTCGAGTCTGTTGCCCAGAGTGAAAAGCGGGGCCTTGAACAGCCCTTTGTATACCAGTATGCGTATTGGTGAATGAGTTTGAAAAGTCAAGGTGGAAGCAAACCAAGGACCCGCCAGTGCCGGTTGAATGCACAGAATGTGATGTGTACAATGGAATGTTGTTGAGACTTAGGAGGAGGGTCTGTTAAGGGCTGCGGGGAGGATGAGTGTGGAACATGGTGTATGACGTGAAACTTGAGTTGTGTATATTTCATTATATTTTTAAGAAGAAAAGCTGTCCATCTAATTGAATAGTGAGAACGTACCAGGTGGACCGTGGGAGAGACATTCCAGACCAGTGTCCCGTGAGGCCTCATTAGAGACACAGGGGCAGCTCCTGGGAGCCAAGTCTCACAGGGCAGGGTCTGCCTTCCATAGCTAGTCACAGTATTGCAGGCCCTTTGCCTCTCACGGAAGCCGAGTCCAGAGTCAACTGCTCATGCCGCTGCCGTCGTCACACATGAAATTTATTGCTAATCAGCCATGTGACGTGTAATTGCTTTTTCATTTTCTCATTTTTCCAGAAGAGAGACTTGTTTAGGTATTCGGGTCCCTCCTTGATTATACTGGAAGTTTTTCATTTGCTTTGACAGCTCAATTTTTTTTTTTTTTTTATTGCAAATGGACTACCCCATCATGTGGGGAGATGAAAGGAAGAGATTGGCTACTGGTGTCAGGAATTCAGGTGTCTTGGAAGTTGAAGCTGGCCAGAGGCTTTCCTTCAAAGGTGAACCCAAAGCACTTTCAGGGCCCGTACTGTTTGAGGTCACAGGACATTGCCTCAACACCTCTCCAGAATGTACTCTCTGGGGCCAGCCCTTTGGACGTGGTTGTCTTAATCTAGTTTAACAAGGCGCAGGACTCAGGCCTGGACCTGCTGAATTCCAGACAAGACTGAGAGAGGTAGTCGAGCCTGTCTGGCAGCGAAAGAGCTTCCTCCACCCCACTGACCCACCACAGCTCCTCTTGGTCTGATCCACGGGAAGAACCCGTGCCCTGTCCGCAATCTAGACAAGCATTTCCCCGAATGTGGAAAGCAAACCCGAGTTTGCTTCTTGCTTTCCTCTGGCCCTCTCCAAACTGTCAAGCCTGTCTGTGTGCATGTCTGCATCGCCTGGCCATTCTCCAGGAAGCCAGCCCTTCTCTGGCCAGGTGATGGGCTCCTGCAGGGCAGTGGAGATACCTTGGTCAGCTCTGGCCGCCGTCGCAAGCTAGAGAAGCGGAGTGACTCCAACAGACACCTCTCAGAAGTTTACCTCTCGAAGCTCCATGTCCAGTATCAAGAGTGTCAACCAGTTCAGTTTCTGGCAAGGGCTGATTTTTTTTGCTTTCTCCAATAACAAATATCTTTTTGCTGTGTTTTCATGTGGCACAGAGAGCAAAGGTCTCTTTTTCTTCAACTAAAGACACGGATCCCTTCATGACCTCATTCAAGCCTAATCTTGTTCCAAAGGGTCTACCTTCCAATACCATCCCCCTGGGACGTGGAACTTCAAACTGATTTTCATCCAGTCCATAATAATAAAGGGATGTGCTATAGTTAAGGATTTTCAAGGTCATGATTCTATTTATGTTTGTTTTTGCCAAGGCTGATAGTCGGTTACAGATTAATTGTAAGACTTAAGTGAAATTGGGTACCAATTGTATATCGAACCCTTTAAATCCATAGGCTCACATTCATGAATTCAGCCAGGCATAGATCAGAAGTATTTGGGGGTGGGTGGGAAGAAGTGTGCCGTGTTGAGCCTGGAACTTTGTTTCTTGTTCTCTAAGAGACACATTGTAATATCTGTTTGTAGCAGGTGCTGCCAATCTTGAGGTGGTTGAGAGGATGTGGGGAGAACTGAGATCGGCAAATAAGTTTGTGTAAGGGACTTCTGAGAGTGAGGTATTTGTATGGGGGAATCCCAGAATCAGCCTTTGTGCTGGGGGACCACTTTATGTGTTTTCAGGATCACAGTGAACAGCCATATTTTTTTTGTTTTGTTTTTAAGTAGATGCCCTTTGAGAGGCACCCCCTTATTGGGAAACTACACACGACTCCATCTCCCACTTCAGAACAGATAAGTCGCTTATTTTAAACTCTGCAGGAGCTACCCAGAGGGCCATTATGCTCCCTGGGAGTTGTAACTTGAAAACCCAGTTCCATGTTAACTCTCTAGCTTGGTGAGTCTGCTCTTATCTGACCTGTGGAATCAGGTCAGAAGTGGCTCCTCCTGATCCTGCCTCGGGGGGTCTGCTTTGCGGAGCCGCCACCAGCACCCGTGGGTTTGCACCGGTTGCGGCAGCACGCAGGCCTGCCACTGCTCCCCCTGCTCCCCCTTCAGAGCCCATGAAACAGCGCTGCTTCTCCTCCAGCAGATCCAGAAGGCTGGGGCGGCGGCTGCTAATTGTTTATAAGCATTAACTGTTTACCAGTCATACTTGCTATTTTGAATCTGACCCTGCTATTATGTTGTTTGTTTCTCTTCACAGCTGAGCCGTAAACTGGGTAGATTTGGTGAGTCACTGGCGGGATGGTAAAACCAGTATCGATCAAGCCGCCCTGCTCATCCTGAGAGCCATTTAGAAAGGGAGATGAAACAGTCTTCAGGGTTTCTTCAGTTGGCCTTCAATCCCAGAGTCTTTGTGCTCAGGCCGGGCTGTCTGTATCTCCGAATCCCCCCCAGGAGCCCAAGGGCATTTGGCTTGCTCCTTGGAAGCCTTGCTCTGTTAAAAGAAGGGGAGAGCAGCCCCTGAGAGAGTTTCTCTTCATCTTTGTTCTCCAGATTCCATCCTGATTACCGACTACTGCTTTCAGGAGCCATGCACAGTTATTTGTGGGGAGTCTGACTCCCCCCCCCCCCCCCAAGCCCAGGCTTTGAATTCCTGGGATGTTGAAGGTTGATTAGAGTTGCCTGGGGGGACAGATGTGCTTGCTGCTGTGGGTTCTTTGAGGCTGGAGTATAGTGAACCGTTGAGCATTAGAGAGGTAGTCAGGGGGTGTGAGGCAGGAGGACACTGATTGGGACCCTCTGTTTCTGGACCCTTTTTTGGGGGGTGGGGTGTAGGCTGTCTCAGGTACCCTGGAGGAGATCTGACTTATTTCAGTGGGCCTTGCAAAGGCTGCTCTTCATTGCTCTTAGACTTGACCGTGTTGTTTGGGACAGGTTGTCTCCGGATGCCTGGAAAAAGGCCCCTCAATGACTTTATATTCTCTTGTGCTTTGCTCCTGGGTCAGCAAACATTTTTTAAACTTGTCCTCTTAACATCGCCTGCTCAGACAGCTGTGTGTTTGATCCCTGTAGAAAGCAACTGTGTTATAAATTTCAGTGCCTTCCCGGTAGGAGTGTCCCCCACTCCTCACACCCCCACTTACCCCGTGTCCCCCTGTTGCCACCTCCCCGCACCTTCCCCCACACCCCTCCCCATACCCTACCCAGGAAGAAGTTCCCACTTGAGTTTCTGTCACTGTTTGTGGAAGCTCAGGAAGGCACCCTCATTCCCTTAATGCGAAACAGACCTACCCACACCAGTGTCCCTACCAGGTTTGTTGGGTGTAGTTTTGGTGGATGGAGTCCTGCCCCTGCCTGTTCCTTTGAGGCAGGTGGGCTAGAGTAAGAACCCTGTCGCAAGGTGTCGAAGTGTTCCTGCATGCGGTCTCCCATGCTTTTGCCCCTTACCTTTGGCCAGAGGTAGTGTTTCCCAGGAACAAATGATGGTTGTTTTCAGACAGAACAGGGGACCTTTGGAGATGTGAAGTGCTTAGGGTTCTCAGTGCATTCCAGGGTCAACTTTGCAGAGGAATGACCAAGCTGAAGTGTGAGGGAACAGACTTGTGTGTGGAAAGTTCTCAGCCCCCCCCCCCCAACAGAACAGGAAACAAAACCCCATTTGTGGAGAGCAGGTTCCAGCCGAGCCTTTAATTATGGGGGTGACATTTGTATTTTGGTAGGGGCATGGAGCCAGAGGCTGGGGGCTTACTAGCTGTCTCATTTTCTCTGGCTCTGTTCTCTCAAGTCTCAGCTCTTTTAAGATTTGAAAAAATAATGCAGAATGCCTAAGATTTTTTAAATTCCTGGCTTTGGAGACTTGACTACATAAAAGGACCAGGGTTTTCTGGCTGGCCATTTGAGGATCTGCAGTTTCTCACTTCCTGATTCATAGCTTCCAGGGTTTGTAATGCCTGCAGACTTTCCCCTTCCAGTTTAAAAGCAGCCATTGACTGAAAAATAAATAGCAAAATCTCTGTCCAGAAATTCTACTTCCTGTTGTCATTGCTCTCTGACAAATAGCTTTGCCAGTTCGGGCTCTTGTTTGGGCTTTTTCAAAGGAATTCCTGAACTCTTTCTGTTTGGATAAGCTGTACGGAGGCGATAAGTTAAAAGAGCCCCGGCTTAATCAGCAGAGTGCAGAGGCTGCATTTTAGGGTCTGCTTTGGCTTTCCAGCGAGCCTGTGAACGCGATACAAGCAGCAGCCATCTGCACAGTTGGGGCAAACTGGCGTTTCTCACACAGTACCAGTTGTTTTCTCCATAGTGTTTAGCATTAATTCATAAAAGGTATGTTTAGACACAGATTTCCTCTTGTGACCATAGAGGAGTTGGGAATATTCTTGGTACAACAAAGGAGAAAGATCCAAAGAAGTCCAGCCAGCATCTGAATAGCAGTCGTCACATTTTCCCACCGTGGATGAGAGTTCAGATCAGCAAACTCCTGCAAGTTCCGATGCTTCCTTGCTACAGTTTATTTAAACAGTTTGAAGATCCTAGGCTTCTTTTTGCTGAATTGACTAACATTTTGGGAAAGATAAAACCTTTCAGGTTTTGCACGGTGATGCATTGGTCCTTCAGGTGCCTGTGACTTGTTTTATCTGTGGTGATTGGACACCCCTACTCTCTGCAGGTGCATAAGCAGTTGGAGCTGTGTATCTGGTGGCACTTACCAGAGACCTGGTGCAGCTAACACGTATTTCTGGGTGGGTTCTAGTCTTCAGTGTCTACTCCACAGCAAAGTAAAGACTTGGGTATTAGCTGGGAGTGTCATAAAGAGCCTTAGCCATCCTTCCCTGAGGTTACTGTGGGGTCCTTTTGGAGCACACCTGGCTTTATACTGTGTGATTAATTGATATCATGGTATATCAGTTGTACTGTGTGTATCACTGTATGGTTAATTGATATACTGCCTTGCATACAATTTTGCAAGTATATGTAAGAGGCTATATCATTAAATACTGTGTGGCTAATTGAAATACTGCTGTATTGACTATACTGTGTGTGTCATTATAATATGTGGTTAATTAATACCCTGGCCAAACAGCCTTGTTCTGGAGGGCTCTTGTTTCTGCTCTCTCAGGGGCAGATAAGAGGTTGTTGTAAAATAAATGGGTGATGATCTTCCTTTTTTTCTTTTCTTTTTTGTTTTGTTTTGTTTTGTTTTTCTCATCTGCCCTTTTAGGAGAGCGACAGGTCTTTTGTTACTGCCTTCTGGAGGTTCTTTCCAGAATAGAAAATGGGAAAAAATTATAAAAGATCCTGGGTGGTGACTTTGGTAGCGGAAGGACCGTTAACTGTAAGCAGCCTTTACAGCGCTCACCTTTGGAAAACAACCTTCTGCATGGTGAATGGAGTGATGGCCGTAGATTCTGGATGCTGGGTTCATATTTTATAAAACGGCCACTCCCTGCTGTGCTTTTGGCTAACAAAATGTTTCCAATATCTGCCTGTGGCACAGAGTTCTTAGGCTCTGAGGGCCCTGAATTGCAGATAGCTGGGACCTGCGAAAGCTGCATCCATTCTGTGGTGGGCTGACAGGTAGACACTACATCAGCATTCCTGGTGTTCTGCCTGAGGCGATCATATTTTCATTTTCCTTTTTCTCTCTCTTGAAATCTCATAAAAATCTTTTCCTCTTCATTCAGTAAATTTTCCATAGTACTCAAAATTCTTGGAAAAACCATTTGGGAAAAGTAGCGAAGGCTTTATTCAAAGTGTTTGATGGACAGGGTGACTCCGGTGGTTCCTGGGATGGTATTTGGTGCTATCTTTAGAAAGTAGAAAATTGGTGTGCTCAGAAATGTTACCAATCTAGTCTTAGGTCTTTGAAGAGTGGACTTAAAGAATTTGTAAAGGGGATCTGATTGTCATGTTGAAAAGTTTATTATCAGACCATATTGAGAAATGCTGGGCAGGTAAAACTGCAGTGGTCATAATTACTTGAACTGGAAGGGCTGTTGAGATGGTTCAACAGGTAAAGGTGTTTGGCACTAAACCTGTTTGATCCCCAGGACCCACACTCCAGAAGCAAGTTGTACAAATTGCACCTGCTGTGATACATACATCCACATACTACATACATGCACCTTAATACACATAATAAAAATGTAAACTGGGTCCCAGAAAAGCAAGAAGTGTTGATTGTAAGAAGACGGGGGAGCGGTTGTTCATTGTAAGGAGGTGGGGGCACAATGATTCCTGACACATGGTAGATGCTCTGTAAATGTAAGCTAAGACGTGGATATCCTGAGCATTCTCCGGCCACAGACTGGATGACAAAGCTGATTCCTTCTGGCACCCGTGTACCCACAGACAGCCCAGTGTTCACAGCTCTGACCTTGGCTTCCACCACTGTGCCTGCACACAGCACCTTAGTAGTTTCACACGTGACCTGTCTAGAGATAATGCATAGCGTGATGAGCGTCAAGCCTTTAATTAGGTGCAAATTTGTCCTCCACCTTCTGCACAATTATTATGTTTTATGCTCCCCCCCAGATTATAATAGCACTGGATGGTTACTGAGAAAAAAGTGAGAAAAACATAGTTAGGTTAAAAAAGGAAAATAAAACTTATCTTTAATCAACCAAGAGATAGATAGCTTCACCATTGTTATTTTCTGTTGTATTTTCCTAAAGGGCTCCGGTGCTCCAATGTGTGTATGTTTATTCATATATTTTAAATTGCATTACCTTGTATATACCGGGTTATTTATTAGCACTTTGCCATTTATCAGCACATTGTATATTTCTGTCTTACGTCATTTATGCTATTATATGGTAGTTTAAGGAAATTATTAAAATTAGTCTCATAAAATGATTCTATAAGCTGCAAAACTGAAACATTTAACACTTTGCACTAAAGCTACTGTAAAGAAGTCTGTGTACTACAGTGGATGTGCTGCGCTGGTTAGTTCTTTGAGAGAAACGTGTAACTCGGTTTCTTAGCAGGGATTCTAAGATTTTATGGGGAGAGAAGAGGGGGAAGAAGTTGTTTGAGTGAACCAGCAATCGATCATTGATAAATATTGCCAGAATAATTTCCAGGAAGCTGCAGATTTCAGCTTCAGAAGCTGTGCCCGTCATCTGTCTTGAATGCTAAGAAGAACCTCACAGTTTGAGCATTAAAGAAGTTGTATCCCCATGTTTACATTTTTTTTTTAAAAAATTGCTAGTAGCATCTTCATCCCTCAGTTTCCATGTTTTGCTTACATTAAAACAGTTACACTTGCTGACCAGCGCTTCCTTTGAATCTAGAAACCTCAGCCTGTTTCCTCTTACCTCCTAATTCAGGACGTGTTTAATAATTGGTACTTCTGTGTAAGGTCCACGTTCATGTCAGAATCAGTTAAGTTTAATCAAGTGTACATCTCATTTGTTCTCTCTTTCCCCCTTTAATGTTTAATACTTCCAAAACTTACTTCATATTTCAGTGATGAGGGATGTCTACCCCTGACGATTTCACTTTGCCCTCGGGTTGCGTTGCCATGCTTTCGTCACTGACTTTTCTGGTGTCTTGCACGTTAGCGATACTCGGAAGGTTCTACCGCTGGCACAGCCCTGTAGTCTCCTTACACCTGTTACAGCCTGAGGGACATTCGTGTCTGTGAACTTAGAGCATGAGTGTGCACACATGTTTTTATTTCTGTTTTTACAAGTCTTTCTCGCCTTGTCCCCCCAAATGGGAAAACCAAATAAACAAAACCCCAAATCCCAAACCAAGAAAAACTGGATTTTGACTATGTTGGTTAGTAAATCAGTTTTGGGGGAAACAACATTGCCAAATACTTGAGCTTTTCATGAATGTTATTTTTCTCCATTCATTCAGCTTTTATTTCTGATCAAGAAGGTCTTGTAATTTTCCTTCTGGTTATTTCTAGGTATTTGACACCTAGTTTGATTCCCTATTGTTTAATTTCTCTGATTACTGCTGCGTATCTGCTGAGAAAGCTATGGTATTTTGTTGATATATCTTGCAGCTACCTAATTCATTGATGGTTTCCCTTGTAATAGTTTTCCACTTGAGTCCCTGATTTCTCCTCTGCACAGAACCTCTGATGATCAACAAGAATACCTCTGCCTTCCGTTTTCCCAGTATGCAGTACCTCCTTATCTGCTTAAGGTCTCCCGATATTTAGGAATTGTCCTAGTTACTTTTCTCTTGATGTGATGACATCATGACCAAGGCAACTTACAAAAGAAAGGGTTTAATGGGGGCTTACAGTTTCAGAGGATGAGTCCATAGCCACCATGATGAAAGGCATGGGAGCAGGCAGGCAGGCAGGCATGAACTGGAACAACTGAGAGCTTATATCTTATCCGTGAAGGGAAGGGAGGCAGAGAAGAGAATGTGTGAGTTGGAATGACATGACTTCAAACCTCAAAGCCCACCCCCAGTGACACACACACACACACACACACACACACACACACACACACAAAGCCTCACCTCCTAATCTTTCCCAAACAGTTCCACCAACTGGGATCAAACATTTAAATATACGCCCCTATGTTGGACATTCTCATTCAGACTACCACAGGAATATGCTAACTATAAACCTTCTTAATAAAGGTTTAGTCCTCTAGGGGCTGAGTTTTCCCAAGTTAGAAAGGCTGGAGGGAAGCCATGTGTGGCCCCGGCAGTATGCTTTGTTCTGAGAGGGCATGGAGGACCCGACTCCTGCGTTCTGTATCTTTATTACTAGCGTTTGTCTCTGACTTTAGTTGTCACAAGATGGCCCACATACCTCCAGTCACCACAGTTGTATTTCAGGCAGGAAGAATCCAGAAGAAATTAAAAATAAAGGGCAGAAAGGCAGAACAGATTGTCAGCAAGCCCTGTTCCACCAGCTGTCTGTCCCTCTTTCTTATTGGCTAGTCCTAACTCACTGCTGTCTATCCCTCTTTCTCATTGGCTAGTCCTCACTCACTTGGCTACTGCAGGTGGCTGGCTGTGGCTTGAGCCTGCTGTGGAGGTAGATGGGCCCAATGAGGTATTGTTGCTTTGGTTTTTCCATCCAAAATGGTGTTAAATGCTGATTATGGGATATTTGTCTACCCCTTTCTTATATTAATGATGCCTCTCATATTTCTCGGTCTGTATGATATCCCTTGGTTTAAGGGGAGTTTTCATCATGTTGAAGAATTATCTGTCTAGTTTTCGTGGGTGATGTATTAGGGATGGCTGTGAATGTCCTCCCATGTCATTTAGACATCTCTTTGGAGTCAGATACTGTTACACTATTAGTGTGATGTAGAAATAGATCACCTGATGGTAATCCCATTGAAGATTTCTTGAGAAATGACTTGGGCTTGTAGTGGATAACTGTTTCAAAATCCTAATTAAATTTAGTTTGTTAAATGACAGATTTAGGTTTTTCTTTCTTATCTAATTTAAAGAAGGATGTGGCTTTATATTTCTCTTTATGTGCATTCTTTTCCAGATTTTGCTATCAGGTTTAGGCCAGCTTTGTAAGATGAATTAGTGGCTTTCCTTTTCAGCGTCTTTGCCATGGTTTATATAGTGTGACAATAAGCTGTCCTTTGTTAAAAGCTTAGAGGCAAATGCTTTAAAAACTGCCTAGTTCTGTGTCAGTTTCTTAAAATTTGTCTATGGGGATTTGTGTGCAGTTGGCTTTTCTGTTTTTCTAAACTGGTTTTCTGTTTAGTGTTTGGAATTGAAAAAATGTCACAAGTCAATTAAAAAGCTCAGTTATGTGTGGGGTTTTATGTTTTCCCTACCATGTATTTTTTTCTGCATTTTTCAGTTGGCTTTCTCTTTTATTCTTGGTTAGATCTGTCAGAGCTCTCCTTGCTTGGTGCGCCCATCTAGAGGATCGCATGGCACTTTACGGATAATGGGCAGGCTCTGTCTTGTCTTGGGTTTGCTCTGTTGTTCTGTTGACAGTGACTCGATGTTAGAGGCGGTATCTTTTCCGTGTACATCTGACTTGTTTCAGGCAACTCTTGAGTATAGCCCTGTTTACTTGTGTCTCTGCTCTGTCTTTGTACCAAGCTGTTTCCTTAGTTACCAGGAGTTTTTCATTGGCTATAATGTTGTGTGGTGGGTATTGGTAGTATAGGCCTTGATCTAAGGAGCTATCTGGAAAAGACGATGTTTGCATATGTGGGGTCATCCCAGGGGAGTTCCCTGAATAAACTTCCAAAATTCAGGTGGTGTTGTGATTGCTTGATTCATTGACCTCATAAGGCACTGCCCATGGTGCCTGAAACTCCATAACTACAGAGATCTGAAGCATCCCTGGGACTCTGGCCTGAGATAGTTGTCTCTGGTGGGTATCTTGAAGCCCTCTCAGGCCCCCTTGCTCCAATTTCAAACTTGGAAGTTCTGAGACATGTTACTTCCACATCTCCTTACTGTTAAAGGTCAGATTGACTAGTTTGAAATTTCTGTTGACTTCTTGTCCTTGAACCCACATTGCATGAATTAAGGGTCTTTTTTATGTACTTTGGATTCTTGTTTGGTATGGGGGGGCCACTAGGAGCTTATTGTTATTTAATGTAGGGAGGGAGGAAGGAGAGCTGTGATTTTGGTTAGCTCATATGAAATCTACCTTTAGTTGTGCATGTACATCTTTGAACTGTGAGGGGCCCTTCAGGTTTCTTTTGAATCTGCATCAGGTAGAGAGTGATGAGGGAGGAGGTTGTATCCTCCACGCACTCTGGTCATGGGGTAGTGTGAGTGGATGATTATCAGGGTAGATGGCTAGAGCAGGCCTGTACCTAGTCGAAACCCTCAAGAACTTGATATTGTTAGAAATGGTGAGTGATGATGATGTTTGAATTGACTGTGACTTGTATTTCTCCCGAGAAGAAGGACCAAGGAGTTCTAGGGAAGACAATCCCCACTATGAGTTTGCATAAAGTATTCTTGTTGATTGGCCCTGTGTCCATTAAGGCCCATGGAGACTCCACTGCCTACTGAAGAATTGAGGATCTCTCATCCGTACTAATTTAGTTTTTGATATAAGTGCATGGTGTATGCCCGCATGTGGATGTGATAAGAGGTGTCTTGTTCTATTACTATTTTTTGCCTTATTCCCGGAGGCAGGGTCTCTAACTGAACATGGAGCTAGGCTGGGGACGAGCAACCCCAGTTATTCATGTCTAGGGTTAAAGGCATGTGTGCCTACACTTGGCTTTTTACGTGGATTCTGAGGATCTCAGGTTCTCATGCTTGTACAGTATGCATTTTACTTGCTGAGCCATCTTCCTAGCCCAGATTATGTTTCGATGGAAAAAAAATTATCAGTTGTAATTAGAACACGCCCCCTCCCCTTTTAAAGGCTTGCTTCAGAAATGTTGCAGGTTTAATTTAAGAATTTGACTTTGTACCTAGATTCTCCTTAGGGACCCAGAAACTAGTATCATTCTTTGGGTTGCTTTTAAATTTATGCTTAATATCTTATTTAGGGCTCAAATGTCATAAATAGTTAAACTTGACTTTACTTGCTATACATTTCATTCTGAAGAGGCATGGAGTCAACAGTCTATTTTCCAGAATTGACAGATCCCTCTGTGCCGGTTAGTTTTTGTCAACCTACTTCCCTTTATCCCTCCCTCCCTCCCTCCCTCCCTCTCTCTCTCCCTCCCTCCCTCCCTCCCTCCCTTTTCTTAGCTCACCCTGTAGACCAGTTTGGCCTCAAACTCACAGAGATCTGCCTGCCTCTGCTTCCCAAGTACTGGGATTAAAGGTGTGCACCACCACCCCTGGGTGTGAGGTATTTACTTGATGGCTGATTGATTTGGGCTGATTGATACAGCTCATAGTGGGCAGTATCATCCCTGGGTAGGCAAGTCTGGGCTGAGCAAGCCAGTGTGTAGTGTTCCTCTATAGTTCCTGCTTCGGTACCTCCCTGACTTCCCTCAGTGATGGACTATTCCCCGAGAATGTAAGAGGAAATAAACCCTTTCATCCCCAAGTTGCTTTTGGTCATGGTGTTTATCACAGCAACAGAAAGTAAACTAGAAGACCATCTCATGGGTAGTCTACCTGCTTTCTAGAACAAGTAGCATACAAGTCTGAATATACTGACCACATGGTGCTAGTATAGTGGGCCCTGTGTTTCTCTGTTGGATAGATCTCTTTAAAAGCATGGAGTATGTCCTTTATGTCTCTAGGATCCAATGAAAGGCTTGCCCCATAGTAGGTATTCATTAAACCAGGTGTACTTGGGTGAATACAGGGTGCTTTTTAAAGAGATCTAATTTAAATATGGCACTCGGAAAGGAGATACAGTTTGTTTTTTATGGAAAAGAGCCTGCAGTTCCTCAGGTGGTGTATATGTCTGTTTAGGATTCCAGAAGTGCTTATATAGCAGGCTGAGTGTTTTGCTATTCTCCAGTCTGCTCTGTCCCCTTCCGAGTCCTGTCCTGGGGATCTTCTGGTCTGGAAGATGAGAAGGCTCTGGACAGTCCCTTGGGCTTTGCAGAGGGACTTGTACTTGGTTGGACACTGTCAAATGACTTAGAGTTTGTTTACTGTCCTTGGATTTTATGGAATGGTGTCATCTTAGCTCTCCTTATTATAGTACAGAGTAGTTTTGCCTGTTGGGAAAACTTTTATTGATTGAACTTCTTAAAAAGATTGTTAACTGGCTTAACAATCAAACAATTAAAGGTGACACACACCTTTAATCCCAGTACTCGGGAGGCAGAGTCAGGAGGGTCTCTGAGTTCCAGGACAGCCTGGTCTACAGAGCGAGTTCCAGGACAGCCAAGGTCCCACAGAGAAACCCTGTCTCAAAAAAATCAAAGTCAAAATCATAAAGTAAAAAAAAGATGGGAGGGATGTTAAGAGTTGCAGGCAGGGGAGTGTCCTCCATCTCACAGGTAGTTTTGCAGTCTCATCTGTCCCGGTTGGGTGGCAAGGTTTATTGTTGGAAACTGGGATCGAAAGAGTCTGTATGGAAACCAGGTCACTTCAGAGGCCAAGACATGGCATGAAGGCCGTGGGTGTTTGGAGATCTGGGTGTAATTCACCCTTGTTTTTAATTTTATTGGCAGTCTGTGACAGCTGTTATTTGAACCTCTAGTACACGGTGTTTGAGATGTGAGGGCTGTGTCCCCACTCCGTTGGTGCGTGCACTCTTCGGGATCCTCCCCAGACTTACAGGGTCGCCCTGTGCACCGCCACCGTCTTGGCCGGCTGGGCCTCAGAGTGGATTGGGTGGGATAATGCTCATTCAAAGGCCGTGCTGCTCCCGCCTCAGCCAGTTGACAAATCACTTTGGATATTGTGACAGACTCGACACGTCTTTAAAAAGTTCTGAAGGTAAGGAAGTAGTCTCCTAGTGAGACAACTTCTGCCTCAAAAATAAAAGCTGCAAAGACATAAATCCTGTATTATAAACAACTTGTAATTTTCATAGTTTTCAGTGTTAGCGCTAGCAGCTTCTATGAGATCTTAAATATGTTTATCACAGCTGGAAAAACGTTGTATTGTCATCCTCGTTCATCATAATATGCCACCTGCTCTGGTTGTGCCTTACAGTGTGGCTCTGCTTTATCATTTTATGCTTTTTTATGGGGAGTTGGGGGCCGGGGGCTGATGGATATAAACGATAGTGAGACATTGACGTGGAGGAGAAGAACGTATTCAGGACAGTCTGCCGTTACAGTGGGACTTCAGCTGGCTGCCTCCACTGTGGCTTTTTTGAATAGCAGTGCCGAACACAGCCCCGAGCAGAGATCCTCAAGTGGCCGTTTCCCAGTGTTTTGCAGACTTAACGAGAGAGTGCGTATCAGGATAAAGGTGGTACCTTTCTTTCCTTCTTTGTAAAAATGAGGCGACTTTGCTGTTGGGATATTGCAGTTTGGACATACTGGAGGAGCAGAACCCTTCCCTCGGTGTGCCAGGAGAGCCTGTGGTCCTGAGAAGTCTGGGTTCTCTACCCGTCCAGCCCTAGAGCATGATGACTGACCTGGAGCAAATAACATTAGGTATTTACTATCTTCCATTTGAGAAGTTTGACCTCATTTTACTGTTGCCATATTCAGTTGGCCCTCTGTACCCACCCCTTCCACAACAGCAGATCTCACCTGTCTCAGTTGAAATGCTCTTTTAAAGCATGCATCTGTGTGTGCATTATAGGCCCATTCTTATCATTCCCTGAACAGTATGGAACAGCAGATATTTCCATAGCTCTTATATCGTACGAGGTATTAAGAGTGATCTGGAGATGACCTGAAGATGGTGGAAGATGTGCATACAGTTATACAACGCTGTACTCTGGGAAGTAAGAGACATGTGGGGTTTTGGTAACCGAAGAGAAGGGGTGTTACCATCAAGGATATTGTAGGACCTCTGTGCTCGTTCATCGTTTTCTCAAATGTGATATCGTCCCTGGATTGATTTTTCTTTTGTGGTTTGATTTTTTTTTGCCCTGCTGGTGATTGCGTACTATTTGTTAACATAATTTGAGAATTGCAAATTCACTTTAATAATCTTGCAGGCCACGTGCCTGGGATGAAGAATTATATGACAAAGCTAGATGCAAGCCAGAGTTAAAATACTTTATCAGTTTGCTTTCTTCCCATGCTCTTGTCTAGAGCATTGGACTTCATTAGAGAGAGTGTCTCAATATTGGTTCCTAGCATTTCAAAATTGCATTTAACTTTTGGAGTGCTGACTTTTAAGAATAGTGATGTGGTGTCTGAGTTTATAGTAACAGTCCCGTGATTTCTGGGCAATGTGTAGAAATGTTGGCCCTAGACATGGAACCCAACAGTGTTAAGTTCTGTCGGACCTCTCTGAGGTGTAACCATTTTAGAGGGTGACCTCTAGATACAGTTCAATGGCTTCCATGGTGTTGGCATCTGCCTTCAGCTTTCTTCATTCCCAGCTGGACACTTCTTTCGTAGAAGCTCGACTGTAAGCCTCTGTCCCACACGGACTCATATGGTGTCTGTCTATATCTGCTTCTTGTTGTCTATCATCTCCAAAGAATCCTCTGTGGTAGTGCTTCCCCAGAGTACTGAAGATGGGGGCCTAAGTGTGAGGCCTTCCTGAGGCTGACTCTCACCACCCAGTCTTGGAACTGTGGCTTCCATAGACGATGGGGGAACTCCTAGAGCCTGAAACGACTTACAGCTTCACTTTAGAGCAGTGCCACACAGGAGGGTACTGTTCAGGTTTGAGTTTTGAGTTTTCAGAGACCCTCACTATGGAGCCTCAGATTTCAGTCTTCCCCCTCCTGCTGCCTGTGGACCATGATACCTGGCTTAAAAGTTTGTTTTTTTTATGATAATAAATAATTTATTATTATACCCCACTCCCCTTTGAGACTGGGTCTCATGTGGCCCAGACCCCCTTGAACTCCAGCTCGTTATATAGCCTAGGATGACCTTGAACTTGTGATCTCCTGCCTTCACCCCCTGTGTTCTGGGATTGTAGGCGAGGGATACCACACTTGGTTTATATGGTGCTGGGGATTAAACCCTGGGCTGTGTGCATGCTAAGCAAAATGCACTCTGCCAGTGGGTGATTCCATTTGTGTTGTGCCCACTTTGGAGTTCAAAGGTCAGTGGCTTTGAATACGTTGCATATGCCACAACCCATCTACGTGGGGCTTTATCAGTGTTCCGGACAGAATCTCTGTGTCCAAGCAACACTGGTTCCGTATTCCTTCCTTCCCTCCACCCTGCCAGCCACCATTTGTGTCTCTAAGAAGTTGGCTACTCTGGCACTGCAGAGAAGTGGAGCCATAGTCTTCTAGTCTGTCTTATTTCTCTCTGTGGAATGCTCTCTGGCCCACCCTGTGTGAGAACTTCTTTTAAAGTTGGAACAATACTCTGGTAAATAATGTGCCTGTACCACATTTGTGCCATATGGCAGCTAGCATTTACCCATTTATCTTTGGGGTGCTTGGGTGTCTCCCATCTTTTGGATCTTATCAGTTATGATTTTATAAGCATGGCATAACAGTAGCATTTCAAGTTTCCGCTTTCGGTTCTTACGGGTGTATCTCCAGAAGTGGGGCTGTATGGTGGTTCTGCTTGGTCATACAGTAGTTCTTACGGGTGTATCTCCAGAAGTGGGGCCCTATGGTAGTTCTACTTGGTCATACAGTAGTTCCACTTCCAATTTTTTTTTTTTTTGTTTTTGGAGGAACTGCAATGCTACTTATTTTCCAATCCCTCTTTCTCCCCCTCCCCTTTTCTGTGGTGTTGGCAATTGAGCATAGAATCCACTCATGCTGGTTAAGTGAGCCCACCCCCTAAGTTCAGCATTTCTACTTTTTATAGGTACAAACTGACTAAAACCTGAAGGTTTGGGAGAAGGGGTTGGGATGAGAGCAGTACATGTGGACAGCAGTTAGCAGCTGGTGGCCAAGTGCTCGTTCAGCTCCCAGCGTTCCTCAGGTCCTTGGACTTAGCCCTTGGGACAGAAAACAACTGTGTAGTCCGAGTTTCCCTGAGTGATCCCATTCCAGTAGGGATCATCATTGACATCCAGGCGAGATGAGCTTTGAAGGCTTATATCCGAGAAGATGAGTGTTGGGACCAAGGGCTTCTGGGAGCTTCAGGTGGCTTCATAGCCCTGTCAGTAGGGTCTCTGCTAACCCATGTTCTGTGTGCTGTATGCTGTCTGAAAACCCCTGTTGGCAGTGTGAGTTCAGGCCTTCGTCTCCACTCCTCTGCTGGTGAGTGGGAGAATTTATATACTGTCATTTAATCTCTCTTGGCATCAGTTTACCCATCTGGAAAATGGCATCACAGTCACTTACAGCCTAGAACAACTTAGGATGGTAGATGAGGTTCCAGGGACCTTTCCAGCTTGATGTTAATGCATTGGAGGCGTTAGAGAAAGGTTCAAGCTTTTATGAGTCTTACGTTGATCCAATCTGGGGGTTCCCGTTCACCAGCTGTGCATGTAGACAGCCCCTCACAAGGCAGCTCCTTTTCTGCGAAGTGGGTGAACGCGTTGGCTGCCCAGATGTTCACTTCAAGTAAACAAAAGCTCAGTCAGTGTTAGGGAAATTAAATCACCCTGCAGAAATCAATGTTAGTGAAATTAAATCACTTGATCTTAAAAGCAACAATGGAAGAGCCGTTTTTCATCTTCCTCGTGCCGTTGTCGCTCTCTGCATGACTTACGGAGCGTGCGTTTGTTTTTGGATATCCTTTTCAAGGAGAGCCGCTTTGGTTGCGTGTGCTAGAGTTTTACATACTGTGGCTGGGGCTCCAGGGATTTGTAATCAGTTGATTGATTAATCAGAAAATATTAAAGGATTAGGCTATCTGGGGATGATGCCTGGTTTGATGACTCGGAGTGCCATACAGAATACTCTGTATTCTCTGCCATAGTGGGTGGGTGTTGTTTACCACGGTACCTGGGTCTTTCAGAATGCTCCGGCAGGGAGCAGTGCTGGTTCTGAGCAGAACCTGTTTAGTAGGTACTGTTACCAGCCAGCGATGTGAGCAAAGAACCAGCCTCAGTAGAGGACAGTCATCCCTTGTGATCATCCCCATGACCAGGAAACCGGGGAGAAGGAAGCGTTGTATGTCCTGGACTTGGAAGCAGAGTTCCAAAGATGCCTGTTGGCTCCAGTGGGTGTGGGTGGTGGGTCAAGGAGATGGAAGAGGTGAGAAATAAATGCTAAGGATTTGTGACTCTCTTGATGGTTATAGAGAAGGTATCATGGTAAAGCACTTGCAGAGATAACGGTAAGAATGCCAAGCCTGCTCCTTCTCTTCTTCCTCCAACTTTTCCTCTTTCTCCATCTCTGTCTGCTGCCCCCGGAAGGCAAGCTTCACGTATGTCTTTCTGCTGAGCAAGCATGCTGTGTCCTGCTCTATTTAAGAACAAATTTATCTTTTGTAATTTTTCAAATTAATGTATCTTGGCTCCCTTCCTATAGTTAGATGATCTTTGTTCTTCAAGTGGCTTTGAGGATGATAAGGAATACATCCGTGAACTCTTGAGTTAAAGCGATCAGTACAGAATCAGAGTAGGAAGTGGTCGTCTGCCCTCTTCTTCCCCTGCCACCCAGTGCCTACTGCCCTCTGCCGCGGGCACTGCCAGTTGGTCTGTGTCATCCACTCCAGGTTCATGCATCCCTGTCTGAGCCAGCAAGGGGATGGGAAGAAGCAAGCTGCAGAGAAATAATAATGATAGATTTTTTTTTAGAAAATACGTGTTGGATCACTGTTGTCCTTGAGACCTGATCCTGCCCACACAAGCTTCCTTGTTCTGCCCGCTGAAATAGGCTTTCTTTTAGAACAACGCTGGGCTTACAGAAGTGTTACCTTGATAGTGCAAAGGTCTCCTGTAGACCACACTGTTTTCTCCCTCAGCACTTGGGTCACCATGGTCTGTGAGTGATTTCCTTTGAGCTTTCGCCAGGGCCCTGCTACTTCACCGGTTGAGGTCTCCTGCAGGACCCCACGTTCTTCGGTCATGTCATCTTAGCCATTTCCGAGCCTGTAATGGTGATTCAGCTCTCTGCCCTCCTTGGCCACTGCTCAGCTTTTATGCAGACTGCTCCTTAGTTTGATTTTTGTCTAACGGTTTTCATATAATCAAATGAAAATGTGAGACTTAAGGAACGGTCACAGAGTGAGGTGCTCGTATCCCATCAAGTCAAGGGGACGCTACTGTCAGAGTAATTTACGGGTTGTTAATATTGATCGCCTGGACGGAGTTTACAGGCGTCAGCTACACAGTCTCTGTTCTTTTTACGTGCTGTGTCTTCTTGTCGTGGTTTTTAAAAGGTGGACAGTCAGAGTTTTGGTTTTATAAGTCAGATCGTGGGGAATACTCCAAATGTGTATCCCTGTTTGCCCAACCTGTGTGAGGATGGCATCCATGGAAGAGAAGCTGATAAGTCAGAAGAGTGGGCATGGGGAATTATGGGTAAACGTTTCCTCTCCAGTGGCCATGTGCAGCCCACAGTAGAGAATTGCTGCTGCCCGGTGGCCGTGCTCAGAAATGGTGGTGTTAGAGCTGTCATTTTCCCCTCCAAATCCAATAAGGGAAACACTTTATGTTGCATTCTTCTAGTTGTGAGAGGCATATCCATACCCTGGCACCCTTAACATACATGGTGGTGAGAACAGGAGTCTCTAGTGATATTTGGGAAACAGCTGCTTAGTATAAGACTCTGGTAAAAATCTATGGAGATCTACTCTCAAGGAGTCAAGTCTTTATCTGAAAGCTCTTTTCACAACACTTACCTGCCATGATGCCTTTGGTCCTAGGCCCCACCATTTAGCTGTAGAGTTGGTATAATGTGAGTCTTTCGTTTTATCTTTCTTTCTCTGTGTACGTGTACACACACACACACACACACACACACACACACACCCATATGTGTTTTTGTGCACATGTGTTAGCATATGGCTAGAGACCAGAAGTCATTGAGTATCTTCTTCAACCTCTTCTCTACCATACTTTAGAGACAGGGTATCTTACAGAACCTGGAGCTCATTAATTAAGGTTGATTATCTGGCCAGTAAGCCCTAGGATCCTCCTGCCCAGCACTGAGAACAGAATCGAGTATCACTCCTGCCTGGCTCTATTACGTGAGTGCTGGGGGTCAAACTCAAGTACTGAAGTTTTTGTAGCAAGTGCTTTACTCATGGTGCCTTCGTCCCAACGTCAAGTCTATTGTTTCCTGTCTAATGCTTGAGGGACTGGAAACATGAATGGGGAGGGCACCAGGGAAGAAGCGAGCCCTAGGAGATTCAGGATGAGGTAAGACAGAATAAATATGCATTGTGAGAGCCTGCTTTTTAATTTCCAAGGTCCAGTATGTTGCCTCATGTCTCTTTGCCCTGTGTCCTGTTGGCCCCAAGCATTGAAGGAAGAGCTGGAGACGCCCATGGAACATGTGTGTTGGTGTTGACTTCCTGGGGCTGCATAGTCTCCACAGCTTCCTACTCCTACCTCCAGCTCTGCTGGCTGTTCCTATGTGAGCATCTTTGTCTTGATCTCTGAGTTGTGGCTGACGGGGGAAGCCTATCACTGCTGGTCCTGTCTGAGAGGGAGCAGATGACAGCCAGCATGGAAGTGGTGTTGGCCACAGGTGGTAAGTGTTGACCTTGATATGCTTGTGGTACATGCTTGTTGCATGTGGAACAGGACTTAGTAGCTATTGTTGGTATGTGAGACATTTGTTGAGGACAAATCACTTCTCCTTTGCTGAGTGATTTCCTGGTCCTGCACCTAGAGTACCCAGAGTTTTGTTCCAGGCAGTTTCCTCATAGTGACTGATGCACATGGTTCCTAAGCAGGGCTGCTGTCCAGCGTATGCTGCCTCCTGCTTCATACTGCAGGAGCCATACCCACAGGCTTAGAGGTCTCCAAGGCCTCTGCTTCCTGGGCACACTGAACACAGAGCCTTCCTTCGGGGCTTTCTCCAGCTAGCATGGGTTTGTTCCTTGGCAGAATGATCTTCCATTTTCTGTGCTCTTCTGATTCCAGGGTTGGTGTTCTTCCAGGCTGTTCCTTCATTATCCGAAAGAGGAGGAGGTCGGGGAGTTCTCTCTGAGAGAACCGTACTTGGGTCTGCTCCGCTCCTCTCACCTTAGCCATGGTCCCTGCTGTCTACTACCAAGAAACACGTCTGATCGTCTCTCAGCACTTACACTCGATCCTTTTCCATCCCAGGATTTTGGATTGTTTTTACATAATGGTTTTTGACTGCATGGTGTACCTCTCCTCTAACTTTTAAGTGCATTGATATCTTGTCCAGGCTAGGGTGTGACAGTTAGGAGAAGCTCGAGTTGGAACCTCAGTCCCATCATTACCATTTATTCATGGGATCTGTTCTATGCCGCACTCTAGTCTCCCACAGGAACTCACCAAGATGAGATGCTGGCCCCTCCCACCCCAAGTCACAGCCAACTTATCTGATACTTTTAGGCCCTCACTTGCCTTGCTTTGTGGCTTTGGGGACATTGACTGCCTTTTTGGACCAGGTATAGGGTGTGGCTGGCCTAGTTTTTTTCCCCTGTCTCCTTGGCACCTCAGTCTGCAGTGTTCCTGACTGGGCTCCTTTGCCTGCTTGATTGAAGGAGCTGGGTACTAACTTCACACCTCATTGAAGAGCGTTGGCTTTGAAGGTTGTTTGAGATCATCAGAGATCTCCACGTCCTTGAGAATTATATGTCTCAGTCAGAACCTGTAAAAGCAGTAAGCAGAACTAAACAAAACAACATGAACTGGAGAGATGGCCGTGCAAACAGCCCTGCTGCTCGTGCAGAGGGCCTGGGTTTGCTTCCTGGAACCCCCGTGGGGCAGCTCACAGCTTCCCCAGTTCCGGGAGGTGTGCGTTCATGTGCACACACACACAGACACACAGACACACACACAATGATAATGAAGAATATCCTAAATTGCAATTTTTTTTTTTTAAACTTCAGGTTACAATATGAACTCTAGGCCTCTCACTTCCATAGCAAGGGTTTTACCTGGTGAACCATCTAACCTCTAGTAGTAACATAAAAAAAAAATTCTTTGAAAATTTTTATTTTTATTCTCTGTGTGTGTGTGTGTGGGGGGGTGTATAGGCATGAGGACCAGGGGTAGATCAGAGGATGACTGTGTAGAGTTATTCTCTCTTTCCAATTTTATAAGCGTTCTAGCAATTGAAACAGTCACCAGGTTTGTGTGGCAGGCACCTTTTACTCACTGAGCCATCTTGCTGGCACCCCTGGTGGTAGCTCTTACTGTTAGGGCTTTTCATGTAATCTGAATGCTAGCATCAAGTGAAGGATGTGCAGTGAAACCAAGGAGGCCAGCTTCCCCCACCTTGCAGAGGGAAGTTTGAATGGTATCTAAGTGTGGCATGGAAGCAGCTGCCTACTTGGGAGTTGAGATAAAGAAAGGAAATGTGATTTGGTGGCGATGGGGAGTGAGTGGCAGATGCCTGATGAAGCTGGGATCCTGTGAATGGAATTTGTGAGATATGCCTCTGTCCTCTGAGGATGCCTGTAGAGTTTCTGTGGTTATGTTGCGCTGCGTTGTGCTTTCTGTCTTCATTTCTTCCTATGGGTTATGACTTCTGTATTTACACCCCTTTGTTTGTGGAAGCACGTGCTGTTTAGGGGCATTAGGTCTGGAACAACAGTAATTCCCCCCAAAGAAGCAGGACTTTATCCTTTCCCTTATGGGCTGTGAAATAGAAAATGAGGCCTTGCTGTCTGTGCCTTTTCCAGCTTCCCTCGTTGTCAGTCTTTGAGAGATGATGGAGGAGATGCTAATAGAGGTGTCTCCTAGTCACCATAGGGAAGTACCTACGCTGATCATATGGCTCTCAGGGTACACAGTGTGAGGGTCTTTCCTCAGGGCTCTGTACCTGGCTGTAGCATCCTTTTCAGTCTTGAGCGAGATCTCCACACAAGAACGCCATCCCATAAAATTGCATACAGTAATTTAGATTTGGGTCCTCTTTCTACCCCTGCTCCCCAATACCAGTGTGATCCCAAACAGGCAATATGGTCCTTATTTACCTTGTTTCCTTTGATACACAAGACAGACAGGGGCTGAAGAGATAGTATAGCTGTTGAGAACGCTTACTACTTTTGCAGAGGACCCCGGTTTGGTCCCCCAGCACACACATCAGGCAGCTCACACACCACCTGTGACTTCAGTTCCAGGGACTCTGACTCCCTCTTCTGGCCTTTGTAGCCACCGGGCAGGTATGTGGTACATGTACATATATGCAGTCACTCAGACATACATGTAAAATAAAAATAAATCTGAAAACTAAGGCACCTAAGAGCCCAAGAGTTTCAATGGCAGTACAAGCAGGCTTATGAAATCGCAAAAATGGGCTCCACCAAAGAAGTGCTTGTTACCTTCGTAGGGAGCTTAGTGTGATCTACAGTAGATCCTTCTGTGTGTATTGACTGAAACTCTTGGTCTGCTTTCCCCAGCTGGTCATGTGGGACCCAAACAGCCCTCCCGAGGGTCCTGGCGTGCTTAGTTTCTGTAGCTGTTCCCTGTGATGACTTTCTGGTCTTTGCCTCTGTCTGCCTGTCACTTAGATGTTTTGCTCATTGGCTTGCCTATTCAAGTGTGGAGGCAGAAAGAAACCCACAATTTGGGGGTCTATTCTTCCACTTCTTAGTCTACTAAGGGCTACTTAGGTGTAGCCTAAGATTGTCTGATGGGGGGTATGGGCACAGCACCCCACCATCACATACAGAAATTATATCTAATTAAGTTTCCTAAGTCTTTCTCACACCTCCTACATTTGTGCATTTCTTTTTCTGCACCCAGTGTCCAAATAACACAATTTCCTCTCTGTCGCAGTTCCAATCTGTTGATCTTTTTAGCTCTTGCCACTCTCACCCAGTGCCTTTTCCGTCTCCCCTGGAAACTTGTCCTTGAATTAGAGGAACAGTTGATCGGTGTCCTCCATGAAGGGGCCGATAGAAACCCTGCAAGAGATGTGACCCAGAGAGAACACCTTGGCCCTCCATTCTGTTTGTTAGTCAGCACCTTGCACTGTTACTAAGCTGATTGATGTAGTTCATATTTCCTCCTTCTGTCAGCAGGGTGGTGATGAGATTGTTTTCTGCCGTTCTATAGACAAAGCATGCGATCTTGGAAACAGCCCCTTTGTCAGGGAAGGGAAAGACACACGTCAGAATCCCCAGTTATTGTGGTGTGTATGCCGACTTGTGGTCCATGACCTCTGACTTCATTCTACGTCAGTATTTCTTGCAGTTTTGCCTTTGGTTGGTGCTGGTTTTAGGATGCTTATGGAAATGTTACTGCCGTGTTTGGGCTCGTGTGGAAGTGTTGAGATGATTCTGAGAGCGGAGACCTAGGTGGGCATTGGTCCTGGTAGAAGGCTGGGAGCAGAGTAGGTGGGTTGTTTGGACCCCTCTGTCTCGCAGTCTTAGTGAGAAGTACAGCTTGCCTCTGTAGAAATTAGAGGTTCACATTCTCCTCTAGATACTTGGAGAATATAAAAGAATATTACCTATAGTGGAGGAGTCTGCAGGTATTAGAGCAGAGGAAGTACATAAATTACAGGAGAGACAGAGGCTATCGCATGACGAGGTGAGATAAGTATGATGACAGAAGTGTAGCATAGGATGGTGGGGTGGACAGGTTAGAGCCTAAGATCCCTGCCTTTCCAGTGGTGGCGCACACCTTTGATCCCAGCACTCGTGAGGCAGAGGCAGGTGAATCTCTATGAGTTCTAGGCCAGTCTGGTCTACAAGTGCTAGTTCCAGGAAAGGCTCCAAAGCTACAGAGGAACCCTGCCTTGGAAAAACAAACATTCAGACATACCTGCATCAAGGAAAACAACCCAACAGTGCTTACAGTTAGGAAGTCAATGGCAGGGGTGCAGTTCTGTTCTTCAGTCTTACCACATAGTGAGATGCTGTTATAGATTGGTTTGCACAGATGTGGGTTGCATATGGTGTCCTGGCTTCTGTCCAATCCAAGAGGTGCATGCAGGCTCCCAACTGCCTCAGTGTGTCTGCCTGTAGGTGAGCTATGTGTTGCGCTCATCTCCTTGGCCAGTCAGACTCTTGCTGGGCCGCTGGGCCTGTGCGTGTGCACTGTGGTAGAATTGTGGCCCAACCTGCCTCCCGTCATGCTGGACTCTCTTAGATTTGTAGTAGCGGGTGTGATTCCTGCCTTCAGCTGTTCTTTTACCTTTGTGTGACTGCATTAAGAGTAAAATAAAATGGGATGACTGTTTTCCTCTTGTCTTAAAAAAAAAAATAAGACAAATTACATAGAAAATAGACTGTGTACTGTTTTCATAGTTTACATTTGTATCATTTATGTTAACCACATCTCCACATTTCTTTTCATCTTGAAAAACTATACCATGTACCAATTCTCCACTCCTTTATCCCTTCTATCCCTGGTAACCACTTTTCCTGTTGTCTGTGCCTTTGATTTGTCTATTCTATGTGCCTCCTAAAGTAGAATGATAGACCTCTATTTGATTGGCATGTTTTACTTAGCACAGTGTCCTCAAAGTTCATTCATACTTGCCATAGGTTAGAGTCTCATTCCCTTTCAAGGCCAAGTAATGGTCCACTGAACACCTAGATCTTGTTTTTGTTTTTATCTGTTTATCCATTGGCCATCACTGGGTCTTTTCCATAATTTGATTGATGTGAACAGTACTGCCATACACATGAATGTGTGGTTCCCTATAGTACGGTTTGGTTAGGTTGATTGTTTCACACTTCATGTTTATCTAATGTTCATGCTACGGAGTCCACAGTGGCTGTCCCTTTTCATTGCTTTGTAGGAAGTTTCCCCCTTGGACTTGAGTATCTTCTGGATGGGGTGAACTCTTCGCTGATCTTGCCTTCCTCTTCCTGTGTGTGCTCTGTCTCTGTCTCTGTCTCTGTCTCTGTCTCTGTCTCTCTCTCTCTGTGTCTCTCTCTCTCTCTCTCTCTCACACACACACACACACACACACACACACACACACACACACACACACACTCCACTGCTTGCTTACAGGGACTTCTTTTCCCGAATTACGGTTTGGTGAAGTTTTTAGTACTATTTGACTATTCCATCTCTGCTGTCCCAGACTCACATTTTATCATGTCTTGCAATTTATGTGTCTACCTAGAGGGCTCTTATCTTGATCTGCTTGTGCATCAAGTCCACAGCATGGTCTGTGTCCTAACTCTGGGTCACTGACACAGAGTGAGTGGACTGTCTGTTCTGTCAGCCCATGAAGTCCAATTTTTGTTTTTAATCACTGCTGACTTCCCAACACCTAGGAAGCTCTTAGCTTGTAATAAGGTTGCTTATCTGTGTATTAGAAGAATTAATAAATTTAGTTCCAAACTTGCATCTGAACCACAAGGAAATGAGGCCTAGAGTGACTGACTGATCTCAGTCCTTCTGGATGTCTAATGAGACTCAGAATTACTCTGGCAGAATCCCCAAATCAGGAGGTACAAACAGGCATGTGTATGAACACACAAAAGAGTTTATGTGTATATTTACACATGTTTAAATTTAAACCTTTTTCTTTTGTTCTTTTGTTTCTCCCTCCCTCCTTCCTTCCTTCCTTCCTTCCTTCCTTCCTTCCTTCCTTCCTTCCTTCCTTCCTTCCTTCCTTCCTCACACATGGGGATAGAACCCAGGGCTTCTTCATTCAGACAAGGGCTGTTTTCCTAAATTTTATCCTCTAAGGTAATTTGACACCACCATGCAGAATCCCATCATAGAGTTGGAGGAACATGTGAGTGAATGGGGTTTCCACACTTGATTATCAGCTTCATTTTGGTAACCGGTTCATTAACGTGAGCTCAAGTCACTAACGGAAACTGGAACCTTGTAGGGCAAAGTAAGACACTCTGGAAAGGAGCACATGGCCTGTAAGCAGAAAGATGCAACATATCTGACAGACGAAGCCAGCATGCAGAAGGGTGGGGGGGTCAGCCCAGCTTGCAGGAAGGTGGGGGTGGGGGTGGGACCATGCCAGCCTGCAGGAGGGTGTGATGAGGGGTCAACCCAGCATGCAGGAGGATATGGGGGTGGGGAGGGTCAAGCCAGCCTGCAGGAGGACGGGGGTGGGTCTTTGCTTAGAATGCTTGCCTGCTTCTGAGTGGAAAGTCACACCTCAGGAGAAGGAAAAAGAGGGAGGTTTTCTCTGCAGGCCCATACTCACTGCGGGCTTGTCCTGGCTTGACTGCTCCCCAGAGTGCCCCCCCCTTTCTCGCACCAGCTTCTAGCTGTGCAGCTCACTGTTGGGAGTACGAGGTGAGGATGAAGGTATGTGACCTGCTGAGGCTCAGTCCTGGGAAGGCCTCACAGTGAGGCAGAGCCTGGGAGCAGGTGGGAGTATTAGCTCCTGGACCCTGTATGGTACCTAAAAAATAAGAACATAGTGAAAAAGGCTAAGAGCCTTTTACAAGAGTCTTACTCTAAATCAGACGCCTTGAATGTTGGACTTTTGGATATTTTAGGACCAGAAAGGGGTGTAGAATGCCTGCCAGAGCAAATGAAGTGTTCTTCAGAAGATCTCCGGAAACAGTTGCTCTTCTGATGAAGCAAACCCAGCTCCGTCCTGCACAGATCTGTTTGGCTGCAGGTGCCTTACGTGGAGGGGACACCCCGAGTGTGTTTCCTCGCCTTGGAACTAATTCCCTGTACATTTTCCATTTCTTAATTGGCACGGTAGGATGAAAGCGCCTCATCCTTCTCTAAATTCCGTGCCACACGCAGCCTTGGTTTTCATGCGCGCAGCCTTTAGAACTGCGTTTTATGCGCATAGATATTTAGATTGTTTCTATGGTGAGATGGCTCCTCTTTAGGGTGGCAAAGAACAGTTTGCACATCCAGATTACACTGTGTTTTTTTTAAAATTCCCGTGCTCAGAGTCACCCATGTAATGGAAATCCCTTCCATGCCCGCCGTTGCCGTTGCTCTCACTGAACATGTCAGGTGGCCAGGCTGTCTGTCTGTATGAAATAGAAATGTACATACACAGTGTAAACACGTTCTCCTTGACACATGGAGATAAAAGGCTTAACATGAATTGTGTCTGTTTACACTTAACACAGAAAATTCTACTCTGACAAACTCTGGAGTATCACCAGTGTTTGTTACCATAACATTGTTTCCCCCCTTCCCCATCTGATTTTCTGGTTAGTTGCCCTTTACTGCAGGTCAAGGCCCCACTTCTCCCTCCCCTGGGGCTGTGCTTCCAGACCTGAAAGGACAGCAGAATCAGCTGCTGTGGGAGGTGCTGTCTTCACTCTCCCACCCCATTTTTTTCTTGGCCTTAGTGCAGTTCCTGTGTTTCTGTATGGGTTGCTTTTCTCGGCTAGCTTAGGCAAAGTCAAGAAAATGATGCAGGTGCTGAGAGAATGGCTCAGTGTAAAAACACTTGCCATGCACGCCTGGGGGACCTGCCTGTGTTTCAATCCCAAGCACTCAGGTATAAAGCCAGGCATGGGTGCATGTACCTGTATTCTCAGCATTTGGGAGTGAGCAGGGTATGGAGGGAGGTGGTTCCAGGATTTCCATGGTTAGCTAACCTGGTCAAAAGGGCAGGCTTCTGGCTCAATGAGGACCTTTCTGATGTTAGTAAGGTGGACAACAAAGAAGACAAGTCGCTACGTTCTGTCTGCACAGGCAGGCATGTGTGCGCACACACACGTACACATACACACAGAGGGGAAGGGAGAGAGACACAAGTATGTAGGCTTTTCCCTGGATCATGCTGCAGATCCTAGCGGGTGCAGAGAAAGGGTAGTGACGAGAGAGTTAAGGGCCATTTCCTGGGTCTCAAAGAATAGTGGCAGAAACATCTAAGTCAGCGTTTGCCATTTCTCAGATGTACAGATTTGGGGGCCACTTTGTGACCTAGCAAACCTCAGCGATGCCGTGTGGTTCTGTTGCGTGTTGGGGAGTCTGAAAGCCATCCTACGTGCAGAGTGAAGCAGGTCCTCTGAGTGCGTGCCTCAGTCTGTTTCCCGGCCTCCGTCCTGCTACCTTCTTACTCTCTTTGCCGCACTTGTTGCACCCCTGGGTTCCCTCAAGCCGCCCCCAGCCTCTGCCTGAATGTCCTGCCCTTTACACTTGTTAGGCCTGATTTTGGGTCCTAGAAACAGAAGGGGAGCAAACCCTTGCCTGTCTTCAGACTATCTTCAGGGATTCCCCTCTTTGAGAAGTCTTCCTGACCCCTTGAGAGCTGGAGAGCTGTGTGCGTCTTTCTTCACACAGCCCCAGAGTCCTGCCCATTGAGTTACGGGAAGTTTGTTTTTCCTCATTGGTTTGGCAATTGCTGGAGAGGGGGTTGTTCGTTCTCCTTGTACAAAGTTCATTGACAGTAGTTCTCTGCCACGCCTTTTAAGTCACTTTGACTTTTACAGAGTGACGGCATCTAGAAGTGGTTTTAGTTGACGGAATGACAGGTACTAGTGGATTCATTTTAAGAGACGTGACTGTTCCGGTGAGCCACCGGCTAATCCAGACTGGGCTTCTTCCACCATGCAAAGGCTTTGCTGGGTTGGAGCTCATCCTCAGAGCTGGAGGTGGTTGCCCAATACATCTTACTCCATCATCCACCTTGAGACCTATAGGAAAAAAGATAATTCAAATTCTGCTCTAAGTGTCTTTTATTTTCAGCTATAAACGACGACTCTCCCATATTTCTGAAGGAGAGTGAGTGGATCAAAATTCAAAACTTTTTTTTTTGTTGTTGTTGTTGTTAAATGGATGACTAATGCTATTCTTGAGTGGGAATTATTAGTAGGTTAGTCAGTAGTTTTGCTAGCTTCCCTCCTATTAGTAGTAGTTAGGTTGGGGTCACAGAATAGAGTGATGCTTTTGCTACAATGCTTAAGGATGCAGCCATCACCGCATCCCTGATGACAGTAACACAAAGCACTCAACCTGACTGGTTGGCACTGTAGTAGGAACAGCCCATTTTACAGGTGAGGCAAGAGAGGCTTAGAGGTGGAGTGTGTTCACTTGAGGGTATGAACCCATAAAGGACATTTCAAAGGGCATTCTGGGGTTCAAACCCTAGTGATGCTCTTTGTCCATTTCCAGGACCCCCGGGTGCCATGCTACTGCCTGGTGACGTCCATCTGCTTTGCTTCTGCTGTCCTTCCCTGGTGGGACACTGCAGCTGGGGACCACCCTTGACCTCCCAGCACCGTCCTTTCTTCCTGTTTACCTGGTTGCCTTCATTTCCATAAGCGTCTACGATTCCCTGTAGGCCACCTGGGATCTTAAATTTTGAAATCGACCCTATATTCCGAAAGCAAGTGTTGAGGTCTTTTGGGGTCTGCCAAGTATGTGTTGGCCTTGCAAGGAAGAAAGCGTGTTTCACGATTCCCCTGCTCAGCTGCGAACAGAGGACGTATGCGCCTCACATGCTGGGGAGTGTCTTCTCCCTCCGTGCAAGGATCCTTTGACAGGCAGGCATGCTGCGTCTCTTTCCTGCTTGTGGCTTGTGCCTTTTGAACAGTACGCTGTCATTCACAGACCGTCCTGACTATCCTCCTTTTCTGTTTCTGTCATCCAACACCCAAAGGCCGGCAGTGTCGGTCAGAATCCAAAATGGCTGGTTGCTGGGTCCTGCCTTGTATTTAGTGGCTTGGGCTTGTCTTCTCTTCTGGAATAAGTAGGTAGTTTCTTCCTACTTTTCCTTTGTTCTATAAATGGGGGTGGGAGTGTAAATAAGGAAATGGCTCTTCTCAAGGAGCTTCCAGTCCCAGCTTTGTGCGACTTGTAACTTCTGTTCCCAGGGGTCTTCACTGGTCGAAGCGGCCAGCGGGCAGGAGGTAGCAGGTCCTTCATACTGTCTGCATATTGATTGCCTATGAAAGACACTTTAGTTATGTCTCCCTGTGCTGCTTCGCTGAGTCCTGAATTTCTATCCTCTACTGGAAATAATAACAAATGGCCTGATACCTAAAGTTTTAAGTACATATTTGATACAGTAACCTAGTTCATTGTTCCTGTAGAATTTAAATCAAATTAATACACCTGATTTACAGTGGTATAGAAGGAATAACATTTTTTTAGGTTGGGCATAGGAAAATTTTCTTTTTCTCATTTCCGACAAATGACCTGTTGCCGTGAGGTAAAGGGTTTTGAGTCATTGACTGAAGCTGGGTAAAGGGGAAGGGGAGAGCTGGGGAAAGAGATGGGAGCTGGAGAATAGTTGGGGGAACGGTTGAAGCGCTTGTATTAAACACAGAGCTCTGGGTGGAGCAGTGAGTGAAGGGGAAGCCCTGTCAAGCCAGCAGGCTTTGGGGAGGGAAGACTAGCCAGCAAGCGTGCATGCTAGCAGGGATATACTAGATGACATAGAAATAGATGGCCCTGAACTCTTGCAGAATCCTTTTCGCCTGGTGTTTGGTCAAGGATGGACTTGGTGGAGCATTGGGTTGGAGGCTGAAGATGACAGTGCATCAGAGTTACAGAGGGGAAATGACAAAGGCGTGGTACAATTCACATAGGCTCCATGTATGTGTCCTCTGCGGTCTGCCATGTATCAAGTGGTGTGTAAACCCATGAAGACATAACTTGTGAACAAATTAGAAAATAGTTTCCCGTCCTCCTGGAGCTACCATCGTGATGACCGTGACCAGAGTGGGAGGACGCAGGAAGACGGGCTAGAGTTGGGCTCCCAAGAGGGTGGATGCACCCTGAGTGGGAAGTGAATGGGGTTGGAGGTGAGCCGTGAGCATTGCAAAGAGGAAGAAGGGAGTTAATCGTGGGAAAAGTCACAAGAATCCATTAGGTTTGGAAGGGAAGCCCAGAGGGTGGGTGTTCTAGACAGCATGTATTCCAGGTGATCCAGGAATACATGTTACTGCCCCATATTCTGGTCACGAATATATCCACCTGCCTATCCCCCATCTTAGAGAGCTTTCTAATAACTCATTTCATTTTCTTCCCTGACACTGATCCATGCTCCCAGCTTCCATATCTTGTTCAGTGATGCTGCTGTGTAACTTGCTCAAGCCAAAAATAAATCTACCCAGTTCTTATCCTTCACCTGGCACACACGCTGTCTGGTAACTTGCTCATACCAGAACCAAGGCTTTGTTGCCTTCTCTGGATCTGTCTCCTCATCCTTAACGTAATGATTATGTGATCTCAGGTGAGCTGTGGTTGGAAGCATCATAGAAGAGGACCAGGACCCTCAGAATTGTCCAGCGTGTTTGACATGCTGAGTTTGCCTTCTTTCATGTCTTCTGTCTTAAGGGCCTTGTTTTCTCAACAAAGTGAACAAAGTAGACCAAATGGATTCATAATCTAGGTTCTATTTTTTAGGTGTCTGTTTTCCCTGCTATCCACCTCATCATCAGATCCCTGCACAGTTCCTTCACTGGCTGTAATGCTCTAATCCACTTTGTGTCTATCCTGGATTAACCCTCCACAAGGCCTTTCTTGGCCTTCTCTCCCCTGTGCGATTCTTGAGAGGGGCTCGGTTCCTGTGAGGTCGTGTTCATCTCCTGAGATCCTTCTCGTCAGGGTCCTCCCGCCCCTTTCCTTTGACCCTTTGCTCCCTCCTGTCACTCTGCCTATCTCTGGCTTCTGTAATCCACAGGTTGTTCAAACCCTGTCTTTGATGCTGTCTCTCCTTTGTCCTGTTGGAAATTGGAATAGGCTTTCTCTGTGCCTTCCACCCATCTTGCCCTGTCTTGACTGACGGTTGTCCACCGTGGGTCTTAGCTCCTGGTTTTTGCTATGAGCTGCTTTGTATCTCTCATGGAGCCAAATAAGTAAATTATGTGGGCCAGGAAACTTTATGGTGTCTGAAAAGCTTTGGTAATGGCTGAGATTATTAAATACTTAGTAAGTATAGGAACCAGGACTGTTTCTCTGTGTGCATTTCAAATTTTTGAAAATAAAAGGTTCAGGGTCTAGATTTCTATACTCCAGAAAGATGGCCCAGTGGTTAAAAACAGCTTCCATATTAGATGACTCTCCACACACTGTAACTCCAGCTCCGAAGGATCTGACACCCTTTTCTGACCTCTGTGGGTACCTGCTCACACGCACGTGCACACCCACACCAAAGTTAAAAATAAAGAAAAAAAAGGTCTAGTATTGAGGTCATTTTTACTGAAAAACTATTGTAACCTACAAATGCCAGAGCAAGTTCTTCTACTTTTAGGTTGTGTCCTAAGAAAGTGCTCTTGGATATTTGGAGTACTGTTTATAATGCAAAAAGGAAACAAAATAAAAAACAAACAAACAAAAAACAGAGATGGCCAAGTATCTTAACAGTAGGAAATCAGTTAAAAGGAATAAAGGACTTGTACTTATTAATAATTTAAAACTAGTTTCCCCTTTTTAAATAAAAAACAACCAGTAAGAACAATTAGTGTGTCTGTGTGTGTACATTTGAGTGTGCAGGTCAGGACATTTGCTGGAGTTGGTTCTCTTCTTCCACAGTGGGTCCTAGGGATTGAACTCAGGGTTGCTCATCAATTACCTCCCTCTCCCTGCCGAGCCAACCTGCAGGCCCCTAGTTTTTCTCTTTAAAAATACAAAGTTGTACAAAGACTGGCCTGGTTAAGTGTTCATGTTAGCTAAGTGAAATAAATCTACTTACAAATGTTATGTTCTTGTTTAATTTTTTCATTATTTGCAGAGAAAAGCTTGGCATAGGTAGATGAACACTGTTTATCTGTGACTGTAGAGATCATTAGTGACTTTTACAGACTTTGCTATCTCCTAACATCTTTAGGAAACATCTTACTCAATTAACACAACGCATTATGTGAAAGTTACAACATAGCAAGTTAGAAGTGTGTACCTCTTCCTTTCATACCATTTTTTATTCAGTTATTTCTTCTGTCTATATCAAATAGGGTCTGCTCTCCAGGTCACAATAACTGTTCTTGAGTAGACGTCATTGTTCGATGTCTCTTGGGCTAGACACAGTAGTAGGTTCCTGACACTTGGCTGCTGAGCTTTTGTCTAGGTGTTGGTGACTTGCACTCTATGGAAGGGTTGGGGACAGAAGCTTGGCAACTCTGGGCTAGACTGAGTTATAGCGTGGACTTTTGCATACAACCCTATGTGACCTTGGACTGAAAGCTTTAGTTTGGATGGTTAATGTAGCTGTCTTCTCCCATGAGTCAGCGAGCATGTCACGTCTGGATCCGTGTAGGTGCATGAGTGGCGGTAACTAGGTAGCTATGCAGGTGTGCAATCTGCAGCCCATGTCTTATTAGTTGGCATGGAAAAACTGAACCGCCCTTTATGATAATACAGGTTTCATGGAAACTCACCGATTGGGGGACTGGAAAGTCATTTTTAAGAATGATCTCTGTCTAACACTGCCCGGCTTTGCCTTCTTGTCTCCCTTCAGTTTGTGGGCCTGGCATTGACATCCGCAACGACTACCAACAGCTCAAGCGCCTAGAAAACTGCACCGTGATTGAGGGCTTCCTCCACATCCTGCTCATCTCCAAGGCCGAGGACTACCGAAGCTACCGCTTTCCCAAGCTCACGGTCATCACCGAGTACTTGCTGCTGTTTCGCGTGGCCGGCCTCGAGAGCCTGGGAGATCTCTTCCCCAACCTCACGGTCATCCGTGGCTGGAAACTCTTCTACAACTACGCACTGGTCATCTTTGAGATGACCAATCTCAAGGATATTGGGCTTTATAATCTGAGGAACATTACTCGGGGGGCCATCAGGATCGAGAAGAATGCTGACCTCTGTTACCTCTCCACTATAGACTGGTCTCTCATCCTGGATGCAGTGTCCAATAACTACATTGTGGGGAACAAGCCCCCAAAGGAATGTGGGGACCTGTGTCCTGGGACCTTGGAGGAGAAGCCCATGTGTGAGAAGACCACCATCAACAATGAGTACAACTACCGCTGTTGGACCACAAATCACTGCCAGAAAAGTAAGAGTGCGCGACATGGGACTTCTACTTTCTCCTTCTTGTTTGTTTTCTCCTCTTCCTCCTCTTTCCCTTTGTCTCTGTTGGGGCAGGGTGAGGTTGTCTCACCTGTTCACATTGCCTTGTGGACATGTTTCCTGAAGATGGGGAGGGGTTGGTCTTGGCTCGCTTTCCTGTGTAGGTGGAAGCTGAGGGTACAAGACTGGGGCCTGGATGGAGACTGCTGTGACTGCTGCCGAGTCTGGCTAGAAATAATTCTCTTTATTTGGGGGCTAGAAGTTTACTAAACTTTAGCTTCTGTGATGGGAAAGGTGACGTGGTGTGCTTTGTAAGTCCCTGACTGGGCAGAAAGGAGCTTTTTACAGGTCCATTCTCATATTCTTTGTGTAAAAGGATTATATAATATCATAATCGTCATTGTCATCATCATCTTTGTAGAGCAAGAGTTCCTTCTCATGAGTTTCCAACTTGGAATATGGCTGACTGGAGGAAAAGTATAGCACTCACTAGTGTCCTGTGAAAGTGACCCATGACTCTTAGGACACTGGTATTTAGGAGACCTGGTTTAATATGGAACACTTGATAGATAGGAGGCCTATGTGCTAGTTTCTAGGAGTCCCTGGTTCAGTCTCTGCTTGTGACAGCTCTGTAGGAGAGTGTGGTTTTGAAACCCTGGGCTTTCATTTCCATTATTGTAAACCTGTTGGGAAAGTCTTATGTGGTCCCTTAGTGAAGGAAGCTTAAAAACCTTCAGCGGCCCCCGAGTCACCTGATGATGCTTGAAGCTTGTTTGTTGATCTACAATGCACGTAATTCCTTTGTAGAATACCTGAACTCTTACCCTAATGTGATCAATGCCATGAGAATCAAATTTTTTTTTTTGTTGTTAGCTAGAATGTGGCTGTGGTTCAGGGAATTTGCTTTATATTGCATTCGATAATTCAACACTATTTAGACATAGTGGCCAGCAAGGTTTCCCTCGCTGGTTTCCCTTAGCATGTTAGCTGTTCTTTAACTTTAAAGACTCAAAGAGTCTATATATCCTAACTAGTTAAGAAGAGCCCACCTCAAAAAGAAAAGTTGATAGGCTTGTCTAGTCTGTGAAATGCATACTCAACTAACGCAAGGTCAGCCTTTACAGATAGCTGATTTAACATCCCTTCAGTTGGGGCCCAAGGAGGAAGCCACACATTGTTCCGCTTCCTGTAATTAGATCTCTCTCTCTCTCTCTCTCTCTCTCTCTCTCTCTCTCTCTCTCTCTCTCTGTGTGTGTGTGTGTGTGTGTTGGGGAGGGGAGTTGTGGGGTGAGGTGTGTGTATGTATGTGTGTGTCGGGGGGGGGTTAAGCTATAATAGTAGAGGCCGGGATCTCACTGGTCAGTACCTTGACGAGCTAAGTGGAAGGTATTTTCCTGGGTGATTAAAACAGTTTCCTATCTTTGTCTTAAATTCCCTATCTTTTTGTAATCTTTTTGGTTGGTTTGGAGATAAGGTCTCAATCTGTAGTTGTGGTGTGGCTACTCTTGAGCTCATGACAGTCCTCCTGCCCTAGCCTCCCAAGTCCTGGCATTACAGGAATGAGTTACCTTGCCCATTGTAACAAATAGCTTTATTTATTTAAATTAAAATGTGTTTGGATATTTTATCTGTGAGTATGACTGTTCACCACAAGAATGTGTCCATGGACCAGAATTTCAGACAGGTATGAACTGCCCTGTGAATACTGGAAATCAAACCTGGGTCCTCTGAAAGAGCAGTCAGTGCTGTTAAGAGCTGAGTCATTTTTCCAGGCCCCCAAATTTTGTTTCTAAAGTAGCCTTGGCATTTGAAAAATTTTATCTTAGAAAGCATCCTCAGAGATTTGAATGCAGAAATGAGAGTCCGGGTGACTGGGCTGGGCTGAGCTGTGGTTAGGCCTGTTCCTAGAGCCGTCGTGTGACCCTTGAATGGTGACCAGACTAAGTATAGGCAAGCAAGCAAACACCTGCTCAGTGGTTCACAGCCGCCTTTGTCTCTCCGTGCTCTTCAGCGGGTTCTGAAGAAGCTCAGGGCAGAGATAAGGCCTGTGTTCTGGGTCAGAGTCTAAGGTCTGTAGCCAGAAATTACCAAGTCATTTAAATTACGTAGGCTGTAGTTTCCTCATCTTCAAAATGGCACGGAACCTGCCTCCCTCGCAGAGTGGATGGAAGGTTAAAAAGAAAACAGGGAAAAGTAACCAGGGTTAAAAATTGAGCCCTGGTGCCAAAGAGCCCGTTGACCGGAACTGGTTTTCCCAAGGCCGTGCTCTGCAGCCTTCTCCTTGGCCTGCTGTGCCAGTCCTGGTGACGTACGTGGTCTGCGATTTCACAATGGAGCAAAACCACAGAGTCCATTCCAGGGTATTGTCTTCTTACCCTAACCTGAAAACTCAGCCAAGGTCACCGGCTCCTGGAGGTTTTCTATTTCCACTAGAATTCTTTTCCTCTGCTCAATTCCTATACAGTCTGTGCTGTCATGTATGTCCATAGTAGCCACTAGCCACGTGTGCCAGAGCTGTGTGGCATGCCCCAAGGAATACGCACTATTGGTATAAAACTTCTAGGATGTATATATAGGAAAAATTCTCGAACAATTCCATGCATTTTTTTTTTAAAAAAAACTGGTTCTATACCGAAATAACACTGTGGTGGATATATTCGCAAAAGAAAACTGCACCATTACAATCAGTTCACCCGCCTCCCTTCACTTCTGTACGTGGCCACTAGAATGTCTGCAGTGTAGATGACTGGCATTCTCTTTATCCTGGAGAGGGCAGCTTTAGCGGCTTCCTTTGAGGCTAAGTTCTTCCCTTCGCCATCTCTAGACAACCGGCTTCAACCATACCGTCTTCTCCTGCCTGTCTCCAGTCAGGGCCCTTGATCCTCATTCAAGGAGCCAGGGCAAGGGTGTTGAGTCCTCACAGAATGCCCACCTTGAGTTCATGTAAGCCATTTAAAACGAATATGGGAAGAATTCTATTCAGCTGTTTCCTGCTGGCTAGTGGTAGAAGAGGGAGGACAACAACAGCCCGGAGAGAAATACCGTGTGACGTTGTCGCTGTAAAGGGGGAGCATTGGTTGTGCTTTGCTGATGGACTGCTTTCCCTTGATGTGTTCACCCTTCTTGGGTCATGTCTGCTGGCCAGTGATACGGAGGAAGCCCTCTATTGACTGCATTCTTTGTATTTCTGATTTTATGCAGGCTTGAGTTGTTCCTAAACAGTGAGGGGCCCTGAAGGAATTGTGCTGTGACCTTTCTGCTTTAGTAAGGAAATAACTGGCAGTGTCTTCACGTATGATCACTGGACCGTCCTTGTTTCGAAATGGCTTCTGCTTCTCCATCTTCCCCTGTAGCTGCTGCTTTGTTGGCCTCTTGTCTACCGAGGCTTTAGGAGCTGGTGGCTGCCAATGGAACTTAGCCTATTTGGACTGCTGTCACCATTTCACAAGCCAGATGACTTAGAAACAATGGCTTTGTTTCTCACAGTACTAGAGGCGGGCGGTCTAAGAAAAGGTGCTGACAGGTTCTCTGTCTGATGAGGGCCTACTTTCTGGGTTCACCTTACCTTTCCACCATGCTTTCACATAGTAGAAAGGGGCAAGACAACTTTATGGTGTCTCTTTTACAAGGGCGCTAATCCCACTTACGAGGACTCTATCCCCATGATGTACCATCCCAAATATTGCTTTACTCTGCCATTCTCCACGCTATTCTTCTCTTATAGTTGTTTTGCCCAAATCTGTGAAGTCCCAGCAAAAGCCAACAAGAAGACCGAGTTCCATGTGTAAAAGCAAAGAGCCTTTATTTTCAGCAAGTTTGCAAACTCGGTCTCTCCGCGTGTCCAATGTATTGGAATAAACAGAGATCCCTGAGCTCAGTTAGAATTAGGTTTTTATAGTAGTAAAGGTGGGGGTGAGGGTTTTTTGAGTTTCAGGACCCCTGATTGGCTGACATTTGTCTAGGGGGGTCCTGGTGAGTGGGGCCTGGCAGGTGGTCCTATCTGTGGCAGTTGGAATGTTAGGCATTTCCTTTGGATGATCTGTTTTTGGGTGGTGCTTGGATAATCTCAGTTTGTGGTTCTTCCCGCAACCAGGTATTGCTTCAGGGTAAACTACTGAGACTCAGGCCTTTTATTAAATTTATCAATGGCTGAGTTCTACTCTGGCAGGTGATAATGGTTGGAAGTAAAGAACTTCCTTTGGGTGACCTGCCCAGACTTAGCTTATCATGGCTGGCTCCCACAACAGTGACTTTAGCTTTGCTCCAGCCTCCTGTTCTGTTTCCTCCCACTTTGCTTGGCACCAGTGACTGTCCCACGCCTTGGGTGAACACGCTGTCCACCTACACTTCTGTAGTAGGCCCTTAGAAAGCTCCTTGGTGGTCTTGCTCTCCCCCTTCCCCATTTTACTGCATCATGAAGTATGCTGTTCCGCTGTTCCCCCCCCTCTTACATGCAGCATCCTTGACACCCTTGCCCAGTTACCTTTGTCTGAACTTGTCCGCCACCCTCTGCTCTCAGACCTGACTGAGTTCTACAAGGAGTTTCCTTTTCGACAAGAAGACCCCAGGACTTTGTAGCCTCCAGTGGTTCTGTCTCCTAGCACCGGGCAGGTTGGTTTTTGAAGTATTGTAAATCTTGACCGTATCTTTCCATGCATGGCTGTTACTCCAGGGGTGGATCCAGCACCTGCTTTGTGAAAATCCACTTTCTTCCAAGCAGAGAGAGCAGTCTGCATTGGTAGATTATAAAAGGTGGTTCTGATGTTCCCTCTGTCCCTGCCACCGTCACAGCTACTGAGGAGCACTACCATGCAAGCCATCTCTAGTCTCAACTGGCAGAGAGAATCTACTTTAGATAAGAGCTCATGTCTCTTTTGCCATTGTCAGATTGATCCAAGGCCCAAGATGCAGAAGCTGTTTATTAGGTTGTGCAGCCATTTGTGACGGCCAGCCTTCCAGAGGTGAATCTTCCTGAGTACCTGTGGTTTTCTCACTTCTCAGTGGGTTTACTTAAGATGATGCTTTGATACAGAGGCTTTCTGGTATTTGATTTTATGTATGGACACTGCCACTAAAAAAAATAAAATAAAAAATAATAAAATCTAATAAAAAAGAATAAAAGTAAAGTCTAAGACCTTACTGCTAAACTTGGCCTCTAAATGCCTCTTTGCATGCCAGAGTCAGCAGCTTGTGACCTGCTCACAGCACCCCTGTTGCATGTTTGGAGGCCATGTCTTTGCCAGAAAATCCACAAAGCTGCACTGGAAGCTCACTTTGCCGGCAGGGCAGCCTTGTTTTGGTCAAAAAGACACTGACTGGGGCAGTGGTCCTGCAGAGTGTGGCATTTCCTCCTGTTCTAAAAATGAGAAACCCTTGTGGCCCCCTTTATTGACAGAGGAAAGCATTATCCTCTCAGGATGGGTTCAGGAACTCACAATGAAGGCTGGTAGTATAAAACAGACAATTCTGGGTCTTGTTATTTTGTTTTTCCGTGATACCAGTTCTTAAGTTCTTGTTTATCAAATACTGGTCACCAGGGCAGCGTAGGTTTCCTTTCTCCATTCTTTGCTTTTCTTTGCAGGCTGGTAGAACATATTCCCCTGGGGAGAAAGTGGAAGGCTTGTTCAAGCATTTGTAAATCCCCTGGAGTTTTTTTGTGCTGTGAGAGTCCAGCCATGTATTTGGCAGGATTTTATTTTAACTTTAATCTTCAGCTACCTGGGAAGACCCAGAATATGTCTGGAAACATGATGGAGTCTGCCTCCGAGCTCCCACAGATTGCTAAAATAGATCATGATGTAAACGTTGAGACAGGCCCATGGACCCTGATGGGTAGGCAGACCCAGAGTTGAACAAGTGGGCTCTGGCTTCTCACATTGTGTTAAGAGCTTGTCTTCATTCCCCGGGAATGCCTCTGTTCTGGTCAGCTGCTCCCACTGTGGGGGTGATCTTTATTTAGAAGGGGTCACATGCCCTAGGCCTCAGTGCTATATGCCTTTTATAGTCGGGTGTGGAGATCGCCTTCTGCCCTTCTGATGGCTAACTCCTTGAACGGAGGTGTTAAAGCAGTTTGTGTCCGCGTTTCTTAGGGACACCACTCAGCAGACTTCAGATCTTAGAGCAGCAGCGTGTCTACTTCCAGAGAGGATTTGCTTTGGGCTGATTCTTCCAGTTAAGGCTTCACTCTTCGGGTCTCACCTTAGAAGTTATTTATTTTTCACTAGGGATGTCGTCTTACTGACTGCAAGGAGTTCAGACTCTCTTCATAGTGTTTATTTATTTCAACTCGAGGTTTTGGGAGTTATAGCCTGAGTCCCTTCCTATTTCTTGGCTGTGCCTACTTGTACGTGGTTCTGATTTCTTCCTGATAGCTTCTTTCTTTGGTTGTGTGATGTTTCTCATATGTATGCCAGTGTGACGTTCTCGACTAGAGTGGGGGAGACATGGAGCCTATGAGCCTGTGGCTAATCTCATCCTGGGTTGCATTCCTCAACTCCAGTGTGTCATGGTTCAAAAGGCAAGTTCGGCTAGTGGTGACCCTGGAAGCCTTCCTTTGGAAATGTGTCTCCTTCCTGCTCTCATGATCTGATCAATCAGGGACTCAGGTTTAATAAGGGGGACGTCTCTGAGCTTGGCCTAGAGTAGAATGTTCCCCTTGACGTGGCATAGCATGGCAGGGCTTTTCTCCATACATGAAACAGAGATGATCAGATAGTAACTGGAAAGCTCCCACCAGACTGCCCAGCATTTAGTGAGTTCTTGGTCAATGGTAGCAGCTGCTGCTATTTTAAAAATAGCTGTGTTCAAAGACCATGTAAAAGTTTGAGCATGAAGCCAGGCTGACTGTATATTTACTGCCATATCTTAAGTGGTCTTTCCCGTTCACTTTTCCTGAATTGCCAGCATTCAATTATCATAAATAGCAGGGCATAGTTGAGGAGTGGTTCTGGCTAATTTAATCTGGATTGTTCAAATTTTCATGTCTGCCCAGATAAGCCGTATCTTTTAAGAACACTCAGTGATGTGCATACATCTGTGTCCAGATGCCTCTGTAGACCTTACAGGTGTATGTAGACTCTACTTCCTTTGTTATCAAACTCCATGAATTTATTCTCCTTGCAAACTTGGTATTTGGGAGAATTTAAGAAATACCAACAGATTTTTTTTTCTGTATGATGTTGACATTAAATATTATCTTTTGAAACCTTTTTCTCCCTTTCTGAGAGCATTGAAGTGGTTAGAGAGTGGGCATAGTTTTTAGCGAAGATAACAGGGAGGCACGTTTTTATTGGTGACAACTGCAGGTCTCACAGAGTGAAGGTAGCAGCCATCTGCTTCAGGCTGGAGCCTGTGCCTATTTGTGCTCTTCTTGGGGTAATAATAGCTGGGTGCATACTCGTTGGTGCGCGCACATGTTTTTGCATTTGCACATTTGTGTGTGAGTGTTTGTGCATGTGTGTTTATGTGTTCATGCATATGCAGTCGTACCACTGTCTTTCTCCCACCCGGCTTCCTCTGCTGTTTTGTTTGGTTTCGTTTCGTTTTCCTCCTCTCCTTGCAGGAAACAAACACTGGCTCTCTGTGTCTTCTCTTAGATCTTCCTTCCGTTCCAGGGGATCAGGTGGGTGGGCAGATGTTGTGCAGGAATGCCAGGCCCTCTTCCGGAAGCTGGGCTTCTGTTTCGTCCCCTTGTTGGACAGAGGTTGCTTGTGGTGTTTTGTTTGTTTGTTTGTTTGTTTTTGCCTTGGTCACATACAAGGACTTGGTCCTCAGTCCTCTCTTCTTCCTGCCGTTTGTTTTCCTTTATGGAACCACGTGAGATGGCAACAGAGACTTGGTCGCTTGATACTCAGCCTTGTCGGCTTTGGTTAGAGAAACTGTCAGCCTGACCCCGTACGTAACGGCCTCCAATGTGTCTTCAGAAATCTTAATGAAGACACTGGATAAGGCAGTCAGGCATGCCTAGTAGTTTCCCCCTACATATTCCGTGACCTCCAGCAGATGAGGAAACCTCTTTATGTGTTCAACCCTCCATAGACTATCTGTGATTAAAGTTCAGTTTACAAGTTGGACACAAGTAGAGATTAGCAACAATAAAAGCATGCTACAGTTACAGCAGGACACGGTAACAAAACTGCCAACACCACTCAGGACTCCTGCACTTGGGGGGCCATTATTAAGTAAAAGAATGTTTACTCGAGGACAAACACTGCGGCCTGAGACCGAGAGGCAGTACTAATTGACAGATGGGAAAATGGTGTATATAGCGGGGACAGACAGAGTGATGATTCGCATCCCAGGTAGGACCGATGGGTGCAGCTCTAAGTTTCCTCTCAATGCTCAGAGCAGTGTATAAGTTAGTTGTTGGTTTGCAGGCTCATAGTTTTGCACTGTAGTGGACTGGGTTATGAAGCCCCTGCGATCCACAGTCAGGCCTAAGGCTGTGCCTTGTTTAGTGTGATAGCCAGTGACTCCCTCCTGGCTAGCCTAGGTGCTGAGCTGCCTGTGGCTCCTAGACCACCAGGAAGGAGGACCCTGCCCTAACACAACGCATCTCCCTCTGGCAGCAGGTCTGTGAAGGCAGGTTATTCGTTCTGGGGTTCCTCATAATGCTCAGATAGTTATAGCAGCCGCCGAAGACCAGGGAGTTGCCCTTGGGTAGCATAAGGGAGGGGAGAGCACCAAAGATCAGCGTACAAAGAGCAGACCCCTTTCCCCAAAAGAAAAGACTAGAAAAAAGGAAGATGATAGTCCCCATAGAAATACTTCTGGGCAATTCTAGTGTTTGAATTAGGTCTCCTGCTGCCCCCACTTCCTAAGAGTACTGTGGTATGAAGATCAGTGGTGACTAGTCAGAGTCCTCTGACAGGAAAACCTAACTCTTCTCCTGGGGTGGTGACCTCATGGGCGGTTTCCTCTGATTTCTTGACCCCTGGATGGATGGCCTCTTACACTTTGCAGAGTAAGTGCTATCAGACTCCTGGGCTAGTCCACAGAGGTAGAGAAATCTTTTTTTTTTTTTTTTTTCTCTACTACTCAGTGGGTTTGAGATAGTTAAATTAGTCTGTGATGTGTCAGTGTTCCCCTCAGAAGCCCCCCGATAACCAGTCACAGAGGTTTCAGAGACTGTTCAAGCACAGTGGCAGGAAACATGACTTCTCCCCTCACAGGGAGAGAGAGAAGTTGGGAGCCGAAGCTTGGACCTGTTTCCCACCCCGTCCCGGTGCTCCTTCCCACCCTGTCTCCATCTCAGACCACTGGGGTTCCTGCCCGCTTCTCCCAACTTCTCCCTTTGTGACCACAGCGGGGCTCCAGTCCTGATGGTCATACGGGTTTATGAATGGAATTCTGAGAATGTATAATTTTCTCTGAAGAATGTTTCTGTAGTTTAACAAATACTTCTTGTTTGCTGAGGGGAAGAAAAAAAAATCTTTCCGAAGAGTCACTAGATGCCAGAGATGTCAATTAGGGGTGGGCTGGAGCTCTGGGTGAAGCAGTTTATACTGACAGACAATGGATGAAAAGCCAAACCCTCTAACCTGGCCAGAGGAGTTTGTCTCACAGGATTCATTTCACTGTAGGTTTGTTGCGGGCTACACCGTGACCATGACATTTGGTTCCTGCTGCTCATAATGATGCAAGCTTATTTGTATTTCGTTCTCGGCCAGAGGGCCTCTGAACATCACCCATTTGCCTGGTGTGAGCAGGTTGCAGACATTTGAGTTGGCTTAGTCTCCCTGGGAAGCTTCCTGAGAGTTTTTGGATAACCACAACTTGATCTTGGTGGGCACTATTGTTACCCTAGTCCTTGGAAGGCCTCAGATCTAGAGGTATTTCTCAACCTGTGGGTTGCAACCCCCTTGGGGGGGGGTGCAAGAGTCACCCTAAGACTATCGGAAAATAGAAATACTTAAAACACTATGATTCATGACAGTAGCCAAATTGCAGTTATAGAGAACCAAAGAAAATAATTTTATGGTTAGGGGCCATCCCAACACGAGGGGCTGTATTAAAGGGCCAGCATGAGGAAGGTTGAGAACCACTGAATTATAAGGAAAGGACTGCAGAAGATGAATTAGGTCAGTCTCAGAGACATGGTAGTCAGGGTGGTGTGCAGACCCCACTTCAGCTCACAAGTTCGAGGCAAATGACTTGTGCGTGGCTCATTGTGGGCTGCTTCAGGCTCTGTTAGCAAGCTTGGTGTGTGTACACAGCCCGGTTTTCAAAGTAGCACTTCATTTGCGAGCTCCTCAACCTCCTATTATTCCAGTCTCCGTGTTGGCTAATATATTCAAATAAATACGAACCTGACCTTCCTCTGTACCTTCGCATTTTGAAGCCAGTCTGGTGGCCTAGATGCCCAGTTGATCAAATGGTAAAAAGAGGAAGGCCCAGCCCAGCCCCATGATCAGGGAATATTGCAGGAAAGTTGTGTGTGCACAAAGATAACGGTTTATTACAGAAGCGGATCACATTTCCCCCAGCTTTGGCAGGCATGAGTGGACCGAAGGCTGTCTCTTTGCCTTCCCTCCTTTTTCTTATCTTTCGCCACAGTGAGTCCTGAGTTTTCTTCGGACTTTGAGATTTAATGTTGAGGAGGGTGGTCAGAATCCAGGGTGGCTGCCCTAGGTCTGGATTCTGGCAAATGCTACCAAGATGGACGATAAGACATTCCAGTCAGTCTCATTGGGTTACGCCCTGTAGTAAAGAGCTGGCTCCCAGACTGACTTTAAGTGGACTGTGAACAGCCATAGGAACTGGATGCAGGCTAGCAGAGCACTTTGGTGATGGGGCAGAAAGAAGGAAGGGTGATTGGAGGAGCTGAGAGCAAATTCAGGTAGGATTTATGTTCAGTCTTGCATTTTTGAAGTGACATTTTCCTTGGTCTGGCCTTTGCTGTTACCAAAGTGAATTATTTATAAGTACTTCTGAGAAACACCAATGAAACTTGATTATGTGGAATGAATTTAAATTCATTAAAGTCATTCTTCTAGACCAATGTCGACTTCCCCTCATCTAGGATCTAGCAACTTGATAACCTGGGAAAGAGCGTTCTCTCCCACTGGTGATGACTGATGTCGTCCATGCTGCAGCTGTTGAGGGATGGATGTCTCAGTGCAGCTCTGTTGGGACGTTAGAGCAAAATGAAAATCTTCTCGTGCTGTCTTTGTTGTTGAGTGCATTTCGCTGTGTGTTCTTCTCTTGGGCCTCAGGGTTTGGTGTGCAGGTTTCAGCCAGGGCAAATATTAATTGCTGGGATATTCTACAAGCTCTCCCCTTTTTTGATGTCCGGTCATTGTCCACTTCCTTTTATACAGTTTCTCAGATCTTCTTTCTTTACCAAGAGCCCTTTTAGGTTGTGCTGGGATAGCTCCATAGAGGCTGTAATTTGGTCACTGAGGGTCGTTTCTGTTCTTTGTCAGTAGGTTGGAAAGGCCTTGTTCACTCACCCCTCCTCACCTCACTCCCCAAACAGTTAACAGACAGCTTGGTGGTTCGGACTGATGCCCTTGCTTAGAATATAGTTTTTGCTTCTCCTGCCTCCCAGTCAATGGCAGGCCAGTGGAGGAGGTATTATGTAAACTGCCACCTTTCTGTGTAGCCCTGATCATACACAGCAATTGAGTAGTCAGACTTAGTATGAGATGAAGGGGACTAAGTAGACATGGTGGGGCACCTAGCACTTCTCCTGGTAGGACGAGAGTGAGAATTGTCTAACGTCAGGACCCCCAGTGTCATAGTTACTCTTCTGTTACTGTGAAGAGACACCAAGACCAAGGCAACTTACAGACAAAAGAGTTGGGCATACAGTTTTTGAGGGTGATTCCAGACCGTCATGCAAGAGAACTTGACAGCAGGCAGGTAGGCATGGCACTGAAGCAGTACCTGAGCGCTTGTATCTGATGCACAAGCAACAGTCTTGGAGCTATTGGGCATGGTGTGAGCTTTTGAATTCTTAGAAGTCCACCCCCAGCAACACACTTCTTCCAACAAGGCCACACCTCCTAATCCTTCCCAAACAGGTCCACCAACTGGGGATCATGTTTTCAAAATACATAGGCCTGTGGGGCCTGTTCTCATTCAAACCACTGCAACTAGAGAGTAGTCTTGTCTCACTCTCCTGTTGATTCTGGTAGGTATGGAAACTTTAAAGAGGGATTTTTAATTTTTTTTTCAAATGACCAGAATGGTCCATGGTTAGCTGGGGTAAATAAAGCTGACTAAATAAAAAAGTTTAAGAGTAGGGCTGGAGAGATGACTCAGAGGTTATGAGCACTGACTGCTCTTCCAGAGGTCCTGAGTTCAATTCCAAGCAACCACATGGTGGCTCAAAACCATCTGTAATTCGGTCTCATGCCCTCTTCTGGCCTGCAGGCATACACACAGACAGAACATTGTATACATAATAAATAAATAAATAAATATTTAAAAAGTTTAAGAATAAATGTGTGAAGAAAAACAAAAAAAAACAAGAGTGAGTGTGTGTCAGGCCCTCGGAGGTCTGTGCTCCTGCTTGCCACCCTTTCAGCCCAGTGTTGTTGGTGGAGAAGAGGTTGCTCTCCTGTGGATGAGGAGAATGCTGAGTGGGCTTGCATCACGAGAAATGTCCAAGTAGGGTCATTCTTTTCTTGGCATAACTGGCTAAAGTCTCTATCCACCCACCCACCTACCCCCATCTTGTTGAGTGTGAGTTCCATGCTGAGCAATATGAGATGGCACAAGCTTATGATTTTGTTGGGTGATAAAAAGCACACAATGGGGGCTGAAGGGATGGCTCAGAGGTTGAGAGCACTGGCTGCTCTGCCAGGGGTCCTGAGTTCAATTCCCAGCAACCACACGGTGCCTCACAAACATCTGGGATGAGATCTGATGCCCTCTTCTGGTGTGCAGGCGTGCGTGTAGACAGAACTCAGTATACATAATAAATCATAAAATTTAAAAGAAAACATATGATGTTGGGATGGGGTGATAGCTTATTGGGTAAACCATTGCTTTATAAGTATCAGGACCCCGGGTTGATGTCCAGAACCCATGTAAAAGAACTGCCATTGGTAGCACACGGTTAGCCTTCCTCTGAGGAGCAGAGACAAGTGGGTCCCGGGGCTTGCTGGCAACCCAGCCAGTCTAGCCAATTTGGTACATCTCAGGCCAACGAGAGACCCTGTCTCAAAAAACCTGGTAGATGGCACCTGAGGAACAACAGCCAGGACTGTCCTGCCCTCCACAGAGTACACACACCTGCATAATCCATGAATACACACACACACACACACACACACACGTCAGAGGATCAGAGGGTGACGGCTTACACTGTGTGGCAGGATAATCTCGGCTTTAGTTGAAAAAGGAATAGAGGTAATAAGTGCAAAAAGCTCAGAGGAGGACGAGTTTGGTTGGTATTTAGAGTTTTGTTTGGACCAGATATTTGCCTCCGGTGAAACTGAGGTCTTTCCTTAAGAATGTTACACTGGCTCGTTCCTGTTTACCCAGCATTGTATACATGGTTCTTAACTCTCGAATAGGTTGTACTCCAAACTTTAAGGTGTTTGGAATGTGAAGCATATCCTTGTGTAAAAACAGAGATTTGGGTGGCGATTTGAAGCCCAGGATCCCACCATCTGCTTGGGCATGCAAGCCTAATTGGCTTAGATGTTGGGTATATCTGACTGACATCCAAAGCTTTAATTCTGTGAGGATAAGGTGAAGTGTTGCCTATTATTTTTTTCTGTTGAGTGAGGTGGTACGAAATCGGTTGTTTGCATTTTTATCCCCCTCACAATTGCCCTTTCTGAGAGCTTGACGCTTTTCCAGATGTTGAGGATGTAGGCATGGGGCAGCAGAAATGCAGGGTTACGGAAGCTGGAAACCAGTACTCCTGGCTCTCTGCTCATCCAACAGGGAGGATTCTGAATGGAATCAGGATCAGGGACATCGCCACCAGGACTTGAATTCTTTCCTCTGTAGCTTATGTGTGAGGGAGCATGGACTTAGGGTTCACATACAGTTTCTACTCTACACAAAAGGCTGCTGAGAAAGTTGGGTAACACAAAGTCAGTAGAATGTCTGACAGCATTTGCCTCTGAAAAGGGCGGGTATGGATACAAATGTGCAGCTTGTCCTCTGGAGGGATTGCTCTCTGGAGTTATCTGTAAAAACAGAGGTGTTCCAGACCACCCCACCCTCTGCGTGTGTCTTCTCTACCCTCTAATGAAAGAAAAACTCCTGGTTGTGATCCTTGGCCCGAAGAAATATGAAATCTATGTTAAGTATGCAGGCCTGAATGGGCATAGGAGAGATTTGTGGACGAGGGTCTGCTGAAACAAATGATAAAAGTGGCCAGTGAGAGATGCTAATTGATTCTCTCTTTCAGCTCCTGGTGTTTAAGGCTGAGATAAAGTCGTTGGAAAAGGTGGTCATTTGAGTAGTGAAAAGAGGGGGTGTTTTGCAGCGAGCTGGGATTTTCCCGCCTGTTCGTAGAGTGGCTTGGAGGATAGCATGTGACGAGTGGGGCAGCTCCAGTCTTGATGATCCTGACTGCGATCTGAGTTCATAGAGGAAGCTAACATCCCCAGGCTGGAGTTTATTGGATAACAGCTCCTTAAACTCCCATCAGAAGGCTGCGTTGAATGTTGTGCGGAGACTTGCAGTATCTACATTGTGGAGCTCTTTAGATCTTTTGAAAAGCGTGCACATAAATTATTTGTTTATTAAGCGGGGAAAGTAGGTTACGATTCCGTGCAGCTCTGCTCCTTCGTAGTATGCCCAGAAGACCAAGATTTCTTGGGATTTTTTACTATGATAGTAGTGAGAAAAAATTTAATTAGCAAGTTCAAAAACACATGAGAACCATTTAGGCCAATCCACAGTTTAACTGTATTGGCGATGTTGAGAGAACGGAAAGAATAAAGCAGATTTACCGTTTTTGCAGGGGAAGTTTATCTTTTAAGATGGTGGGAAACTGGATAAATGTTTTAACTACCAGACTGGAACAAACTACCGAAGGTCAGCCGCGACGTTCTTCTTTGTGGATTACCCCATAGTGTTACCTGTGAGGCCCGTACCTGGGAAGTTCCAAGAGCAATTGATGGTATGTGTTAGCACACGCACCATGTGTGTGTGCGTGTGCTTTGGCTAGAGGTGCCAGGCAAGTGCCTTACCACTTAGTGAGACACCTTTTCCACGTTTATGTATAGGAAATTTTAGTTGTAGGCAGCAGGAAGGAGTCATGGAGGGGAGATTCCGACTCTGCATAGTTGAGGGGCCTTTTTTGTTTCAGGGTTGACTGCTGTAGGAGAATACAGCTGATTTGGGTAACGCTGATGGCACAAGTTTTGGTGAGTGAGACAAAGCCTGAGGTTGCTTGTCTGATCTTTTTGTAAGTTCAGAAATCCTTTCTCTACTGGCCTTAGCAAGCAAGCGCTCTCTTGATTGTGCCCGGGTAAGATTGTGCCTGAGGTAAGAGCTGTCGGCCTTTCTCTAGCCTAGAACTCCATTTTCTGGTTGAATGGAGACTTCTTTCTTTGGGACTTCAATGTTTCTTTTCCTTGTGTCTGCAGGTATGTGCAAGTGAGTTCAGTCTTCCAGTTCCTGCTTGATAAAGTAGGAAATTACGGTCCTGTGGGGTTCATGGCCTGGAGTCAAGTGAAGACATTTTGAAGCCTGTCTTTCCTCCTCACTATTCACTGCAGGGCTCTTAAAGCCTGTGTGCTATCTACAGATTTGGCTATTCAAGGGCATACTGCCACGGAAGTGAAAGCAAAGGCTTCTCCTGGATTTGAGTTCAGTTACAATGTCTGTTTTGCACAGTACTTTCTAGGAAATAGCCTCACATGTCCCTTTAATCCCCAGAAGAGTCATGGTGAGCCAGAGTGGGTACTGACTTGGACACAGCCACATCCAAGTTACCAGAGGCCCTGGACACCACCAGCTACTGTCTACAGTTCGCCTGCCTCAACTGTCCTTCTTAAGGCTGCCAGACACCTTGGTCTGAAGGAGGAGATGGGCCAGTGGAATGAGCCGCACGGACCCACGGTAGAGACAATACACAGGGTTTTAGATGGATCTTTGTCCCCTCCTCCAAGATCTTGACATCATTCAGTGTTTTTGGAAAAGGGAAGAAACTTTCTCTTCTAAGTCACAAGCATTTGATGGAAGGACATCTGGAGGCTAGTCTGTGGTGAACACTTTTCAGGGACTCCCCTACACTTTGAGGTTTTGTGAGTTAGGACCCCAGTTTGTCCCTGAGGTTTCTGTAACTTGTGCAATGAGCTTCTTGAACAATGCCCACGGTTTTCTCATCTGAGGTGGAGATCACCTGCCATCGTTGTTTGCTGTCTATTGCTGTGACCAAAAGGACTTGTTTTGATTACGTATCCCAATCACAGTACATCCTGAAGGGGCACCAAGGCGGGAACTCAGTGCAGGAACCCTGAGGGTGGGAACTGACACTGAAGCCATATGGAAATGCTGCTTAGTAGCTTATTCTACCTACTTTATTTTTTCTTTTTTAACTTTCTTTTTATTCTTTGTGTCTTTCACATCATACATCTTGATCCCATTCATCTCCTCGTCCCTTTATATCTGCCCTTATACCCTCCACCAAAATAAAATTTAAGAAAAGGGGGGAAAATCTTGTCATGGAAGCTGTAGTATGACACAGTGAGTCTGTACCCTTTACTCCATATATCTTTACCTGCCGGTGTTCTTTGCAAAGTCATTGGTCTGGTTGGAGGGCTCCGGTTTCTACTACACCGTCAATGACGGGCTCTCACTGGGCCTCTTCTTGGATATTCTCTTGCTGCCCCCTGTCATGGAGATCCTACAGCTTTGGCTCTACAGGAAATCGCCCTTCAAATAGATGGGGTGGATGTTGGGGTGGGCCTGGATAGTTGCAGGGTTGGTGAGCCTGCCAGCTCTCTCCCATCCTCATCACCAGGGTGAACTCTCTGGCATTGTCCTGGCTAGTTTACCTATGTAGCAATGGGCAAGGGATGGGGTGGTTTGCCTGCTTTCACACCCTCAGGGTTAGCTCACCATGCCTTCACTATCAGGGGCAGCTCTACTGTGTTGTCTAGTCAAGGCGCTGGGGCCACTCTCCCGAGTGCCACAGCCGGTGAGGGGCAGGTATAGCTCTTCTGCTTTTATGACCTCAGGGCCAGCTCTCCCACCTGCCGTAAGCATATGGGGGCGGTATCTGTCCCTCACTCACACCACTATACAGCAGATGAAGGGTGGGGCCAGATCTTCCAAGCTCATGTTATTGGTCTTGGGACCAGTTTACCCACACCCCAGTCAACAGAGTCCACTCTACTGTGCTGTTGAGGGGAGGTGCAGGGCCTGCTTTCCGGAGTGCTGCTCTAGTAGTGGGAGTGTCGGCTCCCTTGGCTGCCACACTGGTAGGGGTGGGGGGGCAACCTTTTTTATATTCAGTACCATTTGCTCAGGGGTGACAGTACCCACATCAATTATTAATAAAAAAAAATGCCCCACAAGCCAATCTGATGGAGGCAGTTCCTCAACCGAGATTCCACTTTCTCAGTTAGGTTTATGTTCAGTTGACAAAAGCCATCCAGCACCCTGCCAGTCCCTCTGTGGGCCTGGAAACTGGGGCGCAGAGTCTTGGCATAAGTTATGCAAGGTACTTCGCCGCTAAATTTCCAGCCTGCCTTCTTGTGGGAATGACTTAAGGCCTGCCTTGCTTGGCTGAAGGTGAGAGACCATCTTTGATGGATTCATGAGGATGTTTGGCTCATGGTTGTATCATTAATATATCTCGGGGGGATCTCCATGGTGATTGATAAAATACGTTCAGAGCCCTGTTGGCATGGTGTCCTCCTGCTTGCTCTTCCCCATACCTGTTCATCCCTCCTCTGTTCCTTCTATCTCTCCATCCTTCCTTAACTAGTCTTCCTCTCCATCCCTCCTTACCACTTGTCACTCTGTCTCTCCTTTGTCCCCTTTCACATGCTGAGGACATCTGTGATTCTTAAGATAAAGGAGATAGAATTAGAAGAATGACCAAAACATAGTTAAGTTACAGCTGCTTAGTTGCACAGCAACTTATTTCTGAATTGTAAGACCTTGCTTCTGCCAACTCTTTATATTCCTCTTCCTCGGGCAGGATCGATTCACAGGACTTTGATGTTGATCAGCAATCGGACTCCTTTGATTGGCTGGTTTTGAACTAAGGGAGACTGTTTTCAAACTATTCTTTAATCTTAATGAAATGGATGCTCCAGCTCTGATGCTTGACAGGTTGTGGTAAAGGAAGAAAGGGATGTGGTTTACAGTAAACGTTTTATCCTCTTAGGAGAAAAAAAAATGTAATCATTACACACAGAGTAAAATGCATAAAGTCTAAGAAAGTAATTTATCAAATCAGATCCTGGATGGTGATTGTGGCAGTGCAGCTTGACTTTTACTTTCTTGCCTTTTAATTATGAACTCTGGGCTCCAGGTTGCCTGATTAGAGTCACCAGCGTGTCCTGAGTATCTTTTCCAAGGTTATAGAGGTATCCTTGGTTTTCTGACCTCTTGGGAAAGTAAGGTGTGCATATGGAACCAGATGCTGTTGTAGAACCAAGCACTCTTTGGTGTCCCCTGAGCACAGGTGGGCATTGCTCCTCGCTACCATGCCCCTGCTGCCCACATGCAAGGACTGAAGAGTTGAGTGTGGTCTTCCTGGCTAGCGAGGGCCCTCCCTGCCTGTCCTGTGCCTGCCTGTCCTCCGGGTGGGTCTAGCGCCGACTGGGATTCTTGTGGACTTAGTCACCATGCTGCAGTGGTTGGAGGACAGAGAAACCACTGGGTGCTCTGTCACCCCAGAAGAATGCAGGCTGGGCTGGGACTGCCTGGCCTAGAAAGTTCTCTAGGCCCTATGGCAGATCCAGCATAAGCCGACTCAAATCTACCTCTTTTTTCCTATCAAAGGGGATAGAAGGGGGAGGGAGAGAGGAGCATGAGGTGCCGCTTTATTCGCAGAGGACAGCTTCTAAAAACTCACTTCAGAATGTACCTTTGTTCTTCACCTTCCCAGACCTGTAAACACGGTTACCCAAGATAGACATTTTCCTGAGAGCTGGAGTTTGAGGAGAAACCCTGCCTGTTGTGGCTGTCCTTTTGTTTGTCTGTAGGAGGATGGCTGGCAGGGTGAGGTGGGAGTGTCAGGTCACTCTTAAGTTCTTCTTGAACTGTCGAACCACATGCTAGGGGACCTTAGAGCAGTGCCAAGGGGTGGCCGCCTTCCTGCTGCTCCCAGAGAGCGGGCTGTGCTTGGTGGTGGGAGTTCTCAGGTGCCACTGATGGCACTGACTGAAGGATCAGTGGCTGACAATAGACTTGCAGGGAACAGACACAGGCAGGAGTTTAGAGCTGAGGATGTTCAGACACAGAGCCATTTAAATCTGACCCAGAAGAGACATCTGTGCTGCTGCTGCTGGGGTGGGGAAGGGTGCACCTGCAGAGTTAGCCCCTTGACTCTGCCCTCTTCCCCAAACCAACTGCTCAGCTTTGGTGACCACTGTTTTTAGGTGACTTCCTTTTCTCTGGTCTGTCCAGGAAGCAGCAGAAAGAATCTGATGGCAGCAGTCAGATCTCACTTGACGTCTTGGTCAGCAGAGCTGGGCTCTGGAAGGTTTTCCAGGTGTACAGTTCTACACCCCGCCCTGCCCCGCCCCCTCCTTTGATAGGACTTGCTAGTTAGTAAGACTGAGAACAGGGCTGTTGTGGGGGCAGTTCTTCAGTGAAGAGCTGTGACACTATTATAATCTTTAAAAAGTAAAATCCCCACGGTAATTGTTTAAAAGGAATTACACTCGACAGAGAAAAGTAGGACACTTTGGAGAGTTTCTTTTCTATATATGTTTCTTACTGTATGGCTGTTTTTGTTTTCCAAGTTAGATCTTGGAGCTGGAGAGATGACTCAGTGGTTGAGAGCACCTACTGTTCTTCTGGAGGACTCAGTTTCTGCCTTCCCAGGCAGTTTACAACCACCTATAACTCCAGTCCCCTGGGACCTGAGATATCATATGAAGGCACAACACGTAGACACATACTTGGAAACAAATAAATTTAAAACTTAGATTTTTATATACTCCTATAAATTAAGTGAAAAAGACCCAGAATAGTGCACAGAGGTCTGATTGATCAGGTTTCAGCTGCTATAATCATTGCAAGCTTTCCAGAAGGGATCCTAAGAAGTAGGATCTCTGTCGCGAGGAACTGGGGTCATGGGTGACCTTCACCGTTCTCCTTGTATTCTCTTGGCAGAGTTTATGTTTTTAACCCGTGTGTTTTCTCCTTTTTTTCAAGGTCCACAGGCGTTATCTGGAAAAACAGGGTTCTGGTCCATTTTGTTTTCATTTCTTTGCGCTAAGAAGAGCACACACATACACATAACTAAACCCAAACCTTGGTGTTGTTTTCCTCAAGAGGACTTTCCTCTTTCGGCTGTCCTTCAGTGATCCCAGGCTGTGTGTGGTCTTAGTGTCCTCCCAGCTCCCTGGAGACAGTAGCTAGCTAGGGTCTCCTTGACTTAACTGGGTCTTTTCTGGAATTTGAGCCTGGGGGGGGGGGGATTCACCTTGTTCTAGAGAAGTCCAAACAGTAGGTTTTGGCAGGGCCTCTGGTCTAGTATGTTCTTGAGACAGCATGTGTGAGCCTGTGTATCTCGCCTTAGTAACTGGCCTTGAACATGCTGTGAGCTTGATGCAGTTTCCCCTGCACAACCCTGGGGAGGCACTCTGTCTGCAGGTCCCTGATACTGCAGTTATGGGATCACCAGGCCCCATTTTCAGGGCATCTGGTCCAAAGTTTAAAAGAAATTGTACTGGTGGTTCCCTTAATTTCTAAAATATGATTATTTGTGGGTTCACCCTTCTGGATACTTCTGTTGAGTATTTTATTGCCTCTTGGAAATAATGTTTAGAGGGCTCCGTGCTCACGTCTGAGTGGATCCTTGCTAATATGCAACTTCACTGTAGCAGTTCACCTCTCTTGGAAAAGGACATGATAGCATATTGGTATTATTTGAAAAAAAAAAAAAAAGACCCAAAGTAAGATCCAGATTTACCAGAGCCCAGATAAAATGACTGTAAAACGAAAACCGGTTGTTTCCAAAGCACTTCTTACTTGACACAGCACTTCCCTGCAATGCACGGCATTTCCTTATTCTGCTTTGCTGGTGATGAGAGTCGCCTTGATGGAACTGTTTAGGAAGCACTTTGCTACAGCCCTTACCAGCCCTGTGCTGAGTCTGTGGGCCAGGCTGAGGACCCAGTTCTCATACCCAGGTGTTAACCTTTGAGGTCAGTCTCTTGTTTTCTTATGAAAATGAGGCTCCCAGGGAATTCATTGTTTCTTCCTGGCCACCTCCAGAGGACTGGGAGGAATTTGAGAACATGAGGATAGATTCCCAATGGTAGTCTATATTTCATCGTTCACTCACAGATATTTGAAAACATTTGAAATCTGCTGGGTTTGGGATGACTTATATAAACTCCTACTCTAAAATTATTAAAAGTCAGCTATTGAAGAAATAAACAAAGCCAGTGGCCAACTTATCTTTCAGTTTTTGTTATACTTTTAATACATTTTGGAAAGACATTGCAGTGACTTTACTGACGAATTAATTGTTTCTGGGCAGCTTTTTATTAGAACTGGAGCAGCCACGTGATATTTGCGCGCTCTTTGTGTACCATGGCTTCCGTCAGCTTGCACTTGTAAGGAATCCTATTGACTAAGTTTTAGCAGGGCTTCGGTAGATATCATTAGATGCGTTGTGAAAATAATGTGGTCTGTTCTACAAGGCCTTCGCAGATTCAGACTGTTTTGGACCGGTGCTTGGTAACTCTGATGGCCAGTTTGAAGGGTTACCATAGTGATAATTCTTCTGGAATCTCCAGTCATTAAAAGTGATATGGCTAGCTCTCGGCCCTGTGCTGTAAAAATAGATGTCATGGGTTCTGCGTATCCCTGTTTTCAGTGTTACAGTTTACAATAACTGAAGGAACGTTGAGCTGACTTGTGCATACTTATTAAGAGGCTGGTTGTTTTTGCCGTATAAATCATCTGTTCCTGTAATAATTAACCCCTAAGAATGAATGGCATTTAAAGCACGATTCAGTTTTCCCCTTAGTTTGACTTTGGTTATTTTGTTCTCGGTGTTCTTTTCCCAGGACGTTTTTCAAAGGTTGAGATTGACAGGTTAATCATCGTTGCTATTGCCCCCGTGGAGTTATTGAGAGAGTAACTAGAACTGCTCTACTCTGTGGGCAGAGGTAGAGCTTTCCTTCATCCAGGAAGTCTCTTCTGGGGAGGCCTGGGTGTTGGCTCAGTCTGCCCCCCTTTCTTCCTGAGGGTAACTGTGGAGAGGTTGGAGGACACTGCTCCCTTTCAGCTCAGCACTGCTCCTCTTTCTTCTGAACCCCAGGGTAGTAATTAAAGGTAACTGTGATCTTTCCCTGGTTAGAGGCATGTAGGTTGGAGACATGTCAATAGGGATGGCCCAGTTGGTCCAGGGTTTGAAGTAAGCCATTGGGAAGTATGTCTGTGCTCACCGTGGGGGTGTTCTAGTTCTACTTGTTGACCAGAATTACTTGCCCAGCTTTACTTAGCCAATGGGTAGCATGAGAGCCATCATGTTCCTTCCTGTGCCCCAGTCCCCTTCACTGGGTACTCCATGTGCTGCATCTGTTCTTCACAAACGTTTGCTGGTTGGGAGCCATGGATGAAAGCATGGCCCTTACTTGTGACAGGCACACTGTCTGAAGGTCTGTGATACTGTAACTAGAAATCCATGTGCTCATGGAGGCCAAAGGCCGTACTCAGCTCTGGGAGTGTATAGAGGAGTGGGCATAGCAGTTCTGTTGGTGATTCCTCTTGTGGTGTCGAGGCTGATAGAGACTGATAGACAAATGGCTCCGCTCCGTGGTGTTTTGTTAAAAGAGCCAGCAGAGAGTCTCAAAAGGCTGAGAAAAGGGGCAGGTTGGTGTGGAAAGGGCATGGAAAAGCCTACCCAGCAGCAGGGCCTCAAAGGGTGCAAAGAAGGTCGCAGGGATTGGGAGCGATGGTGGGGTTGAGTGGACAGAGTTAGAATATAAGGCAGTGTGGCCAAACGGCCAGTAAGGGTGAATGCAAGGTTGCTGGTGGAAATTGCCTGTATGCCTGCATATAGAAGTAAGACTTTATATACAGTGACTGAGAAGCAGGGGGATATTGCAGCCTTTCTGTGTTCTACACAGATTCTCTGACAGCCGCCCAAGGAAGGCAAGAAACCAATGTACCCAGGAAGTAAGCAAAGGGATTTGCCGTTCAGGAAATAAACGTAGAGGATAAGTGTAAGAAAAGATGTCTGAGAGATGGGGGGTGGTGGTGAATGATAAAGCTGGTAGGAAGGACTGCAGGGAAAAGTCAAAGAGCCAGTGGATGGATGAATGAGAACCATTGGGAAAAAACGGATTGACCTCTGAAGCCATTAACTGGGATTAGGAAAAAAAAAAAGGAGAGATAAAAACTGAGCAGGAGTAGGAAAGAGCATGGTAGTGATATTGGTGTATTATTTGAGGATCTTATGTGTGTGCAGACTGAGCTGGGTTTGGAAAGACAGACCTGCAAGAGGGGAGAAGGAGACCTTAGACACCTGATTTTGGAACCAATTTAGTGACACCTCCAGGGATATGATAGTCAGCTTTCTGTTCCTGTCTTAGTTACTGTTGTATTGCTATGAAGAGACACCATGACCAAGGCAGCTTACAATAGAAAGCATTTAATAGAGGGCTTAACAGTTCCAGAGGGTTAGTCCATGATCATCATGAGCAGGCAAGGCACTGGGGATGTAGCTGGAGAACTTAAATTCTTATCTGGAGGCAGGAGACAGAGAGAGAGACTGAGACTGGGCCTGGCATGGGCTTTTGAAACTTCAGATCCTGTTCCCAGTGACATACCTCCTCCAGCAAGGTCAGACCGTCTAAGCCTTCCCAAATAGTTCTACAAACTAGGGACCAAATATTCATATACGAGCGTGTGGGGGCCATTCTCATTCAAATCACAACAGTTCCCATAACAAATACTTGAGAAAAATCAACTTTTAAAGCAAAAACGTTTGTTTTGATTCATAGTTCTGGACATTTGGATATATGATTAGGGAACTCTTGCGCTTCTACCCGTGGCAGGGTAGTACTTCGTAGTGCTGGGGTGATGACAGAGCTGATGACTTGGTGGCCACAGAGTGTGACAAGAAGAGAAAGGGGTTGGGATTCTGCCATCCGTTTAAGGGCACATCTCAAGACCTCCCATTGGATCATACCTTTAAAAAGATCCAGCCTACATGGCCAGAATCCATCATGCTGCTCCAGAGGTGGAGAAGGGGGTTTTGTAGAGGCCCAGCTTCTTCTGTTAGGGTTGAAAGAGAAGTTTCAAAGGAGGTGGAATGTTTCCGCTAGAGAAGTCTGTCTTTGGGGAGCCTGTACTGCTGTTGTCCATCCTTCTGCAGTGTCGTTTAAGGAATAGATCCTCCAAACCCTTAGGCTTCCTCGGTAGGAGCCATTTAAACTACCCATTAAAATGATAAGCATAGGGGTCCCCTCTCCACCCCCAGGAAAGCAGTCTGTGAAGAACTCCGTGAGAGGGACCCTGGACAGTTTACTAAAAGGTGTCTTTGAGAGGCAAAGCCTAGGGATTTGTCCTGTTTACGTCTAGTCTTTGCTTTCACTTTTTGTCAAGGCCTGGGTCCAGATAACGTACATTTGATCTGATTAGAGGCAGGACCAGAACAGGGGTTGATAGGGCACGGGGGCGGGGGTTGGAGTGGGGGGTGGTTCCTTACATACACAGTGCAGTGGCAGCTGAAGTGTACAAAGCAGCAGTTAACAGTAGACCACCTTGTGGGGCCTTCAGACACTGGCCCTATCTGCCAGGAGTTTACAGTTTTTAGGTGTAAGAAGCCGTGTATCAAATTCACATAAACTACACTGCTCCTCTGTCTTAAGTTTTTTGTTGTGTTGTGATTTCTTTGGATTTTGTTTTCTCTGCAATGATTTCCTGCAGTGGGCAGAGCTCTCGGGGTTGGTGACCGAGCGTGATGCTATCAGATGTTCCCCATTTGGTCATTTCGCTCAGTGATGTTGACCTACAGTTGTGGAGCATGCCACATTTTTACTCTGCCTTTCAATTTTTTTCAAAAAGTTGTCAGCCCTAAGCACAGTTGTTTTAAACGTCAAAGTAGTTCAGCACCGAGTCTCAGTGCTTTTCCTCTCCCCTTCACACGGAAACACAAGGAGAGAAAATAGCGCATCAATACCCTTTGGTCACACCCCAGACTGCTCAGAAAGGCATATAAGAATTTACATCTGTAGAGCTTCATAAAGTGGTATTAATTTAGTGGTAAAGTTACTGACCTCAAACCTGTGTCCCTGTAGGCTTGGACAAATACTAACAGCGATTTAAATCTAAAACGGAAGAGGGAATTTGATAAATCCACGCCTGTTGTAGATTAATTGGTGACTATTATCCTGAACATTAGCTGCCTTTTGTATCCAAGGATCCAGGAAGTCCCTTGTGGACCTAGAAAGGCCTTGTTGTTTGGTGGCAAATAAAATTCACTGGTGCCTTCTGGGTCATGATGACTTCAGGGAGCCACAAGGTTGTTTTCTTAGTGTAGTTTTGCTTTTTTAAAGTTTTAAAGCTGTTCTTAATTATATGTTTCCCTTTAATGCAGAGGCAAGTGTATAGGGTGAGAATTTTCCTACATTTAAAACGAGAAGCATGTGGATGACAGCCTTTCCCTGCCTCTTCGGGCTGACGTGGGTTCTGAGAGTCCGAATGGCAGGTTCCTTGGGTTCCAGCGTCTAGGGAGCTGTTTACTGGCGTGTGTTCCCATGCCTTGCCCCTGGCAACATGAGAAGTAGCTGTCTCTAGTCTCATCCTCCCCTTCAAGTCCCAGTAGGGGTTTACAGGCCCATTGGAAACGCATGAAGACAGCTCATCTCATCTGGTTTATCCTTTGGATCTTCCTTAATGGCAGAGTTTAGGAATGGTCTTCAGGTGGATCTCAGTGATCTGCATGCACCTGCCTGCTTGTCTGCATGTTGAGTTTGTTTCTAGGGTCCACGTGGAAGCAAAAGAGTTGCTGGCAGCATCTGTCTTGTACCTCCTTTGATGTACCATTCAGAACCAAGAGCAAAGGCTCTGTCCTGATGGCAGAAGCAGGTTTCTAGAGGTCTCTATCTCTCTGTAGCCATTCATTCTTCTTTTGTGTTCTTGATATTGGCCATCTTAGACCATAGGTTTTTTAGACTCAGGAAGAAAACAAAATGGTTCTTTTGAGGAAACAAAAGATAGATCAAAGAACAAATAAACTCCCATCTTACATATATGGACCATTCAGAGTGTGAGGGAATCCCATTTTGGATATGAATATGGTGGAAGGGTTAACATATGACCTAGTTTTATTTCTCTTAGCGACACTGTGTCAGGGAATGAGAGACTTATAAGGGGCATCTAGAAATAACCAATCCAGGATGTGTGCAGCTTCCTTTGCTCTCCACTGTGAGCTCTCTGCCCTGGAAGCAGCTCAGGGCCATTTCTGTATTGTCAAAATGGTATTGAGCAGGCACATCAAATTAAAAACTTTTGGGATCACTCACCAAAATGGTTTCCGGTACTGTACGCCCCTGAGGGACATCACAGCAGTTACGCATCCATTTCATTGATCCATCGTTTTCATTAAAAGAAAAAAAAAAAAAAACCTCAACCAAGAGAGGAAGTGCAGCTAACTGCCTGAATAGTAGAGAAGATGGGAGATGATATTTTGATTACATTAATCCGTATCCTGTTCATTCAGTTTGCCTCTGTCACTGCTGCTGGTGAAGTTACTAATGTGAACTAATTACATTTGCTCTGAAAAGCCAGAATTTTTAATGCATCTCAGCAAGAAAGGTTAATATTATCAATTTAACAGCATGAATGAAGCATTGTGTGTATTGAACTTGAACTGTCCTAAAAGCTTGGATAATAAAAACCCAGTCTCGCTGGTAACTCACTGGGTAAACAGTATGACTGAGATCTGGGCAATGTCTTCATCTTCTCTGTAAGTTTTATGGAGATGGTAAGGGGTTAGCACTGGATGCATGAGGGCTGTGAGTGTTTTCCTGATCCGTGGAGATAGTCTAAAGGGAAGAGCAGTCCACCCCACCCTCAGATGCTACCAGTCTTGTTTTCCAAAGAATCTGCAACTTACAGCAGAGAGGCTTTAGAAGTTAGTCATTTCTCTGGCGCAGACCCAGTGCCTGAAGACAGTGTTTTGGAAAGTGGAGTGTTCTGGGAGGGGCAACTCCTCTACAGGGACTTAAATTGCCCTGTCCTCTTGTCCTTGCACATGGGACTTCAGTGATCCCCGATGTGTAATTATTTCCTGCTATCACGTGACTCACCCACCCAGCATAAACAATGAGAATGGGAACAGCCTGAAGTTACCCTGCTGTCTCCTCCTTGGGGGCCACCGTGCGCCATTCTCCGTTCTCTGTTAAGCAGGGTGCTGAAGTGTTTGACCAGTGACATTTCGGTGGCCAGTTGGTTCCTTGGTGTCTTTCAGTGTAGAGATTAGGATCTGATAGAGGATTTGGACCTTCGCATGTGTTCTGCCTGGGACAGCGTGTCTCTTGCCCTGAGAGTAGAGGAGTAAGTTGATAGGAGATTCCTGGGTGGGATCCATCCAAAAGGGTGGGCTGAGTCACGGCACTCTGAAATATGATAAATACATCACGTGGGGTCCTTGGCCTCAAGACGTCTTGTGCCATTGCTGCCCTTAAATGGTGCTGAGTGGGAACATTAAATTAAAAACTCTCACGGTCATTCAAGATTGGGATTTTTCAAAAATAAGTATTTAGTTTTGAAAAGTGGCCTTAAAATGAAGAAAAAAAGGTTTTAGAACAACCCCCCCCCCCATGTGTTTTTAAATGGACTGGCCTCTGGAGCTAGGAGGCTGAAGTGGGCAGACGTCCGGAGCAGATTTTGAGGAGGTGTGGGGCGAATGGGTTAGAAAGTGCCTTGACCTTCTACAACCTGCTTCTCCCACTCAGTGTTTCAAGTCAGCCATGCAGGCCTGTACCACTGGCCTACGCCGACAAGGAAAGACCAGCTCTTGTCTTTGACGTCTGTCATAGGAGGAACAGATTTCCTGTCCTCTTTGGAATTCCTGCTCCCTTGTTTATGAAGACCTGTCACTCCTGTTTGGATGATGATCTACGCAGTTGTCACAGTGCTTGGTCATGCCCTTGCGTATGGAACAAACTCCCGTGACAGTTGGCCAGTTCATACCTAAATGCGTCAGGGAGCCCTACAGTGGGAGAAATTATGGAGGCAGAGAGGTCCCGTGACATGGGTAGCACATAGTTTGTCCCACAGTCTGCTCTGTACGACCAGGAAGATACCCAGCGGATGAAGAGCTCCTGACTGTGTAGGCGTCCGAGTGACCAGTGAACCTGATATTCTGTTTCCATGTATGCTGTTCTCTTGCCAGTTGAGCTTGTCCGATGAAGGGGAGGTGAGCGCCCCACCATGCCGACAGACAGCACGAGGGTTGGATCTGGTACATGCCATCCAAAGTCTCTTCAAGAATGAGTACGTTGGCAGATTGTCCCATATTACTTTAGTTCTGGGATGTGCCGTGTTAGGCAACCGTGTTTATCATTACTTCATAGACATTGTGTCCCCCACCTGCTTCAGAATTTGCGTGGGTAAACCCTGTTTTCATTATCCAATGACTTTACTAAGGCTGTGAAAGACCACGGTAAACTGGAAAGTCACTTTGTACTTTGTAGCTAACAATCAGCGTTCTTCTAAACCTCACCTCCCAGTATGCAGTCATTTCCCCTCATCCTCACCCTGTTAGGGATGTGTAATTAACCCTCGGTTGTAGTAAAGACTGTTGCTTCAAAGCCTTTGCTGAAGACTCGAAAGCCTCTAAAATGACCATACTTTGAGCCTTGTCTTCCCAGTTTCTTATACACCAGGTTCACAGAGAAGTGGAGGAACATAAGGACCGAACCCTAAAGTCTATTTTGCCACTTAAATTCCAGTTTATGTTTGTGGAAAAAAATAGTTGTCACTTTGAGCGTGGGATCAACATGCTCACTGCGTTTATGCCATGACTCTGCAATTGGTGTGAATGGACTGAACTCTTCATGGGTCTCAAAAGTTGACCTGAGTTAATGGTTAACTCAAAACTATGCAGACCGTCCAGGAAAATGGTGGCAGCTGATGGACATCTGCCCTGGTGATGGTCTGAGCCAAGGGACAGGGATGCTGACCTGTGTAATACAGCCTCATAGTCACTCTGCACACCGCATTTGTTTTTTCATCGTTTCCTTCAAAAGGACACTTTTGTAATTCCTCGTAGCCAAGGTTTAATTGGGTATTTATTCCAAACAGACTGGGGTCAATGATTAGACGTGTTTTCTGTTACCACAGGGAAGATCCTCGGTAGCTAGTGGAACTGACTAACAAAATTTTGTCTTTTGAATCTGCATTATACACATGATGTTTGTCTGAAAGAGAAGGTAGTCTGTGGAAAAAAATGATACTTTTGCTGAAAGAAAATAGTAACCTTCGAACAAGAGTTGTAACCTGCATAGGAGCGTGGCGCCTGTGCCTGGACTCTGCCAGAGCCCTTCAGCTCTGTACTATGGTGAAGGCCAAGGTCTCATGCCTTCAGGTGCCATGGAGATTTCTGGATGTGGATGACAGTTCAAGCCTGGGTATTACTTTTTACTGAAAACAATTTGACTCATATTATTTACTTTAAAAAAAAAATAACAGCATTGGGTTAGTAACCTTAATGTTGTAAAATACCTTAGCATTCCTGCCTTTGTTTTGCTTGGCATGTGGGTTTGCTCCAATTTACACACCTGTGTGTGCGCACGATCGATTCACCCCTGCACTCAAGGGCTTATTAATGCTGCTTTGCAGCCTTTCCCTTGGAGACTGTCATGGCCATGGTTAATAAGATGATGAATGGGACCACGAGGAAAAATAAGCCAGAGAAGCATTTAACAGGTTGAGGCTCTGAATCGTTTGAGAAGAAGAAGAAGAAGAAAAAAAAATAGTAAACAGGAAGCCCAAACGAAGGTAAAATAGGGCGTCCCCACTGAAACCTGAGGTTCAGAATTTGTGGTAGCCTTGTTGACAAGCTATGGTAGAAGCTGGAAGGGTTTTGTGGTTAGTTTTGTGTGACAGAGAAATCGATGTGTCTGAGAGCAGTGGGATTTCAACCTTGGAGGACAGAAGTTCAACAAAGGGAAGTGTTACATATCATCAAGATGTGGCTTGCTGTATCTGTAGGGTGAAGATTTGGTTAGCCATATATTGAATGCAGGAAAAAGATGTCTAGTAAAATGCCTGCATTGGAGGCTCACATGAGGGCTGCTCAGGAAAGGCATTCTCTCGTCCACCTTGCTTAAACAGAACACTCGGGTTGGGAAGCACTTTTTCCCATTCCCCTCTTTTCTCCACATGCCTCCGCCTTTATTCCCTTAGTCTCTGTAAAGAGATTGAGTGAGACTTCTTTGTGTTGGGGAAGCCATTTTGCCAGAAGTATTGGTTTCCAGGAGAGGGTCCAGTTGGCTGGCAAATAAATATATTGATGATCTTAAAAACAGGTAAAAAGACCAAACACTGATACTTAATAGTGTTTATATTATAAAAGTATTTTCGCATTCTGAACTTAAAGTTTGATTCGTTGGAACTCAGTTGTGGTAAGAGGAAGAAGGTCTTGCACCATAGGGTGGTTGTGCATGATGACAGATTGTCACGTACTGTTCTAAAGCTACAAAGGAAAGAATTGTAGAAATTTTTTTACCTTGAAGAAGTGGGCTGCCTTTGAGGAAGTAAATAAGTTTTCTATAGATTGAGCTTCACACAGTGTGTCTGCGCATTAAAATACTCCATGAAACTGGGCGTGGCAGCACATTACTTTAATTTTGGTTGGTGGAAACTGGACATTCACACCATTAAGGGCAGCCTGGGCTACAGACTAAATACAGAAATAAAATAGAGACAGAAATATCACAAGGTACTTCATAAGCATTGAGTTAATTTTAAAAATTGTGCTTTGTAGATTTCAGTGGAATGTGACATTTCTAATCTCTGTATTTTAGAGTATTGCTCTTAGGTAAGTTATTGCCAGAAACTCTCGTGGCCATGCCTATCTTCCTTGCTGTTCAGCTGTCTCCGTTGTAAGTACAGATGTAGTTTCGCTGTCGTTTCCCTGGGCACTTGGGGTAACAGGTCTGTCTGCACTGAAAAGAACAAAAAACCCTTGCTGCCTCAGTTTTAAACAGTTACTGAAGCCAGAGGATGCTGTATATGGAAGAGACTTGTCTTCCATCGTGGAATAAATTGCTTCCTTCTGGACTACAGGGTCATTCAGTTCTGCAACTTGGTTTGCACCTGATTTTTCTTAGCAAGCAGCAAGAAACTCTCTTGTCTTTTCCCCAGGTATGCAGAGGGCCATGTTGAAAAGCGGTAGCCCGAGCAAAACTGCCCTTTCCCCATAATTAGCTACACAAACTTGAGAGTGTGGAAGAGTAAAGGGGTGCACGTGTACCTGGCCTCCTGGCCCCGTGTTTCTTCATCCTTAGAGGATGACTGAAGGCTGCAGATTTTCTCAGGAGCAATGTTAAGAATCATCATCAGGAAATAAAATCAGGGGCAGAGATGGTTCAGAGGGTAAAGGTACTTGCCACCAAGCACCCAAGGAAGCATGGTTTATGCCAACCATGATTTCATAATAAATAGGTTATTTTTAGTCTTTTTTTTTAATTCCTCTTCTGCCAATGACTAGGTTCTAGCTTTTGAAAACAGCACAAAGTAGATGTTATTTTAAAGAGAATTTTTTTTTAAGAAATCATTTCTTTTTGGTGAGATTTAGAAATACAAACACAAGAAATCATGTTTCCAAGACACTGATAATGTCATCAAGGTATTAGAGTGTACTTGTGAGGTCACTGGAATTACCTTGTCCTTGAGAGTAGGGCTGGGTTGGTGATTCATGTCTTTTCATTGATGCTTTCATTATATAAATAAATCTCAGTGCCCACCGGGGTTGACGTGTGTCCTCATGTGTATGCAAGGGGTGTTAAAGATAATGTGACAGCTCCACTAGCAGGGTAAAGTTTTTTTAGTGCTTTTTTTGGGGGGGGGGGTAATAGGGAGAAAATATCCAGAGTGGTCTAGAACAATCCAGAGCAGAGAGAAAGAGAAAAGGACCAGACATGGCCAGGGTGAGAGCAAGACAGAAGAATGACTATAGTGAGCATTTGGCTCCCCTGTGATCACAGGATGCTAGTGAGGAGGTAGGGAGGTTGCAGACGGGGGCTCCCACATGCCATCCTACCAGCTTGCTTTCTACTCACTTGAAATGAGAGCGGCCATTGGAGCTGGCTTAGACTAGATCCTGGTAGTCAAGAGGAGTCTAGGATTCTGGTGTTGTGATGCCCTGAGACTTAAGTTTGTGCCCGCCACTCTGGAGAATTGCATCTGTGCTATGTAAAGATCACAGACTGAAACTATCGGCTGGGTTACTCAGGTTCATTTGTGAAGAACATTTTCGTGTTTTGAGTCTTAGAACGGCACTAAAATCTATAAGCCTGTCAACCGTCTCAGTTTTCGGGATTTTGAGGAAGCCAGAATTCTCGCGCTTTGCTGTGGAGAGCATAAAACGATTCAGCCTTCACGGAAGGCAATTTGGCACAGTCTGCCAGTTACCGTTGTATGTACCCTTCCATGTAGAAGTTCTACTTCAAGAGATTTATCTTAGAAATACACCTGCTTGGGTATGGACTGCAGGGTTGTTTGTGGTAGTAGCAGGTTGGAAACAGCTCCCTTCAGAGGGCGACTGGTTAATGCATGAAGATCAGTGGATGAAATGGAAAGTATGCTGCCTCTCAACAAAGCCTATCATGGTGTGAATAGGTACTGAGGAGATCCAGGCAGGATTCTAAGCAGAAATCACAAGGCGTACGTGGTAGAGTAAGAAGCAAGGCAGTTTGCGTTTGGTTGTACTTGTGTAGACTGACATTAGCAGGGAGTCCTAGAAACTGATAAGCACTGTGTATTGCATGGGGTAGGTGGGGAGCAGACTAGATGGGAGCAGGGATGATGCTTTGTGTTCATCTTTGTATTGTTTTTATTTTAAAGCTGCTGTGCTATGTCCTGGTTAGGTACAACGGCTTTGGAATGTCCCATAGGTTGGTACAAGACAGCATTCTTCTAGCAAGCTGGATGTGAAAGTAGAGGGTGAGAGCACACACTCTCTTGAGTAGGTTTCTTTTTTACTGACAGGGTTTCTCCCATCCAAGTACTTAACCAGGCCTGACCCTAGATCGGAGGGGATGGGTCATGTTCAGTGTGCTGTGGCTGTCGTAGGCTGGACAGTGCTTCTCAAAGAAAGCTTCTGTCAGTCCCTGCTCTTCCCCCTGTTCCTCAGAGTCCCGAGTCTTTGTGTGTAGAGAGGAAGGAGCATTTCCAGACAGCGTGTCTTTCCTGTTTGCTTGTCAGTCATAGGGCTAAGAATTGAGTATGTCCTTAGGGCTTTAAAAGAACTTGCTGTTTATGGTTGTTGAGTGTTACTTTTTTGAGAGCAGAGGCCCCTAGGTGCATCTGGTAAGGAATTCCAGGACCTCAGTAGGTGTGTTTTGCTAATTTTTTTTTTGAACCTGTTTTGGTGCTTGAACCGTTTTTTTTTTTTTTTTCTTCTTCACTAATTAGGGTTGGCGAAGAAATTCTTTGAACCTTGAAATGTTGCTGTGTTATTCTTTCTCCCTATCTTTTGAGTCAAATCTGTGCTTTATTTTTGAAGGACAAACTTGTAATTCACTAGGTGCGTGGATCATTATCCTGAATTCAAAATAGCACAACACCAGATGTTCAAGAGATGACGTCAGTTTAGTGTAATAGAAATCGAAGGTCGTGACTTCAGCAATTTCCTCTTCACAGTATACTCCTATCGGTTTCTGTTTATTTGCATGTTATTGATAGTTTAGACAGTCAATATCCCCTAAAAGTCAGTGGAAAAAAGACTTAGTCCCTGTTGATGCCCTTGAGAGTTTGTAGATCCTTTAGGAGGTGTGCTCTATGGAAGGTGCTCAGGTCATTGGGCCTTTGCCTTCTAAGTGGATTATGGGATCCTAGGGTCTGTGAAGTGTGAGCAGATTTACCGCTTTCCTTGGGTTTATAGCAATTCTCTTGCTTCCACCTCCTAAGGGCTGAGCTTACAGGTGTGTTATCTCATGATGAAGGCCACCATGACTGGCATTAATCTCTGTTTTTGATTTACCTTTTCCTATTAGGGAATGATCCTTCCACAACAAAACTATTTTCTTGATTAAGCATCCGCACGTCCCATGTTAGAAACTTTTAACTACTAAGTGTCATCGTCAGCAAGGACGTGCACGATGAAAAGACGGGAGCCAATTCTTCTTCTTTCTCTCGTAAAATGTGGGGATTTTTATATCTGTAACAAGTCCTGTTAGTAATTCTTAATGTGCACGCTTGCCTTTGTCATCATTTGACTGACCTTGAACTCCTGGTCCTCGTGCCCTTCCCCTCCCAAGTGTATCACATGCCCAGTTTACAGTTGGATCTTAAACATTTGTGTTGCTGTTGACTGTTGGTGACACAGAGTGTTGCGGGTCATTATGACATTTAATCAAGCTGAACAGCTGGCTCTTAGAGAATGCTTAGCAGGTAACCTGAGAGGCCCATACCTAGTCACCCAAGCAAGTGGTTTCATCAGGATTAACTGATTAATTTCTTAAGACCTCTTTTCTATTTTTATTTTTGTCTCTTAATTTTCATTTTTTTTCCCCAAGAGTTCGCTCAGCCACTGTGGCCTTGCTCATTATTTAATAATGAACAGTTACAAATTGTTTGTATGTTTTTATAATTAGAATGCGATCACCATCGCCTACCAGATGAGCTGACATTGTAATGACATGAAGTCAGTAACAATTATGCCTAACAGGAAAATTAATTATGGAGTCCCATCATTCCATATTTTGTCTGAGATTAGATTTGGCTGCTAGCAGGCTGCCTGTGTGGGTAGCATGGGTAGCATTTCTCCTTGTGACTGAAGCAGCTCACGAGGGTGCTCATTGTGTCATTTGGGGGCACCTTTGATCACTTTATAATTTTTTTCAGTTCTTGATTTTCATTGGGAAGGCATTCCAAATGGCTTCTTCATATCCTAATTTCTCACTTTCCGCCTCAGAGGAGCCATTTTTTTCCTCTTCATTCTTTCCCTATAAGGAAGGAAGATTGATCCAAGGGCAGAGCTGGGGCCACAACGTAAGTGCCCCCATCCTATGGTGTTCCCTCCGTGACATTGATTCTATTTTGTTCTGCTTAAGAAGTAAGATGTGATAAGCATAAAGGGATAAGGGACAACACTTTATTGCTCTAACCTCACAAATCTGGGGGAAAGAAAACAGAGCAAAATCTACATTCATTGCTAAGAGCACTGGGGGACATATTCTAGATTTTAAAAGCACATTAAAATTTATTTTCAGAAAACATATAGTTGAGTCTTCCAAGTTTTATGTTTGCTTCCTGGTGTTTGAAAGTCTTTCAGTGCCGTGAACTCCATATTATTTTTAATGACTTGTAAAGTTGTGAGGGATGAAGATTCCAGTATGCTTAATCCACTCCCTGTGCGCTTGGGAGCCAGCATCATTTTTGCATAATTGTCACATGGTGACAACGTTGTTGTACCTTAATCTTTATTTTAAGTTAAGAGAAGAAAAAGGATTTTTACTGGTTTTGCATTTTAATTCTTACTTTATCCCTAGAATCAGGTTTCTGAGTGAAAATAAAGTATGAACGTAAGGTTCTTTTCCCCACACATACAGGGTCACAGTTTATTCTCTGAGTGATACCTCTAAATGCTACAGTGCACAGTGTCATCCTGGCTCTGTGAGAAATTCCCCATGAATAAGAGAAAATAAGGGAATCATTTAGAACGCATGCTTCGGTTTCTATGGGCTTCCACACTCTCCTCTCTCTCCAAGCCAGTGTTCTGCATAAAACTTGTCTATACTCTTGACTATTTGTCTTCCACATTTGTTGTGTCCACCCGTGTTCATTTACATGAGAATTACACTGGCTGTGTGCTTTCAGATTTACCTGCGGGAATTGTGTACAATGTTGGTTCTTTGGGTACCGAGCTGAGGAGCCCCAAACCCATTTAGATGACTGCTCAGATAAGTCTCAGTAATTGCCTTCCGTGGGTGTCCCCTCCCCATGTCAATCAGTGACTTCATTCTTTGGTAGATTCTTGCCATTTGTGACTGTTTTCTGAACCCAAACCAGGTCACTTTTGTATATATATAAAAAAAAAGGACACAGAACTAAGAGGTCTCAGGGCATGGGGCTCTTCTCACTCATGAGGTAGGTCTACTGTCTGTGGATTGTTTGGATTGAAATCTGTTGTCCAGAGTATAAATTGATGAGAACTTGTGAAGTGTTATCCCCTAAATATATCTCAGGTGAGCTGTATAACACAAGCTAATGATAGATATAAAACTGGTTGTTTTGAGTTACTAGAAATGATCCATTGTTCAACGTCATAGTGAAGTAGAAAGAGTTGTTTTGGTAAGATGGGGAAATGTATGTGGTTGGAAAACCCAGAAAATTTTGATATATTCCCATCAGAGGAAATGTGGCTTCCCCCACCCCGAGAGTGCAGTTATAAAGTTAATTTCTCTCTCTCTCTCTCTCTCTCTCTCTCTCTCTGTCTCTCTCTCTCTCTGTCTCTCTCTCTCTCTGTGTGTGTGTGTGTGTGTGTGTGTGTGTGTGTGAGAGAGAGAGAGAGAGAGAGAGAGAGAGAGAGAGAGAGAGAGAGAGCGCTTTTGGCTTATTTCATTTAGTTTTAAACTTATCTGAGGAAAGATTGCGACGAATTCCATAGTAGCCAAATCATGGTGAATTAATGTTTCTTACAGATGGTTTTATTTCCTTTGTATGATATTATTTGGATCGCAAAGCATGTATCTTGGAAAGTGTGAGCTGGGAGGTCTCTCTGCTGTAGAGAAGTGATAACCTCAGCCGGGCAGGATGTTTCTTCTTGCTCTTGAGTGTGTCTGTCTTATGAGGACTTAGTTGCCGGGCTTGCCTGGACTTTTCCACTTTTGGGACAATGTCTGATTGACACTGCAATGCTTCTGCCACCTCTCAAGACCCCTCGTTTCTCAGGGAAGCCTTACTTTCCTTCGATAGAAAGTTTAAAGCCATTTACTCCTTCCCTTCTGCTGATGTTTTCCTTCTTCATATTTTGTTCTTAGTTAATAATATAATATCTCAGTACATTGGATCAGTATTGGGACAAGGAGGTGTCTGTGTTTTGAACATCTCCCATTTCCCCTTTCCTTTAAAGAATGACCGTTAATTAATCTAGGCCTTTTGGAAGCAGTCGCTGTGGGTTTCCCTCGTGGTTTCTCTACTCCATTCCTGTCCTGGGGAAACCCGAAGCTTTGAAAGTAGAGGGCTCCATTAGTGCCTCCTCCTTTGTCCAAGAGTCTTAAGCAATCTCCAGGAAATCTCTGGTCCCTGCCAGCAGTCTGCCTGTTAGTATTGAGAGAAGTTGCTGCTTTGTAAGTACCAGTTAGAAACTGAGGGTTGGTAGCGTGGTTGTGACAAGCTTCTGGGAAATTCTGGACCACCAGCATTCTCAGCTCACCTTGGGCTGCCTCAGGCTGGCAGCTACAGGAACACTGGAAGGAACCGCCCAAACACCCCACTGTATTTGGAAGCAGCACATAACATGGATGTAGCTACTGACAGGCAAGCCCTTGGAAACCCACTGTGGGGGAAGTTTGCTTCCTTCTTGCCGTCCTTTTTTAGAGGAATAGGCTAATAATAAGATAGACTAGTAATGGCTGGAATTTAAGACTCGACATAAACATGTAATCCTGTGTAACAGGCCAGTGAGCACCACGCATCATTGTTCCCTTCCCATCGATAGGCAACAGGCTGCTAGGTCGAGGCTAAGTGTAGCCAGGGTAGAAATCCAGGTTGGACTGAAGCCAACCGTTGTATGGTATTTCCTGCCTCCCTTTCCAGTAAATAATTCATTTGTTTTCTAAGTTTTGTATGGCTACAAGGTACTTTGTATATATGCATCTACCTACCTACCTAGTCTATCTGTCTGTCTGTCTGTCAGCCAGTCACTATTTATGCAAATGCTCTATGATTCTAGTCTCTTTGAATGTTTATTTTACAAGAGCCTGTAATCCCAGCATTTGGAGAAAAGCAGAATGGCTGGAAGCTGGAGCCCTTTCAAGGCTGCATAACAAGACTCTGTCTACAAAAGCAGAGCAAAGTAAACAAAAACTTAAAACTCACAGTATAAAAACAGTTAAGTACTTCAGGTTAGCTTGGGGTGTGGCTAAGTGGTAGAAGGCTTGATTATCATACATGAGACCCCAGAGTTTGATTCTAGGACTGGGTGTGTGTATGTGGAGGATCTGGGAGGGTGATACATAGATGGAAAACACATCCTTAATCTTTTATTTTTTCCTCTAGACATGTAAAAAATAAATATGTTCAATATGGGTTCAGTTTTTTAAAGGGAGATCATGATAAAGGTTAGGTCTTACAGTGTTTTATATAAATTTTAGTTTTTTTCTTGATGTATAGCCATCACTTTATGTCAGTTGCAAATATTTAAATAAGATTTTTAAATTATAGAAGTTGACAATATGAATGATTCTTAATTAGCTATCTTACATAAGGGCAAACATTATTAATCTGTTTCCCTTTGCTTCTAAACAAGATGATATTAAATTTTCTTGTAAATGACTACACTCTTGTTTATTTGTGCTTTTATGTTTGTGTTGTGGTTTGTCTTTTGTGTTTGTGGTTCAGATAAAAAATCCTTCTGCATTTTAAATTTTAGTAAATACAGTTTATCCTATTTAAGACTATTCATTCCTGTTTTAATTTTAATTTTAAGAAGCTAATGAGTTTTATTAAATGCCCTTTGGCACAATATAATAGTGAGCTTTTGCCTTTATTTTGTGGTGTAGTAAATTATATTGATTAGATTTTCTAATAATGAGTCATCTTTGCATTCTTGAAGTAAACCATATTATTGCTGAAATTTGTGTATATGTATATATATATATGTATATGTATACACATACACACACACACACATACACATATTCATTTTGTCTATTCGGAGACAGCTCTGGCTTCTCTGGAACTCATTTTATAGACCAGGCTGGCCTCTAACTCACGGTGATCCGTCTGATTCTGCCTCCTGAGTGCTGGGATTAAAGGCATGCACCACCAGTGCCCAGCTGGCTAATATTCAGTTTTTCATAATGGCAGTTTTGAGATGTTTCTATAGTTTTTAATGTTTGTACTTTTAGGGTCATATATTTTTCATAACACTTAAGAATTTCAATTTTTTCTAGAATCTAGAGTAATTTATATAATGTAGAAAATGTCTAAATTATTTTAGAAAATTAAACTGTAATGAAGTGTAATGACAACCTAGTCTTAGTATTCTTGTACCTTCGCCCCCAAGCTGTTTATTTTAAATTACCTGTGAGTATGTACATACGAGTGGAGTCATGGGTGCTTATGAGTTGTCTGTTGTGGGTGCTGGGAACTGAACTCAGGTCCTCTGGAAGAAAGGCCTATACAGTTTGCTATCCTCAAAGGACTAGTTACACTAAGCGTTTTGCTAATCATGTTTGCTTTTTATCTTAGTGTTTAGCCTGCTAAAGTTCACTTTTCTATTTCTTTTGACTGAAGTTTATTAAATTGAGTCCCCACCTTCCTGAAATGGTGGCATCCAACCTGAACATTTTCCTGAGAACAGTTTTACTCTGCACCTTCGTTTCTGGATCACTGATTGTCAGTTATTCGCTAGATGGCTAATTAAAATCCCTGCTTGGCTTTTGATCCTGAGGTTGCTTAGACACTTGGGTCGGAGTTTCTCTTTAACTTGTCGTTTGGTATCTGTTAGGATCTCTACATGTGTGTCTGAAAACTCCGAGGGAACTTACTGAAGTTGACTGGAGTCCAAATACATGGTTAATTTTTAAATCATATTTACAAAATAGAGGTTTCATTTCTGTGTTTAGTAAATCAGACTTACTAGTTAGATTGTCTTCAGCTCTTTTCAAGTTCTTGTTTGCTTTTAGCTGTCACCTGGAGAAAAAAATGTTTAAGCATCTCGTAATTGTGTCATTTTCTCTTCTTTTTCAGAGTGCTTTAAAAAAATACTTTAGATTAAATAATACTTGAGAAATTACTTAATTATTTTATGTTTATGTGTTTGCCCTGTATGTATGCATGTACGTTTGTATGTGTCCTGTGTGCGTACCTGGCACCCATGGAGGTCAGAAGCACCCATGGGCGTGGGGGGGGTCCCCGCTAACTGTAGTAACGGATGGTGGTAAGCTAACTTGTGGGCCTTGGGAACCAAGTCTTGCTCCTGTGAAAGAGCAGCAGGTGTTCCTCCCTGCTGAGCCACCTCTCTAGCCCCGCCTGAGCCTCTTCATGGACTCACCTGTCTTTAACCGGATGCCCAGGGGTACAGCACCATAGCGCTTGTCCCAATTCTCTGTTATGCACAATTTCATATGGCCCAGGGCTCTCATTCCTCTGATTTTAACATTGTCACTTTTTCTTTGCTTTTCCCTGTGACTTCAGCTCTTTATTTAGCGCTTCTTACCTTTTTTGGGGTCCCTTCGTTTTGTGTAAACGGTTTTGTCTTTCCATAGAAAAATCTTGCCTTTTTGTGCAGACTGTGGCAATGAATATATTTTGACCTGGTTGTTTTCTAGCTTATCATAAACTCCACTTTCCCCCTCCATTCCCACATCCATCTCACTCTTCCTGTGTTGTTTGGAAAGGTGTATTACTTCCCATCCTGTTAGTGCTTTGCTGTTAAAAGTTTTATTTTCCCCCTGCAAACAGATGCCACTGTCAAACCACCGACTCTCCTTCCACGATGCACCTTCACCTCTACCACTGGGACCCCTGGATCTGTCTCCAGATCTGAATGTCTGGAGGCTTACTCTTTGGGCAGTTCCTTGTTTCTCCTTAATCCTCTAGAATGTAAATCCAGTGCTCAAGAACAGTATTTTTTTTCTGTTCTGTTTACAATTTTAACCTTTTCAAATTCGAGAGAGTATGTGTGGTCTCGCTACTCTTCTGTTAGGTTCTCCTGTGTTGTGAGTTTTTCGAGGATGAGTACCAACCGCTGCAGTCCCGCTTGGCCGCCCTGCTCCAGGCCCTTGTGCAGTCTTCAGTGAGTCATGGTTTTTGTTGACTTGCTGATGGCTCTTCTCAGAAGGGATTGCTAGGTCAAGGAGTAGATTATCGCCTGCTGCAGAGCCGCTGTGTGCCCCAAGCCTAGGAAGCAGTTTTACTGTCCACCAAAGCCCCTCCCTATTGAATTACTGGTTCATTAGAATGAATAGAATCTGAAGTCAGCTTCCATCAAGAGGGACTTCCCTGTCTGTCCACCACAGAGATGTTGAGTACTGCCAGAGGCTCAAAAGGCCCTAACCCCATGTGCTACCTGGAAGTCCTTTAGACCACGCATTCCTTGTTCCTTCTCCAGAGGCAGGGTCGAGTAGAATTCTTCAGGCCACTTACAGTTTTCCTCAATTAAGCCTGGAATACCATTGCTGCCACACGTTTCTCCTTCGGAAAAGGCTATTTCTTACCCCCAACCAGCACTTTCCCCCTTACTCCAACATCACTCAGTATAGAGACTAATACATTCTCTCAATGGAATAATCTCTGTTAATAGCATCCATTATATGCCTGTAGGTGTGCATTGTCTCCTTTCCCAGTTCGTAAATAAGGTAGGGATGCCTAACCAGGTGGCCCAAATGGTAGCACTGACATTGGCACCTTGATGCAGGCGTTTGTGACTTACCTTCGTGTTCTGTTTGTACAGAGTGGGGCTGGGGCACCCTAGAAAGGTCTATAGCACTAGCTTAAGCGTCTGGATGCTCATTGTCAGTTTAATGACAATCGTGTCTTTGGAATTATTTGGTGTATTTTCCTGTTTTTCAGTAGCGGTGCCGAAGCACCCCTATGGTTTAGTGGAAACTACTCCACCCCAGGAGCACAGTAGAAATCTCCCCCTTCTCTCCTCTCTGTCTGATGCACATGTCTGTGATTGCAGCAAGGTGCTATAGAAATAGCTTCTGTCCTTGCAGAATTGCCCGCACCAGTAAGGACCTGGAAGTGGTTGCTACGCATGTATGTCAGAGGGTTTATTAACCACTTCTGTGATGACTAAAATACTTTTTTTCCTTTTTTAAAAATTCTTCTCTCATCCTTACTGTGGTTTCCCCTCCCCCCCCTCTCCTTCCAGTCCCTTCCCCTGACCTACCCTACCCCCTATCCACTCCTCCTCCATTTCTCTCCAGAAAAGAGGCGGCCTTTCATGGATATCAACCAAACATGGCATATCAGGTTGCAGTAAGACTAGGCAGCTCCCCTCTTATTTAAAGTGCATGTGTATATGTCCCGCGCTTCCGTCTCGCCAGCAAGAACCACGCGGTACACATAGGATCCTTCTGCAGAAAAGCTTTATGTCTCTTGGGAGCTAGAGCATAAGCCACATGGCGGAGACCCAGATAAGATGGAACCCATCCCTTATATAGGAAACAGACCCTGCTCTGGACGTGTCTTTCCTGGATTGGTCAACTGCTCCCAGTCCTAGGTGAAACCTTGGGAGTAGTGGAAAAATACCAACACGTGTGAGCTTTCTAGCTCACCTGACGGTGCAGCGCCATCTATGGTGGAGAGTGTGGTTGCAGCCTTCTACATGTATATGTGTATGCATACACATTTCCAGGGCACACAATCTGTTCATTCCTTTGACTATATGAGTCTTAGGTACTGAACTTAGATGACCAGACTTGGTGACAAACACCTTTGCTCTTTCAACCATCTCATCAGCCTGGATGTTTTTTTTTTTTCTTTCTGAGACAATGTGCTGGATCTAAATGAACATTTTTAAGTCACTTCTAGTTCATAGATATATATATATACTTTGTAATACTGTGTTTCAGATCTAAAAGTTACAATTGCCCCTAACCTGTTAATGAAAGCTGTCTGCACTGGCCATCAGAGACACACCCACAGTTTGTCTGGCAAAATGTTCTAGCCTTGCTATCTTCTTCTTCTTCTGGCTTGCAGTCCAGCAGATTGTCCCACAGTATGTGGAGACTTACTCTGCATCCAGGATGACCAGTATTTGCACGCAGTACCACTGCCTTTGCTGCTGTGTTTTGCTTGGTTACTGCATGGGAGCACCATCATTTTTTCTCTATTTTAATGAAGCATTAAGGTCCGTTTACACGGCGATAAATAAAGTAATTACTGTAGCGATGGCATTCTGCCTAAGTCGTCTTGAAAACTGAAAGCAAAATCTTTTTTAATAGCTCCATAATGGTCTCTTGAAGTGTTACAGATTTTTATAACGATAGCTGTAATATAAGTGCCATTATTTACTGCGGGACTTGGACATTTTGACCATTTACATGGTACTTGTCTGTCTCCAGCCGCGCTGAGTGTATGCCGCAGCGACACAGCAGACGCGTGCATGCTGGCTTCTGTAGCCGCATGCCTGCCAAGGGCAGTCTTGGCCAGGAAAGGAAGGCCACATAGCATCACTTCTGATGATCAGAGTGCGTCGGGTCCAGTTCTCTGTTTCCATGTAGGAGTTTTAAGAAAGAAAGAAGAAAAAGAAAAATAGCCTTTTTGGCAAAATAGAGATTCTGTTTTGGGAACTCCAAGTCACTGCCCAGTTTGATAATCTTATGTAAGAAGGCACATTTCTTGTGTTTTCTGATTATACCGTCTTTGAAACAGACCAAACAAAGAATACTACAACAATAGAAAGAGGAAGGAAGCTGTCACTCATCTCTGCTTGGCTGGTGTCATTTGCTTTGACGGAATTCATGAAGGCATCTTAAAGTGGCGTGCGTACTCACAGTTCCTACCAGGTGTCGGGAAGATGAGCGATGGGTGTAGGACATCACTGTGTGGATTCTTGCTTTCTGGGTAGTGACCTGGCTTAGGGGGTCTGTCTGGCTCCCATGCTAATGGAGGGGGAACAGCCCAGGTTTGCTCACTCTGCAGGGCTGTGGCTCAGGTGAGCCTGGCTAGGACTTTCCATGACCCTGTGTGTTTTTGAAGCATGTGCTTTGTTTCCTAGGTGCCCGGGAGACAGGCCCCTTCTATGTGTCTGGTCTGCTTTGTTGATTCTTCCGGAGAAGGCAAATGCTGCTGCTGAGAACACTTGGTGCACTGCATCTGATTTGTTCTCCTGGTGTCTGCATTAGCAATAAATAGACACTGCATTTGCATATTTAACACCCCTCTCCCTTCAGCCCACACCTCTTCACTCCGGGATTAGCTGTTCATTACTTGAAGCTTTTGTGTCTTCACTGGGATTTAACTTTTCTCCTCATTAATCAGCAAAAGTCACCTAAAATGGTGTCATTTAAGATGAAATAGAGAAATAGTCACATGTGAGCTTTGCTGGGTATTTCTGAGATTGTTATTCTTTTGTTTTTTTTTCTGCTGTACCACCTTTGGGGTGTGTGTGTGTGTGTGTGTGTGTGTGTATACAAGCCCCAGAACTTTAGGGAAGTAAAAATAAATTACTCACGTGCTAAAACTTTCCATGCTTCACACATAAAATGTTGGTGTGTATGTGGGAATGCCAGGGACTTCTACTGAACAAGGGAGGTCTGGACTTCATTGCTACATTGTGGGTAGAGTTGTTAGACACAGGAGTAAAGACGGGGTATGAATGTTGTAACATGTTTCTAGAGATAGCAGAATAATAGCGAGTAACAGGATTTCTAGTGATAGCAGAATAGCAGACTAATAGAAAACACTCACTCAACCAATTAAAATCGTTTGCAGGGTGTATTTTTTAGATGACAAGAATTTGAAGGTGAATTACCTATGATACACGCTCATGTGTGTCCTGACCATTGGAAATCCATTTTAAACATCTCTTTTAAACTTCCATTCTCATTGATGTATATGGCAGTAGAATTATTTAAACATAACTATTAAGGTGAAATTCATATAACATAAGCCAGCCATTTAAAACTGGACAGTTCTGTGATATCTCATAGATCCATACTGCTGTGTAACCACCGTTTCTGGTCCCAAAATAGCCTCATCAACCCCAAAGGAAACCCAGTACATTGTGCCTTCTATTTCCCCATCCTCTAAAGGGACAGGCAGACCCCACGCTGCCTTGTGTTTCCATAGAGTCACCTCTTTTGTATGTTTTATGTAAATACAATCATGAACCTACTGTTTTCATGCCTTGCCCATGCTGTAGCAGGTATGGGGACCAAGTTGCTTTTCATGGCTAAATAGTATTTCATTATATGAGCACAGTGAATTGTTTTTTAATTGAGAGGTCTGCTTTTTATTGCATAAATCCAGGACCTTGAACATCTCAGTCTTTGTTCTGGGGTAGATGTTCATGTGTGATTGGCTCCTGTCAGTCCCCTCTCCCTCTGAAATCTAGCAATCCTGTCGACACTTCAGAGAAAATGGGAAGAAGGCACATGAGGTTAGAGTTCAAAGCACTTGAGAAATAAAAATATCCAGTATTAGGGTGTGGTTACCCCAGTGGTTTGGACCCGTCATATTCACCCAAAGTCCTTGCAACACTTTAGCCTTGTAGCAGTCTCCTGGCAGACAGACAGACAGACAGAGAGATACACACAGATGCATAGATACACACAGATTCTCCCCCCACATGCACGCGCGCGCGCGCGCGCGCGCGCGCGCGCACACACACACACACGGGTACCTCTCTCTTTCAGCCTGTGTGCAGTGGGACTCAGCTGTACCACTCTGTGACCATTCTCAAGACCTTGAGGGTCCAGTTAGGGGGAAACTAACCAGTAGATGTTGCTGATACGGAGTGAGTGAGTGAGTGAGTGAGTGAGTACATGATGGGCATGCATGTGGTGAACCTGGGAGAGCCAGCTTCCAGTTCTGCCCAGTGGCTAGGGCAGGGGAAAAGGTGTTCTGCATTGGTTTGGGTCTGGAGCAGCACGTTAGGAAAAGAGTGAGGACAAGGAAGAGGAGGGTGAGGCCCGAGTAGTGGGGTATCCATAGTCTATACGGACATCCCTGGAGAGCTTTCCTGTTGAAGCAGAATTCCCCTAATTCATTAGTTCTTCAGCTTAAATTCAACAGTAATAAACTGTCCATCATCCAAGTGATGAATTTAGTCCCATCGGACTTTCCAAATCCCTAGAAATCCCTTTTTCATCCCACGAGGTTCACTGAGCATAGGACTCCATTTCCAGTTAGCTTTGTTCTAATTCCTGCCTCTCACTTTTCCTCAATTTTCTGCTTACTGGATTTATGCTTCAACCAAATGAAGGTGAAGTACATATTTTGAAAATTCCAATTTTATGAATGATTTAACAAGAACTTTGATGCACTGGGGGGGGCAGTCATTCCATAGTTTTCATTCTTTTTTTTTCTTTTTGCAATAAAATTATACATTTACATATTGCTGGTTCATATATGCACACGTCATTATGTAACTAAAAAAGCACTGTGCCTTTCAGGTGTTTGAGCAGTACAGAAAATCTGATTTCTCACAGGGGTATGAATAGGTGACTCCTTTGGAACCTCTAAAGACAAACTTTCCCTTGGAGGAAAAGGGGAATTTACTGTCCATTAGCACATCAAGAGCCGCATTTAGGGGGCCATTAGTGCTTTTAGCTCTGGGAAGGAAATTGTCCTGTACTTTTCTCTACCCTTGTAGCAGTGGGTAAGGAGCTCTGGCTTTGTGCAGAAAGCCTCTGAGGTGCCTTGCGTAAGTTGCTTAACATCTCTGAGCTTCGGTCACCGCCTGGGCATGGAAAATAGCACCAGTTTGTTCCGAAGATTATACTAAACGTTCCAGATTCAGAACTGGCAGAGCGGGAAGCAGGCCTGCCCTTGTTGAGGTGTGTACGTGATTTGAGGAGATTAAGAGAGGACTAAATGATGTGTCGCTGACTATTTATCTCTGTGGGTCCGTAAGGCTCCAACTGGACTCCCTTGTGGCGCCTTTGTAGTCCTCTTTGAAAATTTTACAGTGCTGACTTCTCCCTCTTGCGGTAGGAAGCAAGCCTTTTGATTTATTCTTGAAGGCATTAGAACAACACCGTCTTAAAGAACTGTGATCACTGTGTACCTAGAATTCAGCGCCAAGTCAGTTAGTTTGTTAATTCATACTGCGAAAATAAACTCACCAGGAAGGAGGTTACTTACCCAAGCCACAAATTTATGATCCTATTTCTAGAAAGATTCCAGCAGATCTAGCTGGTGACATTATTCTAGGACCGCCTGATGGGAAAGTGGAGCCCCTTAAACAAGCGCCCCCATGCCTCCTACCTTAGCAAGTTGTCCACCCTCCTGGTGATACCTGGCCAGCAATTAGAAAAGCAGATAGAATTCTCATGGTTCCCCGGGATTCGTTTATTTTCTCATCTGTGTTTGTTTTCTTTGCATCCTCTGGATCATTAGCTATAAATAGCTACATTTTTACATGCATTCTTAATGTAATCGCTTAAGAGCTGCTCTCTGGGAAGAATGGCTCTGGCATTATTATTTTTCGTTAGGTTAGATGAGATACCAGTGGTTTCTGGACATAGATTCTCCTCCCTCTCTCTGTTCTTGGCCGGACTGGCTCTGACTCCATGCCGTGACTCCGGGGTTCCACCCTGGAAAGGAAGCATGTGTTGTTCAGGAGGCACGACTGGTTTGGGCTTTGTGTGTACCGTTATTCACATCTTCCTCAAATTTAAAGATTTGAAACCCAAAAGTTCATTTTTCCTCTTTCAAAGCTTTCTAAAATGAAGAATATGAGTTTTTAACAGTTGTGAATAACTCAGAATACAGTTTCATTGTTGACCGTCAACAGCTTACAAGTTCAGTAATCCCCCTGCATCTGTGCCTTGTTTAGTATATTAAAAGTTTTGACTCTACAGAGATAGAATGCGCGAGCACAGCTTCTCACTTGAGCCCACTGTGTTTGCTCTAGTGGTTGGCACAGTGTCCCCTGCAGGTTAGGGTGCCTCCTCCTGTTGGTGCCATTGGGGTAGAGAAGAAAGGGGTGGGGAATGCCATGCGTCACCTCCTAAATCAGATCCTTCACATCGCTTGGATATTTGTGTGTGGGGTGATGTGTTCTAGAGAATGTTGCTTAGTTATAGAAATTCCCAGAGTTCTTCCTTCTGCGGACAGCAGCTCACACAGCTAGATGTGTGCCTTGTGCCTTCTGGCCGTGAGGTAAGATTTGAGTTCATAGGAAGACAGATTGACCAACTTTGCAAGCTAAACTTCGAATCTGCTAGAAGACACTGGGTTTGGGGGCCAGTTGAGGCATAAAGGCCCTGATCTGCGGCCTCTGCCTTCCACTTCGCCCTTAGTCCCTTAGACAAGCTCACACGTTCAGGAATTCCTGTTGTTCCCTTCTGCATTGACTAGTTTCCTTTTGTTATCTTGAGACGGGTCCTCATGTTACCCAAGTTGGCCTCAAACTCCTGAGCTCTGAAGCTCCTTCTCCTTCTCCTCTTGAGTAGCTGGAACTATAGACATGCACCATCACATCTCTCTTCGAGATCTTTTGTTTTTTAAAATATGAAATTTTGATTTCCATTTATTTCCAATCTGTTTTCTGAGGAAAACAATCTGATGCCCTTTCTACACTATGGCATTATGCAAGAGGAATCAGACTTTGAAGCAAAAGTGCACGGCCCAGCCTCTCACAGCTCTCAAGTTAAAACATTTAGACAGTGTGAAATGGTAGGATTAGTTGCAAAACCAAACAGTTTACGTGATCTCCTGTTGCGTTAACTATTTTTTAAAATTATCTTTTATTTTTTTGAGACTATAATTAATTGCATATCTTCCCATTCTCCTTCCTCCTTTCTCCAAACCCTCCCATATCACCTTGCTATCTTTAAAGTTTGTGGCTGTGCGTGTTTGTGTATGTGTTCGTGTGTGTGTACGCGCACATGCGTGTGTGGTTTCAAATACATAAATACAACTTGTCCAGCCTGTATGATGTTACATGTGTTTGTTTAGGGCTGACCATTCAGTATTAATCTTTTTGCTACAATCTTTGGACTTTTTTAAAAAGCAATTTTAAGTATGCAATACTTCATTCAGTTTAGTAGAAATTAGCAACATTATCTTTGTAAGCAAACAGGTGTCTGTCCCGTGCATCTTGTAGCTGACATATCCATGAAGGGACACACTGAATATTACTCAAATCTCTCCACACATTACCACATCTACCTGCTTTGCTCTAGTGAGTATACGCTCTTTAAGAAAATGAATGGCCGTTCTCTTACAGTCTCACTCTGTCCATTGGTTTCCTCTGGTGCTTTCTCTGCACAGATCTGGTGTGGTGTGCCCTAGCCTGCCCCCGGGGGCCCTTTTATGCCCTCCTTCTAGCAACAGTGCTACCTAGGAGCAAGGGAAAGGAGCACGCACCATCATCATTTCTTTCTCTGAGGCTTGGAAAGAAATACATCCAAGAGATCAGATGCTCTCAGAATCACAGCGTGTCGCACTTCTAGTAATTAAAACTGAAGCCCAAATTGAATAAGAAATAATTTTTTATTGATTGCTGGCATTTGTGAAAAAGGTTTAATTAGACCAAGATACAGAAGGGACTTATTGGCTCTTTCATTTGAAAGACACTGCTGACATGGTTGTTTTCTGTGTCTCATTTTGCCTGGGAATTTATGATTCTTTTTTACCTTCTTCCAAATACACCAATAGCAAGCCTACACATTCATTAGCCCATGACTGTTTTTTCCTTTTTTTTTTTTTTAATGGTGTGGGCCCATGTTCAAGGGTATTTGCTTGTACAATTTCTTTACAGTGGTGTTTGGGGAATTCTACCCTATCTACTTTGGTGGGTTATCCTGTGCATGTGTTAACTTTTTGTCTCTCTGTAGTCTCGGGGTGGCCTCAGGGTCTCAGGAGGATAACTCAGTTATTCCTGTCAGTCAGTGTGATCATTTGCTTCTTCTTACATCTATCCCAACTCTGCCCAGGTTTAAATCTCTGCTGGGATTAAAATCAGAGGAAGATACGGGTTGGGCATAAATTCAGTTTTTAACCTCAAGGACCTTCGATGATGATAGTTCAGAGATAGTTTTAGAGTGTCAGTATTAGGGCCAAATTTATCTACATGCTTTAGGGTAGAGCAAGAGGATGATTAGTTGTCATCATGTTCTCAGAGTCCCAGCCTTTGAAAATCAGCAGTGAATGAGAAGTTCGGTTGTGTCATCTCAGCCCTCTGGGCCAGTTTATGTGCGCATTTAAAGTTGGAGACTGACCTACTTGTGACTTCATTTGGTGGCTGGCACTGAACCTGCCTTTCTGGTAGCACTAGATCATCACTGTATGCAGAGGTACCCATGGCACTGCGGTGTCTTTGCTCCGTCCATCTGCTCATTTTCCGTCCGCACGCCGAGTGTGGAGATCAGAAGGGTGACTGACACACACTGCTGCTGCTTCTGTCCTGTCTCCAGCGTACTGCCCGTGAGTGCTTCTGAGAGCATCTGTGGAATTCTTTCCTGCATGCCATCCCCACAGCGCCCCCACCCCCGGTGCATCTGTCTGTAGCCTCACCATTTTTCTTAGAGGTTCCTAGGTTCTTCCGCATAGAGCAGACTACATGTAGCTATGGTATTGATGCATGCCATGTGTATTCAGTACGGGGAAAGAGCGACAAGAATAATGTCGGTAGGAGCAAGCCAAAGATTTATGTGTATTGACGTTCATAAAACTAAAGTTAAAGATAGGTCTTGCCCTATCTTTAGGTCCAAAGAGATCACCTGTAGGGGCCCTGTGCTTCCTGGAAGGCGTGGATCCCAAGCTTGGCAGTTCGTCTATGAATAGGCAACAATTTATGTGACAAATTTGAGCATTTTTCAGTAATAAAAGATAGGAAAAACCCTTCAGGTCAAGGTTGAGCTAGGGTTTCTGGCTTATTTGTTCTCATTATTGGCGATTGTTAAAGAGCGCAGGGTGTTCTTTGTTTACCAGCCCCGCTAATCAAGTTACTGATGTTCAGGCCGGCCCACTTCCTCCCTCCCTTCCTCCCTCCCTACTCCTGAGATACTGGCATCTAAAAAAGAAGGGGGGAGAAAAACAGTTAACTTTTTCCAACAGCAGGAGAGTAGCTTAAATGCTCCCCATCTACTGGTGTGCTTACAGTTAAGGTGCGGGCAAGAGGAGCTTGCACAGCTGAGCTCAGAGAATAAATTTATCACCCCTGTTCTCATACATACACTGAACTCCTCTGCAGAGGAACCTCCAGACTGTGAACAAATAGAACTTTTCTTGAACCGAATGCGTGGGTTTTTGTAAGGTCTGACTTCATGGCATCTATGATGTAACTGGGAAGTATTTGAAATACAAAGCACACAGGTGTTTGTTTTTAAGGTTTCTTTCTTTCTTTTTTCTTTTTCCTCTTTTCCTTCCCCACTTCAGACAGAGTTTCTGTGTGTAGCCCTGGCTGTCCTTGAACTCACTCTGTAGACCAGGTTGGCCTCAAGTTCAGAGAGATCTGCCTGCTCTGCCACCCGAGTCTTGGTATTAAAGGCATGTACCGCCACTGCCCAGCATAAGGAATTTCTTGACGTAACAAATTTGTGAAATAAATTTTATGAAACTTAAAAAGTGCTTATTCAGAATTGTAAAAATTTTTTTTTGTAGTTGATGAATCTCTGTTTCTAGACTCTACCTGGAAAAGAAATCTCGAACTTTCATTCAATATATAAAATGGTATGTTTTGCCTACATGTATGTCTATGTGCCTGGTGCCCAGGGAGTGCAGAAGAGTGCATCAGATCTCCTGGTTAGCTGCCTTGTGGGTGGGTGCTGGGAACCACATCTGGGTTCTGTGCTCTTACTGAGTCATGTCTCTAGCAATCCCCTCCCCTTTTGGAGGTAGGGTCTCAACATGTAATTTCTGGCTGTCCTGGAACTGGCTTTATAGACCAGGCTGGCCTCAAACTTGAGTTTCTCCTGCCTCTGACCCCCCTCTCCAAGTTCCCAAGTCCTGGAATTGAAGGTGTGAGTCACCATGCCCAGCTATCATTTTTGCTATGGATTAGTATGGAAACCAATAAGGGTTTATGAAGAATCAAAGTGAAGGGAGACTTCAGAAGGCCGCTTCGTGCAGTTTAGAGGGGCACGGACACAGGACTAACAGTCACGACTTGGTGGGGTCCTCTCGGGTCTTACAAGAACAAACACGTTATGGCTGTCGTTCACACAGACTCTGCTTTCCATGGGGATGAGGCTGAAGGCTAAGTGGTTAGAATTACTCCCTCGTACCCTGGAGGTGGCGGGTGGTTAGCACAGCTGCGACCAAATCACTCTATTATTTAACTTAGGTGTATATAGATGTGTGTTCCAGCATTGGAATTACAGAAGCTTGTCCCACACTTACATGCTCTTCTATGGCAAGTCATCCCGGGTGGGATTTTTATTTCTGCTCATCTGGGTAGCTGAGAGAAGTTACAAGTTATTTGCAATACGGGAGCTTGGATTATTTTCCTCCCCCGTCGCTGTACCGCATGCTTTTCTAGCATTTTACTGTTGTACTTGAGTTTGCTCATGTTTCAGAAATGCTTCCATGGCTCCTGTATATATTCCCCTCCAGACGATGTTGGGGGCCGTGTAAACACTTGCCTTACTAAAGGACGGACAAGGGCTACCGTTTTCTGGGAAATCCTACTTTGTGAAAATCTGCCTAAGTAAAGAAGATAAAGGCCTCTATGATATAATCATACGAGACAAGTCTGTTCCCCACGTAAAAGGAAAATCAGCTGACATAATTGGCTGCCTGTTATTCTCATTAATGACAACCCAAGCAAGCAGCATGTGGGAATTTGACAGTCAGATCAACTTGGAGTATCCTTTAAGCCTTGGGATTCTTGAAGGGTGTTGATCAACATTTTCTTTCGCACGTAGTGCCCAGACTTTTCTCCTGGGACTCCTGTACCCGTGTTGCGCAGTGGGCATACCTTGAAGATGAGGTTAAGCCAAAGGTGCATGAGCTTGTCAGACCTCCTCTGTCTCCCAAAGACAGGCTATACCCAACTCTTTGGAAAGGAAGCAATTTCTGGCCGAAATTAACAGTCCAGCCAGGTTGATCTGCTAGGACATTGGTGACTCTAAGAATCAACAGGCACCTTGTATCTGAGTAGGGCTGAAGCGTAGAGCTGCAGTGGGTATCTGAAGCCTCTAGGGAAGCCAGCCTTGGGACAGTTGCTGTGGGGAGTGGGTCAGACATCCAGAAACCAGCCCCGTTTCTGTGCTGTGTTTGTTTTCTCCAGTTGTAGCCCGCCAGTCCTCTCTGTTGTGTAGTTTGACTCAGTGGGACTGGCTTTGATCAGTCACAGTAGGACTGAGGAACTGTGCTGTGGGTTGGACGCCAAGCTCCTGTGAAGAGGAGCGGTCTCAGACGGGGAGCAGTATCCACTAAAATTCCCAGGGCTCTTCCTCAGCCTCTTCAGGTCAACGGTCATTCCTTCTCTATACAACTCTGATGTGTCTTTTCGGTCTGTTTGGCACCTAGGATTCAGGTTCTACGTGGCCCAGTTTGGGGCTAAATAAAAGACAGATTGAGAATTGTGACTACCCTCAAAGATGTTGTCACCTGCTGGACGGTGGTTGTACGCCTTAATTAATTATTAATTAAGTGTTGGCCTTTAATCCCAGCACTCGGGAGGCAGAGGCAGGTGAATCTCTGTGAGTTTGAGGCCAGCCTGGTCTACAAGTTGTCATCTATCACAGAAGAATTGTAATGTGTGTTTCCGGTTGTAAAAAAAAAAAATCAGAAACCTTGGCTAGGAAATCGAGATTTTGTGCTTGAGAATATGTTCTTTAAAAATGCAGAATATAATTCAGTTTTTAAAACGAGGGAAATTCTGGTGCATGTACAGTGTGTATAGACCTTGTGATCATGATGCTAATGAAATGGGCAGTCCTTCGGTGTCACCAGAACACTCCAGGGTCAGCAGCTACGGGATGGGGACTGCTAGCGTTTGGGGAAGGCAGACATTGAAATGTTTTGGTTCTGCAAAGTGGAAAAAGTGGAGGCGGTAGGTAGGTCGTGATGCCACACAGCTGTGTGAACATATTTAATACTGCTGTGTTTCATGACTAAAGATGATTAAAATGGTTGGTAAGGAGAATGGGATAGTATTCATCTGGCTGTTGACTAGTCCTGGAAGAAGGGATATCCTTGGCCCTCTTCATACATAACAGCTGAACAGTCTGGGCTGCGTCCTGACCCCACCTGGGGTATGAGTGAGGGTGACAGCTGCCTCTGTCCCAGCATCAACCCTCTAAAGTGTGTTTCTCAACCTGTGGGTTCCACACCAGACATCCTGCATATCAGTTATTTACGTTATGATTCATAACAGTAGTAAAATTACAGTTATGAAGTAGCAGTGGATAATTACCTGACTGGGAAGTCACCGCAGCATGAGGCACTGTCTTAGGGGTTCGTAGTATCAGGAAGGTGGAGAGCCACTGCCCCAAGGTATCCTTGCTGGTGATTTGTGTCAGGCCATCCCTGGTGCCAGCCGTAGCTGGATGAGTCCCACATACACACCTGACTTAGGAGGCCTCCCTGTCCTCGCTCCCATCCGTGCCCTCAGGGCCCTGCCTCATGTGTTTTCACAGTGCTCCCGTGACAGCGCGGTAACAGATCTAAACTTGTTTTCACATTATAATCGCCCCAGAAGTGTTTCAGCGCCAAGGTCGGGCTGCCTCCCTCCCCCTCAGACGGACTGAATCACCCTTTCTGGGGGTGAGACAAGGCATGAGTATTTGGAAAGCTGTTAAGGGCCTCCTGGAAGCAGGTGTGGGGATCAAGGCACTATACGGTGTTCTCCTCTGGGCTACCTACCACTGCCACTACCACTACCACAGTCACCTGTGAAGTGTCCCAAAGCTGTACATAGGTTCTAAACTCTTGGGGAGGAGTGTTCGGTTGGATTTGCTGTAAAAACTAGAACCCCTTGGGCTTAGAGAGTGAGGGAAGACACTGGGATGCCGGTGTGGAGCTGATGCTATGTGACTCCCATTCACAGTCCTTTGAGACTTGTTTAGGCAGACTAGCTCCCAACCCTGGGCTTTGGACGGTTCTGCAGGTCCAGGGCTGCAGGCCTTAGGAACTCCCTAGTGCTCCTGCTGCTCTGGAAACGCACCTGGTGAGCTGCTAGGAGGACAGATAGTTGAAAGTACGTGGATTAAAAAAAAAATTCCAGGCATGTGCCAAGTACTCAGCCATCTTTCTGCCTTTAATCATAGAGACTTTGTAAATCACATGTAATTGCACATCCTTTAGACAGCTTTTGACTGGCTCAGGCTTTCTCTTTAGGTGATCCTCCCTCAAACTCCTGGAAGGAGAGGGCTAGTGGGCAAGAAAGAGATGTCTTTGAAAAGAGAGATACAGTGGTTTGTGGTGGAGTTGTGTTCGCGTATTATTCCATATTCTGTACTGCTTAAGAGCCACTCCGCAGTCCATGCCTGACTCTGTGGCTGTTGAAGATCACAGGTGTGTGAGGGAGGATGTCTACCCTCTGTTGACCGTCGGTGTTGTCTCCCTTGCCTGTCCTTTCCTAATATTGTGTCAGTGTGTAAGGTCTGCCTTAATAATGTTAGAAGCAATCGTTTAGTCTTTGTCTTGTTAGTCTGATGGTAAACCTTTAAGGTTGTGCGTATTAAACCATCGTGCCCTGGACGGGTCTTGGTGGAGGAGAACTTGGGTTGGTGCTCTTGTCATCTCGGGTATGTGTCAAACTGCCCGTTTCAGAGCTGGGCACAGGTGTTTAGAAAAACTTCTCACTGAAGGGCTTTTGGGATTTCTAAGTTCTTGCTGTTTTTGTGACCTTGTGTGGTTTCTGGTTTCACAGAAGGCTTTGTTTCTCAGTTCTGTTGCTGCTTTCAGCCTTGCCCTATAATCACGGGGCGCCAGGGAGGGCTGCGGTCTCTTTCCCAGGGTGCTGTGCCAGCCCACGTGTGTCACCACAGCAGCAGGAGGCTGGGAGGGGGCCAGGAGGGGCCAGTGTTCCAAAACATACGAGAGTGCCTATCAGGCCTTTGTGTGATTTCTGAGCCTGCCCTGGAAGGCAGGCAGGCAGGCATTCCTTGGAGCTGCTCCCTTTGGCTTTCTCTAAATGGACCTTTCCTTCCTGCATGTGACCCAAGCTTACGAGACTAAGTAAATGTGCCTTACAAGATTAAAAGTGGGAGCAGTACGGAGCTATTGTCCCTTTTTTGGGGGGTTGTGGGTGGACAAGGCCTTTTGTATTCTTGAACTTCCTTTGCAGCCCGAGGATGACCTTGAACCTCTGATCATTCTTCTCCCCTCTGAATGCTGAGATCACAAGCAGGTGCCACTCTGCCCAGCGTGTGTGGTGCAGGGATTAAACCAGGGCTTCAAGCAAGCATCCTGCCAACCGAGCTACATCTGCAACCCTATCACAAACCCCAAAGAACTAAAAATGCTTATTTTGAATTCAGTTTCGGGGAGTGAGGTTTGGAGGACAGGCAGGAGTGAGGCGCTTCTAGAGGCCCCAAGAAAGGATGTGATGGTTCAGGACACAGCCTCTGGTGGGGCCCACACAAGATTGCCTTGGTGTTCTCCTGTAGTGAGGCGTGATGGTGGCCACAGCGAATGTGTAGGGTGCAAGTGGCTTTGGAGTCTCCGTCTGAACATGTCAGTGGTGGAACAGGCACTTTTTCGTGGCCTTGGTAGCTACTGGCTGAAGTCATGGCGGACGGGAGTATAGCTCCCCAGGCCTGGGGCATGAGGGGTAGACAGGAGTTGTAGTGGGCAGAAAGGTGGGCCCAGTGCAGCTTGACAGCACATGGAGAGAACAGTGCACACCAGGTCTACATGTGTACTCTGGGCACAGAGAGAAAAGTTCTCTGAGGAGCCGCCAGTGGTGGTCTCTGGAGATGCCACACGTGGCTGCAGGTGAGAAGGCTGGTAGTCAGGAAACAGGAGAAAGGGAGCAGACGTTCCACGGTGAATGTGTCTGCAGGCATGGATTGAGCACCTGCCGATGATAGCGAGGCGTGCTCCAGGACCAGTGCAGAGCATCCTGAGAGCGGGCTGTAGACTACAGAAGGAACAAGAAACTGGTTCTGCAGCCACCAGTCGACAGCGTGGCCCCTTCCACGCAAGAGTGACTGGAAGAGACGGAGAGCCACGAGCCTTTGCTGCCCTCTCACCATCCTTCACTGAGCTCTGCACGTGGTTCAGGGTCTCTCACTTGGGTTGTTTGGGAGTTGTCTGGCTGCCCGTCCATTTCATAGGTGAGAAAACTGAGACCCGGAGAAGAGGGCTCTGGTTTACTCAGTGTTCATGTCTGGCCATGTGGGGTAGAAACCTAGCCTGGCCAGTGGCGCATAGACTGTCATCCTCGGGTGGCTTGAGAAGAAGAGGAGGACGGGGACTTCTCAGAGGGGAAGAGTGACCCAAGGCGGTCCTGCTGTCTGTCTGCATGCTGCAGTTTTTGCTTTCTGTCTCTGAGCAGTGTCCTTCCTTGGCCCCATGAGTGTGTGTCCCTCGATGGGGTGAGGAAGTTAACCCGCACCTGTTCCCACCCACCTCCTCACTCTCACTGCCCTGGGCCTCCTTCCCAGGGGCTTCTCAGTAACTTCTAGTGGCCTTAAAGTGTGAGCTGCTAGGTCACACGCCACAGATCTCTGGTAGTGACCTTTTCTGTATTATGACTTCGCTGATGGGCCTCTGTAGCCTCTGTGGAAGTTAGCATATCCATAGCTGGCTGTCTTTTACAAACAATGGAAAAACCCATTACCAGCCCCCAGACCAGCTGTCTTTTCTTGCGATGAATAGACAGCAAGCCCTGAAGAGCAGGAGAGTAGTTTCTCGCAAGTACTCTGGGACTGCATAATACATTTTAAATAAGATTAAAAATTATGTATTCTTCTTCCTACGGTCTCCGTCGGGTCATTGAATGTGAGAGCATTCAGTGCTGTGTGCTCAGTACGAGGTAGTAACATCTATTCAGTGTGCCGTACATCCACTTTGTTCAAGAACAATGTATTCAAGGTCAGTGTATTTTGGCTCTGCGACAGACTTCTGGAAATTCCCAAGAGAATAACTTTTTTCCCCCCCTACTGTTATGTAATCCAGCACAAGTGACGGAGTGGCAAGCAACCTCATGTAAATGACTTTTAAAATGCACTTGATTCTAAAATTTTGCTTTGAAAAGAGTGGCTTAGTTGTTTTTTTTTTTTTTTCTTTCCAAGTTCCTCCCAGGGTTTAAGGCAGGCTTTTTTTTCTTTATTGAATTTGTTCAGGAGTTATCGGTAAGCACTGCTCTGTAGTAGATACCATTCACTGCGCTCTCCATGCTGGTGTCTGAGTACTGCTTCTCCCTCTGCACGGAGTCCGAGCCATGAGAAGACCCTGTGAAGTCCAAGTTGCCCTCCTTCTAGGTAGCAGCCGTCTTGTGAGCTCCAGGGTCCTCCTTTAAGAAGCTGCACATTTCAGAGTCCTTCCTAGTGTTGACCTGCTCTCATCATGCCCTCCTTCTAGGTAGCAGCCGTCTTGTGAGCTCCAGGGTCCTCCTTTAAGAAGCTGCACATTTCAGAGTCCTTCCTAGTGTTGACCTGCTCTCATCAACACGGCTCGCTTCTCCCCGTCTAGGCTTTAGTGACCCGTTGGCACTTGACCACAGCCAATCCCTAGAGGAGGCTGTCTCTTCCACAGGAGTGGAGACAGGAACCTGGGCTTAAGGACCACATCTGTCCAGTAGAGGGAACAGGCGAGTAGGCTGAACATCCGAATGTCCCGGTGGTGCAGGGGATGAAGTGGGCTCAAGCAGCAGTGCAGATGGGCTGATACGCATCAGTTTTCACGCCAGGCTCGTGGGCAGGGATCCCTGGGAATCTGAAGTGCCTGTTCTTCGTGGTCATTGAAGGCACAGATGTGGCCTGCTGGCTGTTAGAGTGTCCTGAAGTTCAGGCAATCCTTCATAGCCTTTAACTTGACTTGTTCAACTGGCCAAGGATGAAATCAACTGGATTTTTTTTTTCAGTCTGCACATTCAATGTCCATTGAATGTTCACACGCCAGACACTTTTCTAAGTGTTCTGTATTATCTCATTTAACATCACTCTGTAATAGAAATCAATGGAATCAGTACAATTACAAGGGGTCTGTGTAACCTCCTTGATAGAACCCTCTCAAGTACCTTGAGTTTCATAATTTTCTATTTACAGACGAAATTGACATGCTAATTACAAATCATTCCCTACTATTCACTCAGGCAAGCTAGCTCCTTAAGGTTTAGATGGATAACTTAATTGAATTGCTTAATGTATTTAGAAGTGATAAAACGGCATTTCTTTTTAATTATGTAATCCAGATAGCAAGGAGTAAGTCTAATAGGAAAGGTCCAGGGCATCTTCACAGGAAATCACGGTCTCACTGAACAATACAGAAAGGACTGGAATGGAGGGGGAAAACACCATTTTCCCGAGTGTAAGAAGCTCAAGTGTTGTCTGTGTTATCTCTTTATGTATTGATGTACAGTTTCAAACCAATGATAGGGTTTGATGAAATAGTTTTAAAGTTTTGTCTTGAAGGTATAATAGTGAGAAAGAGTTGGAATTTACTACTAGTTTTGTTTTATTCTGTTTTGTTTTTTGCTTATTACTTTTTTTTTTTGACAGTCTTTATTTGTAGCCCTGGCAAGCATGGAACTCACAGAGAGTTGCCTGTCAGTGCCTCCCAGATGTTGGGATTAAAGGCATGCACCACCAGGGCCAGCACTTTACAGTTTATTTTGAAGAAAAAGAGGAATGAGCTAGGGGCAGGGAGTGGGCTTGCTAGCAATATTAATTTTTTTATGGAGAATTCCCAAGTCATTGGTGAAGACTGTGTTTTTAATGTGTGAAACCCAGTTTTTCAGTTTTCAGTTCATATTTTCTGGTTTATCAGATGCTTTGTGCATAGCGATAACGCGTTAATCATAGCTAATGTTCCTTGGTAAGTTATGAGCAGCAGCAGATTGTAGTTCTGTAACTGTTGAGAAACCTGCCTCACCTTACAGGTTTCCTCAGTGGCCGCATGTGCATGTCACGCGCTCAGGTGTAGAGGAGTGTCCTCACTGTGCTGCATCTCTTAGTGCGTGTGACGGAGAATTTGGACAACACTGGGTGTTGAGCGGTCAAGGAAAAATCAAGTTCTACCGGTTTCAGACTTGGAAATCCACTGAGCATCTTTACATGCACTGACCTACAGAGTTCCTAGTCAAGTGATGGGAAGCTGATCACCTAATTCACACCCACTCGTGTGTGTGTGTATGTGTGTGTGTGTGTGCGCATGTGTATGTGTGTGGTGGTTGCTGTTTATAGCTAACTTTATTTTCATTGACATTTAATAATTTCATAGGAGAACTTTGCTCTAAGATGAACAAATGAACACCCATTCCAAATCTCACTGGGAGATACACACACACACACACACACACACACACACCACACCACACCACACCACACCACACACATACATAGTTCTGGGCAGGGAGTGACCTGGGGCTTGACACCTAACATTAACCCCGTGAGATGTTATCCACTGGTACAGAGAGAAGAGAACGTCATCACATAAGAACCAAACACCGTCTCAGAAAGCCTCTAATAGTAACGGCTCAGCACCCCCCTCAAACCCAAGTTCACATCGTTTTCCCGTCATTGTGATCTTTAAGTAAAACATCAGACTATGTAAATTTATTGCCATGCTTTGTCTTAATGTGTTCAAAATAGTAGAAATTTGAAGACTTTCAATTCTTCAAGAATTCAAGCTGGGGTGTAACTACTATGGATCGGGTCTACCCAGCCCACCTAATTCTAAGTGGGACAACCATCAGTAAACTGCCAAATACAATTAACTCACAGGCATAACTTTTCCAGAATTGTAGACTCTCCCGTTCCCCAAATGCCAGCCAAGACCCTAGATGTAGCTAGGACTATGCACACAGTGCCAGGATTCTGAGATAGTTGGTAAGCCCCAAAGCATGCTAAGCACCCCACCCCCAGAAAAAGAAGGCCAATAGGCAGGGACGGGGGCACACTACCTGCTTTTACATAGCCAGTAATTCCCACCAGTAACAACCAGTAATGCACGGCTGAAGCCAAAATAAAGAAAATGTGTTAGTGGGGTGTCCTTCTGCCTTCCTCTCTGTCTAGACAGGAGACCACACCAGGCCTGTACCACGCTCCTTCAAGCAATCTCCTCTGCTGGGGGACAAAAAGGGGAAGCTGCAATGAAGCCTTTTAAATAATTCCTAAATGTGGCGTTCGAGAGCCTTTTTTCAGAAGGGCTTCAGCAGGGAAGAGAGGAGGAAGTCTATGCTGTGGGGTCCCCATTTGTGTTTAAACTGCATATTTCTTATCGGTTTGAACAAATAACTTTCCCATTGCTATAAAGAGGTCTTTCAGAGATTTCAGTCCGTGAGTTGCTGATGCAGTTCTTTTAAAAGAAGGGACAAAAATTATTAGATTTGGTTTTAAAAATTGCATCATGCATTTGAGATGAAAGGAAATAATCTTTTCCTTTCTCTCTTTTTATTTTTAAGAAAACAAACCAAACGCAGTTTAATTCCAAGGAAAAGACATTACTTCATAACTATGACTGATAGAAATCTGAATTTGTTGTATTTTTATCTTGTTGTATTTTAAAATAATGGAAATGAATATACATACTTTATCTACCCCCTTAAGTCTTTATCACAGATGATTTAGATAACACTGTATGTTGTACGTAAACATATCCTGATGTGCAGCTTCAGAGTCCCCGGATCCTTCCTTAGCATTGTCTGTACCTTTTCTAGCTTTATAATTCACTGTGATTCTCACTGTCAGTCCACTCTGATTGCCCTGGCTATGTTTGTATGTTTGTTTCTTTTTTTCTTTCCTTTCCTTTTTTTTTTAGATTTACATATTTATTTCATATGTAGTGTTCCACCGACATGGCAGACGAGGGCATCAAACCTCATTGTTGATGGTTGTAAGCCACCATGTGGTTGCTGGAACTCAGGACCTCTGGAAGAGCAGCCAGTGCTCTTAACCTCTGAGCCATATCTCCAGCACTACCCTGGTTATTTTTAACATGGCGCTAGGAGGATGGACACAACCTTTTTAAGCACCAGATGAGGTGTTTATGTTATATTACAAACAAGCCTGCAAGAAGGATGTCTGGGGTGTGTTGTCTTTCACTTTCATGAGGTCCTGTCAGAAAGTTGCTCAGGAATCAACCTGGAGTTTGTTTGTATTAGCTACTCTGGTGGCTTACTTTGAAATCTTTTCTAGCTACTGTTTTCATAGTAAATAACCCTAAACAGCTATGACTAAAATAGTAACTTTTGCTAAGAATGCATTTAATGGGGTTTTTACATAGACACTTGGGAGCTCGATCCCTCTTTGGAGCTGTGACTTCTGAAGTGGCCATGCACAGGCAGAAGCTGTGCCGCGTCTGGATGATGTCCTGCAGCTAGGGCAGTGTGGGTTGCAAGAAGCCATCTGCCTAGCCTTCTAGAGGACGTGAAGTTAGTTTACTTGTTGAGTTTTTTTTCTCTCCCATTAAAAAAAATACTACCACCACCAACACTTCATTCTTGAGAGATGGTAGATTCACAGGCAGTTACAGGAAATAATAGCATTCCATGCTGTGTTTACCCTCCCCAGCCCTTTGTAAAACTGTAATACAGTTTGGCAACCAGAAAATTGCTATTGCTCCATCAGGAAGCGTCCCGTCCGTGTGGAAGTCCATACTGTGTTGCCTGTTACCCTGCTCGCTGCTGACCTCCTTACCCGAGGTCAGAGAGTCTGTTTGCTATCTCAGAGGGTCATCACTTTAAGACTTGTCCCTTTTATACAAACAAGAGTTTACTCATTTACCCGTCTCCGTTCAGATTTTGGTAGACCTAAGCTTTTTCTTGTTTGGGAGAAGTATGTAAAGTTTGATTTCTGTATTATACAGCTATTTTATATAATACCTATCTTTTTATATAGTAGCTGTATGTTTATTTGTAAAGACTCTGTCAAACAGTCGGGAGCAGCTGTGTTATTTTATACTCTCCTCTGTGGAGTCTGAGTGACCAGGCAGGCCCTTTACTTGCTTCTCAGCATTTGGGGTGTGTCTGTCTAGGTGGGGGTGGGTGTTTGTATATGTGGTATGTGTGTGTGCGTTTGTGTGTTTGTAGAATGTATGTCGGGGGTGTGTGTTAGGGTGTGTCTGTCTGGGTGATATGGGTGTCTGTATATGTGGGTGGTGTGCGAGGGGGAGTGTGTGTGTGTGTGTCTGTGTGGGGGGGTGTATTCTCATAGATGTGGTGCGTTATCTCATTGTGGTTTTAATTTGCATTTCCCTGGTGGCTAATGATGTCAGACACCTTCTCACGTGTTTGTTTACTATTTATATGCCCTCCTCGTTGTTGAAGCATCTGTTCATCTTTTGCTCTAATTAGACTGTTTATTTTGTAATGTTAGTTTTTGGAGTTCTCTATAGATTCCAGATCCTAGCTTTTTTGTCAGATATGTGGTTTGTAAATATTTTCTTTCAGTCTGTGCTTTATCACTTTGTCTTCTTAACAGTCTTTCGCTGAGCAAAATTTTAATTTTGTGAAAGCCCTGCTTCCTTATTTTTCTTTTTATGATTTTTTTCCCCTCTTATCGTCTAGACCGGGACCTTTTTTGCCTAGTGTTAGATCCCAGATCCCCCTGCCACCCCACCCCCTGCTAACTTTACTGTTTGATGGTTTATGTTGAATTCTTATATTCTTTTTCTTTTTTCTTTCCTTTCTTTCTTTATTTTTTTGTTTTGTTTTGTTTTTCGAGACAGGGTTTCCCTGTTACTTTGGAGCCTGTCCTGGAACTAGGTTGCTGGCCTTGAACTCATAGAGAACTCCCTGCCTCTGCCTCCTGAGTGCTGGAATTAAAGGCATGCGCCACCACTGCCCAGCTCTGAATTCTTAAATTCTATGAGTTGTTTTGAGGTGATTTTTTTTTATAAAGTATGAGATTGACGAGACTGCCTTTTCCCCCTTGGACATTGCTGGCACTCAGTCATGTGCTGAGCAGGCCTTGCTCCAAGATCTGCCATTGCATTGGTGAATGGGTGTATTTCTTTGCCAAGATCACATAGTTTAGAATGGTGTCACTATATCCTAAATTTTAAAATCAGGTAACCTGACCCAGTTCTTTCTGTTACTAACTCATTTTAATTACCACCACCTTTTCTATACCTAAAACAATCTTGCTGGGATTTTACTAGAAAATGCAATATTAAGTTTAATGAGATGGGACCGTACATCTTGTGTGTGTGGGTGAGTGCACACGTGTGTGCTTGCATGTGTGTGTGTATGTGTGTGTGTGCATGCATGTTGACAGAGTAGTGAAACCAGAGGTTGACATTAGAAGTTATATTTAGTTACTTAGTTACTCTTTACCCTAACTTTTTTGGGGGGGAGGGTGCAGACACAGAGTGCTTATTGAATTTTCAGGGGCCCATTCAGCTAGGATGGCTGGTCAGTGAGCTCCCAGGGTCCACCTGTCACTGCCCACTTGCTTCTGACTTTTCAATGTGTGCTGGGAGTCGGAATCCAGGTCCTCGTGTTTGTGACAAAAACTTCAGCAATGAGCCACCTCCCCCACGTCACGTCTGATATTTTGACACTGTAGTAAAGCGGGAAGAATGCGAACACGTGTAAGTGCATTTGACTGTGTGGTTCGAAGATGGCAAGTAAAATATTTCTCGTTTCTTGTGGTTTGTAATTATTTCAAAACTCAGGTTTGCAACTGAACTTTTACTTGATTGGCTGGTGTCTCGCAGTAATTAACCTCCAGCTCATGAGAGTGACTTATTGTTACAAGAAATAGAATCTCATTTTCTTAATGTACAGAGTGTTTTTAGAAGTAATACAGAGCATATCTAATTTGTACCAAGAATTGATTGTCCCAGACAGGTACCTGAAGTTCTTGTGAGTTGGATTCCTCATCCTCCTTTCCATCAACTGTCAGAGTTTCCTGTTCCCTTCATGATGGTGGGAGAGCCTGCCTCTGCAAGTCGTCAGCGTTAGCAGTGAGTTTAACATACAAGGGCAGCGACATCTACTCTTCAGACCTGTGCGTAAGAGGCCATGTTGCTCAATCCCCAGGGCACAGGCATTGGAATCCGCTGGAATATGACTTTGAGGTCTTCTACGAAGTTTGTCCTGAGCATCAGTCAGTATGGCGGGGATAAATATGATACCCTTGGAGGTACTTTGTCTATCATATTAGATAACCTGAGCCTGCTATTGTGCCTTTCATACGTGTATTTAGTAACTTGGGTTACTTCTCCTTTAACCCCACCCCCACCCGGCTCCTATTAGATGTTCACCTCTTCAGCTATTCAGGCAAAGTGAGGCCCAAGGTCTGAGTAAGAAATACACTCCAATAAGGGATTGTGTTTTTCTTGCTTTCTGATCCATTGAGAGATGTTCTCTCAATGCTCAGCTTCACGGTCCTCTCCTGCCCTGCAGACCATTCCAGAGGTCCGTCTCTGGCTGCCCTAGAGTGGCACACACATTCAGGTTTCTGCAGGTACAGCCACTTGAACCCAGAGTCCACAGGTGAGAGTTCCTTCCTCTCCGGTTGACCTCCACGAAGGTTTTGTTGGCTTCAGGCCTTTAGGGCCAGCCTGTGTTTGAGTCTTGGACAATGAAGAGTGAAGTGAGGAAAACGTGAGTGTGTAGCCTGGTTTCCTTGGCTCATTTACCTGAGTTGATGAAAATTAGCGTTGTTGCAGATTGTCATTACTCTGCAGTCTTGATTGTTAACTGCCTAGTTAAAAATTATTTTGAGTGAAAATGGATCATCCAGTTGAAGAGAGCTACTGTGGGGCCTCCTGTGATCTTTCTGGGTCAGTGAGATAGTCACTGCATGTTCCTTTGCCTGCCTGAGGACATGCAGTTGTCCCAGCAGTCACAAGCCCCTTCCAGGCTCTTCGCGTGTTCTTGAGAAGCTGGGAACAGAGGTGTTTAACGTATTTACTCAGCAGTGAAACCCCTCTGCGTTTTTTACTTGCACCTCAGAGGGAAGTCCAACTTTGCTTGTATTTTCTTCATTCATGGGGCCTGTTTGGAATTTGGGGGAGGACATTGTCACTGGGCCCTGTGTCTGGTCATAAGACAATAGAGCAGGTACCTGTGCTTTGGAGAGCTCCCTGAAATGAGAATGCTTGCTACCATGTTTCCCCTCTCACCTTTCCTTAGGTCACAGAGCAAGGACACACGTGGTTTGCCTCTCTTCACCCACTTGAGGATTTCTTGGAGTCTGGGATGAGGATTGAAACGGCACTATTTCTGTTTCGTGGGGACATTTCCTAAGCCTGCATTGCAGTGTGACTATTCACAGGGTTGTCCTCGACCCATCAGCATGAGACTGGCCTCCCTGGACGAGGTTAGAACAGACTCCAGGAGGTGTACAGCCTGTCTCTTAGGGAGCAGTCCCGGTGTAGTGGCACACTCAGGCTGTTGGGTGTCTGTCCTTCCCCAAACCAAAACTCTTTCTGGACAGCAGAACAGAACAAAGCCAGCCTCTGCCAGCCTGCTTTTATGTATGAGGGACTAGGCTACAAAGTGGCCCGATGCATTGCCTTCCTGAATAAAGTACTTTCAGAAAAACACAAAAGTCGAGCTTCAGCCACCACCTCAAAGCAGTAAAAATTCACTGCCTCATTAAATATAGGGGCGGCAGTGTTGGCTTCAAAGCTCAGGGGAAGTAACTGAGTAAAGCTGTGACTTCTAATGCATGGTGATAGAGCCCCTTGGCTGCATGGGACACGTGGGCCTGAAACACACTGTTTTCTTGGCGGACTATCTCATCTTGGGTTGATTTCTAACTAAAACCAGTTCCACGCTGATAATACCCTGGGCTGGCCTGGCATCCTGAACTTGAAGGGAAATAATCAGAAGAGCTGGAAGTAGTTGGCTTGGACGCGTGTTAGCTTTTTGAATGGATTTGCCAAGTCTGTTGATACATACACCCGGAGGCCATTAGGAAGTTCATTTGGAAGTGGAAGTTGGGGGCAGGAAGGCGGACAGAATATACATACCATGGTTTGCAAGGCTACTTTTCTACCCCAGGGAAGGCAAACTTGGGGGCAGATTGTCTCGGGAGTCTCTAGGCATATTCCAGTGGTACATGGGATTTTTTTTTTCCTTTTTTAGTAGCCAGAATAGAACACTTACTGTAAATTAATAAAGAATGCTCTCCAATCTGCATCTACACCATGATGTATTGGAGGAAATTAATGTAGGAGTGGGTGCTCAGGACATATTCCACATGGCTGGATTTTAATCAGAAAGCACCAGATTCGGTGGCACCACCAAAGGTGGATGAGAAACCATCTCACCATCCTGGGTGCTTGGGTCACCCTGATGTAAACAAACTTGTAGGAGATGTAGGGTGTTAGAAGAGGAGGTGTGGGGGTCTCTTTTTGCTCTGGAGGCACATGCAGCCTATGAGAGCTCAGAGGAAAGAGATGCATCTATTGAGCCACAAACTGGTTGTCTGCTCTGAACTCTGTCACCCATGTTGCTTTCGACTCATTGGTACCAGTGTCTGTTGGAACATGACTCCCATCAGAGTGTCTTCAAGGCACTTGGCAAAGACAGGTCTCTCTCTTCAGGGATCTTTCCCTGATTGTGTATCGGTGATGACTTCTTCAGATCGAACTGCTGGCTTCCCTGGGGCTTCTTGAAGGCCCCTATCCTGCTGCGTGAGCTCTGTCAGTCTTGGATAGTGAGGACCATCTGTACACCTGCTCTGTGAACAAGTGCTCAGGACAGAGGCAGAAACCATTGGAGTCCGCTTTCAGTATGGTGTTTTTCTCCTCCTGTTTAGGACCTCTCTATAGCCCTAGCTGTCCTGGCACTCGCTTTGTACACGCTGGCCTCAAACGCACAGAAATCCACCTGCCTTTGCCTCCCAGGTGCTCACTTCCTGCTCTTTAATTTTGTTGTCCTCTTTGGCCTGATACCTGTGTGGTTTTCTTTGTTTGCTGACAGCTGCTTAACAGTTACCTCAGTTGATGGAATCAGTAAGGCAGTTTTGTGTCCACTAGTCAACCCAAACTAATAGACTGGACTGAGAATGCAGATTTCTTTCTCTCTTCCTCTTCTGCTTTTGTTTGCTTATTATTATTTTATTCGTTCCATTTTAAAGGTAGCCCGTGCTCCTGGGTTTGAGCACACATGTTCCTGAGAGCAGACTTGATCTGGCTCCCTCTTCTGCTCACTTACCTTTCTTTAACACGGAAAGACAAACAGACCCTTCAACCTGACTCGGAGAGCCACTGCCAATTTTTTTTTCCTTCGTGCGTAAGTAGTTGTATTATTTCTAGGCCCTGTTCTTTATCTTTGAAAGGAAAAAGAAACTACCTTGGACTGTTTGCCAGAACGCGTTGTTCCAGGCTTGTGTAGCTGCACCTGGGATGCCATTTTCCTCTTGGAACCACGGGGGTGATAAGGTCGGTGTCAGCTGGTAGGCCTTTGAGAACACAAAACACAACTTTAACATTCAGTGGATGTTCTCCTCTTGCATGTGATACGTCTCTCAAAAAAAAATAAAATAAAATAAATGTCGGAGTTCAGCATCTACTCTCCAGGTGCTGTTTGCCCTCAGCTCTTGAGTCCTCACTTGAGGAGATTGAGGTAGGAGTTTAAAGCCAGCCTGGGCTACATAGTGCGGTCAGCCTGGGCTATGGAGTGAGACCCTGTCTTAAAAACAGCAACAAATTGAAAAAAATTGACTATTTTGTACCTTACCCAAAAGGTGAAATGCAGTGTCTTTGTAAAGTTTTGTGGAACAATGACTTTTAAAGTCCCTCTTGACAGTGAACTTTTTCTCTGGAGCCTATCTCAAGTTAGAGGATCATCTTACAGGTCAACAAGGCAAACAGGGCAGGTCGTGTCTTTTCAACGTTGGCAGGTAACTAACTGAAGGGCTGTGTTGTGGCCTGGAGAGGGCACTTGGGTTTGCAGGAGGGGCATGGCCAGTCTTAGGGAGATGCACATTGGAGAGAGATGGTCAGAGAGAAGCGGGTTACTGGGGTTCGGAGAGGAAAGGAAGCCAGTGTGCTGGCAGTGGCCTTGGTTTGCTTTTGAGTATGTTGCATCCCTGGTCTGCACTATCTTAAGTCTGAGCCAGGGCGAGGAAAGGCTTGGTGGTGGCTCTGCTCCTGTGGAGTGTGTGACCTGGGACTTGGCTCTGTGGATCTCAGATCTTCTGTTCCACTTGGGGAAGGACGTACCTAGGGTACAGGAGGGAAGAGTGTGTCCACCGTCAAGTTAGTGCTTAGTTACCTTACTGTCCAGGGTGGCCCAGCTTCTCACTGTAATACCGACGTGATAGGGACCGCTAAGACGGGGGATGTTTGTAGCACAAATAATAAAAACCCAGAGATAGTAAAGCAAAGCTGCCAGCCACTGGCTCTTCCCTCTACCTTAGACCGAAATGGTGATCCTACCTCCACGAATCCTCAGAATTACACTCAGCTGAGACCAGTCTTCTATTCCCCTCTTGCTGGGATTAAAGGCATGTACCACCACCTTCCAGCCTCTAGGACTAACTGGTGTGGCAACTGGGATTAAAGGTGTATGCCACCACTCCCTGATCTTCAGGCAAGCTTCATTTATTAAGATACAAATAGAATACCACTACAGATGTTCAACATGAAGAGGGTCTCCTTTGTCTTTACTCAGAGTGGACTTTGTGGTTGTTACTGTCTCACAGAAATAAATGTGAATGAGCCATAGAGAATAATTTTGTTCTCCCTGTTTTTACAGCTTCCCAGGCCCTCAGACTCTGTCCATTGTAAACAGAAAATACAGTGCTTCCACATGAGAGCATTTATGGAAAGATTTATCTCAAGTCCAGTTTGTATTTCCTGAGAGGTCCTGTGAAGCAGGGACTGGGAAAGACAGACAAGCCAAGCATCTAGAAGACTGCGGGCTGTAGGTGGCTTGCAGCTACTGTGCCCAGAAGACACATGTAGGAAGCAGGGAAGAGGGGACCCCACCAGTCTTGACTCCCATAGAAGTAAGGCAGGAAATAATATTAAAACCTAGCAAAATTTTTGGCTCTTTTCTAAAACCAATGTTTCTCTCTTCATGTTGAATCATTACCCTAGTGAATCACTGGCTGGGGTTCTTACCTACTACTATAAATAATAGGTGTTCAATTCATTTATCTAACAATGCTTAAAACAAAAGCAGAAAGTTTTGGCTTAAACATACGGGGAACATCATGCTTCTACTCTTGTTGCCGTTCAAGAAGTCTTGAACCCAGAAAACTTGAATATATACAAATAAAACCATTTGTAAGCCTTCATTACACTGACGCTTACCCCACAACTTCTTTTAAATTGTTGTAGCTGCTAGTTCGCGGTAGGTGGTTTGATGTTGCTGATTAAAACATACGCAACATGCCCGATAGGCTTTTTGAAATTTTGTGCCAGTTTTGGATTCAGGTATATAGGTGGGCGCTGTGGGTGTGGCTGCAGGTCATTGGAGGTCAGGGAATAACCTGGTAAGATTCCCTAGGTGCCACTTACCTCCCCAGAATTTTAGAAAGGTAATTGGTACAACTCAGCAAGTAGGGTAGCCTGGCCAGCCAGCCAGCCAGCCAGCCAGCCAGCCAGCCAGGGAGCCCTGGGGATCTGTCTGCCTGTCTACTCCTTCAGCGTCAGAATTACAGGTTCATGCCATCACACCTGCTTTTGTGATGTGAGCCCAGGGATTGAACTCAGGTCCTGGAACTCACAAGTTCATTCTCTCAGTGCCTACATCATCTTCTCACGATGCTCTGAAGACACCATAAGGAAGACACCCTTTTCCTTTAGCCTTTAATTCTTACGTTAAATTTATTAAGACGTTTACTTTTTTATTGTATTTTGCACCCAAAAGGGTGAAGCGAGGATAGATTGGTGACCTGTTCAGCTGAAAATTCTAGTTGAGCATTTACTTCATAACGTGTGATTGGTGGACCGTGTAAAAGGACAGCAACCCCAGAGGACCCTTGAGTGTCACATGCCAGTGTCATGGAAACTAAAGTGCAGGATGGAGTTGGAAGCTATGCCACGGGGAAAGAGCCAGTCACAAAAGACTAGAGGCTCGTTCCTCCTTAACGTGTAATAGGTCGGTAGACATGCATGACCGACAAAGGCTGATTGTGTTATGGGAAGTGATTATTGTCCAGAGATAAGATACAGTTTACAGCGGAAAGGACATAGAGAATTCGTGCTCATCATTGCGCGGTGTGGCAGTTCTGTACAAACAGAAGGTTAGATCGGAAGAGAAGTAGAAGGTGGAAGGGGAGGAGAAGGTAGAGCAGAAATCTCCTGTGATGCTACCCGGTTTCCTGTCTAGATGGAGGGCCTCCTGGGGCAGCATGTGGGATTGGATGAGGGTGGACGAAGTAACTCGGAGAGTACAACCCTTGTCCTTCTTAGAACCAGTTCAGTGTTCAGAAGAAACTTTAAAACCCTCCTCCCCCATTACCTTAAAAATGTCCAAATTTACTTTACGTAAAACGCTAGAGTCTGGTTTTTCTTCTGAGTAACCCTTATTTGTTTGCTGATACAATGGAGCATTAATTAGTAGAGTATTGTAGACATGGAGAACATGGAGTCCAGCTTTTATATTTTTCTCTGCTCGTCTCACAGAGAGGGCAAGATGACTGGTACCCAAACGGACACCTATCATGAAAGGAACTTAGTGTTTTTAAAACATTTTTATTTATGTAAGAGACCAGAGACCTCTCCCCAAGTGAAACATCATGAGATTTGTCTTTAGAATTTTTTTTTAAAAAAATAGCATAAATGTAATTTTCAAATGTGTTTTTTTTTTAAATCTGATGTCTGTTTGGAAAGAAATATTTAAAAATAGTCTGTGTGTAGCCACTGTATTGTAAGGATAAATTAGGTGGGCAGTCGTTACCCAGGTTACCAGTTTAAGATGATTATAACTAATCCAAATTATAGGCTACACACACACACACACACACACACACACACACACACACACATTTTACATTCATATATATATATATATATATATATATATATATCAGTCATTTATAGTAATATTTCCAGGAAAATAAGTGGAAACAAGGATGAGAGGCCAAACTTCCAGAGCTCAAATTTTAAATATTATTCTTTATAATTACTAGTTTTTCTTGTGGGGAAGTTGGAGTGTCGATTGTGGGTGTTCTGTGCAGGTACTCTATGTGTACATGAAGAACTTTCTTGGCTCAGTAAGAGTAGCTGTTTCGTTAGGAGTTGACTGCTTGGAAAGTCCAAATATGGGTTTGAGTTTAACAGGCCTTCGAAGTGGATGTCTTTGTGTGCTGAAGCTTTGTAAACACTCGGAGCTTTGTTCAGCATTGTATAACATGTATTGATTTTTCTTTTTCCTCTCCAGAAAACCTCGGGTCTTTCTTTTTCTCTGTTGATACAAAGGCTGGTCTGTTCCCCAGGATCACTCCTGGGGAACCTCTAGGGCCAGGTCACTACTGTTGAACACGTCTAAATTCTCCAGATCTCCCCTTTCCATCCCAAAATCCCACCAGGAGCACCATTTTATATTGAAGCCTCTTTTGTCCAACAGAAGTGCCTGTTTATCCGGCAGACCCAGCGATCACTCGTGAAACATGAAAATTAGGTAATAACAAGAAGTCTCCCTTCTAGGAAAAGCAAGTCCTTAAAAAAAAATCTTGTTTGTCAGTAAACTCACCATTTCAAAAGCATTTTCACAGATAGCTAATGAAGGTGGAGGCCTGTGTAAACTCACTTTCGTGCCATCAGACACTTCTCTTCCTGATGTTGAGCAGTGTTTGGGCTGCCTTTTACCCTTTAAGTCACAGACTCAAGTTAACTCTTGGTGTTAGTGATGCTCAGAATGCGCTTCTAGAAGAAAAGAGATGCTTACTTAGTCAACACTTTCCTGTAGTAGAGCAGAAAGATAAGCGATTTGCCAAAAATGGCAGTTTAGATACTGTTATTTTGACAGAAATATTAGTAAATGTCTTACTATCCTTTGCTAAATACAGTCTAGGATGTAAACTCTGATGCATAATATTCTATGGAAGAAGCATCCTTTGTCTCATATCCCTTACGCTGTTCTAACATCTCCCTGTAGTTTATGTCCAGAGACACAAAGGAAGGGAACTTTATTAATGCACTCTTATTTCCATAGAAATCAATTCCATTCCAAGAAAGCACTGTAGAATCTTTGGTTCTCCTCAAGGGGGACGATTTTGAAATACATACTTGAAGTCTTTCCTGGATTCAAATACCAGTGCTTTTACAAAAAGGTGCGGTGAGAGAGTGGCGGTAGATGAGGGATTTTAGTTGTCAGACAAAGCAGCATGTTCCGAGTGAAGCAGCTGGTTCAAATGTGTGTACATGACACATACGGGTCATGACAGCCCTCGCTCACATGTCTGTCAAGAGAGGAGATAGCATTTAGAGCTTGCAGTGTGCTCTGAGTTCATCTATGTGACTGAACCGCGGTGTCCAGGAGCTGCGGTTTATAAGGTAATGTCTTCTAGATATTTTTCTCCCGGTCATTTAGAAAGAACAATCTAGCATTGTGCAGGTCTTGATCCATGGTCATAATTTGGGGTTGTAGTAGCTAGCACTCCAGGGCACTTTTCGGGCAGGTACAGATTTCATGCCAGCTGTGTGAGGTGATTTCCCCCAAAAATATATGAATATATTAGAAAATTGTGTTCTGTGAGCAGAAGTTGTCCGTGGTGGTCCGCAGGTTGTTCAGATGTGAGAAAGAACTGTGCCTTCCACAGAGTTCTGTTCATGACTTAATGATTCTCTACAGTGAGCCTGTTACTATTTTTACATACAAAATGGACCTGAAAACTAACCGGCATACAGACTCTCTCCACCAGGCAGCAACACTGTCTCTACAGTTCCATCTCTACAGTAAGGTGACATACAGCGTGTTTACATACGCCGTGAGACCGTGGTGCAAATGTGTGCTGTAGGATCAGTAACAACTTTCAGAATGGAGTAATTTCAGGGTGCTTCATTTACAGCAGTTTGGGAAACTCTTGAAGTACCGAGTGCCCTTAATTCACTGTAACTCTCGAACTGGAAAATGTGCCCAGTGTGTCCTTGCTCAAGAATCCTCACCTCTTAACCCTCACTGTTTTTGTAGATGTCAGCATTCCTGCTGTGTAATCAGTGGTCTCCCCACCCCACCTCCTCCTCCAGCTGCTCTTCCACGTTCTGAGTGGGTCCCTTGCCCAAGCATCACTTACAGTTTGAATCAGAAACCATGGATGTACTTGCTCAAGGAAAAAGCGGATCTGCTGATGTCTAGCTACTAAATCATACTTAAATTTCATAATATTTAGCCTCCAAATCCATAAGCGAAGTAAGTGGGGAAATTGAAGTTGAAAAATTGACATTGCAGCAGTAATAGATTGTTTGTAAATGGGAAAATTCAAAAGAAGTATTGTGAAAAGGGCAGTAGAAGAACACCATACAGAAAATGGCATCCTGTGTTGCTTTAACTTTGTTATACTCTTAAAGGAAACAATTGGGTTTTTTTTATCTTAAAATTGTTCACATGTATCAGTAGGTTAAAAACAATATGCAAATTCTTATGTGTCGTTTTATTTGTATTATTATGTGTCTCTTAGAGAAAAGGTTTGTTGTTGCTTAAATATGGGAATCTTGCTGTATTACCCCGGCTGTTTTCTGAGTACCTGGGGCTGCAAGTGTTCTCCATCATACTTGACTAATGCAACTGGAAAGCTGTGCTTTAAGAACCATCAGTTCTAGATGGAACAGTTCAAATGTTTGTGGATAATTCATGATTTCTTTCTGGTAATTTCAATACCTCTGGTGAGCAAAATCCAAAACTGCATTGAAGTTGGTGAAGACATCTAATCCAGAGATAGTACTGAAGTTGATGCCCTTGCCTCTGCAGTGTGGTTGACATCCATGTTTGCCCTGACCTGTGGAGGTGCATGGAGCAGGTAGGGAAATATTGGGGGTTACTGTTTGTTTTAGAAGCTCACTAAAATGTTGACCTTAGGGACTGCTGTTGATGACTCAGTGGTTAAGAGCACCGACTGTTCTTCCTGAGGATCTGGGTTCAATTCCCAGCACGCATATGGCAGCTTACAACTGTCTGTAACTCGAATTACAGGGGCTCTCACACCTTCACACCAATTCACATAAAATAAAGTTAAATTAAAGAAATGAAAATTTAGTGAGCAAGCCCTCCATTGCTTAAGCCTGTGTGTTTGCCAGCCTTGCCTCTACCAAGTGATCTTAAGTTTAGAGTCTCGCATGAAGTCAAAGATGTTGTTCATGCAGTTTTCTGCCTAATGGAGATATTTGTTGATCAAACAGGTTAATTGCCTCTTTGGTGCCTGCCCGTTCCATGCTTGGTCTTGACATAGCTGGTGGGTCTTAAAACTGGTGTAGTTGAGTGCTTGTTCATCCTGGGTTTGTTTGATCACCATCTCTTAAGAATCCCATTGAAATCCTAAAAACCACAGTTCTGGGGTATCTTTGGGAATATACCCATTTCCTCTTGTTTGTAGAGTGCTGGTGTTGGAAGGAGTTTCCCGCATTTTTAATGTTCCCTCTTCCAGTGTGGGTGCCAAAGCTTGTGCATGTGCTCTCCCCCCACCCCCAGTGTGTAGGGGGTCTCACTTGTGGTCAGTGGACAGCTTTACCACACAAGCAGTGTTTCCTTGAAAGGAATGACCTGATGTGTTGTCGTCCCCCCACTCCACTTCGCCCTGCACAGGAGACATATTCAATGCTTCACTAGTCCCCAGGCTGCAGACGGAGTCCTGTTTTAGATGTTTTAGAGCTGAGTCCTCCAGACAGCTATGGTGATTGCTCAGAAGCCCATTCAAGAGGAAGAAAATCCCACTTCCCAGTATGTAGACAGTTAGTGGCTAGTGGAGACGATTGGCCCTGTGTAAAATTGGTCATTCTGTGGTGGCAGATATTAAGCTGTTACTTAGTAACATATTTAATAACCTTGTTTTCCTTCTGAACCCTCCACTGGGTTTGGCCAACCAACATGTGAGGCATTCTTAGATGCCCAAAATGGGCCTATAGTTCAGGGTTGGAACGTTTGCCTAGCTTGTCGGAGGCCGGGTGGCAGGGCGCTCTATCATCTGGAATCGGAGATTCCTTCCCACTCCCCAGCCCCAATATCTTGCTTATAATTGTTAAAAGAGTCTCTCTGTATACAGCATTGCTCTTCTGACAAAAACATAGACCGAATATTCACTTGCACTAACACAGCCTCTGAGTAACCAGAGAAGAACAAAGCCAAATCCATGAAAGCAGTCTCGTAGTCTAAACAACAAACTGGGGTGCTAAGGAAGAAAAATAATAGGAACAGTTTTTTTAGGGGCAGGGACTTCTAATTGAGTTCTCAGAGACCCTTTAAAACATAGCTTTTATTAGCTTTCTTCTTTGACAATGTCATTCATGTTGTAATGCATCGGGATTACTTTTACACACACACACACACACACACACACACACTCTATCATCTCTAGGCTTCCTCTACCCTTGTCAGCCTTGTCCTCCCTCCTCTTACATCCTCCCTCTCTCCCTCTTTCCCTCCTTTCCTCCCTCCTTTCTTCTTTCCCTTTCCTCCTTCCCTCCTTGCCCTGCTTAATTTAACCAGGAATATCTGTGTGAGTGTGGTTGGACCTATCTGTTGGAGCCTGGTGGGCTCAGCGTGGATCCAGTCAGAACCCTTTCTGAAAAGGGGACGTTTGCCCTCAGGTGTGGGGAAGAGCCCTGGTGTGAGAAGATCTGCTGCTAGGCTCATTCACTCACTCCACAAATATTTGTTGAGCACCTGTCTGTGCCAGGCACTGTTCCCAGTGCCAGTGACATCGTGGGGTACGTGGCAGGAGGTAATCTGTTCTTGTACGTGTGGTGTTTAGAGAGTGTCTAGTGAGACTTACGGCAAGGGACAAAGGACCTTTAGGAAAGGTAGGAAAGTGAGAAGGTAAAAGGCCTCTGTCCTGAGGGTATAGAGGAAGTGAGGCCCTTTGTATGGAACCCTGATAAGGAGCCTTAACCTCTAAGAGTAGACAGTGGATTCTAAGCTATATTATGTTCAGGAGACCAGAAAGCTGTTGATTTTAGAGGCCCTCCTGTAGAACAGAAAAGAGTCTGAGGCCAGCATGGTAGTGAAGAGTTAGGAGAAGCTACCAGAGCCTAGACGTGCAGACTAGACCAACACGTGGATTTACCCCCGAGTAGCCAGGAGGATAGTAGATTGATGTGTCCCAGTCTGGAAGATACTTTGTTCCTGAGGGAAGTTTATATGCCTTCAGGTAACTGTGGCTGCGTTTCCTGCTCAAGAAATGTGTTGATGGTTAATTCCGAATGTTTAGCCATGGAGTCAGGTTATTTTACATTAAAGTCCACTGCGCCTGAATCCAGAGTGTAATTCGTGGACATCATCATAGGTACCTGCTTCCTTTACCCAGAAAGAATGTTCGTGGCCTCAGAGTCAATGGGTCTCACAGGTCTTTCTAAAGGACAGCCAGCAGGTCGGACAAAGCTTCAAAAGAAAATCCAAACTGCTGCGGGTTCTAGGCTATCCCTCATAAAGCTTGTCCCAGCAAGGTAGGGCAGGATGGGCTGGTGGCGTTAAAGGCAGACTGTTCCGGAAAAGTACCCTGCTTTCCTAGTAGACTCTGGAGCCCCAGTTGTGTTCTGTAAGAGTTAAGGGAAGAGCTATCTGAGGTTATGCTCATCTGGTGTCTCTTTGCAGAAGCCTGCTGTGGAAAAGCCGCAGAAAGCCCTTTGTTTGCCCCTCTCTCTCACCTCTCTGTCTCTGTCTCTGTCTCTGTCTCTGTCTCTCTCTCTCTCACACACACACACACACACACACACACACACCATTAAGGTGCATACGCCTGTATTCCGTTGCCTTCTCCTTCCGTTAACACTATTCCAGAGGATGGGAACAGGCTTCTGCATTCAGAACGGTTTCTGAGGTAAGAGAGTAAGGGTACTGGGTTTTAAAAGTCATTAGCCTCTCACTAACCTTGGGGATTCCTGACCTTCCTTGGGACTTGGTAGGACCTTCCAGACCTCAGCATTCTACAAAAAAACAGCTTTCTGCGTTGTGGAGGCCGCAACAGCCAGGCTAAGGTAGCAGTGAAAACAGGTATGGGCTGGTGGGGAACACTTGCCCAGAGGGAGCTCGGTGACTGCCAATAGAAAAAAGAATATTAAGAATTGAGATTGCTCCTCAGCTCCTAGGATTTTTAGCAGCCTGTGTTAGGTTTAGGTGTGATGATGCCAATATTTAAAAATATATCTTTTGGGAAATATACTGCCTCCGTTAGCACGGTTTGTCGATCTGTAATAAGCCAGCAGCCCCTGTTTTACTAAGAACCTTTTCAACAGTTTTTAATAAAATGGCAGGGAACAAAAAGATGGAATGTGTGCTAGCAGATAGGAGGAGTTCCTTTAATAACATGGTAGGTGTTGGTGTTAATGTTGGAACCTCCCAGGCAGGCAAGAAGCTCTGAGAAATACCCTGGTAGCCTGTGCCTGGCTTGAGCAAGGGACCAGCTGCCCTACAGAGGCCCCTGCAAGCTTCCCAGAGGACTCAGAGGCCAAGCTGGTGTCTGAGCACTTCTCTTTGTTTTGGTTGTTTTTCCCGAGCTGTCTTGGAAAATACGGACACAAACCCAGTCCCGGTCCCTGCAGCTGCTAGGGCTTTTTATGAATGAGGCCCAGAAGGGGGGGAGGAGAGGGCTTGCATTACACCAGCCGTTGGGTAATACAATTCATTCACTTGCAGCCCTGCAGTCCAGGCTTTATTTTAAAGGAAATGGCTTGTTTATTTGACAATTCAGATTAGCCACTCCCCACCCCCACCCCAGGCAGCTGTCAATACGTTCAAACACTAAGTTGGTGAGGACATTACAGCTTGTTTTTTGAGCATTTGCTCAGCTGAGTTGGGTGAAATCTTAGGAAAGGCTAATTAAGAACAGAAGGAGAGGCCTGGCCCCCTTGGGGATCTTGGTTCCTTGTCTGTCCCCGTGGTACAAGGGGAGACGCAGTGGATCCTTTTTACCGAAGCCTCAGACCCCTGGGAGCCATAAAAAGTGGAGTGCTTTTGGCAAAGTGATATCTCCCTGAGGCCTGCCCAGGTCTCAATGTGCCTTCTTACCCTGTATCTTGGCTCGTTTCCCTATCCTGCACTGGCATTTCTTTATCTGTGGCATTTAAGGCCCCATTTTTGTGGCCACTAAAATCTGAATTGGAAAGTGTATGACAAGGGCTTGTCCTCTCCCCACCACTGCTTCCTGCTGGGGGCCCGAACAAAGAGACCAGCCATTGTCCTGAGCATAAATGAACCTCTATCAAAACAAGCACCCATAGAGAGGGGCAGCCTGGTTCCAGCTGCCTGTGTGAGCCCAACAATGATCCTCCTCCCTCACAAAGAGTACTTTGAGGTCAGGAAGGGACCATTCCTTGATGGCCATCCTGGGTGTGGAAAGGTACTCACCCCCACCCCTACCCCCCCCCCCCGCCCATAGCACAGATCTACTGGCTGTGTCTGCCACACTCATACAGTGATTTCTGGTTTGTGTTTATGACCAGGATTTTAAGGAGGACCACTCTCTATGAATATTGTGCCCCCTTCAGTGTGTGTGTGTGTGTGTGTGTGTGTGAGAGAGAGAGAGAGAGAGAGAGAGAGAGAGAGAGAGAGAGAGACTGAGACTTAAAAGTTGCTCAATCACAGAACCTAAGAACTCCTTTCTTGGGTAAGGGGGGCAGAATAAAGGTGGAAGAAGTGACCCTGGGTGTCTTGAGCTTTTAAGTATCATGAATAAAAGGATGGTGTTTTAGGACATCTGTCAGCTAGTCGGTACAGACAAAGAGTATCCAGATGTCGGTGGACTGCACCTGTTGCGTTTCCTGCTCATCCTCTGGTGCTGTATTAATACACTTGATGGTGACCTGAAGCACCACGCAAGGTGTAGGCACTCAGAGGCTTTCTCTTGTAACCGTAGTTTTTCTCTTGTGTGGGGTCATGCGTAACATCCTGTTATCACAGTGAGGACCTTTCCAAACCCCGAATGCCACGCTTGAGCTGTTCTTTGCTTTCCTTGCCCTGAAAGGGGAAGGGGGCAGTTGTTAGCCATTTCACTACAGGAGTGGGCTCTCGGAGAGGGAATGAGATCAGGAGTTGATAGCTGCATCTAGCTGGTCTCCGGTCCTTCCTGGCCAATTGCTCTTTCTGGATAATGTGAGTGTTTACACCCATGGCTCTTGGCAGTGCCCTGGCAGGGAGAATTGCAGGCGTACAGTGTGTATGGACTCCGGCTTGCTGTGGTGACCATGGAACTCAGGGAAGATTGTGCTTCTTAAAACCCGGAGTGAGCATCTGGACTAGAATAGCCAGTGAACTGACAGCTGGGTGTGGCTGGTGATTCTGATCTAAGGTTTTAACCCTAGTCTTATAGCTAACAGCAGCAGGTCGCTTTCCTGCCTCATCTGAGATGTAAGGAGACCTTTGGAGGTCTTCCAGACTTGAGGTCAGAGGTCAGAAAGGAGGTAGAGCAAGATCATGAACTGTTTCCTCTGTGGCTTCATGTGGTAATTTCATAGTTTCTGGCCATAAATATTTGACCTTTTTATCCACTTGAAAAAGTGTGTGTCCATATCGATGACAGGCGCTAATTTCATTCTTCTGCACGTGGATATCCTCTTTTCTACTTCATTCTGTTCCCAGCTTAGATGTCTATTTTTCTGTCAGTACCATACTCTTTAGGTGACTGTAGCATTGTAATAAACATGTAGTAAATTATTTTTAAATTTTGCTTTTGGGAGCATTTTTGTTCTTGTTATTGAGACAGTGTCTCATATCGCCTAGGCTGGGCTTGAACTCTCCATCCTCCTGACTCCACCTTGCGGGCGTAGTTTGAAGTCAGATGATGCTTTTCGCTTTGTTCTTTTTACCCAAGATTCCTTTGGCTACTAGTGGTTTGGGGGTAGAGGACTGCCATAGCAGGAGAAGAGGTGAGACGTGCTAAATGCGAAGATGAGAGGCAGGGAGATGACAGCGTGTCAGTGCATTGCCTGAGGATCAGGTTCTCAGCAGAGGCCAGGTTTCTGGAGGGTGTTTCTGAAGGGACAGAAGATGGAACGGGAGCAATGACTTGGGACTGAGGACTTTGAGAGTGCTTGGGTTTGGGGTGACATCGAGAGCCGGGACGGTCGGACACATTGTGACCCATAGCAGCTTTGTGGAACAAGCAGTGTTGCATTTTAAACTTAGCTCCATAGAAGTCTTTGAGTCCACATCTAAAGTAGCATCCAGGTGTAGGGCTGTGTGCAAACATCTGCTTGTGCGTAATATTTGTTCAGTAGCATTGAAATGGACTTTTGTGTTTTGAGAAGTGGCTTGTTTTGTTTTTACTTCAGTTGACTTTTCCAATAATCAAAGCCCACTTCTTAGAGTTCATGATATGTACGTCTTCTTAAATGTTATTGGGAGATGTTCACTGTGATTAATCATGTATCATTTTCTTGGTAGTGCAGGGTACTATTACGAAATATGGAGCACTGAAACCTTTAGGCACATGAAACGTTGGTTTTCATAAAGAGCTTTGGATATCTATGCATGCTTGTATTTAATGTCTTTTGTCTCTTCTTGCTGCTTCCTGGCATCATGAGTACTGATTCCAGACTATCTCTTAGTAAACTAAGTGCTTGTGCCTTTTTCACCAACAAAGTGTGAAGATTTTCATTCTTGCTTTTAAGTTGGCATCAGATGCTAGGAGTTTTCACGGTTGAGGCACTAAAACCCCGTCCATCCCTTGGATATAAACTACAAATGGGAAACACTGGTAATGTTAAACCCTTTTTGTTTACATCATTTTCTCTTTTTCTCATGTGTTGGTGCTCCTGAGTGAGTTTAGCCCCTTTAGAATTCCAGCTCCTTTATCTTCCTTTGCCTCCCCATGACTCCTTATGTTTTCTTAGATAGGAATTGTACTAATGAAAATGAGAAGTACATGTAATATGTAATGTTCTGTTGGTAATTGTTTGTTTGCATTTTAGCTTGTCACTGAGCTAATGATATTTTAATTGTAGCTGACTTGAAATACAATGAAAAAGTGGCTTCCTGCTGTTTTGGATTTTTTGAGTTTCTTTTTTAAAAAGCTGGATTCAGTAACTTGAAGGTAATTTAAAATGCTTGAGACCCAGAAACATATTTATATTCTGCAGCCACAGACTAAGCCCGCAGTGCTGGTGTTTAATCATTGGCTAGGGTGTAAGCGCTGTAAGTATACAAGCAGCCTGATACATGCATCCGTTGCATTATTGCTTATGTAGAGGAATCTTAAAAAAATCTTGCTTCCCTGAAGCTCTAGAATGTCATGAATGTCTAGCTGGGGCAATGCTATTTGATTTTGCAAGGGAGTCTTCTATTTCTGAATGCTGTTGCGTGTGCCAGCTCTCTGAGGCTATGTGAGGATTCCAGAAAGAAACAGAAGGCACAGATAGAGTTGAAGGAGAAACACATGATTCTTACAGGAAAGGCAGTGATTTGCTTGCTGAATCAGCTTCAAGACCGATGGAGGAGCAAATGTACTCCAGAGTAAACTTGGGTGAGTGCGGAAGGGGTTGCACATGCAGCCCCAGAATTTGATTGTGATTGTGGCATGTGATTTGCAGACATTTAGAGTGTACTTCCTAATCCATCTGTTGGAAGAGTTGGTGAGCTGCAGAGAACTTTGAAAAGAAATGTCAGTCTCAGATAAATATGGGATAATGCTTTGTCAACATTTAGAAATTTTATGCTACCACAATGTGGTGGCTCTTGCCTGTAATACCTGCCCTGAGGAAGCCGGATGGGAAGATGGCTGTGAGATTGAGGCCAGCCTGGGCTACATGGATGAGTTCAAGTTGAGCTTGGACTACAGAGTGAGATCTTGTCCCCCAAAACAACAAACAAACAAAAAAATTACCTGAACTTAGCTGCCAGGGTTAGCAAACTTCAGCAAGTTTAAAAGGAGCCAGGATTGGACACTTGAGTTGACCTCTGGCCGTCACACCACACACTCTCATAAACGTGCACACACATATACAGTTCTGATAACTTCATCCTCTTCACACTTCCAAGTGCTACACTAGGATTGCTTGTCCGTAGGCGCAGGTGTGCACCCTTGTGTCTGGACAGGGCTGTGAGGTCACAGTTCAGAATGTCGGACGATGTTTATAGTACCTCTTCCTGAGGCTGCTGGCAAGCTTGTACGTCTTTTTGTGAGAGAGATTCGAGCTACCCTAGAGCCTCAGTATCTCTACCCCACCTAGTAGTAGAAGATGACCCATGTCTGCTTTGTTTGCCCTGAAGAGTGGCAACCTGTCCTGATTCCATCTACCCCACCTAGTAGTAGAAGATGACCCATGTCTGCTTTGTTTGCCCTGAAGAGTGGCAACCTGTCCTGATTCCATCTACCCCACCTAGTAGTAGAAGATGACCCATGTCTGCTTTGTTTGCCCTGAAGAGTGGCAACCTGTCCTGATTCCAGGGAGAGCCCAAAGGAAGTATTTGTTCTGCTTGTCCTGTCTAACCAATTCAGTCTCGGTTTTCAAAAGAAACTAAAAAGTAAGAGCTACGGTAGTTCCGATAAGTCAGAACTTCACTTGTTTCTCAACTCTCATAAAGCACTTTCAACACCGAGCTATTTTTACTCACGACGCTTCTGAAACTCCATGTGTGGTTTTCGGTACCAGCAACCAGCTCTGCAGCCCTGCAGACACCTGTAATCTAGCAGTCACACAGAATCAGCATGTCAGAGCAAAAGCCTCTTAGATTGTCCTCTCGTCGCAGAAGTGCAAAGGCTTGAGTTTATCGCCAGTTCCCCCCTTCAGCTTTCATCATTTGCTACAATGGCCCCCACGTGGCAGAGAGCTTGCCGTTGCTCTTTAGCAAATGTAACTCAGGAACAGCTGGTGGAAGAGCTGGGCGAGGCAGAGTGTGCAGGGACATGGCTTGGAGTTCCTGAGGTGGGGGTTCAGCTCAGAAACGGTTCATCTCCTAAGCTTACCCATTCTTAAGTACACAGCATTCTCTGTCCTATCCAGTCTGATGGGGAAGGGTGGCGACTGGCTTAGGATCAACTCACCAGCCTGGCTCATCTTCTGCCCGCTGCTGCTGCGTTTGAGTTTAGAATATCTCCCTTACTTTCCAGCCGTTTCTTCAAAAGTTCTAGCCGAATAGTGAAAGCCTGTTTCTGTAACGGGCATTTGGGGAGTTGAGCGGTAAGTGAACGCCTCTAATGGGGGTCACTGGCGAGGGCTCCTGTAGAAAGTGTCTCGTTGCTTTCTGCATTTGCAGAGGAAAAGCTGCTCTCCAAGAATATTTTCTTCCCTCTCGTTCTTTCTGCAGATATGTGACGAGAGCCAAGGGCAGCCCTGTGTCCAACAATGTCCATTCTCTGGCACTTGTAAAAGATCAACAAAGATGTGTAAATGCCAGCATTAGGGGTCAGCATTGTAGAGCAATGGTACTATAGTCTCCCTCTCTCTGAGGGAAGTAGATCCAGAGATCCGCAGTAGATTCCTGAAACCGTAACATCAACCTGGTATATACTGTTAATTCCTCTACACACGCACCATGAAGTTTAATTACAACCAGGCATAATAAGAAATTAACCACAGTATCAATAAGGCAGTTATAAAAATATGCTCTAATAAGTTGCCAGCATCACTCTTTTTCTAGGTTGGGGTCATTGTTAAGTAAAATTAGGGGTGCTGGAACAGGAGCCCTGCCATACTGCTTAGGTCTCTATGAAGTTACTGGCGCCAGTTAGGATATATAGACTGGATCTGTTGCAAGAAGGGAGAACCCTTACAGAGCAGGACAATGAGATGGCTTCCTCTAACTCCAAATGGCAGGTAATTTAAAACTGAGGAATTTCCATTCAATATTTCCACGTCAAGGTTGTCCCCAGGTAAGTAAAACCAAGGAAAGCAAACTCTGAACAAGGGAGAACTGTTACTCAAGCATCCCTTCACTTGATGTGACTGTCAATATTCTGCAAACCGGAAAGTCTGTCAGGTCAGAGGCCGTGATCTCCAGGCATTGGAAACAGTGCTGCCTCATTCACCCTGGGTCCCTATTATTAGCTCCTGCGCCTGCGCCTGCTGCAGGTATCTGGTAAAACGCTTTGTTGAAGCTCGGTGGGAATTTGTGACTTGACTCTAAGGAAGTAGCTGTCACATGTTTAGCAGCTGGAAACATACTAATAATGCAGCCTGGTTTGCTGTGGGTGGGGCATTGAACTTAGGCTGCAACCTGGATGTGTTAACAGATGGGCCAGGTCGTGAACACATGCCACAGACTCTGTCCTTTTGGGACTTTCTTTGGGTCCTTTGTGTTGGTTGAAACGATGCATGTTCTGGCAGCCTTTGAGAGTCCTTGCTTGTGCAACACCATAAGGACTGTTAGCCCGATGTTTCTACTTTCTGAAGCATTCATGTCACACCGAGGTTGTTAAGAGTTTGCTTTAGATGTTGACCACTTTAGATGATTCCATCCTCGCAAGTAGAGCACAGGACAAGAGCACCGACTCTATGACCGATGGGATTCCGTCCTGACTCTGCCTCTCTTTCCTCGTCTGTATAATGGTTTTTTTCTTCTTTTCTACAGTGGGATTTTCTCTGGTCTATACAGTGTGAATTTTGGATAATAACAGCAGCTATATGGTAACAGAAATATTTCTTGCCGTGGGAGTTTAGTGTTTGATCTATAGGCTCTAGAATAATTGAAAATTTTTCTCATAGCATTCTAGTGAACAGTAACTTTTAAAGGTCGAGGTGCCATTTCTATATAAAGTTATGATAGCAAAGATAAGGTAAACAAGTTTCTTGTTCTGGAAAGGTGGTCAGGACAGCTTGGCATGGAGATACCGATATTAGCATATGCCTTCACTGAGACGCTCGGAATGACCAATGACAAAGTAGCATTTAATACTGCAAGGTATAAGCTGGAGGAAGGACAGATATGAGAGCAAGGAAAGAGATATCTTGATTGAGGGAGCCATTATGGAGTTAGCAAGAGACCTGGCTCTAGAAAAATGTCCAAGAACCCACAGGGATGACCCCAGCTAAGATCCTAAGCAACAGAGGAAAGGGTGTCTGAACTGACTGTACCCTGTAGTCAGACTGATGACTATCTTAAATGTCAGCATAGAACCTTCGTCCAACAACAGATGGAAACAGAGGCAGTGACCTACATCGGAGCCCTGGACTGGGGCAGGGTCTGTGGAGGAAGAAGGAGGGGAGGGAGTGAGAATTTGGATTGGTATTATTTTTAAGCAATAATAAAAAAGAAAGGAAAAAATACTGCAAGGTATATTATTTTTAAAAATAATGACATACTTAGTTGAATTTGGACGAATATTAGTTCTCCACAAAGTTAAATGATGGCATTTATATGAAACCTAAAGTTGAAATGTTTTTTATTCTTGTCAGTATTTTTATCTCCCTCAAAAAGACGCTTTCAGCTTTGAGATAAATTGTGGATAATTACTTTAACGTTGGCTTTTAATCATGGCCACATGGTCGGTTTTGCATTAAAAAGAACTGTGGCTATAAAAATGATTATTTGGCCCCCTTCTGTACCATTTCTGCCTGTGTCTGGTGGTCAGCTTTCTATTACTGAAACAAAATGCCTGAATGCAGCAAGTTGTAGAGAGGAAATTTACGTTGGATTGCCGTTTGCAAGATTTTGGTCCATGGTTGGTTGACTCCATTAATTTGGGCCTGCCACATGGCAGCACTTCAGAGTGTTAGCGGCACTGTAGGAGCTCATGTGGAAGCAAAGCTGTTTATCTATGGCTGGCATACAAAGGGAAGAGGGTAGACTATTTATTGCCTCACTGTCTCCTCCAGTGACCAAAAAGACTTCCTGTTAGGCCACAAACTCGAAAGTCTCTACCGTATTCCAATAGTACCAACCTGGGGACTATGCCTTTAATACACGGCTGTTGGCAGTCATCCATATTAAGTTTTAGTGCCCTGTCACCAGCAACATGTGGGTACTTAAAATACAGATAAATTCATTTACCATGTATTCACCACGGAGACAAAACTAAGGTCATAAAAAGACTATAACGTGGTCCTCACCCTAGAGGTGCTTATAGTTGTTTGTCTGCTGTTCTTGAAGGTGCCAGGTAGCTGTGGTGTTGTTCTGATGTGGAAAAGGAATGTGTGAAGAGGGTGCATCTTCCAAGGATCTGTCTGAGAACCACTGATATTCCTCTCAGGGGTACCGTACCCCCATCTCTCCTCTTCACATATTGGAAGCAAAGGCAACTTTGGGGTAGCATGGAGATTTTCCCTTGTTGCTAGCAGTACCTAAGGGAATAGGGTGTCCCAAGACGTTAGGTTGGAAGATTGGATTCTCCTTTCCCAAGACAGCCTATACTGGACTTCATTTGCTCAGGGCTGAAGGAGCCTGGCAGAGGAGCCATGAAGTAGTATGAATTCTGTTGTCTCCCAAACACTTCCGGCTCAAAGGCTTGCCTGGTGCCAGGACTCTGGTCATTGGGAGCATCTCCTGAGCTGCCAGGCAGAAAGCATGAACCACCAGTATGGTCAGTTGGCAGTGAATTAGCGGGCCCTTTAATTGACATTTTTCTTTTTCCTTCTATGTTTTCATAAAGCTATCGAGTAGACACCAGATTGTAAATGCTATGCAAATAGTCAGAATTGGTATTTACCACCAAAGAGGTGTGTAGGATTTTAAGGAGTAATTAGAGAGTTGGTTCTGTTTTCCAATATTAATGCCTGAACAGAGCCATGCTTGAGGTGCAGTCCATACAACCCCAGTGAATACATGCAATAAGCCACCTCTTGTCACACTCCTCACCCTCCATCCTGATTGCCCCACTGAGGTTCCACTTGTCTTATTCTATTTGTGAATAAGAACTCTCTCTCTCTGCCAGGGTGGGCTTCTGAGGGGGGCACATGAGCCACAGGGTGGTGTAAATTTCATAGGTCCTTCCATTCTTTCTGATGGACAGCCAGCTAATCCAAGCCAAGCCCCACTTTTAGGTGTTTTGTGTGAGGTCAGTAAAGTAGGTCGTGGGCTCAGGAATGAAGCACATTTGTAGTGGTTAAAGTCAAGCCGTGGCACACACAGCTCTGGGTATCGATTCTTCAGTGGAAGGCATTGAAGTGGGTGGTTTTCTCCTTTTATTGTAGGGAACTCTGACCCTTTTAGATGTTAACCATCACACATGTTATTCCTACACTGCTGCTGTTTTGTACAAAGCTTTTCAAAACTTGTTTTAAGATTAGAGACATTTCTTGTAAACTTGATCAGTGGTTTTTTGCCTCAGACTCGGTGTGTAGCTGAGGAAGGCCTTGAACTTCTTTCTGATCTTTCTGACTCCGCCAAGTGCTAGATGCACAGGACTGCACTGCTTGAAGTTGGTCTTTGTTCTGCATACTTTAACTTGAATCAATATCCGTCAATTACACACACAAACACACAAACGCATACACACACACACCAATGTACGTGTATTACAGTGTTAAAATCCTTTAGTCCTTGGGCTGACCATTAGAACAATGTCATGCTGTCTTGACCCAGAGATTTGTCCTCTTGACAGAAGACAACAGGTCTACAGATACATTATTTCCCTCCCTCCCTCTCTCCCTTTCTTCCTTTTTTTACCCTTTTGGTTTTCCAAGACAGGGTTCCACTGTGTAGCCTTGAGTGTCCTGGAACTTGCTCTGTAGACCAGGCTGGCCTCAAACTCATAGATCTGATTGCCTCCGCCTCCCAATTGCTGGGATTAAAGGTGTGCACCACGACCACCCAGCCTCTTCCGTTTTCTTTAGCCTTCGTTTGAAAAAGAGTGACTTTTCCAGTTGAGTTGGTGAGCTCAGAATTTCTATCCTGTGTTCCCATTTTCTCCCTCAGTTGAGGCAAGGGGTAATACCTGGAGTTATGGAAGTTTTGAGCTGATTGGTTTGTGCCACTATTCCCTATCAATCCTGCCTATTTCTGGTACTTATATTGATTAGCCATTTGGGGGCCTTGCTATACTGAAGAGACTCTTCGTCCAACTAGCCATTTTCTAGGTAGGAAAGAAACGTAGACTTCAGCCCCCACACTTCCTTTACTGGGCTCTCACACTCTGAGCCGATGTTCTTCTGTCCTGGTCTCCTCGGGGCCACATACCAGACGACTGTAGATTGCCCAACCTCATTGCCTGCCAAGATAACTCAAACAAGTCCATTGCAAGCCTGTTTGTCCTGCTTTGTTTTTTCATTATTAGTCAACATTGTGTTGCTAGTTTGAAGACACGGGCTGCCTTTCTGAAGAAAAAGTTTTAATGTCTGGAGTTGAGCTTCAAAGTCCAAACATCATAGTGCAGCCATGGTAAGGGTTGCCCCTTGCTTGAGTCAGCGAGAGAAGTAGCTGTGGTTAGAGGTCACCTGTGATCTCTTTTCTCTAGCTCTCTGCTGAGAATTGCTAATCTTACCTGGGGACAACGTACGTATGTAGTGATCTATAAGGACCTCTCACCAGGCCCCACCTCTTATAACTTCTCCTACCTCCCAGTACTGGTGATTCCTTGGGGACAGCTTTCTCACATGGACTCCAGAGGGATACCCAGCCTTTCACTATAGAAACGATAATGTGGGCCTTCATTATTGTCCATTGTCCCCCCGACTGACCTGAGTTCTTTCCTGTGTAGCCTGCATAGCAAACTGTCTTCCAGGGATCAGTGTCTTCTTGGGTCTGTTTTCACTAAGCCCTTCATCTGTACATAACTTTGAGAACATCACCTACTGAGAAACAGATCAAGATGAGGAATACAGATTAGCCCTGAGCTGTTTCCAATGTCTGCAATTTTTTTTTTAACAAAAAGTAGTAGAGTGTCAAGAATTATCTTATTGGGGCACTGGGGTGAAGACACATCAATCAATCCTTCTCATCAGTGTGGCTCCATGCACAGTCAGCTACAGTGGATTTGGCAACAAAATTTAATCCACTGCAGTGAGGGTTCCAGAATAGATTCTGGTATCAGTTGGTACTGTTTTATACTGCTAAAACCCACACCAATAAGATAGTTTGGTGAGGTGAATGAAGTGGGACAGATGTCCCCTGCTGAGCTTCCTTCCAGAGGAAGGCCCTGAATGTGGAGTGCTTGCTTTGGTAGATCCTGTTGAGAAGCCATGCTTAAACTTTAAAATGCATTTGTGTTTCAGTTACTCTTACTAGCACGAATGATAAATCACGTCAGGATAGCGCTGTCCAGTGCAGCCAAGAATCCTTTTTTATGCCCCCTGCAGCACTGCTCTCTCTAGCCTTCCATGGTTTGTTTACATGGCTTTCTAAACAAAACATGGCTCCCAGATGACTTTTCAGGGGGCTTATTAGCGTTTCAGCCATGTAGAGCTACATTTCATTTTAATTAAAAGAACAAAACAGAAGTGGGTGGGAGAAAGGTCCATAAAATAGTAGGGAAAGAAACCTCTTAGTATCTAACAGAAGCCTGCCTCTGACTGGGAGATTGACCGTTCTGAATTGCTGAGAATGTAAAGGCATCTTTTTAACTTCCTTAATGGAAATGTTAACAATGACAACCCCCCCCCAAGACAGAAAGATTACCACCAACATTTAAAAACCAAAACAAAACCCCTAAACACAGAAACAGAAACTTGAATTCCTGACTGAGGGCTTGTGCCTGTGTGAGGAGGAATCAAAGGACGTGTTTGTCAAGCAGTGGCTGAAAAGCAATGAAGTTTCTAAAAAAAAATAAAAATTATTTTGTTGTTATTTGTATGTCTGTGTGAGTATCTCAGTGTGGGTATCATCTGTACATGTTCCCTTGGGGACCTGGGGTAAGCATGGGATGTTGAGGAGCAGACTCAAGCCCCCTCCTCCAGCAGTAAGCTCTCCTAACCGCTGAAGCCCCTCTCCAACCCCTGAAGTGATGAGTTTTGTCCTTTAGTTCCACCTGACCATTGTAATAAAGAAGCATGGTTTATCGGTGTCTGCGTTCCTTTCTGCTGCTGTGCTTGAACACCCCAGCTGCTTGGGAAAGACAGGGTTATTTTGCCGTACAGTGTCTGAGCTGTGGAGTCCATCATGGCAGGCAACACGCTACAATGCGTGACTCGCTTCCTCCAGCAGGACTCCACCTCCTAAAGGTTGCATGACCTTCACACTGTGCCCCCAAGTAGGGGATCAGATGTTCAAATACATGAGCCTGTGGGGACATTGAGCACACCACGGCTATTAAATAAGAATATCTATTTTCATTTTATCCCCAGGTACGAAGCTGATGTGAAGATGTAAGTGTGAAACAGGAACATTTTATTGTCTATACATAATTTTTTATTTACTTATATGTAACTTTGAGACAGAATCTCAATGTGTAGGCCCAACTAACCTAAAACTCATTGTGTAGACCTGACTGACTGACCTCTAACTTTGGGCGATTGTCCCGCCTCTGCCTCTTACATGCTAGGATTTCAAGTATTATTTTTAAAGCTAATTATAACAATTTCAAATAAGTTTGGAAAAACATTTAAAAACCATTAAAGTTATCCCCAGCCTAAAATGGTGGGTGTGTGTGTGTGTGTGTGTGTGTGTGTGTGTGTGTATACATACACATATATAGTGGAGCCAACTGGTGCTCTTCTGGTGAATGAAGAACTCTGTGGAGTCGGCCAATGGCAACCGAAAGGCAGGCGTGAACAATGGCAGTCCTCTGATGGGAATTGTTCCTTGTGGTAGCAGCCCCTTCCTGGTCTCCTTTTCCGATGGAGGGCTGTCATGGAGTTGCTAAAGAAAAGAAGAAAGCGGGTGTATGCCCATCTCTCCAGAGCGGATCCTCTGAAAGCAGCTCTTTGTGTGTACTGGGTTGGGCCCATGTCAGACAGGGCACAATCAGGCTATTGTTTCTTTGAGGAAAGCAATGGCATCCTCTTGCAATTATTTATGGAAGAAAATATTTGATGTTTTTGGAAGAGACTGGATGTGGAGGGGTGAGGAAGAAGGGGAGGCCAGACTTTACCCCTTGTCCCATCTACTTCAGAACTCCTGGTGAATGGGGCAGGGCCAGTGTAGTCCAGAGTGAGCAGTTTTTGGACGCTCTATGTCAGGAGTGTTGAGGGCACAGAAATTCCAGGCCTTTGCAGTTGTGGCCCTGGGGATGATGGAGGAGTAGCTTTTCTGTGGGTGAACTGATGACTGTGGTGTATTCCACCATGGCCTTCCTGTCTATCATACTTTCTGATGCAGTCTTGACACCTTTGCTCATAGGCTCTTTTCAGATGCCTACTGTTTGAACTTGCACACTGGATCTTAGCTCATTGTTAGTGGAAGTGGTAAGTTTGATGCGGTTTCTCCTCACCTTAGCCTTCATCCCTCTTTTATGTTTCCCTCACCATAACAGGTACCTCAGATTATTCGTTTCTAAAGAAAAACCAGTTTTGTTTTTTTTGGGGGCTCTTTTGTTGGTTGTGTCTTCGGCTCACCATTTTGGAAGTTTCAGTCTGTGGTTTGTTAACCCCATTGCTTTGGGGTCTGTGGTCAGCATTGCATCATGGTAGGAGCTTGTGGTGGAGCGAGGTGCATGCTGGAGTTCCCCGATCCCTTCAAGAACACACCCTACTAACCTGAACATTTTCCACTGAGCCACCTCCCCAAACAGAGTGCACTTGGGGGTCATTCTGGGCCCAGGCTCTAGCAGTACCTGGAGCAGGACTGAAGATAGATGACCCCCAGTCTCAGCATGACTATTCCTCCAGAAGGGAGAAGAGATGCTGCCCTGCTTTCGTACTCTACCCACTCTCTCTGCTTCATCTCTTTTTCTCTCCCTCAGAAGCTTCCCATTTTCTTGGATGGCCCTGCCTTAATAAGTCTTGCCCTTGTTGGCCTCAAGCAACCAGTTCTCTTGGGATTCTCTCAAATTTCCACCAGTAACCCTAAGCAACAGCCACTTAGCACCTAGTGCATAGTCGGCCTCAGCATTTTGAGGTTCCTGGTCCATTATCTGTATTTCCTTCCCAGGCTTGTGGGTACTCACACTGCCATTGTGTATAGACCTCCCCCTTTACAGAGAGGCAGTCATTCATAAACACCCACCTGTGACCAGCATGGGAGCAAGAACCGGTAGTAGTGCTGGCTGCCGCTGTTGCCCTCCTTGATCTCCCTTACTTTGTGCCTGAGACTACCTGCGCCGCCACCTCAGAGAGGCATCTGTGACTATACGACTGTATGTAACACCCTTCTAGTTCACAGTTCCTTACTGCCTCTGTATGTGTGTCTGTGTGCATGTGTGTGCGTGTGTGTGTGTGTGTTCAGAGTTGGTCTCATAAAATTAATACGATCACATCCTTACCTGCTCTGTGGCTACCAGTAGTAAACATTGGGGATTTCCATGGTGCTTCATTGTTCCACGGTGACCCCTCCACCCCGCCGGCCTAGATTTTATTCCCTGAAGATGAAACAATATGAATAAGTACCCATTCTAGATAATGCAGTCATTTATTCCCTCCTGTCCCATACAGTCTCAACAGGAACCTGAGGCAGACATAAACATGGCAGCTCTCTTCAAAGAAGTGGCAGAAGGAACTGGCTCATGGGCAAGGCACGTTCACATGACTTTCTGGTCCCTGAAAGCCTGCTGGCTCAATGGCCAGTGATGTCCACCTTCACTTGTTTTTATTTAACAGATTTGGGCCTCATAGATTATTCCACCCTGATCTGGAAAGGAACACGATAGGAAGGTTTCTTCACTGTACTGAGTGGAATAGTAAACAGAGGGCAGCTAACCTAGAGATAATCACGGGGTTGTCCTCAGAATGCAAGCAGGGCGGGTGTTTAAGAAGTATAGTGACGGAGTCCCTCCTGAGATGGTGGCGTTTAGACTAGGGATCATTAGGGGTCAGGTAATGGCAGTTCAGGAGTAAAAAGGGGGGGCAAGAAGCTGTGACTTAAGTGGCCTGAGGACCAATGAACTGGAACTTGGCCAAGTAAGTAGCAAGGTTGAATGTATTGGCTCAGGCTTTTGTAACAAAATAGCATAACCTGGGTAGCTTAAACTACTGGCGTTCTCTTCTCATAGTTCTAGAGGTGTGAGGTCCAGGGCCAGAGTTCCAGCAAGGTCAGGTTCCAGTCAGGTTCCATCTTCTCACACAGGAATAGAGGGAAAGAGAAAGCTTCCATGTGACCTTCATGAAGGCACTAGTCATGACATGGCTTCTGCCTTATGAGCTCATTTAACCTTAAGTTACCATCAAAGAAGCTCTGCCCCAGCAGTTTCACCTGAGGGTTTAGGACTCTGAGGTAGGAATTTGGCAGGGGTGAGCATGTAGATACCATTGGGGTCGGGGCAGAGTAGACAAGGGCCTACAGGCCGTCCTACAAGACAGAGCACTCCAGGGGGTCACACTCTATTTCTGTTGATGGCTTTACTTGTTAGATGGAGAGAGAGCAGTTAAGAGTGAAAAGCAGGAAGACCAGCTAGAAACTTGTTTTGAGAGAGTCTGGTGGCTTGGAATAGAGCTGAGCTCCTCAGTGTTGTTAACATTTTGAATTGAACAGTTCTTGGTGATGGGGCTGCCCTGTGCATTGTAGCAATATCTGTCAATATCCCTAATCTCTTCCTGCCAGATACTGGTAGCCCGTCTACCTGATGTCTATGCAGAACAATCAAAAATGCATCTAGATATTGCTGAATGAACGTGGGGCTTAGCAAAATTGTTCCTTGTTGAGAGCCATTCTATCACTTACAGTAACCAAGAGTAGATATATTTAGAAATATTTAGGGACTTGTGAAATGTTGCAGGTGGGGCAAAGACGAAAGGAAGATGATTCAGACATTTGGCTTAGACAGAACCAAAAGTAAAGTTGCCCATTCCTGAGCTGGCAGGAGGAGGAGGTTTGTTTGGGAGGTGTGTGGTGGGGGTGGCAGATGGAGCTAGATCTCTGCCTTGCATCTCTTTAAGTGAGAGATGCCTCTTTGCTACCCAGGCGAGAGCTAAAGGGGGATTGAATATAGATGTCTGGAGTACAGGAGGTGGGCCAGGGCTGGAGAGAAGCATGTGGGGCTCATCTGTCCGCAGCAGCCTCTTGGGATGAGATCACTTTGTAGTTGTTGGACTTGGTATTTTCAGGACCCTTGCACCAGTTTAATTAGCAAACCATGTCATAACTTGCCATGACTGTGTTGAAAGCTAATCAAGGAGCTGTTTGGGGGAGGTGATTAGGCACTGAAGATTGCACCTTCATGAGAATGCTTAGTACCCTTGGAAAAGAGACTACCTGATACCTTCCACGGTGTGAAATTAGTCTGGTATCATCTGTGAACCAGGAAAATGGGGCCCTCAGAAGACACAGAATCTGTAGGTACCTAGGTTTTTGTTTTATTTAAAACCTGTTCAGTTGATGGATTTGATTACAACAACCAAAATAAATGAAGACAAACTCTGATGAACTTTTATTTATGTAGATTATATCCATTGATATTTGCCCCTTAAGAAGTTTTTTAAAAAAGTTAAAAACCCATTCATTTAGAAACAATCATAGATCTAATGTGTACTGTATTTTGTTGGGGGAAAAAAATCTCTACACATTGGGTGAGCAGTGCAGTATTATTTTTGTTTTTGAAAAAACCCTTTTGTATTTGGCTTTGGAGAGCAACTGGATATTGGTAGTCCACTTCTGCATTTGGTTCCTCCGTGTAGCCTCTGCCTTCTGGAGGACTTCTGTGTGAGCTTACCAGACCATGAACTTTTAGACAAGCCATGGAGCTAGAGTGATGGCTCAGCTGTTAAAAGTGTCTACTGCTCTGTCATGAGGACCAGAATTTGGGTCCCATCACCCAAGTTAGGTAGCTCATAATTGCCCGTACCTCCAGCTCAAAGGAATAATGAAAATACCTGAGTGGTGGGTGTTGCCTTTTTGAAGCAACACAATTTAAACAATCATTTTAGAGGGGATCATTTGGAAGGCTATTTCTCATTGCTTGTGTTAAAGAAACTTTAATGGGTATAACCGTTAAAGTATAACCAACTTCCTCTTGATGCTCCGGATCATCACTATGGAAGTAGCTTCACTGTGAGGTCGTGGTGCTCCCAAGTGAACCTGGCAGGATTTTCCATCTGAGATTATTGAGACACCCCCTATTAAAGGTAAAAAGGATGCACTTGCTGTCCCTCAATGCCGGTATAATTGAGACTTTAAAAGATACCTAAATACCTGTTAACTTAAAGCTTGGATTACAGCTTATGTTTCTAGATCGTTTACAACCATACATTGAAAACATTTACCTATTAAATCCATATAAAAAACCAATTGAGACTTGAATACTAGTGCAATGTTTTGCCCAAACTCAATCAGTGTTCCAAACACAAAGTGACCTCCAAGGGATAAGTATCTTTGAGTGATAGAGCCTTTGCCTTTGGCAAAGTTCAGTTCTTTCTTCCTTTTAAGTATCACAGAACTGCAGTTTTCAGCGTAGCAAGATGTGGTTTGGACTCTACTTGACTATCAACAAGCTTGTATGCTTGATGTGTTCTTTTTCTTCCCTCTCTGGTGTAGAGTAAAATGTTTTGCTTCCAGTGCATCTTATTCTACAAATGCTGATGCTAAAATCACCTGTAAGCACTCACTTATAAGAAGGCTGAGTAGATAAATTAGAGAATGTAGAAACAGATCATTCTTAAGACGTACAACATAAAAATTATGGAGGATGACTCGGGAGCTCCTCAGCGTGTGAGGTTGACTTATCATTCAAGAAGCTCTGTGCTCTGTCAGTGGCCTCGGAATTTCCACTCCTGGATTTCTCTGTTGACTTTTAAGTTTCAGTTTAGTGTTTTTGAGAACATACATGAAAAACATGCATCTACATCACCCCTCCCCTGCCAGCTCCTCCCATGCTCCCACCTCCCAGATTCAGACCTCTTCTTCTTTCATTATTGTCAGTCCATATGTGTGTGTGTACACGTGTGTATACAAGCTTACTGAGTTCACTTTGCATTGCCTGTACATATTTGTGTGCAGGGCAGACCACTTGAGGTAGGGCAGCCTATGTGAGAGCTAGTTCCTGGAGGACTCCCACTCTCCCTTTCAGCAGCCCTTAACCGCTGGTAGCTCTCCATCTAGAGGTGGGACCTTGTGGCCTCTGTTGACTTTTTAAGAGTTGTCTCCCTCTCCGCTCCCTGCACTCGCCAGGGTCTTGTTTGTTTGTATTTACTGCCTTTGTCATCGCTGTCTCTAGCCCTGTATTGGCTGCTTGTAATCTACTGGGAATATAAATATTTATTCTCGGGCAAAGTGTATACAGCTCAATGTTAAGTAGTCTGTGATTTAGATGAGTAATACACCATCGTGAATGCAACTGCTGCTTTGCTGGAATTTGGGTTTGGAACCTTTTCCGGAGGCAGAAGAGGAAGGAACACTGGCTTGCTAGATACCTGGGCTGAGAATGAAGAAGGGGGTCAGATCTGTGCTCTGAAGTGCACTCGAGGTTTTCATGTGCAGTTTGCCTGCTCTTCCACTGGTGGTGAACCCAAGGTGGAGCAATGTAGATAGGACTGGTTATTAGGGGAGGGGGGCCCTTAAACCACTAGACTTCTGAGGTGACTAAATTTGCTTAATTGGCATCTGTAGAGAGCTGCAGTTGCAGATAGTGAATCTACAAAGCCAAGACATTACATGTCAGAGCAGCAAGGAATAGTCGTGTGTGTGTATGTGTGTGTGTGCGCGCACACACATGCTCACACATACATGTGTTTGTGTTCATGATGGCCTCTGCATTTCAGTTCCAGGCAGTCCAATTCCCTTTTGCCTCCACAAAAGATTATGCCGTGGAGGGTTTATGAAGTGCTGAAATATTTGCAGAATATGTTGCCAATAGAAGCCACTTCATAAATGATAAGTAATAATTGACTTGGCAAGTCTAGGCAGAGACAAATCAGTGAGATTATAAGAAAGTAGATGGTAGTCTACAGAAAGGTGCAGAAGGTCTCTGCCTGTACAGGGTCTGTCATAGAAATCGTTACCCACTGAATGCTCCTTGGGCACAACCTGCTTTGTGTTTGCAAGGTGTGTAGACCCAGCTCCTCCTCACAGGCCCAGGAAGAGTTCTCCTGAGTCTGTACACTCATCTTTCGTGTTGTTTGTGGAAGAATTGGAGTCATGGGCATATTTCAGGCTTGAGTTGGCTCTGTGTGCTTGGTTAATGCCACTACATTTCTACAAAATAAAGTTCCACCATAAGGAAAGTTTCCTGTCTTATAAAATCCCAGTGAGAATGATGGAGCCTAAACATGCACTTTAACCCATCGATACTAGAAACTGGTGTGATGTGTGCCAGGAAGCCAGGGGGCTCCTAATTGTTTGGATCTATTAAGTCTGTTTTCATCCATCCACCCAACCATCCGGTCATCCTCTCCTATGAGGAAGGTTTTTCCTTTGTGTTGATCATAAAAGCTTAATCTCTGGGACTGGGGAAATGGCCTAGTCACTAACATACTTGCCATGCAGGCTTCAGGACCGAGTTCAGATTATCAGCACCCATATAAAATAGCTGAGCATGGTGGCACGTGCCTGTAATCCTAGTACTGGGGAGGCAGAAACCGGAGGATCCCTGGAGCTTGCTGGCCAGTTGGTGAGCTCTAGGGTCGGTTGCAAAACTAAGATGGTGAACAAAAAAGGAAGAACTGGATATTGACCTGTGGCTGCCATATACGTGTACACACACGCACTGGTAGTCACACATACACTACACATGCGCAATTAATGGTTTTTAAAAGTTAATTGTGTTTGAGCTGTGCATCTGTTTCTTCTCCGGTAACTTATTGTGTAAAGATGGAAGAAATCAGAATAAATGTTTATTTTCATAATCAGAAAGAGGTTACTGTAATTTCTTTCTAGAGGTCACATTGCTAAATGCAAAAATAGTAGTTAGGTGAAATAAATTAAGACTAATTGAAGAGAGAGGAGTGGTGTTTGACTAAATTAGAAATGTTTTCTGCATTTTAGAAGCTCAAATGCTTTAAATGAGGTTCCAGTGTAGGATTGCATGCGGTTTCCATTTTATAGTTTTCTTTCCCAATTGAAAACAAACTCTGAGGGTTTTTATTGAAGTTGGTCAGTTGGGACTTACCCAAGGCTAAAAAGCCACCCTTTACTCCTTTCCCATTCTTTCTGTCTGCTGTGAGGAATGCCATATGCCAGGGTGGTGTTGACAGAAGCCTTTGTTTTACCAGTTCCCATCTTAGGAATGGCTGAGACGTTTGGCACTTCCTGACTACCCAAGACTCCCTTCTTTCTCTCCTAAAGTGACTTGGCCAAGAGAGGCTTGAAGTCCCTGAAAGGAGGAAGCTGAAATGCAGAGTTAAATAATGAAATAATGTCACTGTGAACCAATCGGAACAAGTGGTGTCACGTGCCTGGCAGCTACTTCAAATGCCCACAGTGTAGGAGTAATGGCTTAATGCCTCTCCCCTCCCTCTTCCTCCTCCTCCAAGTCCCAGTAGCCGGGGACCAGATGCAGAATGCAGAACAGTCATTATAGCAGGCTTAGCAGTCCATGAAGGGTGCACAAGTTGTAGGTTTTTGTTAAGCATTATGACTAATTCAAAACTTATTTTCTGGTTCTGTCTTACCAGTTTGGCCAAAAACCATTTCTTACTCACTGAAAAAAATGGGAGTGGGCTCTGATTAGATTCCCTTTGAAGTCGCAGTCTCCAGGGCTGGCCCGTGAGTCCAGTGGCACCTTTCCAGGTGTGTCACACTGTGATTCTAAGCTAACATTACATTCACTGGGCTTCACAAACATCACGTCTTGGATTCATTATCACAAAGATTTCTACATAGCCACCACACGTTTGTTTATGATCCAGTAGTTAAAAATCTTTCCAGAAAGTGTTTCTCAGTCTGGACCACCCTGGTTGAAATAACAAGACAACCACCATACAAAACAAAAATCACTCTTTTCAAGCCTAGTGTGGGGTTTAGGGTAAGGGGATGGGAAAGGGGATCAGGGAGAACGAGAACAGTCTAAAATTAAGCATTCCTTTTGGAGTTGTGCTAGTCTTTTATCACACAGTCATTTGTGAGGGATGTGGTTCAAACAAAAGTAAAATGAGAATCCGTTGTCTTATTTTTTAAAAACAAAGTGTTTGTTGCATAGCCAGACCTGGGAGCCAGCAGGGTAGGTGACCCGAGAGTCCAGAGTGATGCCCTCTGCTCCCACTGCAGCCCTTTGAGGAGGGGGGAGTATTGGTGATTAGAACTGCCAGCTGTCCCCAGGAAGAAGAGCACAAATGCCCTTGTGTCCACCCCCCTTCCTGGTGACTCTCCAGTGAGTAGCATAACTAGGCCCACTTGGAAGGAGTTCTCCCTGTCTTCTTCTCCAGTCTTCTGCAAATGCCCCTTGTGTTCAAGTCATGCTTTCGGTACAGAAGTCCTCTGCTAGGTGTCCTCCCCGCAGCCTTCCTCCCCTCTTTTGCGCTGTACATTACTGCTAGGTTGTTGCCCCTCTCCCGCTGTCCGGGCTAAGATTCTCACCCGTTCTCAGTAATTCACAGTGACTCTCTGTTTGTCCTTACTGTGAGGTCTTAACTGTAGGGTATCCCCACTGGCTACCTAAGTCTTTCCCCATTGACTGTCACTCCCCAGCTAAGATCTGTTTTATTCTCCCTAAGAACTTGGTTTCAGTTGTCTGCATTCTCTCTTAAGAAAGACTTGATCGTGTACTATATAGTTTTGCTCATTAATTTCACAAATTTGGCATAGATGAGGAGATTCCATGTTGGTGTAGGATGCTGCTGGTTCAGTCCATGAGTATGAAGCCACAGTGAATCCTGTAGGTGATTGTACACCTTTATGGTCCTGGGCCTTGCTTTCCACGCCTTTTCAAATGAGGTGATGGTCTCTATTCCCAGGATTGTTGGAGAGGCTCTGTGTTTGCAAAGTGATTGGAGGCTGTGTCTTCACTGCCCTTAAACCAACTGATCGTGATGGTAATGCAGTCAGCACCCTGAAATCAAGGAACTCCCAATTTCTCGCCCCAGCCTTGATATCTTCAGGAGGCTGGAAAACACTCGTTGAGCTTGATACCTGTGTGAATACACAGATAGAACCCAAATATTTTAAAACTGAAAAAAAAAATTGTAGTGCCTCCTCGTTCAGGGATATAACTTGCTAAATGTAGAAGAGAAGATGGAGTTAGGCAATATTTGAGTTGTGTTTTTCTTGTGATTCTCTGCCCTGTCCATGTTGCAAGTTAAATCAAAGATTTTTGGAACACAATGTAAAAAGGTGATTTACTGCTCAGTAATTGGTTTCCTGAAAGCAAAATGGTATTTATGTGAACAGCCATGAAAGCTGCAGCTACTGTATTTTATCGTGCAAGAGTATTTTCAAAGTGTATAGAATGACTAAAGCTTAAGTGTATTAAGTATTCTAGAGGAAGACATATTTAGGCCATAAATTTAAACTTCCCTTGGAATTTGTATTCCTTCTTCTCTGCCAGGTGTATGAAGTCTTTTTAAGTTCTTAGGCCTCAGTGGGAGGAAGATTTAGGGTTTCGGGAGTACATTTATATCTCTCTGAAATTTCTATTGTTTATCAATGACATCTATAAATGTTTTAGGGAAGTGTTGACTGTAACGTTACCCACTTCGGCTCTGTGCAGTTGTCTGGAAACCAATGTGGTAAAGATGGAAAGAAGGGTGCTGTATTTTGTTGTTGACAGGTGTATCTCAGAAGTGCTTAGGCACCTGGGCAGGCAATAAAATATTAAGGGCTGCTCCCGGAGCGGTTTACATCGCTTGATGTGTGAACATATATGGGGTTTATAATTGGCCTGGCCATATGGCTGCCTAGGATTAGACTCTTCATATCCCACTAAACCCTCTTCTTAGAAGCAAGAACATGGAGAGAGTTTATTTTAAAATGTAATTGCCGAGTTACTGAGATTTGAATTTGAGCACTCAGAATAAACTGTATTTCTGTTTAGAGTCTGGTTGGATGAAAATTTTCAGTCATAACCCCTCCCCATCAGAGAATGAATAATGAGTACAGGAGCAAGGTTCAAGTCACTTCTAGAGTTGTATTTAGGAGTTTTAGAGCCAATAAAAGCAGGCAGAAAACTTGGGGTCACCTGTAGGGTCTGAATGAATTAGGCCTTGGGCCTTGTGTTCAAATAGGACTGTCATGTATACCATTAGGATTCCTTTAGTTCTGATGTTTTTTGTTCCATTTAGATGGTTGGGTTCTTAGTGAACCAAAGAAGAAATGGGAGAGGAGAGCCCAGATGACTCAGTTGCAGTGCATGGTTTACAAGCAGAATTCTTGTGAACCCTCAGACTTGGTAATTCAGGGTACTTGGTGGTGCTGTAAATTGCTTACAAGGACACAACAAAGCTGGGAGAGCATTCTTACTTAGCTAATTTAACATGACCACTAAAAATGCTAGGAACAATCAGGAAAGCATTTCTTGTCGTGGGTTCTGCAGTTCAGAGTAAAAGTTTAAGGAGAAATGCCTTCTGGATCCCTCTCCCACCTGTCAAGCTGAGTGGCCAGTCAGATGTGACCGGTTCTCTGGTGAAAGTAGCTGTCAGGATATAGCCTATGCTGATGGGAGAAAGCAGGACTCTGAACTATCCCACGAGAAGGGTTTTCCCACGTATCCCAAGGAGTGAGTTCCTCTGTCCTTTAAACATGACTGCTGAGTTTAGCTCTGTCTTAAGGTCTCCCCAACATGTGGACCGTTGGGCTGAACCTTTTATATGTCCACCCTCAGATTTGGGGTGGACCCCTGAGAATTCTTCTTTGGTGGTGTTTGGTTAACTGCTATCCAGAAACCCACTAAGAGATGTAGGCAGGCCTCTGCGCCCTTGACGTGTTAAGACCGGTCCTGCCGTTGTCGTTGTCTGCCAGCTGGAGCAGACTTTGGGCGCGTGGATAAGCGATCCATGGAGATTTCGTTTATGAATCTGACTTCCTGTATCAGCTGGGTAATATAGTGGCTTTTGGAAATCATCGGGAAAAATATGGGAAATGAGATAATGCTCCCCTCTTCCTATCATGTCCCTGTGGGCTTCATGGTGGCCACTGTTGTCATGTGGGCTCTGTACTCCAGAGTTTTTGCAAAGAAATTAATGATCTGTGAAGAAACACAAAAATGAATAATACCCACCATTTAGAGGAATCCTAAGGCGAAGTTTTCCTAATACATATTTATTCTGCTATGTTTACTGTGTGAGTGAGTGAGTGAATGTGTGTTCTGGAGGTTTTAAGGTTATTGTTAGTTTTTCTTTGTTTAAACCTAGGGAATGCCTAATGTGTGCTGGTTAGTGTGCTCTGTAATCATTCTATCCTAGTACCTTGAAAAGTTGATCCAATTCAATGAAATTCCTTTGAATCCTTTATATGATTTAATGCTATTTGATCTAATACTTAAGACTAACTACTTTCAAGCCCTCAGAATCGCTTAGTTTCAATTGTTGGCCTAATTGCACGCTATTTTTACTCATTTAGACAAGTCCCTCGTATCCCTTTGGGGATAGTGGTCCTTGTTATAAGTCCTTCCAACTAGAAAGACTTCATTAATTGAGAAATAATCTCCAGTTCATACTTTATTCAAAAACAAGTCATATTTACCAAGCCCAGTTTAAAGAATGTGTTTGCTGTGTTTGAGTGTGATGCTAGAGACAGAATTCCAAGGCCTGGCACACACTAGTCAAGTGTGTCCTGTCCTGAGCAGTGTTTTGTTATTTGAATGATATTTCACTTGGTGACAGAACATTTTACTCGTTTTCTTGTTTGTCATTGCAGTCATTTCTGCATTATCCCTGTCTGAGATAACATGCCATTGAGTAATCACAGAACCCACTTTATAGAACTGCTTAACACTTTCCCACAGTAGTGGTAGCTGTGACCTTAAAAAATAATAATGCATTCTGCTGCCCCCCCTGTTTATTCAGATAGTATACAAATATATCATTAGTATGCTTAAGGGTTAGACATGATGTCTGCGTTGTTTGCTTAAGGCAGACATGGTTCTACGACCCAGCCTGTCTTGGAGATACATAATCTGTGCTGGCTTTGAACTCAGGACCGCCTTCCTGGTTCAAGTATTTGACTTTGAAAGGAAAGGAAATACATTTGTTGGTAGATGGAAGCAGGAGGATTAGGAGGTCAAGGTCATTTTTGGTCATATATAAAGTATGAGGCCAATCTGGGCTACCTGAGACCTTGTCTCGAAAAACGAAAGAAAAGGACCAATTTATTTTTAAGCCAACCTACATGGAGAACTGCTTCAGGCCCACAGTGGGCTACTGTCTACTTTTCATTTTGTAAAATATTTTGAACACTTCTATTTAGCATTCACGATGCTCTAAATAGAAGCAGGACACTGTAGCTCTTAGATCCTGGGAGAGGCAGGTCATGAGGGCTCCCACTGTTTGGGGACAGACTGTGACTCTTGATGTTTTAAATGTAGCAATTATGACCTTGAAAAACTGTAACTCTAATATTGGCATTTATTGGTCATCCAGGATGAACCCGAATTGACCATTGCTGTATTTGAGTGAAATAGGATACTTTTGCTTTTTCTTTGTGCTCTTCTTTATCATAAAATTACTTCATTATAAAGAAAACCGCTTCTCAGATTTCCATCTTAAATCTGTTGATTGACTGTGAGCCAGGCAGTGGTGGCACACACATTTAATCCTAGCACTTGGGAGGCAGAGGCAGGCAATCTGTATGAGTTCAAAGCCAGCTTGGCCTACAGCATGAGTTCCAGGACAGCCAGGACTATACAGAAACCCTGTACTGAAAACAACAACAACAACAAAACCAGTCTATTGACTGTGGTTTCCTAATGTAGAGACAACAGAGGTGAGCATTCTTTTCTTTGAAGTCATTCATGTTTCAGACCTGAAAGACTCTCTCCCCTTCCTTCAGTGACTTCTTCCACTCCTCTCCCACCTATTCCTGTCCACTAGCGACCTCCTTGAGATACCTGGTCTCCCCAGGGAGCAGAAGCCAGAGCTCATCACCTTCATAGCTAGCTTCACCAGAGTTACAGCCATAAATTCAGTTGGTACCTGCTGTTTCCTGAATTTACTCCCTAGCTCCCCCACTTCTTTCTCTACAAGATAATTGTTTTTGGGAAAGGTTCCCATCATCTTATGTGTAAGACATTGGGGTTTCTAAAGCTAGCATGCATTCTGGTCTCTTAAACCATTGCACACATTTATGTATTTACTTGCTGTATGTGTGGATGTGCCGTAGCACGTGGAGATAGAGTGCAGTATGTGAGAAAGTCTTTTCTCTCCTTCTGATACGTGACTCTGTGGACCACACTGAGGTGGTCAGACTGGGGGCAAGTACCTTTACTCACTCACCCCTGCATTCTGGTCTTTGTGTTGACATCCTGACCTCAGTTCATTCGAAAGTTTTCATGGAGTTAATTCTGTCAGCTCTTTTCTACCTAAATGTCCTCTCCTCTGAGTTCTACCCTCATTCTCCCTAATGATTGCTACAGATTTTCAAATACACTTCCCAAATCTACGTGTTCCCTTCCTGACTCTGTCTCGCCTGCTGCCCCAGAGTTCTGGTCAGTTCTCTGCGATGCACAGCGTAGCTCACCATTAGCCATCTTAGAACCCACACCCCTTCCCACCCTCTGTGAGATCTGCACCCACATTTCTATCTTGATAGCATGCTTTCTTCTCTCTGCTGGAAACAGCCTTCGTTGCCTTCTCCGTGTGTCTGACTCCCTGTCTTCAAACTCTAAAGAAATCCCTTGTGTGGCCTCTGGTCCTCTGTGTCTGTTTAGGTTCTTCGTGCACAGGAATATTGTAAACTTCAGAGGACAGGACAAGGATCATGTCTACATTACTTGAGGGTAGAAATGTCTTAACACATGCCTGCTGCCCAGCGATGCTCATGGGTGCAGGAGTTATGCTGGCTCATTCCACATGGGACCTGCAGAGTGTGTTCTTTAGGAGTCTATGACATCATTTCATGAATGACTGCAAGAAGGAGAGAGGCCAGAAAGGGCAGTTTGTAAAACTGAAATTTTCAACCTCCTCACGGGTCAAGTTTTAAAAGCCACAGTCTGGACATTTTATTTCTTCTACTTAAAAAAAAAAATCCTGAAAAAATAGCGATAAAATTTCTGTAAATGCACGCTGACTCATCTCAGTGAATGTGAATTAACTGTGCATCTTGATCACTTTTCTTGCAGAGTTGCCTCTGGAGAAGCGAAAGCAAGTTAGATGGAGTGCCTAAGGAAGCTTTCAGTTCCTTTTCCGTTCCTCCCATAAACATAGGACTATAGGAATTGGCTTCCTATGCTGTTTACTTACTGCTCTGCCAAAGAACCTGTGTTATATAAGCCCAGGTTTAGAAGGTGGGGAACCTTCAACCCTTGCTGTAGGTCTGGGTCAGAACTAGTGCTGACTATTAGTGGGAGGAAGTGATGAGCTCATAATGGACTTGCATGATACAGTGAAGCATACCTGGAAACCCAGCCAGTCAGTCTGCCTTCCCAAGTGCTGTAAATTCAATTAATTGCCTTCTGCTTTACTCTTTGCATCTGCCAAACAAAGCAGTTGAACTCCATGTCCCCTCTATGGTAAATACGTTTGGCAGAGCCATACAATGTTATAGAGCTTTTCTGTGTCTTCCAGGACTATCATGGAGTATAAAAAGTGGCTTAGTTGGAATTGACTGGCTCGTTCACTTCCAACGGTTGGTCTGGTAGCCCTGATTTGGTTCAGCTTCAGGAGTTTGCCGGTTGACAGCTTCCTGGTGTCTAGTGAGCTGCTAGAATACAATGTGGACCTTCAGTACCATTGAGTTCTGCATCTCTAGATTCAGCCAGTGACATATTTAAAAAGTACATCAGCTAGGCATGGTGACACATGCCTTTAGTCCCAGCACTTGGGAGGCAGCATTACGAAGGTTGAGAACCACTGCTCTAAGCAGCGCAGGGTGGCAACTGTTTATACAACGTGTGTCCTATCTTGAGACATGACAAACCAGCTATCTATGATTTCTAGTATGCAGGAAGATGAGCCTAACTCATATGCAGATTTATCGTCTATAATAAGAAACTTGCTCATCTCAGATTCTTATGTCTGAGGAGGGATCTCGAACCCATCCCCCCCCCCATGGATACTGAGAGCTAAATGTATTTGTGTCTCCTGTTTTATGGAAATGATTCCCTTTAGATGATAATGCATTCATAATTTCATGTGGATGCTTACAATGGTTCTGTATTTCAATGACCCATTGATAAGTGTAGTCTCAAATTTTGCAAAAATTATGCAGAGATATTAAGAAGATAGATTCCTCCCCCTCCCCATACCTATCAGTTCCAAAAGTCTTCTCAGGGGCAATTACAAGCTGTTAGGAGTATCATACACTAGCAACACGGCAGATACCCAAGCTTGCAGCTTAGAAATCATTAATCATGTGTGCTCTTGACAGGGAGACTCTTTTCTAGGTTTTAAAAAAGAAAATGTTAAAAAGCTTATGCTGTTTTGTTTGCTTTTTTTATTAAAAAGTAATTTGGAGCCAGTAACTTAACCTGTTTTTCATAAATGTGCTAGCTAGAGGCAGCCAAAAAATACAAAACGAAACAAAAAGAACAAGCAACAACAACAACAAAAAAGCGTGCTTTCATAGTTAGGGTCCTCATGTGAACTTAAGTGTGGGATCATGATAATGCTGGTAGCTGCTTGGATTATTCTGTTTGAGTAATAGTACAGACCTTGAATATAAGGTTTGCTTTCTACGGCCCAGCCGTGCTCTTGCAAGTTTATGGAGACTTGTTAAATGTAGTCTCCTGATTTAAACCTGTCAGCACCCTTACGGTTCTCCTTCCCTGCCCCCAAGAAATGGATACTTTCTATTTCCTTTGGTATCGTGGTTTTGTTGGGACCATGTGTTTACAGTTTGAGTTTCCCCGAGACTGTGCCTTTTAAAAGAGTTTATACAAACTGGATTCCTTGCTTTATATCCTCATTGCCACTACAGTGCGTGGCACACAGTAGGGCCTCAGAAATATTTCTGGTAGAAATACCCAAGGAATCACTCTGGCTGCCCTTACCAGTTGTCACCTATATTTAGGGCAAAGCGCACTTAGGAAAACAAAAGCCAGTAACCATTTCAGCTTCACTAATAGATACATTTTTTTCCTGTCGTGTGCATTTTCTCATGAAAGAATCATAGTCCAGTCAAGTCAAAACAACTCTTGTCTTCACAATTAGTTCAACTTGATTTTCCCTTGCTCAGCACTTCTTCACCAGAATTGATACATAGGTTCAATAAGGCCCAAGTCCTTTTAGGGCAAATTGTATGGGGAAGACGTGGAACTCTTGAGATTACCAGAAGACTCTAAAAACAGAGCAGTTTGTGTGAGGTAGAAGGAAGTCTGAGTCTCCTTCTTTGAAGATTCATGTGGCTGCTGAGAAAGAAAGGTCACCGTCAGTCCTGGGAGGTTCTTTTAGCCCAAATATCCTTCTCCCTTGAACCTGAAAAGGTTTTAGGTGGAGATAGCATTTGGGGCATTCTATAAAGTAACAGGTTTAACCTGGCAGTTAAAACCAAGTCATGCACTGCTTCAGTGTGCATGCACCTGTGCTCACACTAACAATGGTTTTGGCTGAGAAATTGTTTCAGGGGTTGGAGGTCATGGCTAGATGCCTGGATACTTACCTGTGTTTTTACAAATCAGTCTGTCCTCCCAAAAGTCATATCCTTTGTTACAAGTAACTCAAGACAATTTAGATGGCCAGGATGAGAGACCACATGGCATACTTACAGGAATGCTAGGTAAGAGTAGGCAAGCTGGGGGGCTGGAGAGATGGCTCAGAAGTTAAAAGCACTGACTGCTCTTCCAAAGGTTCTGAGTTCAATTCCCAGCACCCACATAATGACTTACAACCATCTATAATGAGATCTGGTGCCCCCTTCTGACATGCAGGAATATATAAAGGCAGAACATAATAAAAAATAAATAAATAAAAAAGAGTAGGCATGCTGATAATAACTTGCGAGTCTTACCTAGTCTGGATATTACAGAATACACTTACTTAGGTTCTGATTGGATCTATTATACAACCAAGCCCATTGGAGCATTTCCCAAGTAATTTCCATGGTCGCTGTTTGGAAAAGGGACCCATCAGTAACTCATACCGGCTAAGTGGAAGCACATATCTCTTTGCCATTGCTGCGCTTTCAACAAAAGATTTGGAGGGTAAGGAAAGGGCGGTTTTAAGGAGCCATTTCATCTTTAATGATTCTTTTCTACACAAGGGAAAAGGACTGAATATGTAGTTCAGTGTTAAGCACAGGCCTGGCAAGGGTGATACCTTAAGTTCAGTCCTCAACACCATTAAGAAAAGAAAAAAGTCTACTCCAAGGAAGGACCCAGACAACCAAGAAAAAGTGTTCTGCAGCTTAGGAAAGTGAAGTTTAGAACAGAGGGTGGTCAGTTCGCTCCAGCTGCAGTCCTTGTAAACAAGAGATGCTGCCTTACTCTGTAAAGGAGGACAGGAAGGGGTCTAGAGCAAGTCCCAGCAGCTTCGGACCTGCTGATGTCTGGAAAAAGTGCTGCTCCCCAATAACCTCTGGAGCCAACTCCTAGAGAGTGCTGGATCCACATCAGTCACTCACACACTGGAAACTGGTTCAACTACATTTTCTAGAGAAACGGTGTTGTCAGGAGTGCTGCCCATGTGACTGCGGTCCAGGTTGATGTGGGATGTTGACCAAGGCATTACATACTTAGAATTTTGAAGTTTCGGTTTTTTCTTTTGTTTTTATTTTTGGTAATCTCTGTCTTTTTTTCGCCACTGACACTGTAAGTTCATTCATTTTCTGTTCAAGTTTCAACTGTGTAACATCAGGTTGTGTCGCCAAAGGTCATCGTCAGGTAGGGAAAGTCTGAAGAACTGCGACGTAAACGAGCCCTGTAGTGTGATGACCCTACTTACCAGGGACACACTGAACTCAAGAGTTAGTCAGCCTCCCCAGCTCTCTCCTTCCTCCTCAGCTTTTTTTTTTTTTTAATATTTTTAAACTTAGAAGAAGTTGAAAACAGCACAGAGGGTTCCTGAAATGTCACCCAGCTTTCCTAATGTTAACATCTTACATAACCATAATCCAGTTATCACAACCAGAAACTAACATTGGCAAAATAGTCTCAGCAGACTTTATTTAAATTCCACCAGTCTTTCCCACTAATGTGCTTTTTCCAGTTCCAAGTCTTTCATTGCGTTGATGTACCTTATGTGTGTGGTCTTCTCTAGTCTGGGGCAGGTCTGCTTAGCTTCCAGATTTTGCATGGCATTACCACTTCTATAGCCTGCTCTTAAACTGGGGTCTCTCATTGTAAGATTAGGTTTGTGCATTTGAGTAAAGAGACTTACAGGAAGTGTAGGTATACAGGGCCCTCCTTGGTGTATCCTGCTAGGATGGCATCAATATATCTGTGGTGGGTGATGGGCATTAGTCTTGGCTACGTGGATGAGGTGGTGTCTTTGAGGTTTTTTTGTTTGTTAACACTATCCCTTGATTACTGATGACATCAGAGGAGAGACTTGGAGCTCATCTGCACCAGTTAATATTGTAATACCCCAGTGACAGTTTTCTATTTCTCGCTACACTTCTTTGGTCTTTTCTAGAAGAAAGGTGATCTCTCAACACACTTTTCTCCTGGTAACTTTCTAGGAGGCTGAAGCTGACTTTTAAACACTAAAGATGTCTTTAAATATTGAAAGAATGACTGGACCCTAAGAATGCCTGGAGACCACAGAGCATACTCTATACTCTTCAGTTCTAATTTGGATCTCTTCTATGCCCAAGCCCTTTGGATCCCTATACAAATAGTTTCCAAAGCCTGCAAGTCTTTCTGACATGGCTTATTCCTTGATTCTATGGAAACACCTTAGTTGGTTGATTGGATTGGGATTCACCTCGATTGGAAAGAATTTTGATTTTGTAATTTCAGCCCTTTCACTGTCTGCCCTTAGCTATTTATTATGTGTTTTCCAAACTTTTTGCTTACTTTACCTAGAACTTTGTGTTGGTGACCGTCGTTGAGGGGTGGGGGACAAGTGTGTTTGGTAGTATCCACACCAGAGAGTTATTAGGTCAGTGAAGGAAATGAGATGTATCTCTTTGAAATTGCAGAAGGGGTACGAGTTAGAGATGAGAACATAGGAAGTTAACCTCATCAGTTGAAAGGAGTACCCTCAGGTTTCAGTTAGCCATGCATGCTCTTTAGACTTTTAAATGGTTGATTGTCCTGAAACATGAGAGAGGCAAGTCCTACCAAATGCTAATGGTGATGGTGTTCCTGATGCCCAGCGACTAGGGGTGTGAGATCAAGATGAGAGTCCTGGCCATTGTAGCTGCGTTTAGAGAGGTGAAAATTGAAATGCCTTCTGTACCCTGCATGAAAATTAACACATGCTTCTAAAATCCCCTTGCCCGGCTCCAGACTTTGCAGTTGGAGATGCGTTTTGGAGTGTCAAGAACTAAGATTGATTGGAATGGGGATAGCTAGGGAATAGAAATGGTAGAGGTGCCTGTTTGCTTTCTTGAATTCTTCCCTTGTTTAAGAGCTGGGCACATCTTCTCCATGACTTAAGCCTGGATCCTGAAGCTCATAGCCTTCCCATGCTTTTGCCTGTTGAGACCCTTCCAGCACAGGGAGGTCAGAGGGTGGTGTGAGCCAGACTGATCTGATCAGTGTGTTCTCCTTGTTTCACTCATCCCTATTTATTCATAGATCCAGTGCCCAGAGCATCCCTGTAGAACCTCAGAAGTGAGACAGAGAACAACTTAAATAAGCTTTCAGCCAAAAGGCAGCTAGCTGCAACCCTAGGGAGGGTACTGGGCTCCATTGTCACTGCCTGAGACTGTCCCCCGCTGCCCCTCAGCTCTCCTCCTGAGACTACTCAGCTGACCCTGGGGAAATAAAAAAATCCTGTAGTGATTGTGGGAGAAGAGGGGCTCCTTCTTGCTGAAGACGTTTCAATCACCACTCACCCTTAACTCCCGCCAAGGCCACCAGGACTGGAAGATTGAGTGATGTGGGAAGTCCTTCTGTATATGTGTTGATTTTATTGGATAATGAATAAAACTGTTTCTGCCACTGGCTTAGCAGAGTAAAGCCAGGTAGGAAATCCGGACAGAGATGTAGAGACAGAGTAAGCTAAGTCAAGGAGACACCATGTAGCTGCCGAAGGAGAAAGACCCGGAATCTTTTTGGTAAGACACAACCTTGTGGTGATACACAGATTGATAGAAAATGGGTTAATTCCAAGATGTAAGAGTTAGTTAATAAGAAGCCTGAGCTAGTAGGCCAAGCAGTATTGTAATTAATATAGTTTCTGGGTGATTTATCGGGTCTTGGCAGCCTGGAATGAACGAGCAGTCTCTGCTTACAGTTGAGTAAGGAGTGGAGATGTCATTTGCTCAGTAGTTTTACCAACAGCCTTATCATCCAAGTTATAGTTTGTTAGTCTTCCAGGAAGCTTTTGTGTAGATCATAGTGATAGGCAGCCATTCAGGACTTACTGTGTGCCAGGCTTTCCATGTATAAGCTTAGTTTTCACGTAGATTAAATTATTGTTCCTATTTAAAAGGTGAGGAAGATCAAGATATAGTGGTAAGGTAAAGGGATTTAATCAAGGAATCTAAGAAACGGCAGGCATAGCAGTGGAATTTTAGTCCGTCTGACTCCAGAGAATGTATTCTTTGACCCAACTTGTACCGCCAGTTAGTAGACGGACGGACAGACAGACGCACGCACGCACTCATGCACATACACACAGGCTTTTGACACCACCACGTTTATGCATGCACACTCACTCAGTCTTGCTGGGTCAGATAGCTAGAAATGGTGGTTCAACCCTGTTATGTCTGAGACACAAAATTGTTTGTTCAAATGCCACTCTGACCACATTTTCTGTTATGATAGCTGCAAGTAGAGGAATGAGAAAGGCAAGTCTCCTTTCTTGAGAGACTATCTCTTTCTTTCCAGACTTTGTTGCAAAGTCAGTGCCTCTAAATGGTGGCTGTGGTGGCTGGGGTGCAGCAGCACTGACGCTGTGTGCCCCATTTGTGAAGGTCTTGGAACCTCTGGCTTCATCCATTCGTTGCAGGGACTCCAAGCTACCAACCCCAGGGTGCTGGACACCCAGCGTGGTTTTCAGTAGGGACTATTACCCACCGGGTCTCTGCAGCTGTTGTTGCCTCTAAAGTAACAAGATTTGCGCTCACCCCCAGTCTGCCTTGGCCTGAGGTATTTGCAGGTTTGACAGTAGATGGACGTGTGCTCAAAGGGTCCTTCATTCTTCGTTTAGTTTGGCAGACAGTAATTCACCGACCACCATTTTGTTTGCCACCTGGGGAATGGTGCTGCTGGCACCCAGGGTTCCAAGCCAATCATAGGTGTTACAGTTAGTCTTGTCGGGTCAGTTCTGAAAACGCCTTTGCTCCAGACAGCCCTTGTGATTAACTTTTAATTTTATTTTATTTACTTATTTTATTTTTCAAAACAGTTTCTCTCTGTTGCCCTAGTTATCCTAGAACTTGCTCTGTAGCCCAGGCTGGCCTCAAACTCACAGAGATCCCACCTACCTCTGCCTCCTGAGTGCTAGGATTAAAGGTGTTCACCGCCACTGCCTGGCTTTTCTAATTTGTGTGTGTGTGTGTGTGTGTGTGTGTGTGTGTGTGTGTGTGTGTGAGATTAACTTTTCCCTGTGTCCCTCATAGGTTTAATTGCACGGTCCATTCCTTTTTGTTCTTGGATATTAATGCTTCCACAGTTGAAGTGGGTCCCCGAACCTCTCCCTTTTTTAATAGAGCCATACTAGAAAGGGTGTAATAAATTAGCCTCAAAACACATGGTGTGAAGGTCTTTCTGAGGAGATACTGAAAAAATATATATACCCCACCTGCTTCAGAGTTTGCTTTCTGTGATGGCCAAATAATTTTTTTTTAGTATATTATTCCTTTTGATATCACTTAAGCAGTGGGAGGAGAAATCACTAGCATTAGCACAGAGGGAGGGTATCGATGATGGCATTGGAGTCCTTGCTGTACCATTGCATTGATTTAGGCCACCAAGAAAACCCTTTCCTGTGGTTTGGAGAGCTCTGTTCCAAGACTTACCTAGTGAGTCTCTCCTGTAGTTCCTAGTGAAAGGACTGGACCAAGTTCTTAGTGCAAAGGAGATTTACTCCTCAGAATGACAAAGGGCAGAGAATAAGAGACCACACAGGAGATGGAGGACAGGGAGGGGGGTTGGGAGGGGCTGGGGGGGACATCGGACTATCTCTGGATAGAGAGGGGACAGATGTGGCCCCTAGGCCACAAGTGGCTGTTTATGAAAGTAAAGGGGGGACTCCGTGTTAGGATGAGGTGTGCTTAATTTTAATTGGATGTATTCATTAGGTGAACCAAATGGGGCTTTTGATGGCCAGACTTGAATACTTTGATAGCTGGTCCTTAGTAGTCAGCCTCAGGAGGAGGAAGTGGCCAAATAAGAGAATAGGCCTTGGTTGTTAGCTTTAGGGGTGTAATGGTTTTCAGCAACGCAGAATGGATGGGAGAGAAGGGCAAGGCCTGCCAGAGCTATGTTTGCCTTACTTGGGCCTGTTAGAGCCCCTTCACCAGGCAGTGTTGGAAGCCATCTTGAACTATATGCGCAAGTTCTATATGAGCCAGGAACACAGTCAAACCCTATCCTTTACTTTATTTTTTATTTATTTATTATTATTATTATTTTGTTTTTCTAGACAGGGTTTTTCTGTAGCTTTGGAACCTATTCTGGGACTCTCTCTGTAGACCAGGCTGACCTCAAAGTCACAGAGATCCGCATGCAGTCCAACACTATCTTAAGAAAGAACAGTTTCACTTTCTTCACAAGGATTAAGTCCCATCTCCTCCCTCTTTATTTTGTTTTTGTTTTTTTTTGTTTGTTTGTTTGTTATTTGGTTTTGTTTTGTTTGAGTTCTCTCTACATAGCCCTGGCTGTCCTGAAACTCACTGTGTAAAGCAGACTGGCCTCGGACAGAGATCTGCTTGCCTCTGCTTTCTGAAGTTTTCTTTAGAAATTGTTATGCCACAACAGTCTCCAGCAACCCATTCAGCTCCGGACCACAGGCGGTGTTTGTCCTGCACCTTTGCCACATCTATCCTTCCTGGCTCGTTTATCCTTGCCTTGATCAGGGAGGACTTGGGGTTGCTAGTCTTGACTGTTGATTCTCCCCGTGTCTAACAATACACTGCCAGTTGAGTATCATCAGAATCAAGAAAGACCGAGCTTGAGGAGACCCCGGCAAAGTGCCTTTGAGAAGCGAGCTGCCTCGCTTGCTGTGAATGGAAGTTCATTTGCATCATTCTCTTCTGCACGTGTGTGGAAGCTGTAGGCCCCTGCTTGTCCTTGGCACATAAGGGATTCTGTTCCCCTTTGCTTGACATTTTGATGCTCCTCCGCTCCTTGAAAAGGTCTCAGAGGAAGGGGGATTTCCTACACTGCCAGCTGATCCGGGAGAGGTATACTTTGTCACTTTTCAACAAACCACTTTGAACCTTCTCTTTCTAGATACTCTCGTTCCTACAACTCCCTTACGAGGGATTTTCTGTGTGTTTTGGTTTGCTTTATCTCTTTAGACAGGAGTAAAACCCTTGACTATACTATATTAGCAACGATGACCTCTTTGGAAAGTTCCAGAACCCGCCTCTCCCCTCTGTTTCTGGAGAGCATATTTCTGGAGGCAGGTAGGGCTAGTTACCTGCTAATTCTGTACAATCTAAGCTTGGAAACCCTTCTGTCTACACTTCTGTCTTTGATGAGAAAAGGACATTCCTATGAAAACAACTTTTACTCCAAGGGACGAACAGAAAAACAATCTATTGTCCCATGGAGGTAAAAGCTGTGCTCAGCAGCAGGACCATTGTACCGCCTGTGGCTTTGGTGAACAGGGGGAGTGTTTATAAAAACAAACGTGTAAAACAGAATGGAATTTCTTTTCCAACCAGCCTTTAAAGTTAAGGTACTCATTTTGCTTGACAATAATAAAATGCAGAGCTGTAATTAGAAAGAGTTGATGTAATTGGTGAGCTAGCAATCATTATTTAAGAGTCGTTTGGTGATTCCTTTTTTGGACAGTCATGCAATTGTTTTTGTTGAAGCCCAAATCAGAACCTTTAGTCGAAGAGCTAAATCAAGCCTCAGGAAATGCTCACTGTTCTTTGGCTAGGAAAGACAAAGGCCCTTGTTCTCTAGTCCAGTGTGTGTGTTTGTGTGTAAAGTTTTCAAGACGACTTTTGCCATTAAAGTCTTTTAGAGTAAAACAGACTCAGGTTTTTATGGAGGTGCAATAGGATCTGTGCAAACATTCCACGGTGAGCCCAAGAGTTTCAGAGTCATAAAGAGACTTGCTCATGCCACGCTACCCTTCTTAATGTAGAGTATTTGTAGAAAATATTTCAAAACTCAGTTGCACCCCTACTTTAATGCTGTTGGCAACTGGCAGTACGTATAGGATCACTAATAAAAACTTAAAGCTGCCTTTTCATTATCAGATTTAGAATTGGATTTTGAAAGTTGCAAGTTGAGTTTCTTCCTGTAGGACAAAGGCTGGTGGGTGTTGGTTTACGTTGATGTGTAAGTTTTATGACATTTTGACTGTTGAAAGTGCTCCAAGGTGGGCTGGGGCTGTCACTTAGTTGGCAGTATGTTGGTAGAGTGCTAGTTTAGAATGCACGAGGCCCTGGCATTCAGTATAACATAAGCCAGGTGCAGCAGCATGTTTCAGATGTTAAAGGTCATCCTTGGCTACATAGGCGATTTGGAGGTTGACATGAGGATGCAGGAGAAATTGTCAAACGAAAGGTAGGTATGCTTCTGTTATTTTGACCTCTGAAGATACCATCTGAGTACCTAGCTGCTGCTTATTTTTGTATTGAATGTGTTCGCAAGATTTGTAAAGACTTCCTTGGTCACATGTATATGAATGTGTGTGTGTGTGTGTGTGTGTGTGTGTGTGTGTGTACCTATATATTCATAATAGGGTGAGGAGTATATACTGAAGAAATGCTGTAGCTATTATAGAAATGAATGGGACAGGGCTATTTCTCCTTGTTTTTGCTTCTTCCTTGTTGATTTAAGTTTTGTCAAATCTAAATTACTCCAAAAAGAGTGTCATATCTATAGAACACTTTGTGTGTGATGTTAGGTGTGTCTGCCTGTATCTGTGTACATGAGTGCAGATGCCCGTGAAGGTCAGAGAAATTAGATTGCACCTAAGAGCTGGAGTTCCGGTGGTTGTGAGCTGCCCGTTGTGTGCTGGAAGTTGGAGTTACATCCTCTGGAGGAGCAGTGTGCACTTTTACTGCCGAGTCATCTTTGATGACCACTTCTGGTCTCCGCTACGCCCATACATTTGAGCGTACTTGCACATGCATACATACACACAGAGATACACACACTATTTCTTCAGCACTCGGTCTCCTGAGTGGAACAGTATACCTTCCTTTTCTTTATTTTTTTTAATTTGCCCCATGGAGGAAACAAAATGAAATAAGGAGAACATGGCCATGGGCAACTTTACTCGCACTGGGCGGCAGAGAAGACACTCCCTGCTGGTTCTGAGAGTGGGTTTTGTTCTTATTTTTGTTTGTTTGTTTTATTTCACCATACGTACTAGCCTGTTAAGTCAACAGTTGCTAGCGAAGCAGCACCGTCTGCCCCTGGAGACAGGTTGGGGAGGCCCCATTCTCCAGCCACTAAAGCGTCAGCACTGCAGGAATGCCTGCGAACCTAGCGCTTACTGCTTGCTCCCTTTTGTTTGTTTGTTTTCAGAGCAGATGGGTTTGTTTGCTTTTTGCTTAAACATTAATCAAAAATCAATTTCTGGCTATGTAAGTGGCCTTAGATAATTCTCATTCTGGCTATAGTAAATAATATCTATTTGTTCGTGTTAGATAAGTCTGGATGGTGCTGAAATGTAAAATAGAATTACATGAGATATGACATACGACTATGTGTTTTATAAATTAATGCTTTTACGCATGTGGGAGGAGAAGTAATTTAACTCACTGACAAGAAGAAGCAAGGGAAATTCCAGAGAAAGGAGAGGATTCCGAATGCAAACAAATTTGGACGATAAAGAGAGTATGGTAATTTAGTTCAATCTTTTCAATAAATCATTACAATTTATATGTTGGAATAAGACGCAATAGGAAGGAATATTGCAAACCCCGAACATTTTTATAGACTCTCAGTGCTTTCCCATCTCTTCTACTTGGGTCACAAGGGACATACCATGTCTCATAGCTGAGGACATTTTTCCCAATGCAGTCGGGATGTCTACTTATAAATAAATTGCCAGAGTTCATTATACATGTACAGACGTAACTAATATTTCCCTGAAGTTTGAAAATAGAGTTATTTAGTAAAACTTAAACTTCTGTTTGTTAATCTGCATATGTGTCTATAGAGAATCTGATTGTTACCATTTGAAATATATAAAGTGAGAAGTTACTAAAAGTGGCATATGCATTTCTTCCTTTCATAGGTTTAGATCTGTTAATTGCAAAAAAAAAATCTGTTTTTAAATCAGTCAACGGGAACTTTTTATGCCTTTTCTTAAGACTCATTTCGCTTTGAAAAGGCCAAAAGTTTAATGAAGCTTCTAAATGCCAATCTCTCTTCCTCCTCCTGGAGAATGTGCTTCAATTGTAATTGCATTTGCATTGTTTAAAATACTAGTAATTCCACAGCCCAACCTCCGAGGTAGCTGAGCACAGGAGGAAAGCTGCACGAGGCTGGAGCCTGGGCCTGCCGTGCCTGCCACCCTAGCACACACCAGTGTGTGGGACCTGCCAGTGAGTGTCTTATGGGTGTTTCTTTTCTTCAATCCGAAGGATCTGGCCAGTTCCCCAAACTTGGTAAACCCTGTGCTCTATATTCATACAGTACACGTTCAATAACACTGAAAGTATAGAGAAATGCAAATAATTAAGAATCTAGACACACAAACACAGCATGGTGGTGGATGCCTTTAATCCCAATGTTCCAGATGTAGAAACAGGAGGATTGCTGTGAGTCTGAGACCAGCCTGATCGACATATCAGTTGTAGGATAGCCAGGGCTACGTAGAGACACACTTTGTCTCAAAATAAGAAATACAAAATGTATGTAGATACCTATTTAAACAAACTTCATAAAATTAAATACTAGCAATTCAAGTCAGTGTGTGTCTTAACAAAATAGACATAGGGATGAGTTGTGCTATGGACTTCATTTTTGTTTACCCGGATACAGGGACATATCTGTCATGGTGGCCTTTGAGGTGCTCTGCATGCATGCAGTTTGGAAACTGTTGTTTTCCTTTCCCTCCTGACTGCCCTTCTGATATTCCTGTGTTTTCTCATGTTTTTGTTGTCCGTGAACTGTCTTTGCAATTGGCTAACAAGATTTCCTTCTCCCTCGTCAGAAGCATTGCTTGTTTATGTCAGTTTTTGGGAATGTCTTCCCAGTGGTCCTGGTAGCAAATTAGAGTGCTCCAGCCCCATTGCCACGGGTGTTCCAGAATAGCGTTTTTTAAAAAACGAAAAATAACAACAACAACAAACAAACAAAACTCTCCTACGCTCTTATCTCACAGTTATATAGTGGTTATTAAATGTACCCTAATTGACTAAAATTCTTGTACTATGCAGTTGAACTGTAGCCTTGCAAAACCAAAGGTTGGAGATGTGAGCCTAACACTCAGTGTTGGTAGCGTCTCCCGGCTGCCTTCTCTGTTGTCCTTCGCTGCATTGTCACGAGACATCATATGCTGCCAACACTATTTTCATTTGACTTTTGTTTCTCTAAAAGAAACATTAATTTTTCCAGGGAGTCTCTGTTACTGACCAACAGAAAGATTCTTTGACTCTATGTACGACTTCAATATCTGACTAACACTGATATCAAAGTTCACTCCTTAGAATGCCTTATAAAAATTTTAGCTTCTGCCAACTTGCATAAGGCACACATAAAAACCAGGTCTTTCCGTATGCTGGCAGTGCATGTGTACTTCGGGGTGTTGAATTGTCTTCACCTCTTCCACGAATTCCCCTGTTCTTCAACTATCTGCATCTCTCACAGTTCTTAAAGGGATTGTCAGATACACTAATGCTTTTCTGAGTAGTGGCCAGGGTGCAGATACAACAGTGGCCTCACTAAATTGGCAAATAAATGGATTTGGAGAGAATTTTGCAATAAGCATAATTGTTCTTTAGTGTTGTGCTTCTCCGTGCAACTCCATTTGGGAGGAGCATCATCTCTCCGTTGCTCCACGGAGAAACTGGGTGACTTTCTTTGGCAGTTCCACAGGGTCCTGTCCAGTCTCTGGTTCTCCACGCTGAGCTTCTCAGAGACTGCTGTCTAGGACAGGAGAGCAGTCAGTACTGCTGGACTCTGGGATCCAATTCAGTGCAGAACAGAGCAGAGGTAACTCGAGTGAGAGGTAGTGATGGGAGAGGATGGTGACGAGGTGACCCTCTGACCAAGACACCACTTGTACAAAGACTGTGGGCCACTTGTCACAGTCAGAGCAAAGGTGTTTATTCAAGGAACCCCTTAGTGGACAGATGTGTGTGGCTGTGCTGTTCCTGGCCCAACATGACCGTAGGAAGAAGCATTACCTCAGTCCAAGCATACTTTCTGAAGCAAGACACAAGCTGGCAACTCTGCTCTGATAGTTTATGCTGGGACCTCTGGGCTTCAAAGATTAGTATTGCCCGTGAGATTTGACTTCTGTATGGCTTTGAGGCAGGGTCTCGCAGTTAACTCCAAGCCAGTTAGAGATCCCTCTTCCCCAGACCTGCATGTTCTGGGATTAAATGTATACACAGCCACACCTGGCTAGGTGTTTTTCTTTTTTTCTTTTTTTTCTTTCTTTTCTTTTCTTTTCTTTTCTTTTTGAATTGAGCTCTACATTTTTCTCTGCTCTCCTCTCTCCCTTGGTCCCCATGCTTCAAATTTACTCAGGAGATCTTGTCTTTTTCTACTTCCCATTTTGATTAGATCCATGTATGTCTCTCTTAGGGTGTTCATTGTTGTCTAGGTTCTCTGGGATTGTGTTTTGGAGGCTGGTTTTCTTTCCTTTATGTTTCAAAACCATTTATGGGTGTATACATATGATAATTGTCATTATGGGTCTGGGTTACCTCACTCAGTATGATGTTTTCTAGCATCATCTAGTTGCCTGCAAATTACAAGATGTCATTAATTTTTCCACAGTGTAGTACTATATTGTGTAAATGTACCACATTTTCTTATCTATTCTTAGGTAGAGGGGCATTTAGGTTTTTTTCTAGGTTCTGGCTATGACAAACAATGCTTCTGTGAACATAGTTGAGCACATGTCCTTGTGGTACGATTGAGCATCCTTTGGCTATACACCCAAAAGTTGTATTGCTGGGTCTTGAAGAAGTTTGTTTCCTAATTTTCTGAGAAATCACCACAGTGATTTCCAAAGGGGCTGTACCAGCTTGCACTCCCGCCAGCAATGCAGGACCGTTCCCTTTACCCCACAACCTCTCCAGCATAAGTTGTCATCAGTGTTTTTGATCTTGGCCATTCTTACAGGTGTAAGATGGAATCTCAGAGTTGTTTTGATTTGCATTTTTCTGATGACTAAGGATGTTGAGCATTTCCTTAAGTGTCTTTCAGCCATTTTAGATTCCTCTGTTGGGAGTTCTGTTTAGGTCTGTACTCCACTTTTTTATTGGATTATTTGTTCTTCTGATGACCAATTTCTTGAGTTCTTTGTATATTTTGGAGATTAGACCTTTGTCTGATGCTGGGTTGGTGAAGATCTTTTCCCATTCTGTAGAGACTGTCGTTTTGTCTTGTTGACTTGTCCCTTGCTTTACAGAAGCTTTTCAGTTTCAGGAGGTTCCATTTTTAATTTTTCTCTCAGTGTCTGTGCTACTGGGGTTATATTTAGGAAGGGTCTCCTGTGCCAATGTGTTCAAGTGTACTTCCCACTTTCTCTTCTGTGAGGTTCAGTATGACTGGCCTTATGCTGAGGCCTTTGGTCCATTTGTACTTGAATTTTGTGCATGGTGATAGATATGGATCTATTTTCATTCTTCCAAAAGCATCCAGTAAGGCATGCAGCTAGCTTTCCATCCTGCCCACCCTGCTCCAAGTCCTCAGTCTTTTCCTCCCAACACCTTTGACTCTGTTCTATTGAAGTTTAGTATTAGTCCCCCATATCTAGAACCTTGCCTCTGCCACCCAGCACAATGCCTTCCAACATCTGATTTGCTTACCTTATGACTGCCATATCAAAATGTATTGTTTTAATACTTGATTAGGGCCTCAGTGTTTATTAAGAGTTCTAAGGGCATAGAGGACCCAGCAAATAACTCTATCAACGGCATTCTTGCCACACTGGCATAAGGAACTGGTTTCAAATCCAAGAACAAGCTTTAAATACACACACACACACACACACACACACCCATATACTCTCTCTGTGTGTGTGTGTGTGTGTGTGTGTGTGTGTGTGTGTGTGTGTGTGTTGATGAATGCTGTGGCATAATTGTAACCCAGTTCTGTGGAGGCAGAGGTAGACAGGCAGATCCTGGGGACTCATGGCCAGTCGGCTTAGTTTGCCTACTTGGTTAGCTCCACACCAGTGAGAGAATCTGTCTAAAAAATTAAGTTGAAGGGTTCCCAAGGAACAGCACCCAGGGTTGACCTGTGACCTTTCACATGTACACAAATACACCAATTCTAAGGACATCAAATAGGGCGTCTGCTGCAACTATCATCAGCCGATCATGATAACAGTGAGCAGGTAGTGCCACATGATACCATAGAAGAAAAGTTTTCCCAGAGAAAATGCCAAAAATTTTAACAAGAAAATCGTGCTGAAAAAAAAAAAAATGATACTCAATGTAATTCAAATAAATAAAAGAACCATATCTAGTAGACAAGTCTAATCACTATTATCAAGATGTCAGTTCTCCCTTTGTTTTTAAATTTAATATACTTCAAATAAGAGGTGGTTTCTTTTAATTATGCAAAGTGATTCTACCTCTTTTTAATTATATAAAGTGATTCTACTGTCATCTATGATAGTAATAATAATAATAGTAATAGTAATAATAATAATAATAGCTCTAAAGAAGTACAAGGAGAATTTTAGTCTTACCAGATAGTAAAACATCCTGTGGTGCCTAAATAATTAAACTAGCAAGGTACCAGTGCATGAAGGAAGGGGCAGAGCCATGTTACAGAGTAGGAAATCCAAACACAGATGCGAGAGCACGTGGAAGTTCATTACTTAGTGAAAGATGATGTATTACATCACTGGAGCCGAGATGCACCCCCAGCTTAACCGATGCCAGGGTCCAGTCTTCCTGAGACTCCATGTGATTCCAGTGAATTCAGAGTGAAAGCATTAACAAACCCCCTGAGAACCTGTAGTAGACACACCAGGAAGTCCCCGACCCCACCATGCTTGAAAATCTAAAATGTTTGCTCATGCGCTCTGCCAGTAAATCTATAGGAAAGCAGCCCCACATGGCAGAGGGACTGCAAAATGGCACATTTGTTGAAAGGAATTAGTGAAGGGAGAAACAGGTTAACCCACTGGATCTCAAACTTATTTCCTCATTAGAATTACCTGAAACTTTGTTTCTGCTATCTCAATTCAAGACTCGGAAGTGATAGCCTCCAAACTAATTAAACCAGTTTCTGGGAAAGTAACAGGGTGATTTAGGTGCACAGATAAGGTTGGGACCGTTCAGGGTTTGTCTACAGAGTGGCATGCTGTTTGTTAGAACAGAATGAAGACATTTTTTCCTTTTCTTTGGCTTTTTTTTAGTACATATATTTACACGTTATAAAATGTACTTTGACCACATTCCCGTTGCCTTCTCTTGTTCTTCCTTCTCCCCTTCTGTATTGTCTCCCTCACCACAAATCGTCTTCCTTCTATTTTCATTTAAAAGAAAAATGCACATATTAGAGAAACATACTGGTCTGGCTAATTTCACTTAAGATGGCTTTCCCTCTTCTTAACATCCTGCCAATGCTTTAGTTTTATTCTTTACAAAATCTCCGTGTAGCGTACGTCATGTTTCTTCATCCTTTTATCTGCTGATGGGCACTAGGCTAGCTCCGATGCTTGGCTGTTGTAAATAGTGCCACAGCAGCACAGATGTGTTGTATGCTGACTTGGGTACTTAGAATCACTTGGGTACATATCCAGAAGTGGGCTAGCCAGATCGTTCCTGGCCATATTGACTTTTTATTTTCATTTCCACCATCACTGTATAAGGGCACTCCTTTTCCCTGCATCCTTGCCAATATGTTCTGATGTTTGCCTTGATGCGGTGATAGCCATCGTGAATGGGGTGAGATTTGAATCTCAGTGTGGTTTAGATTTGCATTTCCCTGGTGGCTAAGGGTGTTGAACATTTTTTTTTCATGTATTTATTGGTCTTTTTGTCTTTCTTTTGAGAGCTGTTCATTTGATTAATTTGCCTGCTTATTGGTTTGATTGTTTGTTCTTTTGACATTTAAAGGTTTTCCTTACATGATCTGTATATTAATCACTTGTCAGATGAAGAGCTAACAAAGATTGGGTCTTCACTTTATTGTGTTTCCTTTGCTGTTCAGCTTTGTAATTTGATGAAATTGTTAGTAGAGAAGACTTTTCATTTGTAAGCATAGACAGATTGAGAATATAGTAAGTAGGAAAGAAAAACTAACTTGCTTACTGAAAGCCAAGTGAACGTTCTGTGCTATATTTAAATAGTATATATGTAATATGTGTGTGGTGTTAATATTTATTATCAGCTTGATAGGATCTGTAATCACTGAAGAGACAAGCCTCTGGGCAAGCCTGTGAAGGGTTATTTTCATTAGGTTAAGACTCATTCTCAAAGAGTGTAGGGCAGCACCATTCCCTCTCCTGTACTGAACTGAAGAGAAAGGAGGAATCTAGCTTTGCAGTATTGTTCCATTCTGTCTGCTTTCCGACTGAGGATACAGTGTGGTGATCAGCTACCTGAAGCTCTGGCCATCATGACTTCCTCACCTCGATGGGCTGTAAACTGAAATATACCCTCCCATCTTTAGGTTGCTTTTTGTTGGTTATTTATTCCCAGCTCTGTGGGGAGTAGCTAATATACTGTTTATTTTAAATATTTGATTTGTTTTGGTTTTAAGCAATATGTATTACCCATACCAAAGCAAATTCCATTAACAAACAAGTACCTGTAATCTTAAAGCAAAGCTAGCTTCTATTGCTCCAGGTACCAAGTTTATCTACAATAGTTTCCCCCTTTCCACCATAATGAAGGCTTGGAAATATGGAGGGATGCTGACAAGTGTTATTGTAATTAGGGTATATTATAATATTTTTATCAAGGTATAAGCAGAGACTATGGGGCCTTGCAATTCTCCGAACTCTACATATTGCCATTTGGGAGACAGGAGACTATGAGAAAGGCAGTGGATGATCAGATAGAAAAGAGATAGTTCAGTGTTGTCCGTAATTGTCAGCACATGGATGTGGGGAGACGTTTGCGTTGAGATGGAAGAACGAGTAAAAATCATCCTGAGACACAGAAGAGGCCTTCAGACTGAAAAGCAGAGAAAGGCCATCGCAGACACAAACTCAAAGAGTGTAGGGCTGCTCGCCCTCTGAAATGGGAATGTGTTGATTCTGTAGACACTTGGGAGACCATGAAATTTTGCTTTTCAGCTCTTGACTTTCCCAACAAACCATGCTAACTCTGGTTCCGCAGCGAATTCCGGCCAGAGAAGTGGTCCACAACATAGTTGGTTCGAGTTTGTGAAAGGTGTGCCAAGAGAAGGAAGTGACTTTAGGCAGAGTGGAGTATGCCGAGCAGAGAAAACAGAAAATTGCTGACCTGGCAGAGAAGACACAGTAATTGCATGTGTCTAAGGAAGCGCTGAGATATGTCCAGTGGCAGGGGTACTCCGGATATTAGAAAGAAGTCGGGCAAATGTTGGGCAAGTTTGTGGAGGGCACTTTGATTATGAGCCCATCTCCACTGAAGACCCAAATCAGAAGATAGCACCATCCCAGCTCTCAGGAAGTTCAGAGTCTTCCTGAGAAAGGCAGACCTACGAAATACAGCGTTAAGAGCCCTCGCAGGGACTTAGTGCAGTGGAAACAGATTTCAGTCTTCTGCAAAAAGTGAGTGGAGCAGCTGGACCAGGGAGAACGGTGGAGAACAGTGGCCTCTCCTGGGCAGGCAGGGGTAAAGTCTAGAAAGCATAGAAACCAATCTTGAGCAAAAGGATGTGTGTGGTCTGGGCAGGGGCCTGGGAATAGAACAAAGTGTCTGGAGGGAGGATGCCTACAGAGAAAGGAGCTACTGGTTTGGGGTCTGACGCCAGGTTGCCAGGACCAAGGAGATTCTAAGTTCATGTCCCTGGCAGTGAGACTTTGTACAGCAACGATGACTTGGGGTGAGCATTTGCCAGGGTTGTGTGTGACAGGCTCCATAGGAGATAACAGAGGCTGAGGGAGATCACTAACTAGGGTGGCCATTTGCAGAAGTTACCTCCTACAAGATACCCTTTATTGATGTCTTCAGTGTGGACAAATGACAACATGGCTTCTGCAGAGTGTAGAATCAAGGAGCAAATATTAAAATGGAGAGCCCTCTTGTCTTCCCTCCCGGTTCCCTTCTGCTTTGAGAGAGCTTGCTTCGGATAGCCACTTACATAGACTCCCGGGGATGATCATGTATCAGGGTGAACAACGCCCCCATACTAGGAGTGGATGGTTTCCTCCAAGCTGGGGTCCTGTAAGGATGGTGAGGCTGGAATGAGGGAATGGGAGATTCAAGCCAGACTGCCGGAAATACTATGGAAAAAGGCAAGTTAATCTCTTATTTCTTGTCAAGTAGCCCAGCACCACTTATTTCTTTTTGTGTATGTTCTCGATCCCAGCTGCTCCGAATATTCCCAGAGCTCCTAAAACTTATCAGAAGATGTAACAGGGCATCTGGTACACCAGTGTGCTATTAATGGCGTATTGTGTACTGCAATAGTTTTAGTGTGTGATTTAAAGCAACTTTCGGAAGATAAATCTAAAAATTTTTTCGACAGCGAGGAGGGGGCTTCTGGACAGAATCGACTAAATCGGTTATCATTGCCTTGGAGAGTTGTTTCAGCCCTAAGATGGAGAGCAAATGATGGAAGCAAAACCTTTGCGGTTCCTCACAGAACAAAAATGATGTGGCTCCGAAAGTCAGCAATTCTGGCGCGGGGGCTCCAGATGACGCCTCTGGTGCTGACTTTCGGGGGCACCCCCTTCCTGCCCTCCCTGCTGCGGCAGCGGAGGTTCCTTTTGTCTCGGGTGCTTCCCCACCCCGCCCTGCCTGCCAGAGAGAGCTGGCACCGCGAGCTCTCCCCACCGCCCCTGGACCAAGGTTGTTTACTACTTTCTACTCGGAATAACACGCCAATCACCAGGGCCCGCCCTCTCTGTCTGCCAATCGGTTTGTTGGGAAATTCCACCTTTCCAAAGGGGCCGGGCAATGATTGGCTAGGGAACTTGTCAGTCAGTGGGCATCCCGCAAGGATGCAGCAGGAGTATTAGGGACGCGATCACCAGAGCCGAGGAGGAGTAACCTCCCCATAAACAAGATGGGCCCCCCAAGAAAGCAGGGATTGGGGTGGGGAGTCAAAGCCCAGCCCAGCCCTGGGGCCCCACTGGAGTAGAGAGGGATGAGTGCAGAGCTGGGGAATCCCTCCCTCTACCTCCCGCCCCTGCTGCAGTTGTAAACACGTTTCCCTCCATGTCTGTTTTTCTTTCTCTAGCCGTGGCCATTACAGGCTGCTGTTTACAAAAATCCTGCAGGGCAGTGCTGTTTCCTGGGACCCTGTACTCCATTCCCCTTGCCTCCCGACGCTTTTTCATGCTTTTTCCTTTTCTTAAGGAAGCTGCTGGGTCGTGTAGGCTTGTTTTTCCTTTACTGCTGCGAGCAAGGCAGGTCACGCTGTAGCAGCAGCACCATTTCCCAGGAGGACTAGCTGGCTGGCTGGCCATTAGGAGCACCAAACAGCCCCAACAGGCGCAGCCCTGGAAGGGCTGGCTGGGCTTTTTGTTGTTGTCGTTGCTGGTTTGAGACACAATGAATGTTATTTTGATTCTGCATTTTCGTACTAAATTCATCTTAAAATCTATGCCCACTTACAGGTTTGGAATTTAACACACACACCCCGCCCGCGGGCGTGCTCCTCTCGTTTTCATAAAGGCAGTATTGTGTTGAACTAAATGTTTTTCTACCTTCTGTGATCTGAATCAGGTTTCCCATTTCTAGCAGCAGCACAATGTAGTTGTATTCTGTGTGGTTGGGGCGTAGTGGACATGAATTATTTGCGACAGGATTGCCTGGAAGATGTGGAGTGGAGTTTGCGTGGCGCGGAACAGCTCCAGTGCCCAAGGTTTTCTGTTACACTGGCTCCAAGCAGGAAGCGCAGGCAAGATGGCAAAACACAGCACGTGGCATCCCATTCGAAACGCTCTTTCTAGAGCTGCTATTGCAAATGACATCGACTCTTACTTAGGTCCCCCCCTCCATCCTTTCTTTTACCGGGCAAACTATTGGATGGAAATTTGTTGCAGATATTTAGCAGGAAGCTTTGTCAATATGAAAAGCATGGTTTGGAGGTTCTGTTCAGAGTCCAAAGGACCTTAAGGGCGTGTTTTACAAGGTTTGGGGTTGTAGGAATTGTAGAGTCACATAACATACAGCCTGCAAAGTTGTTACAGTGGTTCCCTTGACGACCATAGGGGAGATGCCAAAGGGGAAGCCCAAGGGGAAGGTGGCTGCAGGTATGAATGCGGGCCTTGCATGTTCTGGCCAGGATTGAATTCCTAGGAGAAGCTTCCATGACCTGCCTGTGCAATAATGTGGAAGACTCCAGTTTCAAGTTAGAAAGGCCTGTTTTGGATTTCAGTGGATGGCTCATTTTTCTCTCCCACTTATCCCTTTGCTTACCCCCCCCAACAGTCTTTCCCGAAACAGTCAAATTAATATATAACACATCATTACGAGTCAAGTACATTGAGCTATCTGTCAGGATTGAGAGGAGAGGTGACTGTGTAGCATGTAGTAAGAGCAGGTTAAGAAGGCCAGAGCTGGGGCAGAGTTCTGCCTCAGGGCTACAAAGTTCCTGGCATCATTGCCCCACCTTATGAAGTTACAAACTGGGCAAGGGATTGAAGGCAGAAAGACACGGTAATGAAGTATGTCGTAATGATGTGTGCGCCAGCTCCGGTCCCTTATTAGCCGTCTCCTCCAGGCCAAGTAAGTTCACCTCTGTTAGCCTCCTTGTCCCTTGCCTGAAAGGAATGCAGTGATGTCTACATGGCTGTGAGGGCTCAGTGACTTTTATTATGCAGTGACTTGGTACCAGCCTGGGCCTATTGGAGAGGTGCCTGAGCCTGGGGCTTTGACAAATCATCTTGCCCCTTTTTTGTTCCGTGACCCTTCCCCAGTGTCTCCTACTTACTCGGGCAATTCCAACTTATCTTTTCCTGGGTATTTGTGTTGCCTACTCCTTCCTGGCCATATCAGCCTGTTTAATTTTCCCATGCCATCGTCCTCCAAGTGCCAGGAAGTCACATATGAATAACCAACGTGTGTTCCTGTAAGAGAATGCCAGGGTGTCTTGTGGGTTCTTCAGATGCAAGGCTAGGGGGAGGTGTTATGAAGCCAAGCTGCTCTTCTCTACAGCAGAGAACTGTTGAATCACATCACATCACGAGTGAGGTCTTGACTTAATCCCAGGCTTTCCTAAGCATGGCAAAACAGTGGCCCTGGCCTGGCTCTGAACTCTTCTTGACCTCATTTCACCCCGCCTTTGCTTGTGTCTCCTGTCTCACCAGTACACACGTGCACATACCATGCGTGTGAGCCTCCTACCACAATGCTGCCTGGTTCCTGTAATGAGAGTCTGCGGTGCCTGTCCAGGTCTGGAATGGTGTCTGGGATGCCAGGGTGAACCGTTTTTCTAGAAAAGTCTTCAGCCGATGTCCTCAACGTTCTGTTCCAGTTAGTACCTTTGATCTTACCATTCCTGTCACTGCTTATGAACCAGTGATGTCCTCTTATGCTATGTCCTGTGATCCCGTGGTTGACTGGCTTTTCCCACAGACGGTTTTCTGTGTGCTCCAGAGTGAAAGCAGTCTGTCTCCATTCCCTTTCAGTAGAGCTTTCCTGTCGTGCCCGGGACTCAGGCCTGTCCGAAGAGTCAGTCTGTCTTTCTTAATCTGGAGCAAAAGTGATAATACCTCTTCCTTGGGGAGTTGTAAGGATTAACTGTGCCTGGCTTCAAGTTTATACCTAGCAGGCACCCAGGAAGGGGGAAGAGTTATTGTAAGTGTTTGTTGTCTTTTTATCATCCATAGATGGAGATGTTAGTCGCTGTATAGGCTTGCCAAGAGAGTGACTGAGAATTGTGTAAACCAGGGGCCTGATTACTGCTCCGTTACCCTTTCCCTGTAAGGATAATTATCCTTTTTACACTCCGTATTTGGCAAGTCTTTGATAAATATGATAAAAAAAAATTCTCATATATGCTGAGTTGAAGAGCTAGTGCTTCATGATTTTTGTCAAGGTTCTAGAAACCCTAGCCTGTGGGAATTGCATCATAGAGGAAAGCGTGAGACACCTGAGGGCAGAGTCTAGTGTTTTTGCCGTTTGGCATTTAATTATAGGGTTATTGGATTGAAGCTCTGACAAATGTCAACAAATAGCATTGCCTGATATGCTTCCGAGTCTTCTCAAGTCCATCCAGCTAACTGGTTGTTTTGCAGATGCAGGCCAGACCGTAAGGGAGGGCTTCTGACAGCTGCAGACTATGGCCACAGAGTGAATAGATAATGGGCAGAGTCCAGGGAGTCCCCCTGCCAATGTTAGAAGAGGTGGGTTTTGCTGAGCTCTGCCCAGTTCCATCACTCTAGAAGGGATCTTGCATGCAGGTTGACACCAAGCCAGTAGAACTCTTGAGCCTTACTCAGCAATGATTTGTGGGATGCCTACAAATCCTGCCCTCCTTTGAAAGAGAACCTTGTAACTTTCCTGATCCAGGCAGGCACCCTGCCACCAGGTTAGTATAACCAGCATGGTCTATTATCTTCACTGGAAGAGCTTTTCCATTTACATGTCTATAGCTCTATGTTCTAGACTAGTCTCTCTCCCAAACCTTGGTTTCCTCCTCCCCATTGTATCGACAAAGGAATAGGTGAAATAGTATATGTAAAATGAATAACTCTAGATCTGTTTGGCTTTTGGTTGTTTTTTTTTTTAACTGTGATAAACACTGTGCCTATACGATTACGTAGATAACACCAATGACATTTGGACAGAGCCATTGCGGAACATGGAAGACACGGAACTGTAGCGTACACGCTTGTCTGAGTCAATCTGCTGGGTTACTTTAAGATTGCATTTGAAAATACTGGGCGGCTTGCTACATAAATATAAAGGCTGTATCCTGGCTCTAAGAGAATATTTGCTGTTCTTTGGCAAAATATCATTCTTTTTTTTATTTGATTTGATTATTCCACAATAAATTCAACTCCCTGTTTTGTCCTGGTCCTTGTGCGTATGCTAGGGGTGCAGCGGGAAGAAGGGGACTTACTTTGTGCTCACGCAGGACTGAGTGTTGGGAGAAGAATAGAGAGGCATGGGACGCATTATTTGCCCTTTCTTCTGTAAGTAACTCCTTTCTCTGTCAGTAACAGGAATCCCACTCAGGTTGGGCTATTGGGAAAGAGGCATTTTACAGTAGAGAGCCAAGGCGGCCAGCTTGGGGAGAGAGCGCACATATAGGTTGACTTTGTGCTTGAAGTTGCTTAGGGAAATTCATTGGAAACATACCAATGGAAAGGCTTCCAGAAATTTGTTCATAACAGTTACATACTGTGGCGAGTAGCGCATACTTGCAGTCCCAGCGTAAGGGAGGCAGAGATGGGATCAAGACGATCTTCAGTGACTCGGTGACGTTGAGTCCAGCATGAACTATACGAGAGCATGACTGAGACAAACAGGAACCAAAGACCACAGCTCTGCCCTTCTTTCTAGGCCTACACTGCTCTACAGACCTTTGTGCCTTGACAGAATGTCCTATATCTGCCCTGTCTGTGGTAGCCACTAGCTCATGTTGTGAAATGCTTAAGTTATGGCTAATACTGTTGGCAGACATTCCAGATTTTTACTTAAGTCTTATCTGTTTTACGTTTAAATGGCAACAAGTGGCTAGTGACTACTGAGCAGCACAGATCAAGGTGCAAGATTAGCAAAACACTTTCCTAAAGTATGTGTTTGCTTTGATAAGGGTAACCAGTAGTTAAGGTCTGAGCGTATCATTTTCCTCATCAATCATATTTAGGGCTAGTAAAGAGGTCTGTACGTTGTTTAAAAAGCACTGTGCTGCTTGGAGCCGCTGACTGCTCACATCCAATTTTGCTGGAGATGGTTCCTAAGAGCCAAGTACTTAAACTGATCTGCTGTGTGGGCTGGATAACAAGGGGTTAACATTCAGAGGGAAGTGGTTGGGAGAAAAGAACTAGGAAAAGCTCCATGGTTCTGTCAAATGGCTTTTGATTCATGGCTATTCAAAAGCTTTTGTGGCTATGAAAATAAACTAGATTTTAAACATTTTGAAATAAAATTGAAACTCATTTGAGTTGAAAGCGTTGAGTTGGTTCTTATTTTTTCTGTTGGTTTATTTGTGGCTTTGTCCCCCTCAGCTTTGCTATTTCATGAGATTTGGAGAATAAAGCCTGGCTGGTCAGTTTCAATTTTATTCAAATTCATTTTGCCTTCATTCATCCTAATCTAGCGCAGTCCCGTGATACATTGGGATCAGAGTGCTCCCAGGAACCGCTGAAATATAAAAACATTTTCATGAAGACCTTTCCACTTATATTTAATTTTTTTCTCAATAGAAAAAATATCTCCAGCTTAATCCTGCCTCTCCCCTCTTGAAATGAACCGCGTGCTTTAGAAATAACATCAATTCACCCAAGTACACAAGGACGGTCTCAGCCGTTTAATGGAAGATAGGAAGACGTGGAGAACACCCAGCTTCTGAAGCACAGGCTCTGCCTTTCTGGCAGCGTGGGCAAGCCCCTTATCTGGGCCCTGGTTTGTTCCTGAGCAACACACCAAGCACACACGGCACTCAGCTCTGGCCTGCCACAGCAAAGCCTCTCACTCCATCTTAAACTGTTATCCTGCCCTTATCGTCGCCGCCTGAGTTTTATTTTTGAACGACTTGTGAGCCTCTGCCAAGGCTAACTGATGTTGAAACTTCCTCTTTGCAAGTCCTATATGACATCTGGGTCCAGCTATGTGGGAAGGTGTTGGAACATGCCATGGAGTGTAGCTCACTCTTTACTTCGGGGAGGGAAGCAAGTGATCTCCTCTCAGTGGTGGAATGCGGCCTTCACTTCACTCTTTGAGATCATGGTTGCTCACAGCAGAGTCAAGCCCCTGGACAGCCAGTCTCGGAGGGAAGGAAGCTTGTCTTCTAGGAAGTAGCAGACAGCCATAAAGAAAATAAAGTACTAGCAGAAACATAGTCCATCTCAGCTGCACTGTGTTCTCATTCCAGGTACGAAACCCTTGTATACCAGGGTCCCTGTAAAAGTTCAGCCATGTTATCTACATAATAATCAGCCCTGTTTTGATAGTATGTATATCATTTAGTTTTTGCTACAGAATGTGGTAGAGTCATCCAACATCATTCTACTGGTGAGCAAACAGAAGTCTAGAATTATAACTTGTACATACAGACACACAGACATGCACACAGATATATACACACAGAGAGACACAGACACACAGAACCCTGGTAAAACAATTTAAATTAAGCCTTGGTTTTAGATACATACTTTTCATTTGTACTGCTGTCTCAACAATCTGTGTACCTGAAAATTTGAAAAATTGTGTTACTTCCTCTCCTTCCTCTTCCAAAACACCCTAGTAGCCATGTGTGCTTACAGCCTCAGAGCTCTGGAGGCAGAGGCAGGAGAGTTGCTGCAAGTTCCAGGCCAAGTAAGACTCTACCAAAAATCATGTGTAAGTAAATAAGCACAGCATGGGTCTGTTAAAATGAGAATTCCAAGTTTTTGTCTTTCAAGAGAGGAGAAATATGCTTATATTTCTAAAATAAGAAGAAAACCAGACAACTGTATTATATCAAAAGATGTTGGTTAATTATTTTATAATATTTTTCAGAGTGGATATATCTACAGATTTCCCTTTACTAATTGGAGTCACCTTTTTAGATATATGAGTCACATTCCCAAATTTGTAATTAAACATGACAGATTGACTTGGTTATGGGATGGCAAAGGGTGAACATAAGAATGAATATATTAGAATGAATTTCCTCAAGAAGTTGTATTTTGATGTATGTCTGTGTGCTTAGACATGTGGCCATGGATATGGGTTCTTAGAGCAATGCTAATCTTTGACTTTATAACTGTGATCTTTATTTCTTTAATTTTTGATGTGCCTCTGCGCGTGTGCGTGTGTACATCATGTGCATGCATGATACCTGTAGGCACCAGAAAAGAGCATCAGTTCCCCTGAAGCAGGGGTTACAAATGGTTATGAACCTCCATGTGAGTGCTGGGAGTTGAACCTGGGTCCTCTGGAAGAGCAGCCAGTGCTCTTAACTACCAAGCCATCTCTCCAGTCCCAACTGTGTGATCTTAAATCCTCTAGCAATTTTAATCCTTTTAGTCCATTTTCAGTTACAGTCAAAAATTAGTCCAAGACTGTTTTCAGATGCAACCTCCCGACACTCTGGGAAGCATGATAACAGGAAGTCCTGGGTATGTCAGCTGCTTAGTAGATTTGAGCCTGGCCTTTGTGGAGCAGGAGCTTTGCCTCTCAATGCCGTGTTACCAACATGCTGGTCTTCCCCGAAACGGAAGAGTAAGCAGGTGATATGTGCATGGCTGAGTGCTAAGACTTCTACACCCATTTTCCTGCACGGTTTTGCTGAAGATCTTTCCACCTCACATTCTGGACTGTTGTCATTGCACTCTGCTGACCATGGTCTGGTTATTTCGTGCCCACTCAGGACCATCGGCGAGCGTACATAACTTGTATTATGTTTAATCCAGCAATGCCCTCCGGGGTGAGTAGGAGGCAGTTTGCTCTCTGCTGAAGGCTTCTTGCGATGATTGTGTTCTGATGGTCTGGGTTTATCATTTTTATGCCTCCTTTTCTGTCTAATAGACTTACCACGGTAAGAGAAGTCTGTCTCCATCAGCTCCTCTGCAGGTGTTTATTTGCTTGGAGTGCTTTGAAAAGAGATGAGCGTGCTTGTTGCCACTGTGTGAGGGAGTAGATAAGCAGGGAGTGAAAGCTGGCTTCTTCCTGGTTCCTGACTATCCCCTAGAGATGTGTTCTCACGGAGGGTTGACTTCTAGGACGGTGAACGATGAGTCCGTGTGAGCTGTCCTTCACGGGATGTTTGTCTGCTTCACTGCCCTCCCTCTCCCTACCTTAGCATTCTCTTTCTGCATCTCTCAGTCTGCTTCTTTCACAGCATGGCAGTTTCTGGACTAATTAAGATAAAGATGACACATTTGGCCAGGTTGACGCCTCCAGCAGAGGTCAAAACCATCTTCAAATACATGCAGTTCTCGCTACTGTATCTTGGACAAGTCCTCAGCTCCCAGTTCGCAAAGTAGGATTTCAGGAACTCCCTGTGCCTTCTCTTAGATAACTACCTGAAAAGGCTTTCCTAAGCAGCTTGCTGCCAGTGCTCTTAGTACTTAACACCTCCCACCCCACCCACAGTCAAGAGCCCTCAGATGCTCCCTCTGGAGACACCCTCCATGCTGCTAGACACCATGTGTCCAGTGTTGGACTCTCTGCAAATAGGATTTAGGAGACAATTTTGTATAGTGTCGTAAAGCCTGGCTCCTAGCCCGGGGCCAGCTTGAGTACCTGTATGTAGCCCTCAGTCTCCCGAAGGCTCTCTGACCCTTCACAGGCTGGGCAAACCTCTTTGCCTCTGCTGTTCATCTCTTTCAAAAAGGGGTGTTTAAGCCTGAAATCTGAGCTCCTCAGAAGTATTTCTGTGCAGGTTGATTTCTTGAGCTCAGGAGTTAGAGACCAGCACTGGTGACAAAGGCAGCCATCTCTACAGAAAAGGACCTCATCCCATATCAGTTGTCAGAGGACTAACATAGTTCCTGGAGCCAGCCAGAGTCTGGTGTATTCATGTCTTTCTGTCGCACTGCCTGGAGGAGACGCCTATAACTCAAAGTGTTACTACATCCTGTTACGATAGTGTTCCTCTACTGTGGTATGTACCCCATAAGACTCAAGTCACCAAAGTGAAAACGACAGCCTTTTCACTTTTCTGTTCCTACCCAGTGAATATAGCTTCACTCACAGGATAAAGATTCTCAGATGCTCGTAGTAAAAGCCTGACAAGGTCTTTATATTGCCTTTAGTACCACACCGTGATAGATGAGGAAACTGGGGCTGTCATACTGGGAAATGGCTGCTAATGCAGTAAGATTTTTTTTCCCACCTTTGGGAAGAATTAGGTCTATTTCATGTTAAACATTCGGAACACAGGAATACACTGTCTGTGGCAGAGGACAGAACAGTGTCTGCCCACATAAACAAGGACGTAAAAAAAGGATCCGAAGACGACTGTGTGGTTCCTTTTTAATTTGTGTGGGTGTTTTGCCTGCATGTGTATCTGGGTAACACTTGCATGCTTCGTGTCCTGGGAAAAGGGCATCAGACACTCTGGGGGCAAGTGTTACAGATAGTTGTGCATCTTGTCAACCGAGTTCTCTCCATGCCCCCAGTATACTTTTCTGTTGGATGAAGGGTGAGCGATTGGCAACATGTAAGGATGTAAAAGCTCTTCCACATTGAGGACTAGCTCTGTCAGCCGAAAGAACTTCTAAGATACACTCCTACAATGTACAGATTTGTCCCCTCGTTAAGCAACAGATTTGCCTTATTGTCAAACCGTTGGTGAAGGCCAAACCTTACCTTGCTCAGTATGTCATTGGAAGTGAGGTTTGCTTTTGTTTTTATAGTTTACCAGTGATTGGTTGGTGTGCATTTGTGGCTCAGGGATCTTAATTTCATTGTAGTTGCTGGCCTGGTTGAAAGTTGCTTTATTTAAAACACATTTATTTAAGTTTTCATTTTAAATATTTTAAATTCAGTCTTGCAAAGGTGGGGATGGGACATGTCCTGAGAGCCAGGAGTACCGTCATCTTCATCTGTCATCTTCAAATTAACATCTTACAAAATCCTGTAGCAGCCGTCACCTCCTGCCCTTTCTCACCAGTGCCCCCTGATCTAGGAGAGGCTCCCACCCAGTACTGATTACTGTACCTTTTCTATTTCTCTGGTTCTGGGACGTTTTCTCCAATCTTCCATACCCACTTGCCACTTGTTCCCTTTTCAGTAGTGCGAGCCAGTCACTTCACAGAAGGGTCTTTTCTTGTGCTACACAGACAGCCTTGTGTGCTCTTCACAGAAGTCCAGAACTGCTGCCGTGACAGTCGGTGCATCCGTCCACCAGGACACCTGAGGCCCGAGTACTTCAGTCTGGGTGGGTGATTTGACACTTGGTTAATGTGGTCTCTGCAAGGTCACCTCGTCATTTGACGCCTTTATTTCCATCTTTGATTAAGAAGGACTTTGAGACTAATCTTAGGACTTTGTAAATACACTGTTCATTGTTTCTGCCTTTCCTGATTTCAACATCCATTGCTGTGGTGTTTGCCAAATGGTGACTTCCTATTTTTGTTTTTTTACACTCGGTGATTGAAGTTCTCTTCTTAGGACTTCATGTATCCTTTGAAAGTGAAGAATACAAAACCTTTTTAAAATAGCAGTGGTGGGTCCCCTTTTATCTGGGAGGACAATTATGCATGCTGTGGAGCAGAGAAATATGCAGAGCCAAAAAAATCTCAAATATGCATGTTATTCGAAACGTTCCTTCTGGTTTTTCCTGTGGAAGCAAAGGACAAGGCTCGGGGTTCAGTTGCCAAAATAGCCCAGTAGTTTTAGTCCTGGGCCACAAGCTCTTCATTCTGAGGTCATAGAGAGGATGCTGTGGAAGGGAGGAAGGCTTGGAAGGACTTACCTGACATTGAACCTGACTTCTCTCTATGTTCTTAAGCTCTGGTGAAGACTATCCAAGACATGGCTTCCTCCTTTAAGGTGGCTCTTACTTTTGACATAGTAAGCAAGGTGGCTGGAGGAGTGTCTCTTAAATTTCAGCATCCTCTCGTTTGTTACAAAGGAAACATTCTGAAGGGGACCAGGTTGAACCCAGGAGTGTTCACATGCCAAGCACCCACACTATCATGGAGCTGTTGCACCCGCTGGCCCATTTTGAAAAGATTAAAGCAACTCTCTTTATCTTGAAGAGTTTTTAAAAGGTGGGAGTATATTTTGTTCTTTGATTTTTTTTTTTAATTAGTCCTTCTTATCCAGACATTTTATTTGTCCCTTACAAGACTGAAAAGAGCCAGGCGGCACACGCCTTTAATCCCAGCACTTGAGAGGCAGAGGCAGGAGGATCTTTGTGAGTTTGAGGCCAGCCTGGTCTACAAAGTGAGTTCCAGGACAGCCAGAGCTATTACGCAGCGAAACCTTGTCTCAAAAGAAGAAAAAAGATTAGTTCTTCAGTTGTGTTTTATCAGATTCTGTGTATGTCTTTGATAAAACTGTGAAGGTCTAAATTTTAATGACCCTATGTTCCTCCCAGAAAGACCTGTAGAGACAATAAACTCCCGACAGTCCCCATTTTTCCTCACTGATCATGTGAGAACTAGTCACAAATGAAATTCTAAGGTATGAAATATATTTGGAGGTTAAAAAAAAAAAAAAGAACCTCAGGCATTTCAGACCGCAAATGTTCAGTGACGTCAGCTGTCAACGAGGAATTTTGTCGGTAGGATTCATGATCCTGATTCAGTTTGTATACTGAGTCTATCCAGGTATTGGCAGTGAGGCTGCACAGAGTTCATGTGTCATAGCCTCCTCGTTCTGTTGTGTTAGCGTTTCTTGGAGAGTATTTGAAATTTGGCAGCAAAACAGCAGAGATAGGTAAAATCTGAGTGTTATTTCTAGACCCTAAGTGGAAATCAATGCCATTGTGTGCTTAAGATGATTGCCAATGCCAGTCTGGGCTTAGAAAATCTGTGCCACCCCTGATAGGGTGCCAGCGGAGGTAGAACTAGATGTGGTATATTATGCTCTGCGCCTACCCACTGTCACCTCAAGTGGTCTCCAGCAGGCCTGGACTGGTTGCAGAGAGTGGGGTGGATCTCTAGGTTGGAAGGCAGCTTAACTTCCTTGCCTTTTAATTCTATAATACTTAGGAAATGCACAAGAAGTTTGCTCTTTTTCTCAAATCACACTTTCTAATTCTAAGTTTTTTTTTGAAAACCCTCTTTTACGTAATTATATCCATCCAGCTGGACAAGCCTCGGGTCAGCAATATTTTATGTGGAGGAAGATCATTATGAACTATTTTGCTACATGCTCTCATGTCTTAATAATTACCTGAATTTTGGTAGGAGATCAATAATTTTAGAACTCTGGGGAAAAATGTTCCCACCTGCTGCGACCCCGCTGGCAATATTGACACATTCTCTGCAGCAGGAGGCAGCTCATGGAAGAAAGCACTTGCCCGGGTCACTCAGGAGAGTTGCTGACTCACTCAAGCACACACCACACGGTTTAAAATGAAAGTAAGAGATGCAAAATGTGCTTGACAGAGGCAAATTTAATGCAGCATAATGCAGCATACGTAGTCTCACATTGAATTCAGGCTCCTGGGTCCACACTGATAGATACGTCTGTGGTCAGGGTCCAGGTTTCACAGAAACAGGGAGAGCAGTGAAGTCTTCCGTAAGAAGCTGGTTCTGTCCCCATCCAGGACAAGTACCCTCCTCTGTCCCTGCACGCTGGGAAGTGCCGGTCATCCTGTCCACTGTCAGCACACTTGCATATTCCCCGGCTAGTAGAAGAGGCCTCCTCTTTGCTCTGTTTCTTCCTTTTCCTTCACTAAATTCAGTAAAACAGTTAAGTAATGAAGATCCCAACCTATAGAGGATATTTGTTGAAAGGAAAAACGAAGTTCCGAAACATTGAGCTTCCTCTTTAAAAACCAAACACTCTTGCTGGCAATATCTTTTTACAATGGAAATCTAACTTTTGATAAATTATTTTGGAAGGCGTGGGTCAGACTTGGGTGGTAAATCATCAGTTCCAATGGTTTCCTTGCAGCTTGCCACATAGTCAGCATATTCATGTGTACCCCATGTGACTCGGACCTTCAGGAGCCATAGAGCCTTCCTCTTGGGTTGCTTAGAAGCAAGTGCACACAGTCAAGGACAGCTGAATGAACCCCGAAAATGATAAGTCCAGGAGAAAGATGGTTGCCATCTACTCTTGGCTCCCTTCTCTTTTCTCCTCCTTGTGAATGTTGAAGTTTAAAAATCATAATAAATGTGTGATCCTTTAGAATTCACAGGGTATTTTGGTATATGAATGAATGTGACAGTACAGATTCGTTTTAACAACTGAGGTTTGGGTTTTCCTCTAACCGGCTAAGCAGCATCACCGCTCTGGTGTAAAGTCAGGAAACCCTGCCCAGCATGGCTCTGAAGCCCTTCTCTTACTTTCTGATGGGAAGACAAGGAAGTGGGCACCAGTGGCACCTCTCACAGTGGAGGTTTGGTTTTGATTTAAAGTTCGTGGAGGGATTGTAGTTTTAAGTTTGAAACCTTGTACCAGGGGAAACAGAGTGGATTAGCCTCTTCTAGTCAGCTTCAGGCAGGAGTGGGTTATCATCCATGGTGCTTCAAACAGATGGGTGTGTCTAATTATTATCTTTTTAAGGGCAAGTGCAGTAAGCTGATTTTTTTTTAAGAAATTGTAGTTACTAATAAAGATGGCAGTTGATAGTTTTCCTTTGAAATGCATGGATCTGAGGTAACTCTGGCTCCGTCAGGTTCGTGTGTGTACTTGTAAGGTCACTGCATGGGAGCCTTGCACATCGTTTTTCTTTCTGTGATCATAGCTGGCAGTGCTCTTGTCTTCCTGATACACATCTTTGTGACATAAACTTGTGCCTTGAACCATTATCTATGTGAGCATCTTTGCGTGTGGATGGCCTTGTGCGTTTCAGTGCACCCTCTTTGTACCTGGTGTGCTTTGTCTGTGCACTCAAGTAGTTAATGAACAAATGTTTCATGGAAACTTAGAGCATGTCAACAGTGTGTGTGTGTGTGCACGCACACACACACATATCTATTATTAAATCTTCTGTTTGGTATGCTGCTGGTTCTGTGCTCACAAATTTGTATGGATTACACTGTTTGAAGTAGAAATAATTGAGTATTTAGATGTCTTAAGCACAGCAGCAAGGTCCCCACTCTTGTTTTGCTTTGGTTTTGTTGTTGATTTAAGACAAGGTCTTGATATGTTTCCCCTGCAGGTCCTGAACTCCGGCTCTCAAGTCATCCTTTCGCCTCTGCCTTGCCTAAGTCCTGGGATTACAGTTGTGTGCTACTGTACATAGCTGTTTTTTTAAGTAGCCAATTGTTGTTCTGTTTACCATTCAGATGGCTGGAAATAGTGTTTTTGTTTATTTGTTTGGTTGGTTGGTTGTTTTTATTACTGAGACAGGGTTTCTCTGTGTAGCCCTGGCTGTTTTGGAACTGCTCTGTAGACCAGGCTGGCCTTGAACTCGGTATCCACCTGCCTCTGCCTCCTATTAAGAACTTCACTTGCTGTCTGTGAGATCTTTAGTCCTTCCCTGTCTGCTGTGAGAGTGTTTCTAGTGACTCTGTGGCTGGTGCTGGTCCACCACGGCGTGTTGGTCAGAAGCATTGACCTTATGGCTCAACCACTTAGGTTTGAATTTCTGCTTTGCCTTCTGTATGCTGTGTGACTCTGGCCCTGCCACTTGCTCTGTGTCCCAGGCTCTGGTTCTGAAGGCAGTAGACCCTCCATTCTGGGGTGTTTGTGGAAATGAACTAAGGCAGTGCATGGTAAATTCTTGGCCCAGGTAGCCATGAGCAACCCAGAAATGGAAGATGCCCTACTGCTAATCACAATAGACATACATTGTTCCCATGCCCTTGCCTTCAGCTCTTGCTACTGTCGCACCAGTGAAATAGAGAATTAGTATTTTCAGTACAATGTCTTTAGTCTACTCAGAAGCCAGCATGGCCTGTAAGAAGGCTTGGGCTTGTTAGGACAAACCATTCCTTTGCTTAGTCTCAGGGAAGACCAGCAGAGAAACGAAGCCAGAAGCCTGTGCTGTGTTCTTCATCCACTAAGACTGATTTCTTTGATTCTTACCATTCTTCTCCCACCTTTTTTAGGAAGGGGCAAAGAGATAATATTTCATAGTACCCTTGTCATCAGCTCCTTATTTAATAACAACTCACTATCAAAACATAAAGCGCTTGTCCCCAGGAAACTCCGTTGTGTGGTTTGGTTTGTTTCCTATTTATTCTTTGCCTAATCCCACCCCCCCCCCCCAAAAAAAAATTGAAGCAGCTTTCTATTAAAACAAAACAACAGAAGATGTTCCAGGTCACAGAAGACCCAAGTAGTCAAAGTAGCAAGATGACTTCACGTGACAGAAGAAAGTTTGTGGGGTATTATTTTGATTTGTCTGCCCCCCCCACACACACACACTCCTGGAATCTGGGTCCTCTGCTGCTCTACAGCAGTGAGTTCTACAGTCATGCATAAGCTTCCTTCTGGTTCAAGTGCATAAAATTCCAGAGCTCTGATTTTGGTCATTTCCTGTGAGTATTACCCTAATGACCTCGGGGTCATTAGCCTTTGTTGTAAGACTCCCTAGAAGGTGCAGGGAGGCAAACGGAAACAGTGACGATCCATCCCCAGATCTCTCCATCCTATACCCGTGAAGCACAAGCTCTTCTTTCTCCACCGCCCTGTAGATCTTGAACAAAATAAGACCTTAAGAAAGATGGAAAGGGTGCTGGGACATACACTGAAGGCGCGTGAGGGATGGCATCTTCTCAAAGAACATGATGGCAGACAGCAGGCGGGTCGTTGGGACAGCTGCAGGAAGATGGAGAACAGATAGAGGCATAAGCTGAGCAGAATGAGCAACGGGTGCCAAGGTTGAGTCAAGAAACGTTTGCCACATTCCCCCAGCAGACCCAGTTCTAAGCTGCTGTGGGATCACTTAATCACATCCATCCACAGGGAGCTGGTGTGGTTGGAGTGGTAACTGCAAGCGCAGAAGGGCGTATGTCTGTGTCTGCCTTGGGGGGTAGCCCATTGTACCGCTACAGGCTGACTATCACCTCACACCTGTACCCCACAGAAGCTGCGGGAAGCCAGCCCAGGAAAGTACAGAAGTCTTTGCTAACAAGATGAGTAAGTCCGTCTTCCCTGATCCCAGTGTGCTTCTGGAAGACTGCAGTGGCTGTGTCCACAATAAACATAAAAGGATATAGCCTGGTCTTGGCCATAGATGACTTTTTTTTTGTGATTCGAGGTCAGTGGGTCATAGATAGTAATGCTACAAATGACGTGAGGCCGGGACATTCTAGTGACCAGCCAGCCAGCCAGATATCCTCTCCACTCCCATGCTCAGGAGCCTGTGCAGAGAGCGTGTGCTCCTGGAGGAGCCTGCAGATGTTGTTGTCCAGCCCATGGATCCAGAGGAAGTGCCTTGGACCTGGAAAACCAGTGGCAAATGCTTTCTCAGTCCTCCACCAAGCATCTAACTCCCGTGGAGCCTCTGACTGAGTCTGCAGTAAGAAGTAGTTGCAGAGTCATTTTGAGTCACACAAGTTAGCGTTGTCTGTTTCCTTGAGTATTTGGGGTACCTGCCCCAGATTTGGGTGTTACCATTCTTTATGGTTCCATATCTGCTTCCATCTGAACCTAGTAATTAGTAGTTGGAACCTACTTCCTCACCTGGTGATAAGTAATGTTTCTTTACCACATAGGAAAGAGCTTCTGTATCTCTGCTAATATCAGAGTTTTTATGGAAGATGTACAAGCTGTATCTTAGAAGGGTTCTTCCTCCCTGTTTAAAACAGGTTTCATGTAGCTAGTTTGCCTTACACTCACCACATAGCCAACAATAACCTTGAATTTCTCACCCCCTGCCTCCACCTCTGAGGTACTGAGATTACAGATCTCTTCCACCGTGCCCCATTTAAACAGTGCTGGGAATTGAACCCAGGATTTCTCAAATGGTAACAAGCATTCTACTAACTGACATACATTTCTAGTCAGTCCATTTTCCAAAAACAAGGTAAAGAATTTTGAAACACACGTTTCCTTCCTTGTCTTTGCTTCCTGGTAGACATTTTATTTGTTTATGTAACTTTTTTAAGCAGTCTTGGGGGTTTGAGGTAGGGCTGCATGTATGCTAGGCAAGCACCCTGCCGCTGAGCAACAGCTCCTGTACCTGATGCCCTGTCAGTCTCCATGTAATCTCAGTGGTCAGCCTGTACCTGTGTGCATTCCTAGCAGCGCGTAAAATCAAAGCAACAACAGCAGCAAATCAAAGCCCTTACGTCGAACCTTTAAGGAATCCGGGGGAGCCCATGACTGTTGTATGCTACAACAGAGATTCCTCCCGAACAAGAGGATTTGAGACAGGCACTGAAATTCAAAAGTTGGTTTATTCTAAATTTTGTAAAATTTTTATTGGAACAGAAGTAAAGTTTAAGTACTTTAGAATTGCGTTCCTATGATCTAGTGAAGGACTAAGCAGGTAAAGGTGCTCTCTGCTTAGCTGAGGTGGTAGGAGATGCCTGACTCCCACAGCTGTCCCTTGTCCTTCCTATGAACACCACAGCGTGTACATACATGAACACAATTTAACAATTTGTATAATTATATTGTCCTCTAGTTCTCTTTTCTTTCTTTCTTAGCCATACAACCATCCTTCCGTGAAAATGAGTCTTTGGTGTCTCTCCGGTACATGAAGTGAATCAGAAGCCCCGCTTTTCATCACGTTCCCTTTCCGAGCACACCATGGGGGGAATGAGGACCTCTCAGAAGGTCCTAGGGGGAGCCTCATCGTCTCTCCTATACCTGCATACCAACTGAGCCTGCCTAGTTGGTAGCACCAAGGTGAGACGCCAGTCTAGACATCAAATGGAGAGAGCAGCCGGTATTTTCAGAGCACTCTCGATGTCCAGGAGACATTCGGTTTCTTTGTGTGCACCGCCCCATGTATTCTTGAGCCACAACACGTGGCGTGTCATCTGTCTTGTGTGGACTACTGAGGAAGCCGAGTCCCTTTGACTTAAAGCGGCTGAGAATGACAAGGCTGGGCTGTGAATGTCTGACTTCCAAGCACGCGCTCCCCAGCCAGCTGCTCTGTACTTTGTTTCTAACATGGAACGTGAACCCCGCCAAATGTGAGATACTGACTCTCCCTGAAACTAACTTTGCAAAATATGGGCAGACCAGAGAGACAGGCAGACAGACATGACTTGAGCCTTTTAATATGTGGCCAAAATGGCATGTACATAGGTGTCCGCTGTTCCTAAATTCTTGTTTTAGATGTTGCCAGCATGGCTCCTGTGTAGTTTTTTGTTTGTTTGTTTTAACGTGTATTGACATGATTTCTGTGCAGAGGAATGCTCTTAATGCTATCATGTCCCTTCTCCTAGAAGATGGAGTCAAGGACACCTCGGAATGTGTATCCACAAAGCAAAGTGGTCCCAGTGGGAGGGTTTGAAGTAAATGACAATATTTTTGGCCTGGCAGGTTTTTTTAAATAAGATATTTCTACACAGATACTGATTGCATTATTGCATAACCTGAACTACATCCACCGGTTCCAATTAAATTCTTTCTGTTTCTAGTTTCACTGATAACTCACTCATAAATAACTTCAATGAGTTAAGGACCAACTTAAAACTACGTTTTGTAAATCGATTTGTCTTAGGGTTTTTTTTTTCTCTGATTTAACTATTTTTCAATAAGTGTGTATAACGTGTGTGCAAGTTCACTTGCTGCCTGTATGGACATGGTACATTCAAGTGCACTTGCTTACATGTGCATGATGTATTCGGGTATACTTGGCCTATGTGTGCATGGTGTGTGCAGGTACACTTGAGTGTGTATGCATGTGCACAGGTGATTGCCAGAAGTGACAGTGGATGCCATGTATGATCCTTTTGTGATCTCCACCTTTATTATTATTAGTAGTAGCAATAGTATCTTTACTACAAAGTCTCACTGAGCCCAGAGATTTCTGTTTCAATGTGGCTGACTGGCCAGGGAGCTCCAGGGGTCCTCCTGTCTCCCAACTCTCCCCCACACCCAGTCCTAAGACTACAGATGCAAGCAAGCAGGCCCACTGCTTGATGTGGCTGCCAGAAAATTCCAACTCAACTGTCATGTTTATGAAACACCAAGCACTTTACCTACTGAGCTGTATCCCCAGCCCAAGTTTATGTTCTTAATACCTATCTTTGTCCAAGGAGAAGTGCCTCTAGGACCCTCATAAATGATACACAGTTAATGGATTCTTTTTCTCAGTGGCCTAAGGCATGGTGCAGGTTGTTTCTTCAGAAATGTAAAACATCTTCCATTGGGCAGAAGACATGCATCCACTGTACTTCTGTGTTCCCCTCCATGCCCTAAGACTTGAAAGTAAGCCACAACTAGAAAATGTTGGACTGAGATGCTACTTTTTAACATCTGGCTGATTTAATATAAAATATTTGTGTGTCATTGTCTCTGGCATGGGGCTTTCTGTGTAGGTGGTGGCAGATTTCCTGTGAGTTTCACAAGCTCCAGGGCCAGGATAGTTGCAATATGTACCCTCTGTGGCCACAGCAACAGGAAGGAGCGTTTCTTAACCATCTATTGACTACCGCAGTATAGGTGGAAGGTGGCTCTATCCAAGGGGATGTCCTTCCCACCCCCAAAATGTTGCAAGTTCCCAGGTACTGGAAATGGAGCTGAATAAGAATGGTGCTTTTAGGAATTCTGAACGTTGGGTTTTCGAGGCAGATTATCTCGTGCCTAGATGTGCTCTGGTCGGAATTGGTGCTTACAATACCCTGTGGGTAAAACGGATATTTTGAGCATGACTGAGCTTATTAAGAGCCCTACAGTGCTTCCTCTGCTGGGGTTTAGAAATTTCAAAGGATTGGGGAGTGGGTGGAGGGGAGGATTATGGACGTGCAATGTGGAGAGGGCAGGAGGACGGAAGTAACAGGTTTGTGATGTATCATTTGTGCCCCTGAATGGCACCGGGCCAGCGGCCAGTGTGGGCTGAGAATTTAATTTAGGAAGATACAGTGCAGGAGAATGTCCAGGTGTTATGGTGTAGACAGGCACCAAGGAAACCGCTTCGGGGAAGCTCATCAATCTGATCAGAGTTTGTTGGAGAAGTTGTTTTAAAAGTTTCAGAATTAGAAAATCGAGGTAAATCTACTTCAAAATTCCCAGCATTTTTAAAGAAGATGCGTAGGTTGTGTGTTCAAAGTTCTTGCGCTTTCAGAGGTGAGAAATGCCGCTTTTCTGGTACCTCAGTCCCTCCGTTCAGTGGTTGGAAGCTTGAGGGTTGCCCTGCTCCAGTGGGTGAGGAGGGCTGTCTTCCAGAGCTTGAAATACCTGAGCCTCACTTTCTTCTTCTGCCAAGTGAAGGTGTCCACTGCCTCCTGAGTCTTCTTTGTTCCAGAAGCCAATGGCTCATGGGCATTTGTTTCCTGAATGAAACAGATCAAAGTAGTACAGCCCAGACTTCAGGTGGCCATTTCTCCTCTCGCCGAGGGAAGGAACCTAGGCCTTGAGAGGGGAGACCGCCAAAGCCTCTTCCATTTTAGTAAGCTCTTCAGAGTGGAAGTTGCATGTATGGCTCCCCCTGTATTGGGAGAGCATTCTTCATTCTTTACCTGGTTCCCTCTCGTGTTTGCAAAGGTTGTTCTCTTCTCTTTCTTCCTGGATCCTCTTCATCCTTTTTTTTTTTACTTCTAGCACTTGCTCTGTGAGTCAGACCCAAACACAACCTGAAGGATGTTGCAGACCAGTTTGCAGGCTGCGGCTTCTCCACCCTAACCTCCAGGCCTCCTGCGAAAGATGAGGATGCTCTGGGGTCTGGGGAAATGCAGCAGCAGCAGCTCTTTTGACACTAGTTTCAAGGAAGTTGCTACATGGCTTATTCTTATGAAGGAAAGAGATAAATGTAGCTTTTCCAGATCTTTATTTTCAGGTTGAGTCCAGAATTTGTAAAACTTTTTTTTTTTTTTAAAGAATATGTGTATGATAGAGATACTTTCTTAGAAGGGAAAAAGGACCTCACTAGTTTGGGAGTTGCACAGCATTTAAGGGTTCTTGGCTTAAAAATTGATTTGGAGGACTGGAGAGATGTTTCCATGGATAAAATGCCTGCCATGCAAGCCTGAGGAACTAAGTTCAAATCTCGAGCACCCATGAGAAAACTAGATGTGGTTGTGCTCATTTATAATCCTAACCTTGTGGAGGAAGCAGACAGACGTTTCTCAGAGTTTGCTGATTACCAGTTTGGCCAGTCTTTGAGCTTTGGCTTCAGTGAGAGGCCCTGCCTCAAAAGATAAGATAGAGAACAAAAGTAGAAGACATCCAGCATCTCCCTCTTGTCTTCCACGTGCAGACATATGCACATACCCTCATGCACATACACAACATGTGCACGCGCACACACTTACCTTTAAGTTGATTTATAAAATATGGTCATGTATCTTAGGAGTTTCTGTACTTGCAAATCCCTTCATGTAGCAATTAAACCTCCCATATCCTTGTCATTGCCAAACGTTTGTGGGATTATGGGTACCATTGTTGGAGCCTGACTACAATTTGGCCCTCTTCCATTTATGAACGTTTCTATTTTCACACAAGGATGAAATGAAGGAATGATTCCTGGATGCCCTTTCAAGTTCCAACCTCATGTGTGCTTGGTGAACTGGCACTGCCTGCATACTGAGTTTCGGTAGCGGTACTGAGATACTGCATACTGAGTTTTGTAGCGATCACCATTCTACCTGTTACTTTTCTTTAGCTCCCCACGACAGTTTCTGTGAACCGTGAATGCCAGCCAAGAGGATATTCTAGAACATGTCGTGAGGAGAGGAGCTAGAGTAAAGGTTTAAACAGGAAAAAAGCCGAAAGTCATCCCTACCTCCCACGGTGTGACCTGCCCTGTCCCCAGCCCAGTGGGGTCAAGTAACCTTGCAGGACTGTACAGACTCCATACCTGTGTCAAAAGGATACCTGGAGTTTCCCCCAGTGTTTCAGAAGGGTCTTGTTGTACTTTGTTTCAGTCTCTAGCTCTTACATGGCCAGGATAATGTTGGGTGGGTTTGAGCAATCTAATACTCTTGGTAATTTGGATAACACTCTAGAGGGAGCCAGATAGCTGAGATCAGAAGATAATAGTTCAGAGACCAAATAAAAATTTACAGACATACGGTCCCTAATTAATTGGAAGAGGCAGAAGGAGCCTATCTCTGTTGGCATTTACACCTGAATAGCTCTGTCAGCTGGCATTCCACCCACTGTGCCTGTGTCGGCTCCCAGTCTGGACCCAACTTAACAAAAACAGCAGCAAAATAACAGAAAAGTCCTCAACTATTAATTTTTTTTTAAGAGAGCATCTTGAACTTTGGATTCCTTCAGTGAATTTTTCCATCGTGTAGAGTCCCATTTAAAAACAAAAACAAAACCTTGGTTGAAACTGAGAAAACGATCATTTCCAGAATAATAATTGGATTCCTAGCAGCAGTATGGAACATCCGCACTTCTAACGCATTACAGCAGAGTTGATACCTTTTTCCCTCAAGCAAATGCATTGCCTCTATCGCCTCCTCTGTCGCAAAACTCAGGAAAAAGAAAAACCAGCAGAAGTCTGTGGAAATAAGTGTTGTTTTCCGTGTGTGCGTGCGTGTGGGGGGGGGGGGGTTAAGACAGGGTTTCTTTGTGTAACAACCTTGTCCTGAAACTTGCTTTGTAGACCAGACTGGCCTTGAACTTACAGAAATCCGCCTGCCTCTGCCTTGTGCGTACTGACATTAAAGGTATGCACCATCATACCTTTAATATGCATAAAGGTATGCAACACCAGGTTGCGCATGTGTATGGGTATGTGCATGTTTAAAGTTATTTTTTGCAATGATTTTCCAAACATGCTATTTCAACAGTCATACTTTTTCCTAGGCACTTTTGGACTATCAGATAAGTTTGTCCGTTCCATGTATTTTTGCAGGTGGTAGTATTGTACAGGTTGTCCAAAACCCTGGTTCTCTTGAGTCTTATGTTAACCAGGATGTATAATTATCAGAAACAGTTGTGTTCTGCCATCTGGGATAATTTAAAGGCCTAGCTGAATTTTTTTTTTTTATCATTGCTACATGCTTGGTAGTACAAGTATTTGGTAGGGAGTTGAACCCAGGGCCTTGAGCATGCTAGGCAAGCATCCTACCTAAGTCATATTCCCAGCCTAGTCAAAGAAATACTTGCACTGCAGGGTGGAGCCAGCATGTTGATTAACAACAGAAAAGCAGATGGTGGTGATTTACTGCAACACATACGCTACAACAGCAGTTCTCATTCTGTGGGACATGACCCCTTGGTGGTCATATATCAGATCTATGAGGGACTGAGTTAAAGGGCCGCAGCATTAGGAAGGTTGAGAACCACAAATATCTAGAAGCCCCAAAGCATTCCACGAAGAAGGGGCGTAGCAGAATCACAGGAGTGGCGAGCAGAGGCGGTAAAGGAGCCGTCAGAAGGTTACCTACCTATCCATAGCTGTTGATGTCTGTGCTGTATTTAAAGTTTAAGAGTTGTAACCGATTAAAATGCAGCTGTGCATCCTGGAAGTTCAGTTCTGTTAAGATGGTGGCTAACGATGTCAAAGTCATCTTAGTTTATGTAAACTTCACTATGTTCACACAGTGATGGAATTACCTAAGACACATACATTTCTGAGGTATTCTCCTTTGAGGTGGTAATTTATTTCATATATGGGATTATGGTAGAGGTTGTTGCAATAGAATTTAAGCTGTATACTTGTGTATAGTGAAATAGTTAAGATTTCAGAAAGGGATGAATCTGGGGGCATTAAGTGGTATAAACAGGAAAAGAAAAAGGCCGCAGTAAACACAAGCCAGCTTCATAATTAGTCACAGAACTGAGGTGAGGCACCTGTTTTCCCTTCTGATGGCTCACAAGGAAGAAAAGTAGACTGTGGCCTCTTTTTTTCCTTGTTGTTAATAGAGACGTGCTTCTCTTGGGGCAGTATGAAATGAGATATGACCGTTAGCAGAAGCGCTGTTCCAAAGAAGATTCTGGAAATGGTTTTTTCCAAGCTGGGGCTAGGCCGCGTTAGAGCAACTGATGTTACTGTTTATGGGAGTAGCATGTCCGTGTACACGTAGCCTCTGAATTCCATGGGTAGTCTGTAAGCACGGTTATCTTACACATTCATTAGTCTCTCAACAAATGGTCTTGCTTTTCACAGCAGAATTTCATCACAAGGCTTGTGTGCTCTGTTCTAAGTAGTAATTTCCCTGTGAGTGGCACTGTTCATTATCTTGACATAAACATTTATGTGTATAGAGGAGCTTTTTGCTCGGGCTATTAAAGCACTGTACCTTTTGGTCAAGTAATTCCACTAAAATCAAGATGAAGAGATGACATAGGCTCACTCACAGCTTGAAGGCACTGAGTTTCCCGGGTGTGTGTGGTGCTGAATTCACACCGCTGATCCAGATCTCTGGGGCATCAACAGGTAGGTGTGTAATTGCCCCAAAAATAGGCTCAACCTCTCGATTTAAGAGGTGTAGCCTAAGCAACAATGCTTGAGGCCTCCCTTATGAGCCCAGCCTTCACTTGATCATAACAACCCCCAGGTTGCCCCTATGGGACACAGGCCTGCCTTGTTAGGAAGTGAGCAGCATTTAGGAGCCCACAATACTTCACATAACTCTGTGTACAGTACCAGGGACTGGAAATGGGGCTGTAAGCACGAACAAGCAACGAGTTATAAATATAGAATACTCTCTTCAATTCCACTGTAGTTAGTCATGGAAAGACAGTGTGAGTTTTATAAACTTATAAGGAATATACAAACAGTTCCAAATTTAAAATAACTTAGAGTAATTTTTAAGTGTGTGAAGGGTATGTTTTTCCATCTTGTCCATTTAAGCATGGGTGACAGGCAGTCATAAGTGACCCGCGTCTTTATGTGTTCAAGCCTGCTGCCCGGGACTGCAGGAGAGTCAGTGCTCTGCTGAGACTTCTTGTTTTTCTTCCTCTTTCAAGACATAAAAACTGTGTGTGTGTGTGTGTGTGTGTGTGTGTGTGTGCGCGCGCTGTGAGCTTTGTGAGAGAGAGACTCTCCAGCCATGAAGCAGCCCTGCTCTGTGGACCAAGGCTCAACAGCATGGGGGTCCCTCCTGTCCTCACCCCAGTGCCAGCCCTCCTCGGGTTCCGTTTCTTGCCTATGCTTTTGAAATCTCTATGTTGGGTTTGAAATGGGTGGAAAATAATATTTTAGGTGATCTAAAGGGGCTCTGCAGCGGGTGTGAAGACATAATGCTGGTTAAGGAACATAAGGTTGAGGTTCTCCCCCACCAAAGCCTTCTTTTTTACTGTTAGCCGTTTCTCCTTTCCTTCACTCTGTGCCATCTCAGCATACCTTCTGGGGTGCAGTTTCAGTATCCGTTTGTCAGGAATTTCTACAGAAACCAAACTCAGTGTGTTTGTGCATCTGATTCTCTGTCAGTGGTATAGGTAGCATGCGGAGCAGAGCAGAGGACACCACAGATGAGGCCACTGTGACAGTTCTATCCATAAAAGAATGACACAGGTTATTGTGGCTAGCGTTAACAGGCCCTTCCTCTGGGTAAACCCGAAGATTCCGGGGTGCAGATAGACCCTTCTCGGGCAGTGGTCTTTTCTGGACCCTCGTGTCCACCATCCTTGTCTTTAACTTCTTTGCCCTTTTAAAACTTGTCAATGTTTTTAGCATTTCTAACCAGAGTGCCTGTGATGTTATCACCACACATTAATAGGAAGCCTCACTTTCCCACAGTGTGAATCATGAAAGCCCAAATGCATGAACCACAGTCGAAGGAAGGAAGTACTCATGGATGCCACACCAAGGGTGAACCTTGAAAGCGCTGTGTGAAGCAGAAGGAGGAGGTCACAGGACCTATTTGGTTCCATTATGTAAAATGCTTCTGGTAGGCAAATCAGTGAAGACAAGAGTGAGGTTGGTCATTGCCCAGCACTAGGGAGAGGTTAGGACGGTGGTTACGGTTTCTTGGGAACAATGAAAACATTCTAACATTGATTGTGGTAGTGTTTGCACAACTCAATGAAGGTACTTAAAACCACTAGATTTTCTACTTTGAATTGTAAAATGTGTGAGTTATATATCAATAGAGAGCAGAGATGAAAAATGTGCAGGAAGTAAAAGGCATTTTCGTAGCGCACAGTGAGCAGAAAAGCCGAGGAGCCCTTTCTGCTTTCTTGGCCTTTGTTATTCATTGAAATCTCCTGCTCTCCATCTTTGGGTCAGCAGCGCCTCTGTCTTCACTCTTCCTGCCCCGCTTTCTGGTTTACAGTGCTATTTATAACTTTCCTCCTTCTGGCTTCTTTGTTACCCCCTTTGCAGTGTTTGTTTTCCCATTTTCTCAATACCCTGCCCAGCGCCGCTTGGTTCCTGAGGCTTTGGTGATCCCGTGGGCATTGTCAGTAGACGATTGTTTCTTTTGCTCATTAATGAAATGTTCACAGATGCTTCCGCAGCTGAGCTTTGTGGCTTTACCTTCTGTCCTGGACTGTGAGGTGCTGCTTGGCTATTTCCTCGGCGCGTTCCAGCCGTGCCCTCCCAAAGGGAGACACCCTGAACTGTCCACCCACTTGAGAAATTTCGTTGGGGGAGATGCACACTTGCCCCAACATGTGTGTGGAGGTCGGAGAACTGTTCGTGGCAGTTGATTCGCTCCTTCTACCATGCGGCTTCCGGGGATCAGACAGGCACTAGAATGGCAGCCAGTGCCTTTACTACTGTGCTATCTCACTGGCCCTGACTAAAATTTTCTTTTCTTCCATGAAGTTTCAGTCTTACTGAACTGTGTGAATTGACTAAGGGAATGCTTCTGTGTTGTGAATGGGTTTGAAAGCTTGGAAGGTAGTTCTTGAATATGGCACGAGCTATGACTGAGCAAGTCCCTTGAAAAGAGGCCATATGAGCATTTGAAAGTCTGAGCCTGGTAAAGCACCACCTACCCTATGTACTGTTAAGTAGACTTAACTGGATAGAACTGACTCTGAGGGCCCCTGGACCCTTTTTAGGTCTTATTGGTCTGGTTCCCTGCTAGCACAGTAATTTCATATCAGCTAAGCCATGTTCATTGTGCATCTTCCAGTAGAGAAACCTCTGCTTCAGTGTGCAACTTGCAAATACCAACAGGATCCAGCCTTGTGTGCAGGCATGGTGGCTCACACCTTTAATCCCAGCACTCTGGAAACAGAGGCAGGAAGATCCCTGAGTTTGAGGCCAACCTGGTCTATGGAGCAAGTTCCAGGATAGCAAGGGCTACACAGAGAAACCCTATCTTTTAAAGAAAAAAAAATTCAGCCATTTAAATTTGTCGTGGAAAAATGTCCTCGAGACTCCCATTGGCTGCAACTCAGTAAACGGAGAAATTGATGAGTTGGTACGTATTCTCTGTTTATTATCATTTGGGTGCCGGGCCCTTTTTCCAGTTCTGTGTTTCCTTAGTTTTGTCCTTCAGACTGAGGGATGTACCTCAGAGAGTAGGAAATGGGGATAGGACTTGTAGTTTATTTCTTCCTGATGGATGTGTGCTTAAATAGAAAAGCAGCGTGAAAGTATCCCCTAGAACATGCCTTTCAGACAGCAGAGATGCCTAGAGATGCCCCCACACCACCACGGGGGACATATGGGAAGGCTGCCATCATTGCCTGGGGACTCTGGATGTGATGTCCAGCCTGAAGCCCAGCAGCCTGATGCCCTTGCATGAGGTATTTAATCTCTCAGTTGTCTCCAATTTGGTCATCTCCAAGTAAATAATTCCTACCGTGTGTGATTGTCAGGAGGATTAAATAATGGACATAAATAATACGCCTAAAGTATCACCAGGCATATTGGAAATAACACTGAAAATTAACCCTGTATTAGTAAGCAGACTTGTGTTTTGCCTCTGTGGTATAAACTGCATTAATATAAGAGAGACTCAGTTAGCTATTGTGGAAAGGATGACCTGGGAATTTTCAGTGATTAGAAGCTCAGAATGAGGCCCCTGAGTATGGACGTGCCCTTGCTTTTCAGACCTGAGTCAGATTAAGTTGCTTTGGGCATGGAAGACCAGAGTTGGTTCTTCAGTCTCAGCATATTCTACACTGTTGAAACTGCTTCTGTACTGTTAGAATAGGGTTGCAAGTACGGTCAAGAGAGCAGCATGTGCCCCCATGTGTCAGACCTTCATTAAGCACCTGGGAAATATGCTCTACAAGAAGGACTCTTTGTGTGGGGGAACCAGTTCAAGATCGGGGCTGTCTAATCATTGAGGGGCACTGCCTGGAAAGCAGTGGGCTTCTTCCTTAGTGTTCCTTGAAAGCACTGTCTAGGGCTTTGCACAGGTATCTGGAGTTAAGATGGGGACCTACCTGTAAATTTCCTTGTGACTCTGGCTTCCTGTGACTTGCTGCCTAGAAAGCAAAACTTTGAAGGTTGGGGAAAGCAGAGAACAAAGCCAGAAAGGAGTGGTAGGGAGAAACAACGTGTGACTTGTTCCCCCCTCTCCATACACCTCAAGAGTCGAGAAACTCCCCGAGTCTAGTTGCTGTGTCTAGGAGTCTTCATGGTATGAAGCCAGCCAGCCCAGACTGAGTGGAGAACCCTTTGAAAATCAATACGGAGAGCTCTCTTGGCTAGCATGCAAACAGATCAGAAAAGCATGTGGTCCTGATAACCAGCTCACGATGCATTAGGAGTGTTCTGCGCAAGTGCACTTTTTCTCTGGAAGGCCTTCTCTGTTACAGCCTTTCAGTTAAAATAGAAATGGAAGTATTTTGGATTCTGACTTAAAATGACATCTCCTCTGGACCTGCCTTCAGCCCCTCCAGAAAAGGAAGTGTTTTGATTGGTTTGGTTTGACTTTGGGCATTAGACAGAGAATACTGTTGCCAATGTGATTTTCTGCGTGAACTTTTGAGACACTGGTTGCCACGTGAATGTTCTTTTGCTGTGTAACTGACTAGATAGTGGCTACAATCCTCCAGGCAGACACTTGATTTCAGCATTTTTTTAAAGTCTTTGGGTGATTTCTAAGCAGTGAGGCAGTGGGGTTCTCCTTTAGACACTGCAAGGACCATAAGCATGTTAGGTTCTTGACTTCCTTTTGAAGAAAGCGTTCTCGTTGCTCCTCGTTCTTATTCTCTGTCTCTTGTGTTTCCCTTCCTCCCTCCCTCCCTCCCCTCTGTGTGTATATAGCACTATTTAGTTTTGCTTTATGATGTAAACCTTTCCACCGAGCCTGAAAAACCTTGCTCACCAGTGCTTCATTCCTTTCTTGATGGATCCTTGTCTTACTTGACATGCCTGATGGTAGATAATTTATTAAGAAAATGCATTTATTTTTCATAGTTCCAGAGACTGAGAAGTTCAAGGACATAGTGTCAGCCTCTAACGAGGACCCTCCTGCTGCATGGTGACAGGGCCGAGGCATCGCGTACTGAGCTTGCCTGCTTCTCCTTATGATAAAGTCGCTACTGTCCTAATGATGTCTCAGCCTCATGACTTCATCTAATGTTAATGCTCTCCCAAGATCCTACCCCCAACATACGAATTTTAGTTAGATGTGTCTTAATCACTACAATGAACAGCCAAATTGCAACATAATTTTTTTTCCAGAGCTGCATTCAAGTCATAGTGATATCTTTGCTTGGGGTGATAGGATTGGGAAGAACAATGTGAGGAGAGATGATAGGAGGGCAGAATGAAGACTATTTTATAAATTGAGAGCACTTCGTGCACTTGTAAGGGTGCTGGGTAGACACAGCACAGGCCCCTGCTAGGCTGTCTCCTCCCTGTGTCCACCATGGGCCCCATGCCCCTTCTCTTTGGTCAAGCACGGTTCCTGCCCATAAAGACACTCATTCTTTGAAAACTACAACTTCCAACCAAATTGCAAGGAATCCTGAGTTCCCTGGTCCATCTCTTCTTCCCATGGAAGGCAGCAAGGGATGATGCAGGCATCATGAGAAACTTTTTCGCTGGTTAATTTGAGGACCACACAGAAAATGTGTCCAACTTTGGTTAAATTCTGTGCCTGGGCCCTCGGCACCCTGGTTGAGTGTGAGGAGAGCTCTGCACACACACTATTAGGAGACCAAAGAGATGGCTGTGCAGTTGTTCACACCGGTTACCCTTGCAGAAGACCCAGGTCAGGTTCCTAGCACCAACATGGTTGGTTCACATCCAACTATAACTTTGGTTCCAGGGGATCTGACACCCTCTTCTAACCTCTGGGCACCAGACATGAATGTGGTACACATGTATGCATGCAGGTAAAACACCCATACACATACAGTAAAATATAGAAATCTCTCAAATGCATTATTATCTGTTGGGTGATATAATTTTAAGGTGTGTTGCTTTTGTTGATGCTGCATTTGTTGACCTCTGTAGAGTTCCGATCCTTTGCCTTTCTAAAACACCTGATGGTCTAATAAAGAGCTGAACAGCTCATAGTGAGGCAGGAGCAAGGGTAGGCGGGGCTGGCAGGCAGAGCATAAATAGGAGGAGAAATCTGGAAAGAGAGGAGGAGCAAAGAGAGAGCAAGGGGCCAGCCACAGAGTAAGAGTGAAAGTAAGCCATACAGAAGCAAGGAAAAGAAAAAGCCCAGAGGCAAAAGGTAGTCCGGGATAGTTAAGAAAAGCTGACTAGCAACAAGCCAAGCTTAAGGCTGGGCGTTCATTAAAGTCTCCATGTATGATTTTCATTTGGGAACTGGGTGGTAAGGTACCCCCCCCCAAAGAATAAAAAGAGCAAAACAATCAACAACAGTTAACATTATGGTCCTGAGTATTTTAAGTGCTCTTGCTTTGGAAGGAGCCAGATTGACTCCCAACTAAATTTATGGGAGAAGAAGAAAGGGAAGGAGAGAAGACAGATGATGGAGGAGTCTATAGTTTTAGCTGCCGGGCAGGATGCCTCCAAGGTCAGCCACAAGACTATGCCTTATCTGCACTCTCTTCCATAGAATGCTTGGTTGTAGTAAAGAAGTAAGAAAGGCTTCTTTGTAACTAGACAGCCAGGTCCTGTGCTACAGCCTGCAGACAGGTCTTAAGGGTGCGGTTTTGAGCCTGGGGAACCCTGCGGAAGTCCTCGGAGCAGGGTTCCAATGAATGTGTGGATTCTTTCCCAGAGGGACTTGAAGGTTGATACAAAAGTAGCTTTTTAACCCCAAACTAGAGTTTGGACTACAACTGTGTTGGGTGTTCAGAGCTGTACCCCCTGTGGGCTCCGACAGCACCCACAGCACCTACCTGTTCCCTGCTGCCCTCTCCCCAGGCTCTGCTTTATGGCCAACCTTTCCCTCCCTTTTTGTCTAATGCTTCCCTCCCGTTAGGCAGTTTCTGTTACCTTCTTCTTTCCGCATTCAACTCAGAAGCTTTAACTTAGACATTCTCAGGGCAGTTCTGCCCTTCAGCAGTTATTTGAGTTAAAATAAATTGCGCAGTAAAAACTTGTGTGGCCAAGGGACCCCCTCTTTCCTTATGAAAAGTTGAGACTCCCATCTTCTGGCAAAGAACTTTAGTGCCTGTTCTTTGAAGATACAGTTTCTTAGAGCTTGCAATCAGGAAAGAATTTACTGACACAAGCAAACAGGTTCAAAAGAAATTAGAATTTAGTAAATGCAAGGGTTCTAGGGAGGAAGAGAGTCAAAGGCTGATGTGCCAGACTCATTTTTCTCTCCTAAAGAAATGAAGAGAAGGAGTTTTAAAATATGCACACTGACCCTGAACTTGTCTGTCTGGTCATTGACACAGGACGTGTTGTGACTTTTGGGGGTTGTTTCAATAAGTTTTTGTTTTTATTGTCATCCCTGTACAAATGAATTCCAAGGAATAGAATGGTCTCGTGAGCAAAATCAATTTGCTTTCCTGTGTGCATTAGTGTATATCAGCTTCCGTTTCCTCTGTTTAAGGTCGAGCTGCCCTTTTAACCATGAGCTCCTCCTCGGGAGCTGAGGAAGAGGTCCCCTCCTTTCCCCTATAGTGCTGTAATTGGAAATTTGGTTACTGCACTAAATTTTAAGTCTGGCACTCATGTAGATCAGCCATCCATCTGCTGGCAAGACGCGCTGCCCGGGGCTTTTCAAGAAATCCCTTAATAGTCCTGAACACTAATAATATTTATATACATCGAGATGAGACAGAATTTACAGCAGGCTTCTGAGGCTGGCTCCAGGGCTCTCTAATCCCGAACGTCCCTGTGTTCTCTTGCTGCCTCCTGGATCCTGTTGGCTAGAGAGAGGAACCACCGCTTTCTTCCCGGTGGCCACCACAGATTTCTGGAGTCTGTCTTCTTGCAAAACGTCAGTTCTCTTTCATCTTGTTCTCTTGCTCTGCATACCCTTTTCCTATCCCCGCTACAGCATATTAGATGTGCATTTGTTCACCGTTGGCCTCACTCAGTGCTAAGGAGCCCATTGATGTGACATTGGCTTAAAAAAAAAGTGCTCTATTCCCTTGGGCCTTGCACGCTCCCCTTCTGCCCCCTTCTTCTCTCTCTCTGTCCTCTTTTTCTCTTCCCTTTCTCTCTCTCTCCTCTCTCCCCCCCTCCCCTTTTCCCTTCCCCTCCATAACTCAACTAATAAACATTTAACCTCAAAAAAAAAATAATAATGTCCTCTGTAGGGACAGTGTTCTAACTTTACTCTTCTTGGTTGGGATGAAGTTCCCATCATCGGCATGGAACAGGACTCAACACGTTCTTTTTTCTTTTTCTTTTTTTTTTTTAAGATTTATTTATTTTGTATACAGTGTTCTGTCTGCATGTCCGAAGAGGGCACCAGATTTCATTACAGATGGTTGCGAGCCACCATGTGGTTGCTGGGAATTGAACTCCGAACCTCTGGAAGAGCAGCCAGTACTCTTAACCACTGAGCCATCTCTCCAGCCCCTTAACACATTCTTGCATTAACGGGTCTCTGGTCAAGAATTTCTGTTTCTTTCTCATCCTGGGAAAACGTCCCAATTTGGGGGAAACAGATTCGAGACAGTGGACAAGGTTATTCCCGTTTTTATATGGTAGAGGCTTTTATACTACAAAGCCATTTGACCTCACTCTCTGTTATGATGTGTCGTTTCTATTCCTATGTAACTAAGTAAGAGGTCCATGAGTTAACATTTAGTCCTGTTAATAATCTCTGATAGTGGTGGGATTCCTAATCTGTTTTCCCTTCCTCTCACATCACAGAGCATGGTGGTGGTGGTAATGGTAGGATGGATCTACCAGGGAGGCTGTATCTAGTTAGTCTGAACTTTGTGGGTGGGTTACTCTGTGTGAGCATAGAGGGATGGCATAATCGGAAGCAGATTCCTTTCCTCTGGTCATTCTAATGTCTGCCCACTGTGGTCGTCATGCCAACACTCTACAGCCTGAAGGCTTTCTAGGATGAGAAGCCCTGCCTAAAACCTTAAGCGACTGTCTACTATCCAACCAATCGGTTGCCTGCGGTGCCTCTCTGAGCTGACCCCATTCTATTCCCAATAGCATCCCAGCCGGTGTTTACATGTGCGACCCTCTTTGAGGTCTGGTTTTGATGTTCCGTCCCATCATCCTTCTGCTTTTCAGTGCCAGTGTTACCATCTCTGACACTCAATGCATTAGGAACACCATGTGCCTCTACTTTTCCCTGCATCCCTGCTGTACTGTCCTTTCCTTGATCTCAGAGACTGCCGCTGACCAGGGTATGCAGTTGCCTGGCACACAGGTGTGGCACACATGCAGTCAATACTGGGTGGATAAATAAATGCACAATGGATCGATTCACTTCTGTCGCTGATGGATTATGAACTGAAATCAATACAAACAACTTCAGTGTTCGTTTAGACCTCAAACCTTGATGTAACCTCTGCAATATGTATATTTAATTAAATAATTAAGCTGTATCATCTTCAACTATGTCATTTTTATGTCTTTGAGTGAAAGAATCAGTAATAGTATGTGAAACTAAAAACATGGAAGGCTGAAAGTGAAATCCACTTTACTGTCTTCAAGATCATTGCTATGGTAGGCAATGCCTATTCCAGCTTTAGGGGCTCCTGCAGCATATTTTCTTTGGGTGTGCCCAGAGATAATTAACTCCTGCTTATTTGTAAGGCTCTCAGGCCAAGGTATGTGCTCGTGATGATATATTTTTAGAAGCGTACAGCAGAACATCTGTTTGGGGTGTGAATGGTGTATCTGTGGTCCCTGGGTGCAAGGGCTCCTGTGTTCTACCGTCCTGTACTATCTGATCAAATGACTTGCTTATGGTTGGAAGGTTATGCAGTGCAGAGAAACCACTGATCCACGCAGACACAGCCATTACCAAAGACCTTTTGTAAGCACTGTGGTGGTGCCTTGGTTGTGGCTTAATCCTCCTCAGAGCAAATGAACACTTCTCTACATATCCTTGGTTTCTTTTTCTGGATTTCAAAAGCGGGAGACCACGATCACACATTGGCACCCGGTGAAGTGTGTGGCTGTAGTTTGCTGTGACCTAGACATTTTGATCGGTCTCGTGTTGGATTAGCTGCTTTTCTGTTGCTCTGATAATACGCCCTCAGAGAAAGTAAGTTAGAGAGGAAAGGGTCTGTTTTGGCCTTACAGCTCCGGAGGGGATAGAGTCCATCATGGCGGGGAAGACATGGTGTCAGGACTGTGAGGCAGGCTTGTCATGCAGGAAACACAAAATGAGCACATTTCACACACACACACACACACACACACACACACACACACACACACACACACACAGAGGAAATGGAGAAACCCTGGCCCCCAGCAAAGTACATCTTCTAGCAAAGCACTCCCTCCTAAAGGTTTTATAGCCTTTCCAAACAGGCCACCAACTAGGGGCTCATTATTCACATCCATGAGCCTGTGTGGGACATTTCTTCTTCAAACCTCCATACTTGTTATGCCTCCTCTCTTACATCACTGCAGGGGAGGGGATTGGAATGTGTTCTCGACAGCGTTTTATATGTGATTCAAGCATTTACAAGGACTGGAGGGCAGAGTGCCTCGTATAGTGCTGGTCACCCGTATGGTCTCTGTTTCTCTCTGTTCGTCTGTGCCACGGGCTCCCTTTTAATGGGCATAGTCATCCCATTTTACAGATGAGAAAAGAGAAGGTCAGGGTTGTTGGAAGTTAATGGCTCATCCCACAACAAATCAGTTCATGAGAGAGAAATAACTTGGGTTGTGCTGTGTCCTTTCCCAGTGTGGGGTTCACAGGTGGCATTATCTTTACAGATTTCAGAGAACGTGTGGCTTTCCTAGCCTGCCTCGGGGACACCTTTTAGTGCTGGTGGTGGCAGCAGAAGACCCAGGGTGACTGTGTAGTCCTTCATCTCACCGCCCTCTCCCCTGTTCCCACAGTGTGCCCGAGTGTGTGCGGAAAGCGAGCCTGCACCGAGAACAACGAATGCTGCCACCCAGAGTGCCTAGGCAGCTGCCAGACGCCCGACGACAACACAACCTGTGTGGCCTGCCGGCACTACTACTACAAAGGCGTGTGTGTGCCTGCCTGCCCGCCAGGCACCTACCGGTTCGAGGGCTGGCGCTGTGTGGACCGCGATTTCTGCGCCAACATCCCCAACGCCGAGAGCAGCGACTCCGATGGCTTTGTCATCCACGACGGCGAGTGCATGCAAGAGTGTCCCTCAGGCTTCATCCGCAACAGCACCCAGAGGTCAGTGGCTCTGGTCCCCGGACCCAGGGGTACTCTGCTGCCTATTCCATGAGGGTCGGAACCACCCAGAGGTTCATCCGATGGAGATCCTGGAGGACACTAGCTGAGCTTATTTTAGTGAGAATCCTGGTGTGGCTGGTCTGTTTTCGTGTTTTGTTGACTGGCTTTGTTTTCTTTAAAAGTGCCTTGCTAGCACTAGAGAGAAGGAATTAGCCGGGCATTGGGTATGCAGGAGGCAGAGGCAGACGGATCTCTGTGAGTTCGAGGGTAGCCTGGTCTAGCATAGCTAGTTCCAGGACAGGCACCAAAAGCTACACAGAGAAACCCTGTCTTGAAAAACATAAATGAATGAATGAATAAATAAATAAATAAATAAATAAATAAATAAATAGAATTAGCCATTAGCCTGCTGGCAAGGTGTCCGTAAAATGGATGGAAGGAAGGAAGGAAGGAAGGAAGGAAGGAAGGAAGGAAGGAAGGAAGGAAGGAAGGAAAGAAAGAGACAGAAGACAGAATTAGCCTGCTGGCCAGATGTCCGGATAGCCTTGCTGAGGCTTCACTGGGAAAAGAGAGATGTTCCTACTGAACAAGTGCTCTGTCCACAAACATGCTGGGGGCTAGTATTGTGGAAAACAGGATGTTTATAACTGGAGACAAAGGACAATCAGAAGTCTGGAGTTGCTGTTCCCATCCCTCACGGAACACAGGGCTTGGGGAAAGCTGTCATTCTTGCTCTACCTCCTATGCTGCACACACAGATACACTTCTGGCTTCCTCAAAATAGAGCCAGGAGGCTCTGAATGTAGCTCATGCTTGGCCCTGGGAGACCCTCAAACCAGTCCCCAGCCTGTGGGAAATCCTAAATCCAGAACCCCATCCTGTGGAGGTGGGGGTGGTCCTAGACCCAGACCCCAGCTTTTATGGGAGGCCTAGATCCAGTCCCTGGCACATAGAAGGCCTGCAGTCCAGTTCCCGGCATGGCTAACAATTCTGCAAGTGAAAAATGTATAGTTTTGCTAGTCACTTTTTATAAAAGATAACTCATCACATCTTCAGTAAGAGGATTCCATTTCTGTTGTAGTATAGCTAGCTTGGTTGGTGAATTCACTGTGGTATCATCTTTGACCTGCCATTTTGTTTCCTCTCTCTCCTCAAAGGCATTCAGCTGTGCTGCAACACACAGGAGAGTGCTAGGTAGTCCTAGGAGTTGGTTCTCCTTCCCTGCAGTGCTCCCTGCCCATTCTCACAATCTTTTCCATTGTAAAGTAAAACACCACCAAGAAACAATAGCTGTCCTTGTCTCAGCCTTTGAACCCTGTGTAGCACTCACCTGAAAGTGTTTTTTTTTAAATACTGTTTATACTTTGTCGCTACCAGAGTGAAGTTTAGGAAACTTAGACTGTAAATATGTAATCAGAACATGTCCTTATAAAACATTTTTAAGTGCTAAATGATACCTAGACATTTTATTTGAATAAAAATGGGGGAGGAACAGGCGTGGTTTTACCTTACAGCCCAGTCATGTTGACCCTGAACGTTTACTGACTTCTTTAGTTGTAGCACCAGGAAGTGAGGACAACACAGATGCCCTATAAAAGGCAGTAAAGCGTGCGGTGTTACATCCACCCATGGAATATTACTCAGCAATGAAAAGATTGAGGTTCAAGGATATTTGAAGTACAGTGTAAAGTACACCAATCTCAGAAGTCATGTACTTTATAACTGTATTTATGTAAGGATCCCCAATTAAAGGTGGGGAACAGTTTAGCAATTCCCAGGAGTTAGGGATAGTGAGGTCTGGGTTAGGCAGAGGTTAGATATAAATGGGTAACAGAAGAAAGGACTTTGTAGTATTGGAGTTGCCCTGGATCTTGATTGCAGTGGGGATTTTGAAAACCTATCTAGACAGCTGAAAAAAAATACACAGAACCCCCACTAGTGGTTGGGTTCTTGATTTTAATTGCTGTGTTGTCGTTGTGTAAGATGTAACAACAGTTCTGGAAGTTGGGTAAAGGGTACATGGGTACTCTGTACTGCCTTTGCAACTCTGTTTATGAAGCTGTAGTTATTCAGTGTGTTTTTTTAGGGGCAGCTAGAGTGCATAGTTAAATTAGAAAAACAGCACAAAGAAAGTTCAGAAGAAAGCCCCTCCCCAGACTAGAAATGCGAACCATCTTAGTTTCCCTTCTGTTGCTGTGATAAAACGCCATGACCAAGGCAGCTTATTAACATATATGTTTAATTTGGCTTACGGTTTCAAAGGCTAGATCCCAGGATATGGAGTGGGAGGGGGCGCTGAGAGTTCAGCATGAGTCTTTGGAACCTTCAAAGCCCACCCCTCCCTATCCTTCCCCAATAGTTCTACCAACTGGGGGCCGAGTGTTCAAATACATGGGTCCAGTGGGCTGCTAGTATTCAGACACCACAAGATGTTGCTTGTGGTTTTATGGAAAATCAACTGTCCCCCACTTTGACTAGCTCAGTCCAGTTCCCAAAGGACCCCCTACAAACCTCAACCACACTTCCCTAACCAGAAATAGGGAGATACCAGAGGACTGTTGGTTACCTATAAGCTTTTTTGTTTGTTTGTTTTTGTTTTTGGAGACAGGGTTTCTCTGAAACTTCTGTCCTGGAACTAGCTCTTGTAGACCTGGTTAGCCTCGAACGAACTCACAGAGATCCGCCTGCCTCTGCCTCCCGTGTGCTGGGATTAAAGGCGTGTGCCACCACTGCCCAGCAATCTGCAAGCTTTTAAACAAAACCAAACTGTGTAGTATTTTGAGAGAGGATGAAGGACTTTAGTAAAAGGAGCTCTAATTTTACACGGATTTTTTTTTTCTCTTCTTGAAGTTTTCATAGGCTCATTTAAGAGCAATAATTTGAATGTAACACTATGCCACACACACACAGTTTGTATCATTTGGTTCATTCAGAAATCGACCCAGCTTCGCAGCCGTGATTCTGTACACAGCTAAGATCTCAGAAAGTGTAGCCCCAGGCTGAGCATTTTCTCTGTTGTTTCCTAAATGATGATCTGTGAGCAGGGAACACACCCCTCCTTCTGGCTCCTGGTGGTGTGTGGCACTCAGGGTCGCATTTGGACCAGGACCTCATTACAGAGCAGAGGAAGTTCCTGGCTTTTATTGTATGTGCCGCAAAACAACATTTGGATCAATTTACAAGTTTCTGCAGAGCACTGTGAAGTATCATCTCACTTGTGCCTTAGCAAGAAAATAATGGGCCTGCACTGTGCCTGGTGCCTGTTGGAATCCCTCCCTGGGCTTTATGCACCCTGACTTTGGGAATCTGACAATGCTATCTCTTCCCTGCCTGTGCCAGTTTTCCCAGCCTCCCCTGGTGTGCAGGCCAGGGTCTCATCAGAAAGCAGCTCCTCTTTTCCAGAGCCCCAGAATGCCTTTCTGTGAGTCTGTCTCTCCCACATGGACCAGCTGGCTCCCCAGTCACAAGCCTATGATACCCACATGGTTCTTGCATGGATCATGTATTTTTTCTAAAAACAAGCAACATGCTTTCCTCCTCCTCAGTATGTGTTCCCTTCTTGTGGTTGCAGCTTGAATGGCTAGGCCTGTGGGGGAGATTCTGTGTGGTCACTCGGATACTTCAGAACGGTTCCCTCATGAAATGCTATTGTAGTAACAAACAAAAAGCCTTCTTACTTTTCTGTCTCTTTATGTAGGGAAGATAAGCTCAATTGTGTGGTTTCGGTCTACTCTCTCTTCCACAGCATGTACTGTATCCCCTGTGAAGGCCCCTGCCCCAAAGTCTGTGGCGATGAAGAGAAGAAAACGAAAACCATCGATTCAGTGACGTCAGCTCAAATGCTCCAAGGTTGCACCATCTTAAAGGGCAACTTGCTTATCAATATCCGGCGAGGCAGTAAGTACTCCACCCCCCCAGACCAGTGGCTGGATCCCTTGGTTTACTGCATTGTTTCTCTGTCCCTTCATCACAGCCAAACTACAGGCTTAGGAAAACAGCGTGGGATGTAAGTAAGCCTCTTGTGTGACGTCTCTCCCGTGAGCTTCCCTGAAAGATAAAGTCCAGATTGAAAGGCAGCCTGTGTTTGAGCCCTTAGCCCAGAGTTTATTCCTACAGAGAGGATCAGCCCTTATCTTTCTGTTAGCCACATCTTACGCAGGAGAGGCCTATCCTGACACCACACACACACACACACACACACACACACACACACACACACACACACACACACACCCCTCAGCGGACACGGATGGATCAGACCCATGAGTCAGCATGCTCGAGCTGCCACTGAGTCCACACAGCAGTGAGTTTGGCCTGCTTGCCTCTGTTGAGACTGAGCAAAGGGAAGAATTTACTAATATGAGTTTTTAAGAAGTCTTAAAGAATGGTGGGTCTCCTGACTTAATTCTGAGAGTCAGAAAGCTGTGCTGTTGTGTAGTGTTTTTGACTCCTTACTCTTCTACTCTTCCAAATAAATACATGGATGCTTATTCTTAAGTATGAAAGCCTGGCCTTAGCTTGGCTTGTTTCTTGCCAGCCTTATCTTAACTTACAATATCCGACCTGCCTTTTGTCTTGGGGCCTTTCCCTTTATTCCTTTCTTTACTTCTCCATGGTGTGCTGTGTGCCTGGCCCCTAATGTCCTCCTCTTCTTGTTCTGCCTTGCTCCGACCTCTCTGCCCAGATTTCTCCTCCTATTTATACACTGCCTGCCAGCCCCACCTACCCTTTCTCCTGCCTAGTCAGCTCTTTATTAGACCATTGGGTGTTTCAGACAGGCAATAAATAAATAAATAAATAAATAAATAAATAAATATTGATCAGTCACAACTTCACAGAGATAATCAAATGTGGCCTAAACAAAACACACCTTACAATAATTTTCCAGGGACTGGAGCGATGGCTCAGCAGTTGAGAGCATTGCCTGCTCTTCCAAAGGTCCTGAGTTCAATTCCCAGCAACCACATGGTGGCTCACAGCCATCTGTAATGAGGTCTGGAGCCCTCTTCTGGCCTGCAGGCATACAGACAGACAGAATATTGAATACATAATTAATAAATAAATAAATTTTTTTTTAAAAAGTAGTAATTTTCCACAACAATGTGCCGTCCGCCGCTCAAGCTTCATTCCAAGCCCTGCCGCCTCCATTTCGCTTGCAGTAGGGACGGTGTTTATGGTGCACCGCTTCAGAACTGCATTCCTGGGCAGCATTTCCCCTCAGTGGCAGCACAGCCCCACAGTCTTCTCCCCTCTAGTCTTTTTTGTGATGGTGGTGAGGGGATTGATTTTTCGAGACAGGGTTTCTCTGTGTAGCCCTGGCCGTCCTAGAACTCATTCTGTAGACCAGGCTGGCCTCGAGCTCACCGAGATCCGCCTGCCTCTGCCTCCCGAGTGCTGGGATTAAAGATGTGCACCCCCACCACCCAGCTTCTCCTGTCTAGTCTTTGACTGGCAGAGAAAGGCCCCAGATACACTGCCTTCAGTTCTCTGACACTGGGGCCGCTGGGTTGAGGTACTCAGAGTTTCGTAAGTAGAAAACTATGGGCGGGAAAATTTTTATTGTCTTAATCTGTACTGGTAAATCTTTAAGAGAAAGTTTTTTACTGCTTGAAAGGAAGGTGGTTTATTAATTAATTAGTTAATTAATTCTGTGGATGTCCTTTTTGCTAAGTGTTTGTTAAATGAGTAAATTCTTTTCTTGAGTGCGGAGATAATATACATAATTGTTTGTTTATTATCCGCAAGCCCTTAGTTTTTATTACCTCCTTTCTACATGTCCACCTTGGAGAGGACTGTGTTCACCACATAAAAACTATGACCCTTATGATAGCACTAACCATCTTGTGTTCTTCTTGCTCATACTAGATTTACTAATTTTTTAAAATTTATTCGTCCCTGGGATATGCCTTTTCAAATACATAAACCCTATTGTTTTTTATCTTTCTGTCTTGTCCTGGGTGATAAATGTGATTGGTAAATTCAGCCCATGAAGAAGTTATTACTTGCTCTGTGGGCAGTGGAGGCTCATGCCTTTAATCCCAGCACTAAGGAGGTAGAAGCAGATGGATCTCTGGGAGTTCGAGGTCAACCTGGTCTACATAGTGAGTTCCCAGGATAGCCAGAGCACTAGCCTTGCGCATTGCTGAGGTCCTCGGTCAATTCTGAGGAAACAAAGCACACAGAATTAGCTGTGGCCACTCTTTCCAGGTTGAACATCCCTTGCCATTGAGTGTAAGGCTTTGTCCTCTACTCTTTTATTTGTATCAAACCAAATTAGAATCTTTCACTAAATCAACCTTCACAAATCACATACAGTAAAGTCCCATTCAGTGGACCTGGCCTAATTTATTTTATAGTCTTAGATTTTTGTCATGAGCTGAGCTGAAGTTTATGTTTCTTATTTACTGTGTGAAAGGTGTGTAAGCAAGATAAAAGAAAATTCACTGTTTCTGTGTCCTGTTGTTATGGTGATTTTCGCTGCCTATTTTCTGGTTACAGAAGTAATTGTGAGCAGAGTAGAGAACTTAGAGATACAGAAATGATTAAAAAAACAAACAAACAAACAAAACAAAAACTACTTGCAGGCTAGGTATAGGTGGTGCCCAAGGAGGAGAGGCGAGGTGGTCAGGAATTCAAGATCATCTTCAGCTACGTAGTTCAAGGCCAGCCTAGGATACAAGAAGTCCTGTCTCAGTGCTGGAAAAGACGAAAGAAACAGCTCTCTGCAGCCATCATTGCTGTAATACCGGAGTTGCTTTCTTCCCTCCTTGGATGGAGTCTTTAACTATAGATCCCCAAATCTTAGGAACTCCAGGTACAGCAAAGACTGTTCCCACTGAGACTGGGAAAGGTTTGCCCAGTCCTGCTATGGCACTGTTGAAGCGGGTCTGCCTGTCATGGAGCATATTTCAAAGACGTTCCCTCGGTTTGTCAGCTGGGGCTAATTAGCAGCCTGGCATTTCTGATTTCACGTTCTGTTAACCAGCTTGGCAGCTGCACTCCCACCCTCCTAGAAATCTGCTTTCCCGCCTCAGAGGCCTCGGCCCAGCGTGCCTGTGGAGCGTGGAGACTGTGTGTGTTTGACAGGGACGGTTGGTCCTGCACCAACTTTCTCACCCGGCTCCCCCAAACAAGTCCTGCTCTGTGTATTCCTCCACACCTCTGTGTGGATCCAGCTATAATATGCCAGCTGACCAGAGGAACTCTCAGTGACACAGACTCCTCTTCCTTTAGATAACATTGCCTCAGAACTGGAGAACTTCATGGGGCTCATCGAGGTGGTGACCGGCTACGTGAAGATCCGCCATTCCCACGCTTTGGTCTCCTTGTCCTTCCTGAAGAATCTTCGTCTAATCTTAGGAGAGGAGCAGCTGGAAGGGTAAACCTTCTGTATTCTCCTTTTATGAGTGGGTGTGCTTTTTTCTCCTTTTTACATTTTAATTGTGTGTGTGTGTGTGTGTGTGTGTATATGCACACACACATTCCTGTGGGGATTCAAAGAGAAATATTCTCAGTCATTCTTCATCCTATTTTTGAGACTGTCTCTCACTGAGTCAGGCACTCACCAGTTTGGCTAGACTACCTGGCCAGTGAACCTCAGAGACCGCCTGGCTCCACCTCCCAGGTGCTGAGATGCCTGGTGTGTTAGGTGGACTCTGCGGACAGAACTCGGGTCTTCCTGCTTGTGCTTCAAGCGCTTAACCACCTGACCATCTGGGCCGGCTCCTTCTCAAATAGGGAAGCATTAATGACTTGCCAAGTATGGACAGTTTATTTTGTTACAAAGATATTTCAACTTGCAGACTTTGTGTGTTGGTTAGTTTACAGCATTTGTTTATTGATTAGCTTGGAGGATTTGTGTTATTGATAGAAACTTTGCCTTCTGCACAAAAGTGCTTTCCGCGCTGGGTTTTAAAGCAACCGTGGGTTTCTCGGCAGAGGGTAGAAGCTGGTGTCTCCTGCGTGGGTTCACAGCTTCTCTCCAGTCTGCGTGCATCTTCACTGGCTGCTCTGGACATGTAATACAACTCTGGCGTGGCTCTTAGGTTAATGCTTTGAAATTTTATAACTGTATCAATTAAGGAATAAACTCCTTTGGGAAGAAAGTGGTGGGAGCATCCTGGGAATGTTTGTCCTTGCTCGTGTGTCTGGATCAGGTTGTCACCTGAAGATGTCTTTGTAGCCTCCAGTTTTTATCAGACCAGCTCTGTCCTAAATTCTGTCTCCTGATACCACCAGACACTGAGCTTCTCACCCTGTCATTGAAAGGCACACCATCTTTCTATTGGGAACAGGGAAACTTCAGAAAAGCGTCTTCTTCCTCGCAAATCCAAGGCAGGTGCCAGGCACGTAGCCCAGAGTGTTCCAGGCATTCCTGGGCTGTTAGTTCCTGATCACTGTTAGTTCATTATTGGTTGTGTTCAATTTTAAAATGATCTGGAATTCGGTCTTGCTTCATTATTTGCACCAGTAGCTCTGTGTTCTGGGATCCCTCGCATCGGTAAGCTCTTCTTCTTTGGCAGATTAGTAGCTGTCACATTTGCTAGTTTCTTAAGGATATACGCTTCCCCCCTTTTCTCAGACCGAGCAAGTGATAGTCATAGAGGAGAGGAGGCTTTATTTTTATCAGGATTATTATGTGGTATCTTATCGTTATGAGTTAACTGAAAGTATCATGCACTTAGATGTAGCAGAAGATTGAAGGCTGGCTTTTATTTCCAAGAATATTTGTAGCGTGTCTTTCATTATTTGAAACTTACATGTGAGGTGTCCCGGCCAAGTCTTGGTAAGGATGCTTGTGTTTGGGAAGCTTCTCTGGAAAGCTTAGGGCCCCGCCCTGCTGGCAGCATTTTAGAAAGTAGGGGAGGACAGAGGAGTTCTGGAGGCTGCTGCCTAGAGGCTGTGTCTTGCTAGGACCCTTGAGATTCTTTAATAGTCTTTAGCAGTAGCTTTCTCCGGTCTGCCTTTTCTTCAGCTGTGATGAACTCCCAGGCTCTGTTTGTTTGAGAGGCCACCTGTTTTCTCTCCTTGGTTCGGTGTTCTCATCCCCTTCATTTCTCCCTCATTCAATAAAGGAAAGAATGGGCTGTGATAGCAGACAAACATAGTGTGAAGCACAGCTTTCAGAGCATCTCAGGGCAAGGAGAGGAAGGCGCCCTGAACATCAGAAGGCAGAATCTGATGGGAGAGGGTCAGACAGGCTCCTGAGGAGAGCTGACAGCAAAGACTGCCCGCCCTCTGGAACTGGAGGAGCATGGGGGCAAAGACAGACAGTCAGGGAGAGGCAGGCAAAGAATGCCATTCTGGACCTGTCTTCCAAACAGCGCTGGGGAGGTAGGCGGTGGTAGGATTCCAGGCGGAGCTGCTGCACACAGGTGTGTAGGTTTCATTTAGGTAAACCGTGGGACACGCTTGACTTTGGAGAGAGGAGGGTTAGTAGAGATGTCTGACATTTAGTTTCAGGGTTCTTTCCTTTTAAGCCAAGGAAACCTTCTCCCCAGTGTTTGCCAGAATGTGTGATGCGTTCCAGTTGTGGGGGAACGGAAGTCCTGCTGTGCCTCACCCCAAATCAGTCAGTAAACCTGGGGTAGGGAGAGGTGCAGGCTTAAGCTTGAGTCCTTTTTCTAAGTATTTCTGTATACTTTTGGCCCATACATGGCAAGGACGAGAAATGACGACTTTATAATCATTCTAATGTATATATCCCCCAGGCCACTTGTGATTTTTTTTTTAAAGCATCTTACTTCAACTCATTATTGAAGGAATCTATTTGTTGAGCCTTTCATATGGCTAGTGAGAACAAAATAAAAGCTTCCATTTATTTCAGGATGATTCTGAAGCCTTTTGTTTTGGTGGAAAGGTGAACATTCCTCGTGAGGAATCCTTCAACCCCAACTGTATAAGGAAAGACAGCAGTCCCTTTCACGCAGCCTTCTGAGCAGCCACCATGGAACACAGTAGTTTACCTCGAGAGTCATTCCTGGGTTTTCTTTCTGAGCCACCTTAACCTGGGTCATGCATGTTCATCATGAGTCATTTCTGTAAAGCTGATTTCCGGGCTGGCGACAGGTGAAGCAGAATTCTGCCTGAACACAGATCAGAATGGGCAGACGGAGAACAGTACCCAAGTAGCAGCAGGACCCTTTGGTTTTTCCAGAATGCCTCAACCATCACTCACACTGTAATGTGGCACATCTATAATCCCAACTTTAGATAATAAGAACGTCACAGGAGTCAGAGCCATGGCTCAGTGGCTAAGAGTGCTTGTTGGGCAAGCATGATGCCCACGTTTGAATCCTAATCCCCCAGTACAGGTGTAGCTGTACATGGATGTAGCTCCACGTGGTGAACTAAGATAGAGAGTTGGATAGTCTCCAAGAATGTGCTAGTAACCTAAACGATGAGCATTGGGCTCAGTGAGAGGTGGAGAGTAGCAGGAGGATGCACATCTGTGTATGAGGCACACATACACACCAAAGAGAGCAGGGGACTCCTCAGAAGTGGTGGTGCAGTGACTGATAGAGCTCTTGATTTGTAGTGCAGGAATGCCTGCCACCCTGATCTCCAGCAGAGCTTGGGGATAGTGGGAGGGAATGTAGAAGGAAAGTCGTGTTTCTGCTTTTGTTGTTTTCTTCACTGGGTGGAGAATTTGGTGGTTTTCCCTTGCATAAAAGAGAAGGTGTTTTCATTATCTGGAAAATGCTCTGCTTCAGACAACCTTGGTTTGGAGGCAGTCAAATAAGTTAAAAGTTCAAGTTCTTTGATGCTGCCAAGGATTGTTGTCTTGAAAAGAACAAAAGTTTCAGGAAGGTGGCCAGTGAGAAGAGTCGTTAGTACGTTTAGGCATCTCTACTCTGTTCCATTGGACTTTGGAGACTCGGTTTTTCACAATGCCTTCTTGCAGCTCTGGGACTAGACCCTCCTGTGAAGAGACACCATGACCACGGCAACTCTTAGGAAGAAAACATTTAATTGGCATGGCTCACTCACAGTTTCAGTCCATTATGATCACGATGGGGAGCATGACAGCGTGCAGACGAACTTGGTGCTGGAGCTGACCGTTCTTACACCTTGCAGGCAACAGGAAGTCAGCTGACTGTCACACTGAGTGAAACTTGAGAAAAGAGACCTCAGATCCTGCCCTCACAGTGACACACTTCCTCCAGCACGGCCATACCTCCTAATAGTGTCATCCTGGGGGTCCATTTTCTTTCAAACCACCACAGACCCTAACATAGCCTCCTTTTAGCACACGCTTGGGACTTTTAAAATGCATAAAATTAATCATGTGACCTAGCAATTCTAGGCTCTACCTAGAGTTGAAAACGTGCACAAGCAAATGTTGTATGTAAATGCTCATAGCAGCGTTTTTCATAATAGCTACCCAAAATAGCCCACTGGATCAAATCCAAGGGTTCGTCAGTGAATGAGTGGATGAGCATAATATACACAGAAAAAATACTACTCAACGCCAAAAGGATTGGGTCATGTTGGGACATGTAGCACCATGGGTGGACAGACTAGGGAGGTACTTGGTTTGGGAACAGGATGGGGGCACTTTGACCTGATACAAATATTCTGAATCTGGATGATGGGATGATGGTTGGACATGTGTGTAAATTTATTGAAGCCCATGTAGCTGTATATTTATAATGTATATAATTTACAGTGGGTGTGTCTATATATATAAATATATATATTCACACACACATAATGTATATACATAGAATTTATAATGGGTACCATTTTAGAAGGTAAATTGTACCTCAGCAGAGCTATTTTTAAAAGGCACTAGACAGCAAACAGCCTTTTCTGTGTGGTACTTGGTTTGGTTCTACTTGGGTGTCTTATTTCCATACTCCTTGAACCCATGTAGATGGTGTGACTTTGGTCTTGAAGTGAACCAGTACTCTACAGATGGGCTGAGTGATGGTATAAATTGATGGTATAAATGGTTATGCTGGTGACAGCTTCCGTGTGCTGGCTTCTGATGCCCTTCTAGAAACTGCTGTCAACAGACAGCAGTAGTGTCTCCTTGTGGAAATGAACAGGAATTATTGGTTGTATACGTGTCTGTAGATTTTCTCCCAGTATGTCACTGAGGGCTTGAAAGAGGGGGTCCTGTGTTGGCTGGAGACCTCAGGCTCAGCCCTGTGTATCAAAGTATAGGATTTGCATGTATTCTGGGACTTTTTTCTGTGGGACTTGACACTTCAGAGAGTAGCAAGGTCATCCTGTACCTTTGTGAGGCGATTCAAAGCTCACAGCATCCTTTTATATTTAGCTCATCCGATTCTTCCCATTGGCCTCAGGGCCAGAAGAGACCAGAAGACACATCCCCTGGGCAGCCGAGAAACTGCAGCCCTTGAGAAGCCAAGTAAACCACCCAGAGTTGGCACTTCGTCAGCAGTGGAGAGGATGCTCAGGGCTGGTTTCAGTTCCTGCATGGAATGCTCTATACCCTGTCTCTGAAAGTCTTTCAGGCGTTACTCCCTTTGCAGCATTCAAAAGGGAGGTGGTGGTGCTGGCCTAGAAATGGCGGTCACAGGTCATAGAAAAGTGTGTGCTGTGTGGTTATAATGTGACAGTCCTTCATAGGTCTGCACATTGCCAATGAAACACATCCAGATAGAGGGGAAATTTTTCTTTTCCTAACATTGAAAAAAATTAAGAGCTGAGGTATCAATCTCAATAAAACTCCCGGGCATCACACAGCCTGTAGGAGCCAAAAGATAAATAAATAAACAATTCAGATTTTAAAACTGTTTTGTGAATGTAAAGAGGCAGAGAGCTTAGGAACAATTTATGAAATCACGTTTGCTGAGTGGTTTTCTTAACTAGTCATTTCCTTTAGAAAACAATGACATTTCAAGCACATTAGTGTTGGAAAGTGTGCAGACAGATCTCCGCCTGGGATCATCTCTTAATTCGCACCTGATTGTAGAAGGATGCCTGGGAAGCGGAGGCTGGAAAGCAAACACCGAGTTGACAGGGCACTCCCAAGCACTTAGATTATTATTTTGGTGAAGGTTCATATTTTTTTTTTACTCTCTGCAGACTCCACAATGCTTGGGTTTTATTGATACTGATATTCTAGCTCCCAGCCTTCTCAACATTGTTTAAAGAAAAAAAGTTTGTGTTTACTGTATAAAGATAATCTCACTTTTCAAAGTGATTAGTCAAATACCCTGAATTTCTGTATGCCTGCCATTCATTTGTCAGATTCCTGCCTTCTCGTTCATGCTTCCTCCCTGGGGAGAAGAATGTTTTGTTCGGAAGGAAGGTATTTTTGGTGCAGTTCTGTTGCCTGCGAATGAAATTAGTTTACTAAGAGGCCTTGGCCCAGATTGTGACGGAAGTTTGACCTGATTAATTGGCCCATGCATCCGGCCTGGAGGTGTCTTCACAAGATTTTTTTTTTTTTTTTTTTTGTCTCCTGAAACTCTTGAGACCTGGGAACAGCCAGACCATTGAGGTTAGAGATGAGCGCAAAGCCTGAAAATATCCCATAGGTCAGGACGGACTCATGATGGGACCAGTTCTTTGCACCATCACAATAAGAGTGAAGATTGATGGGTCTGTGGGTGACAGTTCTGACTGACAGGGGGTGCCAGGACTTCTTAGGACATACAACCTTGTGTTTTCCAGTCTGGATTCCTTTGATCAGTGTCTCGAGTTCCTATTCTGAGACACAAGCATAGTAGGGAAACACTCTTACCAAAGGAAAGGGTTGCTGCTTCCCCGAGCCCCTGCATGTACAGAAGCTGCACTGTAGCATGTGTCGGGGTCCTTGAGGTTTGGCTGGGCGGATTTCACTTGAGCTCCGACTCCTAGGTAGGCGGACTCTTGAAATAGAACTATTTCGTTACTGATTGTGTGCGCACATGATGTCTGTAAGAGAGATGTATGTACAGAGGTCAGAGGATGACCTCGTGAAGTCAGTTTTCTTCCTTCCCGGGAGTCTGGGTCACTTTGGCTTGTGCTTGGAAGCCTTTGCCTGTATAGCCATCACCCTGGCCTTCCTAAGGACTCTTAAAGCCAGTGAGAACTTGGACTTCACCTGTTAAACTCCAGCGTATAGACAGTGCTCTTCGTAGCACTAAGGCACCTGCCTGCAGCTTATGTTGTGTTGAATTCATAGCTTTTCTGGTCCTGCATCCTTGCCTCTGCTCTCCTGGCAAGTTTCTATAGGAAGTGTCCAGGGCTGCTTGGCAGCATTGCGGCTGTGTGGAACTCACACCTTGCTATGTCAAGGTCAGGTTGCAGGTGGACCCCCTAGTTAGTAGTTCATATTTGGGTGAGGACCCTCAGCAGGTCCAGAGAGATACCTTGGGCACTGCCTTTGGGGCAGAGCAGGACTTAGGGACTCTCTTTTGTCTTGGCTACTTCTGGCCCAGCAGGGCAAAGCTTTCCTGTCTGCACGTTTGTTTGTTGGATGTGGGGCGGAGGGGACTAAGGATGGGAAAACATCAGGGAAGAAAGGACTCATGGTTCATGAGGAACAGACATCTCACTTAACTGAGAACTATTACTAACACACTGCCTGCAGTTTCGGGGTGGGGGCAGAGAGACCAACCTGCTGCAGAGCCCTTCTGTGGACACACCAGCAGAGTTCTTGCTCTCTGCCCTCCCCTAGATGGGACAGAAGAGTGGCCAAAGGTAACTGCCTCCCGTTTGGCCACGCCCTCTAGTCTAGTGGAAAGTGAGCCGTGGGAATAGTGCCACGCCAATCCCGGTCGACTCCAGGTTTTTTAAGCGTGGCCCCAGGACTGGTGTTATCAACATCAACCATTCAGAGTCCAGATTCCTGATCCACTCTGGTCCTGTGTATCAGAACCTTAAGGGTAGGGGGATGGTGAAAACTAAACTGTGCATGCCAAACATGCAGAGCCACTGTTGGACCCTGTGCCCTGCTACCCTGGTGGGAGATCCCAGAGAAAACACTTACTGGGTATTTCTCCTCCCATACTTTTTGGGGACCGAAATGAAGGCTTCTTGTAGTGAGAGGGAAGCGTGGAAGAGGGAGCCGCCAGGCTGTCTCCCGTCCCATCATGCACCGCTGATTGGGCATGGGTAGGATTTATTCCCAGGGATAATGGCAGTCTTTGCTGCTAGTATGTAAGCTGTTCCGGTTGAGTAGCAGAGCATGTCTGTTCTCCTGTAGGCTGATTTCAAGCACATTGTCCGTATCTGGCTCTTAGAAAAATAACCAAAGGCATTTCTAGGGAATGATTCATGGAACATCCTTCGGTGGGAGAACCTTTGTGTGTTGGTAATAGAGGTCACAAAGTTAATTAGTGTCCTATCGATTTCAAAACATTGTCCTTGGCTCATCTTTTTGCCCGTGTTCACAGTGACTGTCTGCTTTTACAGAACCCCAGGAGGTAAACCCCTGGTTGGTATGGAGCCACACATACCACAGAGAGGTTCTGTGTTGCTGGAGGGGGCCATAGGCACAGTCGGTTGCTAATGCGGATTTCTGTGATTCCAGGAACTACTCCTTCTATGTCCTGGACAACCAGAACTTGCAGCAGCTGTGGGACTGGAACCACCGGAACCTGACCGTCAGGTCGGGGAAGATGTACTTTGCTTTCAATCCCAAGCTGTGTGTCTCTGAAATCTACCGAATGGAGGAAGTAACAGGAACAAAGGGCCGCCAGAGCAAAGGGGACATAAACACCAGGAACAACGGAGAGCGAGCTTCCTGTGAGTGAAGGCCTCCAAACCACTGTGCTACCACAGTTAAGATAACAGTGGCTTTCATGGGCGGGCCCTCCTTTGTTTCACCTTGGGCCCGTCAATCAAGCCTTACCTTAGCCAGTACCTGGCCTCTGCATGTGTCTTCTCAGTTACTAGTGGGCTGGTGCCTGATACATTCATACTGATACATTTTTCTGAGTGTAATAAACATTCCAGTAGGTTCTTAGAGCGTGCACAGTTAAATATCTTTTCAATATGAGCAAACAGTGTTTGTCACAGAGCCAGTCCACTCCAGCACTATGAACAGGCCAGCTCTGCCTCTCCCTCCTGCGGTGCCGAAGGCTCAGGGTGGAAGCTCCGCTGCAGCACCCTTCTGTGGGCGTCAGGTTTCCTGGTCTTCACATTTGGCCTCCTCTTTGAAGAGAAGTAAACCCGCATCCTTGAGTCCATAGTGCTCTTCACATTTCAGATGATGTAATAATAACATTCTCATAATACGGTTTTCACCTTAAGATCATAGACTAGAGTTCAGCCCGTTAGCCCAGCCATTCTCCAAGTGTAGTCCCAGGCCTGAAATGTCAGACTTTTCTCCTCTAGCCTTGTATGGAAAACTGCCCTTAAAAGTGTCATGGCTCTGTCAGGCATGATGGTACACTCCTATAATCTTAGCTCTTAATACGCTGAGGCAGGAGGATTGCAAGTTTGAAGCTAGCTTGGGCTGCATAGTAAGACCCTGTTTTGTTTTGTTATTTGACTTTTTTTTTATAATTTATTCTCTCATACATTGCATCGTGAGTGCAGTTGCCCCCCAAACCCTATCCTTCTCCCCACACCCTCTCTCCTCCAGATCCATTCCTCCTCATTTCCCTGGGATATCAACCAACCGTGGCATATCAAGTTATAATTAAACTATGCACATCCCCGCATCAAGGCTGGATGAGATAACCCAGTAGGAGGAAAAGGGTCCCAAAAGCAGGCAAAAGAGTCGGAGACAGCCCCCACCCCCACTGTTAGAAGTCCCACAGGAATTCTGCTACACAACCATAACCTATATGCAGGGGACATAGGCTGTAACACCCAGTCTTTAAAAGGAAAAAAAGCTAAAGCTTTATTTGACTCTCCCATCTTTGACGTTGGGGCATCAGTAGGAAAATAAGGAGTCATATGACCAAGGGTTAATCAAATGTACACATACACACAGAAGAGGGGCTAGCTTTGTCTGCTGTACCCAGGTTTGTCTGATGCCCTTAGGACCCGGGAGACATTTAGGGAAGAGTTGTCAAGGTGGGAATTGTGTACATAACCAACATCTTCACCTTCCTGCAGAGCCCCTGCCCTGTTCCCCATTAAGACCATAGCAAAAGTCTAGGACCAGAGCATCTCCCTTAGAGGCATCCAGCCTGACATGGATTCCGCAGCCATTTATTTTCCTTTGAAAGCAGTCAGGGTTTTTCTCTTTTTGTGACACTGGAGCAGGACCTGCAGTGCTCTCTGGATTTCCGTGGAGCACATTTTGCTCAGAAGACTTCTCGGTGTTCAGTTGTTCCGAGTCTCCTGCCTTTAGCTCATTAGTGTGACAGTTAACGGCAGGCAGTTTGGGGGCCCGGGGACAGCTCGCTGGAGAGCTTTGAGCGTCCTGCAAAATGTTGACCATCAGTTCCAACCTTTGCAGCTGGAGTAAGAGTGCTGAAGTCAGGACAGGCTCAGTGCCTGGTACCTCACAGCCAGGGTGCACCTCCCACAGATCACAAGGCTTGCCCAAGACATTGCTTGCCTAGTTTCGTTCCTGCTAGAGCACTCCAAGGAGGTGTGCTCTAGCCTGCTTGTTTGGTGTCATATTCAGATTAAGATACGCTGCTTTTGGTGGCTTTACAGAAGCCAGATGTCCATACCTGCAGAGCACTTGTGTCCTCTCAGGCCAGCCTATAGATTTGCTGTCATTTAACCAGATCCCCGTTAGCAGCCAGCATCTATAGATGATCCCAAAGGTAAAGCCACCTTTCACTAAGGACCATTACAGGTTCATGCGCCATTCCCCGGGAAGGTGGCCAGTGCAATGAAAGAGGAGCCCATAGGAACTCCCCGGTGAAACGCTTGGACCCTTGATGGAAAATAAGAAAACTTCCTACTAAATGCAGCCAGAGCTTAGAGTGGACGGCTAGCCTCAGGAAAGGGAAAAGGTAGTGCACAGCTTTTGTAGAGATGCGTGGATCTCTGTCCCTCACGGATGTGCCTTTGTGCCCCAGGTGAAAGTGACGTTCTCCGTTTCACATCTACCACCACCTCAAAGAACCGCATCATCATAACCTGGCACCGGTACCGGCCCCCAGACTACAGGGATCTCATCAGCTTCACAGTTTACTACAAGGAGGCGTGAGTTCCTGTGTTTGTGCCTGTCGTTCTGGTGTGGAGCTTGCGGGTGAAGCTGACCAGGCCTTTGGTTGTTGTGTGGGTTGGCTGAATAGGGAGTCAGTGGACTTCCTTTGAAGAATCAGGCCAGGAGACCACTTCTTCCTCACGTAGCCTCTCATTCGTCACATGACACTGTCCCAACCTGTGACAACTACTCAGAAGAGTATTACTTTCAGGCCTTTCTTTGTTTATAAGGTATTGGTGTTTGATCAAGTTCAACCCAAGGAAAAAGGACTGAATTAAGAGAATTGGATCCATCCAAACTGTCAAAAGCTATAATGTGGGCTTGGTTAAAATACCGTTTTAGCCTCTGTTCCCGAAATACGCCATAGGGTACACTGCTCTCACAGAGGTTACCCTGAACTGATCCAATATCTTCTATTCACTCTATGTGTGCAAGGCCTTGCCCAGACTCTGCTCTGGGTCATGAGCTCTCTAGCATTCAAAAAGAATGGAGAGGGACCAGCCTCCGTGTCAACAGTTCCCAGGGTCTGCCAAGACTTCCCCAGTACTGACGGCATCATCCTGCCTATGCAGTCATGACTTATTCCACGTTGCCATTCTTGGAGGCATTCCATCACCCCACTTGGCCTCCTGTGTCCAGGTGGTTTCCCCCAGTCTACACGATCATCCGTTTTCCCAGAAGCAAAGGTGCCCATGGCAGCGGCTGGTACCTTCCCTGCTGCTTGAACTAGGGTCCTGGGAACTGTTATAGCCCGTGGGAAATAGGAATGGAGCTCCCCCCCATCTCCCATTGTGGTTGTTCACAGGTCTGTTAATAAGTTCAGAAGCCAGTGGCCAGCAGCCGTTTCATCTCATAAAGCCCCACCCACCCACCCACCATGCCTCTGTGCAAAACCCTCTTCTCTTTGAAAGTGCTGCCAATACACTGCCAAAGTTACCTAGTGATTTCACTAATGTCACTTTCTGAGACAACTGGGAAATGAAATATTTGAGTATTATGAGATATTTAAGCATCCAAGCCAGCTGTTATCAACTTATATTTTTGAAACTTTTTTTTGAAGGGGGGTAAGAAAATTTTTGTTCAAAAGTTATCCTTTCTCGGTATTCAGTGTTTGCATTAAACAGCAGTGATTTTTTTTTCTTATTAGTTAAAAAAAAAAAAAAAACCACTGCTCCAATTCAGAAGAAAGTCAGCATCTGCATGTGTTAGGAGCAGCATTTTCAGTCCCTGCGAATATAGAACTGGCTGTCTCTGAGGCTGCTTGTTCAGTTCTGTGGTTCATAGCTGGTGAGCCCCCGAGTCCAGATGCTTGATTTTATTCTTGTATAGAAATCTAATTGTTGATGAGTTTTATTTGGAACTCCCATTATTCACTGTGACAGGCTCAGCCCCTGGGGAGGTTTCTTGAGAGCTGTGGTGACAGAGCCCTTCAGCATTCTCTGGTCTCCATTGTCTTTCAGGCCCTTTAAAAACGTTACAGAATATGATGGACAGGACGCCTGTGGCTCCAACAGCTGGAACATGGTGGATGTGGACCTGCCTCCCAACAAGGAGGGGGAGCCTGGCATTTTACTGCATGGGCTGAAGCCCTGGACCCAGTATGCTGTTTATGTCAAGGCCGTGACCCTCACCATGGTGGAAAACGACCATATCCGTGGGGCCAAAAGTGAAATCTTGTACATTCGCACCAACGCATCAGGTATCCAGGCACTAGATAACCCCTCCCCCCCCCCGTTCCCTGACTTTTTATAAGCTTGCTATAGTTAAATGGGCACAATACGGCTCTAGGGCCAGCAATGAGATGCTTGTTGTTGCTTAACACTGTTTTATAGTCTTTTTTGCTGCTAACACCTTAAATTCTCCTGGGCCATTTTCTGGACATGGTACCATCTTCAGCATCTTATCTCTCTGCTCTATGCTAATGAACCTATGTCGTCCAGGATTGTAAGATGGTTTCTTTCTGAATGCCCAGGATGTAGCTACCTATATCTGTTTTCATCTGTTTTAATGCGAACTTCTAGGACCTAAAAATGATGCTGGCCTGTGCGCCACCCGCCTCTAGTGGCTTACTGATTTTCTGTCTTTGTTCAGTGGCCATCAGCATTTTCAGCAGGCAAATAAAGCCTGAAAACCTACTAGGCTTAGAGCATTGTGATAGCCAATAGGGCCTATTGACTGATTCCTCCTTATCTTCTCTTCATATGCTTCAGTGCTAGTTCCCAAAATCTAAAACCTAGAATAGTAAACATTTGTGTAAATTTGTATGCAAACACTAGAGGTAGAAAGATATATTTCATTGTAAAGATAATGACTGTCTTAATACATTTAGGCTATTACAAGAAAAATCCCACAAACTGAGTTGGCTTACAAAGCAAAGAAAGGTACTTCTCACCATTCCAAAGGTTGGGAAGCCCAAGCTCAAAGAGTTGGCATTTTGTGTCTGGTGTGAGCCGACTTCTTGGCTCATAGGGATCTGTTTGATGTGTCCTCACATGCCCGAAAGAGTGCACATGGGAGTCTCTGACCTTCTTTTTGTTAGTGTTAATTCTGTTGATTAACACTCCACCCTCGTGACCTAATCGCTTTGCAAAGCCCTAGCACTTGAAGGCTAGGATTTTGTGGGGTGAGGAGTGCACACGATTTGCAGGACAGGTACACATTCTCTGAGAACAGATTCTGTCAAGTGTGCTAAAGTACCCCAGACCAGCACAAAGTAAGCATAAAATGGCAGAGAGAGAAAATTTTAAAAATAACGTAGAGCTCACGTGTCCTTGCATCTCCAACCCCTCCCCACTTTGGTGACCCCATAGCCGTCACAGCCAGGCTGCTGACCCTGCAGTCTCCATAGAAGTGAATTTTCCACAGGCTCCTGGTACTGGAAATGGGTTGATTTCGTGGATTTTCAAGTGCAACAAAATACATTCATTTTTTATCTTAAAATTTGGGAGTAACAGTTCCCAGAGAATCATTGCAGCAGATTTGGGGGGGGGGGGGAGAGTGTAATTTCTTCTTACAGCAGAGCCTTAAGAAATCTGATTCTTCTTCTAAATATTAAAAACTGCATTTTGGCGCCTGTCCTCACAAGTGCTCAGGACCGATGTGACATCCATGTTCATCGTTTGCCTCTGCTTCATCTGGGAAACCTGTCAGTGAACCATCCAGTCATAAACTGTTTGAGGAATACTTTTGGGGACCCTGTAAGGGAGCAGGCATCATGTGGTTATATTTTCTTTGCAAAAGTTAGTATGAGTCCTACTCTCCCAGCATGCTGCCCCTCAGCAGTTCTCAGGGTCTTGAGCGTTTCAAACATTAGTTAGGCTTTCTATTGATGTGGCATACGACCAGAAAAGACCTGGCAAGACCTTGACTTACATATCTGGATCACAGTCGGTTGTTAAGAAGCCAGGGCAGGAACTTGTGCAGAGGCAAGAACCGTGGGGAAGTGCTGCTAACCTACTGACTTGCCCCCCATGGTTGTTCAGTCTGCTTTCTTATAGAACCCAGGACCACCAGCCCAGCGTTGGCGCCACCCACAGTGAGCTGGGCCTCCCAGATCAGTCACTAATTAAGAAAATACCCTATGGGCTTGCCGATAGATCTGTCTTTCTATCTTCTTGAGGCATTTTCTCAGTTTAGTTTCCCGCCTCTCATTGTGTCAAGTTGACATAAAACTAGCCAGCCCAACCTGTTTTCACCTTTCAGATTTAAAAACAGCTTGTTTGGACCTCATGCTTAAGAGACATACCATGATCTCTTTGTGTGTGTGTGTGTGTGTGTGTGTGTGTGTGTGTGTGTGTGTGTGTTGGGGCTAGGGAGCGCTTTGGCTGTAGCATTGATTTTTGCCATAGGAACTCCACTGAGAACATGACAGTAGTCCTGGGTGTTTTCCTTTTTAAATTAAATCAATTCTGCGTTTTGAGTTTGCGCATCGGTCCTGAGTAAGCTTCAGTTAGATTATTGAACTCCTCTTCCTGGTAACAGAGGACTTTGCATAAAACCAGGGCTCATGGGTAGTGGCTTCCCAGCATCATGGCCTAGCCATCCCACAGAAGCTTGCCTCCAGGATCTTCAATGCCATGCTCCTTGTTCCGCCATTTCTTTCATTCAGGTGCAGGCACACACACTGCCCCACTCTTTCCAGCCCCTACTTCCGCTTTTCTGTCTCCCTGTCATTTTTGTCAGAGATTCAAATTTGCAATCACAGATACAGTCCTGTGGAGTCCAGCTTGCCATTTGCTAAAACACGCTAGAGAGTGGCAGTTGTCACGTGCGGCTTAATTGTAGGTTTTTAAAGTCCCCTTTAACCCTGGCTGTGTGCTTACAGTCTTTTCAGTCCCGCTCTGTGAACCACGCATGTTTGCGCAGAGATTATCTGAGAACACATGCTCTGAAGAGAAGGCTGGTGTTTCAGTTAGTACTCTTCTGAAAACAAGGCTCAGGTTCACTCTGTGCTCTGCTGGCCCAGTTGCTATCGTGGTGGGCAGGTCAGACTTGCAGCTTCCTGTTGATTTGCATTGAGTCCCTGATAACCTTGACCTCTGTTTTCTGAAATGTCCTTTGTTCGTCTTTCCAGTTCCTTCCATTCCCCTAGACGTTCTTTCCGCCTCAAACTCCTCTTCTCAGCTGATTGTGAAGTGGAACCCCCCAACTCTGCCCAATGGTAACTTGAGTTACTACATTGTGAGGTGGCAGCGGCAGCCACAGGATGGCTATCTGTACCGGCACAACTACTGTTCCAAAGGTGAGCTGGGCCAGCGGTGGGCAGGCGGCGTCGGAGAGTACCCGGGTGCCAGTGTGAGAAGCGTGTCCTGTGCCGGGCGTGATGCTCAGTTGAACAGTACTCACAAGCACACCGTGCTTGACTTTCATCCCCACTCCGTTCTTTTTCAGACAAAATACCCATCAGAAAGTACGCGGACGGCACCATCGATGTGGAAGAGGTGACCGAGAACCCCAAGACCGAAGTGTGTGGTGGTGATAAAGGGCCTTGCTGTGCTTGTCCCAAAACTGAAGCCGAGAAGCAGGCCGAGAAGGAAGAGGCTGAGTACCGCAAGGTCTTTGAGAATTTCCTTCACAATTCCATCTTCGTGCCCAGGTGAGCGTCCCCTTTGGGAGTGCTGCGTTTGGTGCTCTTCGGTGAGTCCCATCTCTTCAGTTCCCCCACTGCGAGGTAGGAGCACAACATGGAGCCAGCTTAGAGGGTGCCACAGAAGATGATGCCGGTGTGGTGAGCAGAGCTCCTACAAAGGCTCCTACAAAGGATGCAGGAAGGGTCCCAGGACTCATGTCGCAGGAGGGGCGTGTGCGTGAGAATTACACCTCAGCCGCATCACCTCCCTTATCTTCACCAAGCACTGCCTGGATCACTCGACTGTCCTTGCAGAAACCAGTAAAGGGAAAAGCGGAGGTTTGGGCCCATCTCTGCCCTCCCCTCCTCTGTCCTTGGACTCCCTCAACCTGGCTGAGGAGTGATTCAGCGGGTCCTGGAATCAGAGTGGGTTTTAAAAGGGACCCAGCTCCAAAACAGCCGTGTGCTCAGTGTGTCCATTTTAATCAGGTTTTTTGAGTTGAGTGGAGCACTGTCCCAAGAATTCTCTCTGCTCCTGTGTTCTACCCTCAGTTTCCACAAAGTAAAAATGAAAATAGAAAAAGGGACCAGTAAGACATCTCAGTGGGTAAAGGCTCCTCCTCCTCCACCTAAACCCCTGAGTTCAGTCCTCAGAACCATATGGTGGAAGGAGAGAGCTGACCCCTACAAGTTGTCTTTTGACCTCTACCCTCATGTTGGGGTAGGGAGGACAGAAGTAGATGATTTAATCTTTTTTAATAGAAGAAAGGAAAAGTCCAGTAATAACAGTAGGAAAAACTCAGTTGTTCATCAGTACATGACTGGATAAACAAATGGTGGCATAACCATTCAATGGAATGCTAGTTAGCTAGAAAACAGAAATTCTGACTGCTGACACAGTATGCACAAGCCCTGAAAATGCCATCAAAAATGAAACAAAGCTAGACAGTAAAGAATAAATACAGTGTGGTTTTTTTAAAAAAAATATATATTTATTTATTTATTATGTATACAATATTCTGTCTACATGTATGCCTGAAGGCCAGAAGAGGGCACCAGACCTCATTACAGATGGTTGTGAGCCACCATGTGGTTGCCGGGAATTGAACTCAGAATCCTTGGAAGAGCAGGCAATGCTCTTAACCACTGAGCCATCTCTCCAGCCCCAATACTATGTGGTTTTATGTGTATGAAGTAGAAGAGACGTGTGGCGAATTAGGGGGTAAGAGCAGGATACAGAGGAAAACAGGTGATCACTTTTTAATAGTAGGGTTTCTGTTTAAGGCAGGGACATCTTTAGGAAACAGAGACAAGGGTCACACATTTTCACTGTAGCCAAATGTCATTAGCTCGCATACTTGAAATAGTTAAACACTTGTGTTAGAGATCGTTTTTTTAACTTACCAATTTACTTGATGAAAGTTAGAATGATGAGCACGGTAGTTGTGTTGGTTTTTTTAGCATGTGTGCTAAAGCAAACACAACAGAGTAGGATTTTTTTTAAAGACCAGAGGTGCCAGTGATACGTGGGAAGGGGATTAAGGAAATGACCCTGGGCTCTCGTGATAGGCTGTGGACAACCTTGGAGTCTGAAAACTGCTTGGACGGCTAAATTCAGAGCCGTGAGGTACCCACCCCAGTCCCCATAGTACCTCGGCTGCCTACAGTGCTCTGGGCTTGTTCCCTCCCCTTGAGGTTCCACAAACCTTTAGCGGCTGCTGTTCCTGCTGTTACTTTGTCTTGAGTGCCTTTCTTGGATTGTATCAGCAAATGGATTTTAAAATGACTTCTTGATACTTGTGAGATCGCCAAAGACAGCCATCTCACTCCGAAGAGTCAGTAGAGTAAAAAATAAAGACCTGTTCGCTCTCGACGCTCCAGTCCTTTTGAGACTAGAACTCCTGGGTTCCTGGCAGCCTTCTTCCCCTCCCTTCCTCTCATGGGCTATGCATTCTCCCACCTGCCTCACTGACCTCAGCTCCTCTTGGTTGGAAGGCTGCTGGGCTGCTGTTGAAGTCCGCTCTGTGGGTCAAGACACACTGCTGTTTCTTACCCATGTTCCCTGTGTATGTTTCCTTGAATTTGAAAGCCAAAAGGCAGGAAAGAAGTCAAACGTGTTTAAAAACAGACGCAGTGACCTCTCTGTCCTAATTAATTTACTGACAGTTTGAGTCTTGAGTCTCAGACCTACATTCTCCATCACTAAACCTCTTTCCTTTCAGTGGGTTGTCTATGTGGGCCAGTCCACCCAAACCAGCACTCAGCTAGTAAGAGTTCCTGTAACCACAAGAATTCCCAGGTATGGTGTCCTGAGGAGGGCAGGCAGGATGTCCTCCCCTCTCCCAACACTGTGCTGGTGACGGTCAAATCCAGGACTTCTTCACCTTACACGTGTCAGGCACTGCCAGAGGTTCAGGTTGTGAGGAAGGATTACCGGTTCTTTTGTTGTTGCTGACAAATTATCTGATGCTTTAGTAGTGTGTATGGCTCAACAGTTTTAGAGAGAGAACACAGAGCCGGCATATGCTCTGCTCGGATGAAGGCATCCTTGGCTGTGACACGGGGCATCGTGGCAGAAGTGCTTGTGGGACGGAGAGAATTTAAGACAGACAGGAAGCTCAGCAGAAGTTGAGAGCTTTGTGTTTTGCTTTTGTGACAACTCCCGTTTAGACCAGCATTGAACCTTCTTCAGAACACCACCCAGTCACATTAGGATCTCCTTCCTCCGTGCTGCTGCCCGCCTGGTGGCCAAACATCCGACAATCCATATCAGAAACTCCTTAACCTTTAGTTGTTTTCAGATGACATCCCTTTTGCTGCTGTGGTTATCATTAAGTGTGGAACACCAGGTTAAGAGATGGGGCAGCAGAACTGCGGTTGACCTAGATGTGAATGAAGTATTTGTACTCTCAGCCAGATCCTGCGTGCTAAATGCCGTCACCCTGTTTTACAGCCTGGCTTCTCCATCCTCCGTCCTAAAACAAGCCCAACGTGTAGATATGTGTCACCACACCTAGCTATTTGGGTTTTTGGTTTTGTTTGGTTTGGATTGGTTGGATTGTTTTTTGTTTTGCCTCCTACCAAGGCATACATCTGGCATCCATACACATTGTAGCAAGGCCCCAGTAAAGGAGTGCCCAAGGTGACAGGAATGAGTCATGGAGTCTCTTGTGGTGGTACAGCTGAATCATCTAAAACCGTTCCTACTTTTATGTCATTCTAGGCACAGTTTATTTGGGGGTTAAAGGCAAATAAGTCAGATTGAGTCTGTCTGCAGTGTCTGACTCTGCCTGTGTGTTTATAGAATGGAAGCTAGTATATATTATGTTTCTTTATGAACTTGGTCTTTGGTAAATGACTTCTGTGGGCCACTATCTTTATTTTTCGAGTTTTGTCACTAAAACAATGACAAATGTTAAGAAAGACAAGCTTTTCCAATGGTAATAGGTTATTTCTTGAAGTGAGGAAAACTGATGGTACAGTGTAGGGGGAAGGCGCTTGTTTGTCCCCGGCTGCCCAGACCATGAAATAATCACACAGAAACTATATTATTTAAATCACTGCTTGGCCAATCACTTAAGTGTATTGCTAGCTAAGTGTATTGCTAGCTAGCTCTTAAATCTTTGATTTACCCGTTTCTATTCATCTGTGTATCGCCACATGGCTGTGACTGTGACTGTGGCTTACCGGCAAGGTTCTGGCTGGCGGCTGGTGTCTTTCTCCTCTGGGGGCTCCGTGGCATCTCACTGACTCTGCCTTCTTTGTCCCAATATTCAGTTTAGTTCCCCATCCCCACCCCCGCCTAGCTCTATTCTGCCCTATCACAGGCCAAAGCAGTTTCTTTATTTATTCCCTAAGAAAAGCAAGACTTACAGAAGGACTTCCCACACCATTTTTGTGTTTAAATAAAAGGGAAGGTTTTAACTTTAACGTGGTAAAATTACATATAAACAGGTATCGAGTAAGAATTAACAGTTACAACATTTATACCTACTTTATCTTTTATCATAACTAAGGAAAACTATAATTATAACTATCTATTCTTCAACTCCATCAAAGACTCCAGAAGTATATATTAAGTGTGCTGTTAGTCACCCCAGTTGACATGTAGCTGTTGACAAATCTGGGCCCTCCCTGTTTAGATTATCCCCAGTCTTCTAGTGCCTGTATTGCCTCCCTCCCTAGGCCTGACTCTGTATCCACAGTAACTGCTTCGCAGTTTGCAGAAGTGTAGTGTTTACAAATGAGTAGACTGCTGAGTGTGCTTGGTCCTGTGACCCAGTTACAAAGCAGGGAGTGGACCTAACGTCATTCTTCAATAAATCAAATACAAACAACCTTTTACGTGTAGGCACAGTTTTGTTGTGTTGGTCTTGAAAAGGAGGGAGGCAGGAAAGGTCTTAGTGCTGTTTTGAATGCCTCCCTACGCTGGGGGGAGGGGTCGTGTTTCTTCCTTCCAGGAAGGTAGGTGGTTGGTTCGCTGATAGGTTGGTTTTCAGAGTGTGAGCATGGTAGACTAGTACTTTGATTTCATCGCTCTTCCTTCTCCAGCGTCCGGAAAACAAATGCCCATTCCTGAGTTTTGAGATGAGGTCCTGCACGGGCATTTTCGATACTTGTATTGGGGCCTGCCGTGTCAGCACCGAGCAAAGAACTGTGGTTTTATAGCAGGTCCGTCAGCTGAGCGGACTGGGGAGCATGCAGCCCTTTCCCTAGCTCTCTCCCTTACACTTCTAGATGTTGGCTTAGACAGCATCCACAGGCCTGGAGCATGGCTTCCAAGGTGTGTCCCTTGTATATGTACTTCTCTGCTCCTCTCTGCTGGGCTCTCCTGCAGAGAGACTGGTGAGCTCCATATTCTGGGCCCTCCTATTCTCTTGCACTCCTAATGTTCTTACCAGGTGGACTGCATCCCACGTGGTGATCTCATCCCTTGCCCAGTCCCAAGCACTGCAGGAATAGCTTCAGCACCAGCTTCCCCACCATTCACCCGCAGCTAGCCTGAGGGTGGTGCATACCTCATAGGAGTGCTTGTCTGGTTTTATCTTTTTATTTCCTCTGTTCTTATCAGTGTTATAAGCCTGATTTTTAAAGTTTCTGGAGGCAGAGGGAGCCCCAATCATCTCTTTCTGTTGTTCTTATATCGTTTCTCAAGCCAACACAAGTCAATGGCTGAGGCTCCACTCCCTTCACAAGCAGGATATCGGGAGGCCACAGGTACCCACTGCTAAAGGAGAAGCAAAGCCAGGCTTGATGGACTTCCAAGACCATGATGCATACTAGGGACTGTGGGCATCAATCAGTAGAAACCTCTGTTCCTCAGGAAAATCCCTGAGATTTTAGGTACTTGCTATAGCTGCTCTGACCAGGGCATCTTCATTTCAGAGACGATCAAGGAAGCTACTACTATAGGCCTTTGGGTCCCTTCTGCCCTGTGTGTCTTAGGCCTGAGCTACCTCACCTTTCACCTAATCAGTCTTAACTGAGGCGATTTGGTTTATCCTATCCAATAATCAGTCATCAGGACTGACCAAGTAGCACTGTTGATTGTGCGAAACAGAACAATGCCTGACTAAAAATGGCCGATGCCTTGTTTCCTAGTAACATCGAAGGACCACTTGTGTGGGTGTAGGTGTGAATGTGGGTGTTTCTGAGGGTGCCACAGAGAATGCAAGATGGGTCTTGAAGAAGGAAATCCCCTTGTTATTTGTTGGTTCTCATCCAAGGAGCCTAAAGAATTTTGTTTATTTCAAGGTTAGGATTTTCCTTTTCTGTCCCTTCCATCTTGGCCATAGAAAAGTAAAGGAAGCTGATACACTTACTAGCTGACCTTCTCTTCCTTGCAGACCCGAAAGGAAGCGGAGAGATGTCATGCAAGTGGCCAACACCACCATGTCTAGCCGGGGCAGGAACACCACAGTGGCAGACACCTACAACATCACAGACCCAGAAGAAGTCGAGACAGAATACCCTTTCTTTGAGAGCAGGGTGGATAACAAGGAGAGAACTGTCATTTCCAACCTCCGGCCTTTCACTTTGTACCGCATCGATATCCACAGCTGCAACCATGAAGCTGAGAAGCTGGGCTGCAGTGCCTCCAACTTCGTCTTCGCTAGAACCATGCCCGCAGGTACACTGCATTACAGCCTAGTGGGAGAGGCTGACAGCCCGTAGATTCAGCCCTACGAATGTGTGGCCATTGGTAAACAACCTTGTCCATCAGGTGCCTAGGGAACAGAGAGTATGTTCCCAGCGCCAGTTCCCATCCCAGACTCTCTTGAGAAAGTCTTTACAAGCCTCCTTCAGGGCTCCTACTCATGCTTGGTTCACATGGTATGCTTGCACAGCCCTGTCCTCTTCTATGCACAGCTGAGGGAGTTACCTTCCCATCACTATCACAAAATACTTGAGATAATCATCTTACCAGGAGGAAAGGTTTATTCTAGACTCAGTGTTTGGGAAGTTTCAGGCCATAGGCACTTGCCTATTTGCTTTTGGGCGTGTAGTGAAACAGCCCATCCTATCGTCAGTGCATGGTAAAGGTGACCTATTCCCCTCGTGGCAGTCATGGAGAAGAGAGAGAAAAGGCTGCTTCGATGGCAGCTCCCTAATGCCCTGACCCCTTTCGGTGAGGCGCATCTCCTAAAGGGTCTACCTTCTGTCAGTAGTGCCAAGGGCTGGAGACCAAGAATGCGAGGCCTTCTTAGCACACCACGGACCTATGGGGGGCACTCCAGTTCCCAAGTAAAGCAGCTGCCTTGGTTCGGAGGAATCACTGATCCTCGTGATCCGCGAGAACAGCCTGTGGGCCTCCTTTTTAGCCCCCTCTTCCCTTGTAAGTTAGACACTCCCTGTCACTCAAATGGCCACTCACCTGTCTTTCAAGCTGGGTAAACTCCGACTTCTCATTTCTGGAAAAGGCATCAAGCACTGGGAAGAACAAAGGATGATGGGAACTGGAGGAGAAGGACCTTTTGAAATTGGCTCTGGCACTCACATGCAGCCCTTAGCCTCCTGTGCCTCAGTGTCCCAGTCCTCCTAGAAAAGACAGAGAACAGCTTACCTCCCAGGGCCTTTCTTAGCTGTTAGTTTTAACAGCTCTGGTTCACTGCCTCGGTTTCCGAAGTAAGGCCAGCAGGAGCTGGAAGGGATGATGTCTTGAGCACAGGTTTCCTAGCAGCTCCCTCCAAGGCCAGCCTTGTGATTGGTCCTTTCTCCCATATGGGAGCAGCAGTTGCTGTGAGCAGGTGGGCTGAAGAGAGTGGGTGCCACAGCTGGAGCCTCACTGGAGCACCCTGAAGCTCACTGCCCTCCTTCAGGGATGCTGTGTTTGAAGGGTTCGTTTTTTCTTTAGATAGGACAAAATGGACCTGGAGAAAGTGACTTAGCTTGTCAGGAGTGTTTTCTTGTACTCAGTCACAGATTTTCCTGGGAGATGCTGTGGCATCTTGAGATGACAGGTCATCAGGCATGTCCAGTCCTCACCCTCTGCCTTGTGCTAGCAGCTATCTCGGGAGGACCCGTACGATGTCCCTGTGCAGAGTCCTTTATGTACATGAGTTAGGGGAAGAGTCACTCTCATGGGAGCCCATCCTTTCTGGAGACCTAAACCCAATTCGGTTGCTTGTTTACATCCTTATGTAGAAGGAGCAGATGACATTCCTGGACCAGTGACCTGGGAGCCAAGGCCTGAGAACTCCATCTTTTTAAAGTGGCCGGAACCCGAGAACCCTAATGGATTGATTCTAATGTATGAAATAAAGTACGGATCGCAAGTTGAGGTAAGGCGGGGACCGTGGCCTGCACTGCGTATGTTTCTGTCGGCCCTGAGAGCACATGCTATTGCATGTCACTGCTCTGTTGGCTCTGAACAGACAGCACAAAGACGGTCAGTCAGTGGGGATCAGGGTCTTCCCAGAAACCCAGGCACTGTAGAGCCGTAACCGCAGTGCAAGGAGCCAGCTGTCCTTCACCTGTAATTCACCTACAGTATCGTTGTAGGTGGGCCTTGTACACAGACGAGACACATCTTGATAACTTTTCATTCCTCTGGGGTTCCATTCGATTACAAACATGACTGATTAGAGTTTTCCGTGTGCCACCTGAAGACTACCATTACAGATGTCGTTTCTTCCTTTACATTAATGACCTGGACAATTGCTAGGCAGATGTTGGGCAGCTGGAGCTACCACCGTGGTGACGAACTAGCAGGTGTCAGACCTCACGCTTGTAGGAAATTAACACTTATGTTTTATTTCCGTAGGATCAGCGGGAATGTGTGTCCAGACAGGAGTACAGGAAGTATGGAGGGGCCAAGCTTAACCGGCTAAACCCGGGGAACTATACAGCCCGGATTCAGGCCACCTCTCTCTCGGGCAATGGGTCGTGGACAGATCCTGTGTTCTTCTATGTCCCAGCCAAGAGTAAGTCTTATGAGGGGGATGTATGGTAAAACAAACAAACAAAAAAAGCTGACTGGGCCAGAACGGGGCTTCTGAAGTTGTCTGCTTTACTGCTAGCATAGAGCTGGCCAGGTTGAGGAGATGGCTTATTAGGCAAAATGTACCTGTTTGGAGATCGAAGTTCAGAGCCTCCACATCAAAGCCAGGAGTGGTGGTGTGCTTCTGTAACCTTGTTCAGTGAATTGACATAGCCAGTCTAGCCCATTGGTGAGATCTGGGATCCATGAGAGACCTTGTCTTGAAAAATGAGGTGGCAAGGCATAAAGGAAGAGCTTTGACATCTACCACTTGTGTGCACACATCTGTGTGCCCCCCACACACACATACCAGAGCTGGGTACCTTTCAGACATGGTCACACTGAGGAACCAGTGTGTGTTATTTGGGATCTCAGCCTGGGACTCTGTCTGTCTGTCTGTCTGTCTGTCTCTCTCTCTCACACACACACACACCAGAGCTGGGCAGCTTTCCGACATGGTCACACTGAGGAACCAGTATGTTATGTGGGATCTCAGCCTGGGAAGATGGTGATCCTTGGATTCTTATCCCACTTGACCAACTAGAAGAGGGCGGTCCACCTCTGGGGAGCTAGAAGATAACTTTGCTTTCACCCTGGCTTCTGTGTAGAAGCATTTTGCAAAGCATGGAGTCGAGCATTCCATCTCCTGCCCAGGCAGTGGAATCAGCTAGGGCTCAGAGCCAACACTCAGAAATCACGAGGTGAAAGAAACCTGGGGATCGGCTGGGTTCCCTGCCCTAGGACTGAAATCTACAGGACAGCATCCCCGGCAGAGGCATTCTCCTCCCCTCATCTGTCCAGTGGTGAAAAACACATGTACTTTTCATCCACCAGTATACGGTGAAAGATACTGTGTTCATTGTTTGGCCCAGAGGATAATGTTACAAATTTCACTCAAACCACTGAGAAGACAGGATTCTTAGAAGGCTATTCTATATGGTGATATCATATGTAAAGATAATGTTGTGAAATGATTAACTACAAGGGCCGCATACTTGTTTGATCCTGAAAAATGAGACTTTAGTTTGGGGAAATTTTGTACATAATGCATTTTTTTTACATAGTGCATTTTTACGTCTTACTGGAAACCAGATTTTTTAGATCGTTTCATGTTCATGTAAAATATGAACAAATGACACAAGAGGATCAAATGCGAATTTCTTTTGTACCCCACCAGAATCTCGGCTCAGATCCAACAGTCCCCGTTCAAGAGAAATGAAGTCAGTTGTGTCAAAGGGTTGCACATTCTCTTGGTTATTGCAGCACTAGTCACAATAGCTAAACAATGGAAATCACCCAAGTATCTACCAGCAGAGGAGTGGGTGAGGTGTGGTTCATGTCCATAACAGAGTACTACTCACCTGTTAACCAGAGGGAGTGGGTGAAATGTGGTTCGTGTCCATAGCAGAGGGCTTACCTGTTAACCAGAGGGAGTGGGTGAAGTGTGGTTCATGTCCATAGCAGAGTACTACTCAGCTGTTAACCAAAGGGAATGTTGATGTTTGCAACAACACATGTGCATGAATGAAATTAGCCAGGTACAGAAAGGTAAATATCACATAACCTTTCTTACATGTAAAATAAATCTAAAAGAGGGGGCTTGCCGAGAGTCCTACAGGTTACCTGGGGAACTCAATTTACAGGGTGTTGGTCAAAGGATACACCATTTCAGATAGATAGAAGGAATAAGTTCTAGAGATGAATTGTCCCATTAACTACAATTAATAAAGCAGTCTTTATTGCTCAGAAAGTGTTAATCACCTCAAGAAAATGGTTACGATGCTTATGTTAATTAAGTTAATGTACACATGCTTCAAGAATATGTTGTCCATGGTAAATATGTATGTATACTATATGTAATTTTATGTGGGTTAAAACTGATAGTTCACCTAGTCGTTGCCAGGTGTTGAAAGCTGCGCTTAAAAATCCTCCTAGTGACCGATGGCAGAAGGACAGAGATGAATGGAATGACAAACAGTAAGCTAAGATTCTTTTATGTGCTGCTGCCAGGCCTTGGTTTAGGTTTTAAGAATAATGAAGTAGAGAATTCTGGCAGTTACAGTCTGAATCTTCTCATTTATTCCAGGTAGCCCGGTCTCAATAGCTAACTCATGTGCTAATTTTTCATTGCAGTGTTACAGTAGCTCTTCATTTTGACAAATGCGTGAGGTAATTAGAGGGAGAGGAAATCTCTTTTGGCTCACACTGTTTGGAGATTGTAGTCCATGATCAGTTGTGCTGAGCCATCACAAGCTGGGAATATGTGATGAAGCAAGGCTGTTTCTCCCCCAAAGAAAAGGACCAGATGTCAGGGTCCTCTCAAAGGACACATACCTTCCAGTGACCTAACTTCCTCCAAGATCCACCTCCTAAGGTTGCCACTACCTCCCAGTAGTGCCCCAGGCTGTCTACCAAGCCTTAAACATCCAAGTCTTCGGGGGACATTTACCCTCTGACCACAGTACAAAGTGCCATCACACCAATAGTAGAACCCCTCTATTTCTGCAAATCTGTCCAGGCTTGGTCATAGTCCCCCCCAACCCTTCCCCAGTCTTCTGCTTATTCCTAGAGCACACAGCCTAGGTAGTGTTCTCTGAGTAGCAGTCTTGGCTTCTGGAGCTGAGTGAGCCTGGCTGTCCTTAGGAGAGGGCATGTTGATAGCAACCTTTGCCGTCCCGTTTGTAACACCCAGACTGGGGTGCCACTGGGGAGTCTACGAAGCCCTCTGATGAGGTTTCTTTGGTGGGAGTTGGCTCACCCGACGAGGGGTTGAAGCTGTGTGCTGGCTAGCTCTCTCTGCTCCTGGGAAGTTTTCCTTGGTTCCGACAAGACTCTGCAGCTGCGGTTTCGTGTGCTTCCCTGTGTTTAGTCCTCAGAGGAGGGATGCCCTGAAAAGCTTCGCACCGCCACGTGCTGTTTCTAAGGAACTCCGTGTGCTTGAGTCCTATTAAACTCCTCTTCAGATTTCTCCCCTCCAGATTAAATAGTCTCGGCTTTCAGCCTTTTCTCGAGGACCAGTTGCACAGACAGTTTCCTAGCGGTTTTGTTCTTCTGATGTGTTCCAGTTTCTCCGTGTCCCCGCTGAAATGGGAAACTCAGAACACAGCACAGCCTGACCACTGGTATCAGGGATAGAAAAACAAGAACTCTCCGAGGGGCAGGAAAAGCCGTGCTGTGAGCTCCTCAGTGGCAGTGATACCTTGGAGTACTTCTAGGAATTGGAAGGTGCCAGACCTCACTCATTTTAAAAGATATTGGATTCAAAAAGAGATTTAATATGAAAAATTCATTCAGCCTGGCGGTGGTTGTGCACGCCTTTAACCTCAGCACTCTGGATGCAGAGTCAAGCAGATCTCTGTGAGTTTGAGGCCAGCTTGGCCTACAAGAGCTAGTTCCAGGACAGACTCCAAAGCTACAGAGAAACCCTGTCTTGAAAAACAAAACAAAGAAATGGATTCAGCTTTTGTAATAGCTCAAGAATAAATAGATTTTAGTTATGTACTAACCACGCTGGTGAGTGACTTACAGTCCATGAAGATGTCTCCAGTGAGTTCCCAGCTCCTTTCCAAATAGACATTTTTTTTTTATTTACTGTTGTCGTGTGTGCAGTGTGCACATTTGTGGGCTTTTATGTCACGGCCCACATGGAGAGGTCAGACGACAACTCTGAGGAATTGGTTCTCTTCTCCCTTTACACCTGGGATCCAGGGATTGACCTCAGGTTGCCAGGGTGACCCAGCAAGTGCAGGGAAAACCTGCAAAGCCATCCCATCAGCACTAGTGTAGACACGCCTTCTAGGGTGTCTGGTGTTACTGTGGGCTGCTTATTAAGAAACCTGAAATCCAGGATGCTGCCATCTGAATACCTCTGTCCTTTCAGTTCCTTATCCGTGCCCCATTGGTCACTCAGATAAGCACTCTCAGCCATCCTCTTCTCTCCAGCCACTCATCTCGTTTGTTGTTTGCTTTTCCATTTTAACTGAAGTCTTACGGATTCTTTCTGATACATATCTGGTATCTGGCCTCTCTGTTGCCGTGCTCACTGCCACGAGCTCAAAGCCTCCTAGTTCTTGTGTCGGGACTATTATGAGCAAGGACGACAGGAGAACCAGGCCTTCACTTGAGAACTTGGCTTTCCCTTTGCCAGTGCAACCCCGGGAAAGTTGGCCAGCTCTCTGATCTTGCTTATGAGAGGATTTCCTCCTGAGTTTGAATCAAGCAATGCACAACATTCCCAAGGAGCATAGCATGTTCCCCTGACTCCTCCTAGACCTAACAGTGCGCCTGGTCCCCCACTGTCCCCACACACACCTATCTCCCCAGTACGTGAGTGAGTCTGATCAGTTTACTTCTGGCCTTGAGAGAGTTCACTGGTGCTTTTTTTTTTACTGTTTTATTTTTAATGCTTCAGTTGCAGTTTTTGAGAATTTCTTACTGTATTTGCTCAGTGCTGTGTTAAATCAGTACTGTATTTACGTCAACTCCCTCAACTCCTCCCATGTCCCCGTCTGTCTTCTTTAACCGTTGCTGTTACACAACACACACATGCATATTTATAGAGAGAGAGACCTTGCCAAGCCCATTTCGTGTTATCTATACGTATATGTGTTTAGGGCTGACTGCTTGGGGTTGGATAACCTATCGGGGAGCTTAGGCCTGGATACAACTGATTCTCTTTCTCCCCAGCAGCCATTAATTGCCTGCATGTAGCTTTTCATCTAACGGTGGGGTCTTACGAGAGTTTCCCTCAACCCGTAAGCGTGTCAGCTGGTGTTGTCATTATGCAAGTCTGATTTAGGTAGTTGTGTCGTTGGGATTTTATGTATGCAGCTCTTATATAGAAAGGGTACTGTCTCTCCACAGACACCATGGGGCTCTGGCTCTTAGAGTCTTAACACCTGCTTTACTGTAGTGTTCCTTGAGTCTTCATTGTAGGGGTTGCGATGTACATGTATCCGTTGGAAATGGGTACCCCACTGTCTGTTATTCTCTGCATTTCGACCAGATGGAGAGCATTTCTCTAATGCTCTCCATCATCTCCTGCTGAGAAGAAAAAAAAAGCAAGCTTCTTTGATGAGGAGTGGGGGCTGCACTCCTCTGTGAGTGTAAGCGTAAGTATGCAGGACGTAGTTGGAAGTGTACGGGTTTAGGAAAGCAGAAGTAACAGTTGGTTCTTTCCTAGGGTCCCTGACCTCGTCAGTCACAGTCACAGATAGGCTAGGTTTACAGTGTCGGGCAAGCATTTCCTCCTGGTGAGCAGGTCTTAAGCCCTGTTCGACAGCTATTGGTTGTCCCAAGATACAAGTGCCACTGTTACACACTCAAGAGAGATCTTGAGCCCCGGTCGTTGTTGCGGTTCATAGGCTTTACTGCTTGATCACTGACTGCTTCTAATCTGCAAAACAGGATAGGAAACCATTTACCTTGAACTGAGCCTCTTCATCAACCACCATCTGTAAAACATCCCCCCCCCTCCCCGGTATGGAAGCTGTTTACGTGAGGAAAGGCATACCTTTCTCCCTCAAGACACAGGCTGAAGGACTTTTCCTGAAGGGCATCCCCTGTCTTCCTGTCTTCTCTTTTCCTTATGCCTTCCTGCCCGGCTCATTCACGTTTCTCCACCTATCTGCATGCTGAGTTGTTGTGTCTGGCAGAAGTTTCAGAGTTAGAGACCTGAACCCCTGAAACCCATCGTTGCCACACGGGTACCGTTAGCAAGTTCTGTGGCCAGCTCTATGGTCTTAGACTTGGATTTGTTTCACATATTTGTAGAAGATTCAGAGCAACATTGGCAAGAAGTATCGGGGAGGGGGGTGTGAGCAAGCTGTCCATGGAACTTCCGTAAAGACCAGCATAGCATGAGTAGTTAGTATGTGTGCAAGAGTCTGTTCATTCTGCCTCAGCAAATATGTACGCTTCCACAAAACTACATACAGAAGTCACTTGCCTTCAGGCCGTCATTCGAGGTATTGTTTCAGAATATACAGTACTTAAAGGGAGTATCGTACTTCAGTCTGTATTGATTTACCTTTTTCTCTGAATGGTTCAGTTTGTTTTCTGGGCTAGCCTTGACAACGCCTTGAAGATTCCTAGCGTGTGAGGGAGGAGTAAAGGCTTCTCCAGAAATGGTTTTATCATACTTCCAACCCTAGATAAAAGCAAGACGCGCCCATTATTCACCTCCTGACATCTGCCTGTTTCCCCTTGCTTCTGCAGCGACGTATGAGAACTTCATGCATCTGATCATCGCTCTGCCAGTAGCCATCCTGCTGATTGTGGGGGGGCTGGTAATCATGCTGTATGTCTTCCATAGAAAGAGGTGAGTGTCTGGGCCAGCAGAAGACCATAGTTGTAGCCAGGCGGTGTGACAATTTGGAGTTGAACATGGATCGTCCGTGACAGAAAATACTGTGTGGACTGAACAACCCGAGTTCCTAGTTGGACGTTCTCCAGAGGCAAAAAGAACATTTTCTAATGATTAACGACAGGAAGGGGGCATGCTTCTTTCTCAGTACCCTTTTTTTTTTTTTTTTTTTTTTTTTTTTTTTTGGCTTTTTGAGGCAGGATTTCTCTGCGTAGTCCTGGCTGTCATGGAACTCGCTTTGTAGGCTGGCCTTGAACTCACCAAGATCCTCCTGCCTCTGCCTCTCAAGTACTGGGATTAAAGACGTGTGTGCCACCACCAACCAGCTCCCATCTCTCCCTTTTTGGCTGTAGTGGCGCACAGATTACCATCCTGTAAAGAGCTTTTCCAAGCTCTTCTAGCAAGGGAGTCTTGTTATTTCCAGTGAAGCAAAGAAACAAATGCTTCTTTAAAAACTCTTGCCTGAGGCCACGGAAGGAGCTGAAGGGCCTGACCTCAGAGATCTGCTAGCCCACAGCGCAAGGGTTCCATTAGCAGTGAGCATGCTTTCTGTCTCTTCCTCAAGACAGCTCAGGAAACAGGAAGAAAAGACAAAGATGAAAATGTTTCCGATAGTGTGTAGAGATGGGGTTGTTGACCTGGATTTCGTCTTTTTTGACAGAAACAACAGCAGGTTGGGCAATGGAGTGCTGTATGCCTCTGTGAACCCCGAGTATTTCAGCGCAGCTGACGGTAAGGATCCTGACCAGGGTAGGGAAATAGGGGAGCTCTCGGTGTTGCGACCTGGATAAAAGCTTTGCTTAATTTTGAAGTTCTGTGGTCCTGTGATCTGCCTTTGGTAGCATTTCCTTTTTGTCTCTTAATAACATTTTTAACCCTCAGTGGCTTTGTCAGAAATTCTGGGACTCCCAGATGTCCCAGTGAAAACCAGGCTCCGCAGGTACTTATGGGTAGACTAGAAGTCGGTTCACGCGATTGCTTGAAATGGTACCGCGGAGTGAAAGAAACCTTCTAACTGCTGGCCTCCTCGTCAGAGGATGAGCTGCAGCTGACCTGGAGGGCGGAGTGGCTTCAGCTCCGGCCGGGCTCCAGTTCTTCCTGTACCAGTCAGGGCTATGTAGCTATGTATGGTCTTGGAATCCCTCTGCTATTCTGTCCTGATTGGGGTCGTACAGCCTTTACCCCGTTTCTAGTCCCCTTAGCGGTAAATGAAAGTCATTTAATTAAATGGCTCTGACTTGGAACCTCGATTGTACCTACTGGTTATTTCTTCTTTTGTCTTTTTAACTGTCTCTTTATTACCTAGTGCCCAACTTCAGACGTTTTAGCTAAGTTGGGGAGTAGTCCTGTAATGCTATCCTTAAATTGGTGGCCTTTCCAAAAACTATCCCATTTCCTCGCTAAGCCCCTGTAGTGTTTCTCACACCTATCCTATGCAGGCAAGGAAAGAATCTCTGAGAAGGACTTGTTCAGGCTCACACAACCGAACAGTAGGAAGTCAGGAAGAGGGGGCAACCCCAGCCCCTCCACCTGAATTCTGATAATGTGGTGTTTGGAAAAACTGTGAGGTTGCCAGGGCAGGGAGGGAAGCTCTAACCAGGCCTGGCAGGGAATGCGCAGGGGCGTGAGTGTGGTGGATGCCTTCAGGGGAAATGTTGTTCTGCTGCCTTCTTGCTGCAGAAATGTAAGTAGATGTGCAAGAGAAAAGAAACAGGATTATTCTGATTGGCTTTCCTGTTCAAATACAAAAACAGAGAAACACTTGGGTAAAAGCCCTGTGTAAATCTATATGGTTTTACTATGGTTTCTTTAATCATTTCTAACTGAATTATGTTTATAGTAAAGCCAATCAAAAACAGCCTCTTCTGAATTTGAATCAGGTGCAGAATAACGATGTTATTTCTGTTTACCAAAGGTCTCACAGAGTTATTTTTTAAATAGGCATACATGCATATGTTTGTGTCTGTAAAGCATAGAAAATACCGTAAAAGGATGTGCACAGCACTTAAGAGCGTAGTTACTTACGGAAAAGATCTTTCTCCCTTAAAAATAAACAAAGCAGGTTTGGATATGTAGCTTAGTGATAGAACATTTGCCTACCAGAACCCAGGCTCTCTCCCCACACCACCAAAAACAAACAAGAAAGCAAACAAGCAAAATCAAGAAGCTCCATGTGCACTGTTTATACAAAGAACTTTCCTTTTTGGAGGCAGGGCCTTCCTGCAGAGCCTTACTATGTTATACAGGCTAGCTTCAAACTCCTGGGCTCAGGTGATCCTCACACCCATCTCTGTCTCCTAAGTAGCTGAACCATACAACCATGGTGTCCAGCCCAGTAACTGCTTTTGTGAAAAAGCAGTGGTGTGGGAGGGGGGTCGGCTAGAGAAATAGTCTTGCTGTCCTTCAAAGCAAAGCAAGAAAAAACTTGTCGCCACCCAGGCCAACAGGTGAGAACATTGTCACCTCATCTGAACTTAACTTATTTGTCCTTTTGACAAGCACCAGCCACAGCAGAGTCATTTTCCTCAAAGAGCTACAAAGTGGCATTGCAGATCAGAGGTGCTTACAGACTCCTTTCTCCCGAAGTTAATCTGCATGTCGCTGTTGTCAAGAGTGCACTAAGAATCCCCTACAGGAAAGCACCGATAACATTGTGTGCACTTACGAACCACGCTGAGTGCTGAAGCTGAGGTCTGCTGGCTAAAGTCAGCTGCTGGATTGAGTTTAGAAAAGGGTTTGAGAGCATTAGCTTCAGGAACCTCCCAAGGAATGGATGTGGTTGGCTTTAACTCCATGTTCTATGGCAAGCCACGTCGTTAATGCTCACTAACAGCTAGCCTGGATCCTTGGAGATAATAAATGGAGACAGGGACCCCCATCTTTACTGAGAGATTATAGAGACCTCATTTCCTATGCTCTCCTAAGCAAGATCAGCCTCTGCGGAGTCACAAGCTATCCAAATCCGATGGAGGACAGAATTCTTGTTAAGAAATTACCAGACTTGTGTGTGCCATTGTAATGATCTGATACAAAAATGTGCATAGGAGCCAGGTATACTGACCTACACCTGTAATCCAAGTGCTGAGGAGATTGAAGCAGCAAATTGTAAATTCAAGGGCAGCAAGTTCAAGTCAAGTCTGAACTATCTACTGAATTTCTGTCCCAAAATAGATGTTTTAGTCAACATTCTGTTACTGTGAAGAGACACCATGACCACAGTAACTCTTAAAAGGAAAGCAATTAATTGGGCTTTGCTTACAGTTTCAGAGGTTTAATCCATGACTGTCATGGTGGGAAACACGATGGCATGCAGGCAGATACAGTATTGGAAAATAACTATGAGTTCTGCTTCAGGACCTATAGGCAGCAGGCAAAGAGGAAGACACTGGGCCTGACTTGAGCATTTGAAACCCCAAAGCCACCTTCAGGGGCATACTTCTTCCAAAAAGGCCACACTTCCTAATCCTTGTCAAGTAGTGGCACTTCCTAATGACCGAGCATTCAAATCTATGAGCCTATGGGGTTCATTCCTATTCAGACCACCACAATATGTTTATGTTACTAACAGTCTTCAGGATATAAATTGGTGTTGTTCCCAACATGAAATTTATAGTAAACATCCTTCCTTTCAGGCATCACAGATAAGTGCCTGTCATATGAGGATGTTAGGATACTATGGTAGCCTGCTAGTGACCTCTTGCCTCCAACTCAGCAAACACAGCCACAATTCCCTTCCAAGTCTCGTCTGAACCAGAACTTCCTTCTTGCTTCGAGGCAGTATCCGCTGGCCATCCTCCTTTATAGGGGCTGTCAGTGTCCATGCTAGATTATGGCTCTAGTGGGATGAGTGTCCTTTTTACAGATCCCATGTATTAGTTTAGTATTATTTCAGTTCAGTTGTGTAACGGCGCTTCTGTAGGATTTCTTACTAGCTTTCTTTTCTTTCTCGCCATCTTTTCTTCCTAAAACTGTTCTTTTTTTTTTTTTTTTCTCAAACCAGATCAAATATAACCAACAGTGGGAGCTGGGGGAAAGAATTCTGTTCAGGTTCCTGTCAGGGAGGTCATGGAGGTTACAGAGTCCAAAGGCCTGGGGTCACCACTAAGTCCTCTTCAGTCCCAGACCTGACATGCCTCTCTAGAGATCCCCTGCAGTGGGGATCCCAAGCATCCCCCATGTTAGGCAGGCATTCTACTACTGAGCTTCAACCTCTGGGTTTGGTTTGTTTCTTTGGTTAGATGCTTAAAACTTTTATTTTTAAAAATTTATACATTCTGGGTCTAAAGAGATGGCTCAGAAGTTAAAAATGCTGGCAACTTTTCCAGAGGACCCTGATGTGATTGCCAGCACCCACGGCAGCTCACAACCATCTGTATCTCCAGTTCCACGGGATCTGATGCGGATTTCTGCCCTTCTTAGGTATTGTCTATATACATACGCAAGCATGTACACACATGCAGGCAAAACACGCGTACATAAAACTGATTTTTTTTTTAAGAAACATTATGCATTCCAGTAATTCACATCACTTGAACAGCACAACAGCAGTGCTAGGATTAAATGGCATTGTATAGTCTGCAGGGCGCTTTAAGCTTTAGAGTTTCACCGTGGTTTTCATTAACTCCCATCCTGTTTCTTCCTTCATCAACATGCGCGTTCTCCTTCCACTCAGGTGGGCAAGGCAGGCACAGTGTCCATCATCACTAGATCTCCGTTCTTTGCTGTGAGATGGGCAGCCTGGTCACTCAGATGTGCCCCCACCTCTTGGCAGCTTCCAGAGGGAAACAGGCAGGCAGTGCTTGTGGCACACACAGCGTTCCTGCAGCACGCTCCTCTGCAGTTCGCCCACTCACTTCTGCTCCTCCGTCATTTCTTTTGAAGCCTGGGGAGTTTTCTCTGGAGTTTCTGCCTGCTTCGGTTTTGTTTTGCTGAGTTTCTCCATCTGCGCCATATTGGGTTTGTCCAACATGGCTGTGGAAAGAGTGGGATGAGGTACATGAACTAAGAATCTCATCAGCACAGTGGTCCTTGACATGTCCCCTTGACTTTTGGAAACATGGTTTCACTAGTAGTCCAAGCTGTCTTCAAAATAACAAGCCCCTCTCTAACCTCCGTCCCCAGGTGCTGGCATGGACTCACAGGCAAGTGCTACAGTAGTTACATTTATAAGAGTAAAGCAAAGCCAATGAAATAAATTTTAGTTACATTTTTATTTAGCCTAATACATCCAACAGTCAGTTTTAATATAAAAATAATCTTTTTAAACCTATTTTTAACCAAGTCTTTGTAAATGCAAGGCTGGAGAAATGGCTTAGTCGTCAAGAATACTTGCTGATCTTCTGGAGAAACTCGGGTTCAGTTCCCAGCACTCGCATGAAGAGGCCCACAACCATCTGTAACTTGGCTTCAGAGAATCCAGCACTGTTGTCTGGCCTCCCCAGGCATCCAAACACTTGTAGCACCCACACCCCTCCCCCCCCCACACACACACAGTGAAAGAAAGAGATTGATTCGTTTCACATGTCCAAGTAAATAAAAATAGGCCAGCCTGGTCTACAAAGAGAGTTCCTGGAAAGCCAGGGCTGTCACATCAAATAAATAAATAAAAATGCTTCTAAAGGGCCAGGTGGTAGTGGCGCACGCCTTTAATCCCAGCACTTGGGAGGCAGAGGCAGCTAGATCTCTGTGAGTTCGAGGCCAGCCTGGTTTACAAGAGCTACTTCCAGGACAGACTCCAAAGCCAGAGAAAACCCTTGTCTGAAGGGAATAAAAAAAAAAAAACTTCTAACGGTTATCTCTTTGTTTTGTTTTAAACAAGTCTTTGAAAAAGGTGAATGTTTTACTTAGAGCACACATCAGTTGGAGCAGCCATATTCAAAGTCTCAAAAAGCCAGCATTGGTGTCAGATGCTCTGTTAACTAGCATAGGTCGAGAGTCCGGGAAGAGGAGGCTTCCTAGCCTCAGCTGAGAAGGAGGAGATTACCTCTCCTCACATACACTCTGGTCCTTTACCTTCCCATCCATCCCCCCCCACACCCCGCTCTCTCTTTCTGACATTCATTTTAATGCCTTGATGAAGATGGGCAAAAATTCCTACTTTGTCTCTTAGGGTTAATTTGCTTTTTTATTTTGTTTCCCTGGGGTTTTTTTGTTTTTTAGTTTTTTGTTTATTTGTTTTTTGCCAAGGAAGGAAAAGGGAAGCACTGCTTTCTTTCCTGTTTTCTTCAGATTCTTAGATGTGTCATGGAGTCCTCAGGATTGAGTGTCTGTCTTTGACTGTATTGTTCCTTGATACTTTCCTCTGTGGGTTTTAGGGAACAGCATCTTCTATTTTCTACTCTGTGTAAGGGCTGTTTCCATGTCTGTTCCAATCTCCATCTCTTAACTCCCTAGTGTACGTGCCTGATGAATGGGAGGTAGCTCGAGAGAAGATCACCATGAACCGGGAGCTTGGACAAGGGTCCTTCGGGATGGTCTATGAAGGAGTGGCCAAGGGCGTGGTCAAGGATGAACCTGAAACCAGAGTAGCCATCAAGACAGTGAATGAGGCTGCAAGTATGCGTGAAAGAATCGAGTTTCTCAACGAGGCCTCGGTGATGAAGGAGTTCAACTGTCACCACGTGGTAAGAGAGCATCTGACAGGGACAGAAAGCACTCCTAGGGCCGCTTCTGCGCTCTCGGCCACAGCGCTGGGCTTGCTGTCTTGCTTTCTACCCAGTGAACACTTCCCCTGTTACTTTCCTTCCTGTGGCCCACAGACCTATGAGGTGGAGGCTTCACCCTCTCACCAGAACTCTGCTCCTGGCCACAGGCCCCAGCACCACACAGTTCCAACAGGCATAGGTCATCCTGTGGGATGCCCTACCCCTCTGAATCCTTCTCTTCTTGATTCCTCCAGGTTCGCTTGCTGGGTGTGGTGTCCCAAGGCCAGCCTACCCTGGTCATCATGGAGCTAATGACACGTGGGGATCTCAAAAGTTATCTCCGGTCTCTAAGGCCAGAAGTGGAGGTCAGTTTTGATTCTTGCCATGTTATCTTCCCTGTTCCATTTCCTTCAGGAGCTCCCTTGTAGGATACATGTTTTTAAATCCCTCTACTTCTCAGCCTGGAGTGTCATCCTGCATGCTTTGTTATGGGTCCGGGCGGGCCGCAGTCTGTGTGAGAAGATCTTACCTGTCTTTGGATCCCACCTGGTCTACCTCAAGCATCTCCACGTTCTTGTTTCTGCATTCCCTCTACCCCTGCCTGTATCTCCTAACAGCCCCCACCAGCCCTAGGACATTTTAGGGCCAACCCTTCCCACAGCCTTTGCACTCACCCTGAATGGTCTTCGATACTGATTTGGCAATAGATTTGGCTCCACCTAGCATGCATTTTCTCTTGCTGTGGTCCTCAGAGAGTGCCCCATCTTCACTCCAGGGCTGTGTTCATACATGTTTAGTAAAGTTCAGTGTTTAGGCTGGCAGGCACCTTGACCTTGGCCTACCCAGTTTATTTACCAGGTAGCCACTGCCTGTGTGCCTCCCTCCCTCCCTCCCTCCCTCCCTTCCTCCCTCCCTCCTTCCCTCCCTCCCTCTCACGAGCATGCTGCCCTTACCTTGATGGCAAGTGCTGCTCTCCCTTCCTTATCCCAACTCTACTTCGGAGACTTCGCACCAGCCTCTCAGTCCGAATGATTAGCCAGTATCCTTCTTGGACTTTTAAATGATAATTATCCCAGGTGTGTGGTCTCTACTTAGCCTAGTGAAAACCTGAAAATTTCACATCGTAAACCTAATAAGGTCCTGTGTCGATTTTCATTAGTCACCGTGGAGTCTTCCCCCTTCTGCTGTAGTAACCCCAGCCTGCTTCTTAGCCTGTATAAGTCTGATTTCTAAGTCCTTAATTCGGAGAGTAAGCTGGTAGTCAGACATTGAGAACTATTGCCAGGGTCAGCTGCCTTTTATAGGGCTGCCTCAGTGGTTCTGATGTCCTCGCTCTGACCCTGGCTTTAGGACTTGTGGATGAGCAGCTTCTCTCCCTGCATCCTCTCCAGAGGGAAACTCCCCTCTTCTCCAGCTTCTGTTTCTCTTCCCATTCTCTGTGTAAGGTTTTGTTCTCTTTCCCCCTACAACTTAAACATCTCCAAAGTGACAGTTCCTTCGTTTTAGTTCTGAGTCCATGGTCACAAATGCCCTCACTTACTTTTGGGGTTTGAGGAGAGCCACAGGACTAAGTATGGACCAGAGCTCTGAGTGGGTGGTTGGTAACTCCACCAGCCTGTTTCCCCCAGCATCTGTCCTGGTGGAGCCTTTTTCCTGCCCCTCTAATACCCAGTCTACAGAAGAAGAGCTTAATCCAGTAGGTGCCTGGAGAGCGATCCATTGAGGGGCCTCCTAACACCAGGAAGCACATAGCTCCTTTCAGTCCTAATTCTGCCACTAACTTGCAGTCTCAGGATTGTTCTGCCATTGGTTACCGCCAATCCTCAGGCAACTGTGAGAGGCCTCTGGGCCTCCAGTTTTCCTCTGTAGAGATGTCTCTAAGCAACAGTTAGAAGCACTGACTGCTCTTCCAGAGAACCCTGGTTGAATTCCTAGCACTCACATGACAGCACACAACTGACTGTAACCTACTGTGCTTCTAGCCTCCATGAACACCACTCTTGCGAGTGTTGCACAAACATGCGTGCAGGCGAAGCACCCATATACGTAACATGTTAATAAAATCATTTAGAGAGACAAAGTGTGTTATTAAAGCCCCCTCTCAGAATTTACCTTTAAATTCATCAGATCTAAGTTTTGCCTTTCTAACTCATCTCAGAATAAAATATATATATATATATATATATATATATATATATTCGCATGTGTGTCCTAGCTTTAGTCTATGCACACTAACTTTGGTGCCTATACCCTACCTTCAGTGTGTATACTCCAGCTTTAGTATGGAATTCCCCATTGGAATTTGCATTAATAAATGTATGGATGTGTGCTCGTCTTAGGGGGCTATAACCAAATTAAAGATTTCTACTCTCTTGCGGCAAAGGAAAAAAATGACAGCATAGTATCACTAACTGACAATAGCTTTCTCTGCGTATGGATGAGTCCCTTTTGTTGATGGTTTTTCACCTGAGTGTCAGTGTCCTGTTGATTGTAGTCCGGTGTGTATTGTGAGCCTAAATACTTGTCACCTGCAGAGGTCCTACTTTGTCATGCATATGTAAAGCCCTAAAGACAGTGTGAGAGGGGGAGACACCTGTGTAAAAGAAATGGGAGATTCAGGCTTCCTCCAGATGCTGGAAACATCCTCTGGATTAGAGGTAGTGATTAAATAAATAAATAATGAGCTTCACTAAATCTGCCTCAAATGTGGAAAGTACTCCTAGCCATTCTAGATTTTGGCATCCCGTGAGAACTTAGCAACCCTGGGCAAGAGTGTTCTTCATGGCTAGAGTCCGTGGGACCTGTGTAGAGCAGTCCAGATAGTTATGATCTCAACGATTTGCTATGCTTTTCCTGTGACTCTCAAAATAACTTAGGGCTTTGGAAAGTGAGGTGACTTCACAGTGTTGGGCAAGGTACTTTGCGGTTAGGGAAACCGAGGCATCATGACTGAGCTCTTACTGTGCTGTTAGTGTGTAAACTGTGGCATCATGATTGGTGTTTGCACATGTGGTTAGGGTGACAGGGGACCTTGCGGGGTGTGGGTGGGGCTCACTTTGCAGTTAGGGAAACCAAGGCACCGTTTACTGCACTCTAACAGACACACAAACTAGTTAGTGTCTAAACTGTGGGATCGTGATTGGTTTTACACACGGGGCTAGGGTGACAGGGAGCCTTGGGGGAGAGTGTGTGTGTGTGTGTGTGTGTGTGTCTGCACACACCTTGAGGGAGTTGGTTCTCTTTGTTTACCATGTCTGATTTGGGGATTGTTTTAAGGTTTCTGTTGCTGTGAAGAGACACCATGACTACAGCAACTCTTACAAAGGAGCGCATTCCATGGGGCCTGACTTACAGAGGTTTAGTCCACTGTTGTGATGGTGGACAGTGTGATGGCGCCCAGATAGACATGGTGCTGGAGAGGGAGCTGAGAGCTCTGTATCTGGATCCACAGGCAGCAGGGAGCGACAGTGAACCACTAGGCCTGACTTGAGCTTCTGAAACCTCAAAGCCCACCCCCAGTGACACACTTCTTCCAGCGGGGCCACACCTCCAATAATGCCACTCCCTATGAGTTTGTGGAAGCCATTCTCATTTAGACCACCACAGAGATTGGACATAGGTCTCCTGGCTTGCTCTCCTCTGCAAAACAGGGCATTTGTCCACGCTGCTGGTCACTGACCTTGGTCCCCTTCAAGGTGAACTCCATCTGAACTTCAGTTGTTCTCGGTGCCCATAGAAAACAATAATCCATGGCAAGAGCATTTTGTCTTCATATCTTTGTACTTTGGAAGAAGGGGATGAAGACAAATAGCCCCTGGCAGCTAACATGGGAAACCAAGCATGCGGTGCCCGTTTAGCAAGCTCATTTGTTCCGTGTGTCCTTCCTCTCACTTGCACTTTGTGATTGTGGAAGTCAAAGGGACATCAACTAGTTGACCAGCTTTGGGTTTGGCTGGGAGACCCTGCCACAGTGAGTAGATGGTGGAGCAATTTAAGACGATTCCCATCATCAGCTTTAGGCCTCCACATTCAAGTACATGTATACATGAGGGTGGGGTGGAAAAAGAGAAGCAAAAAGGTAATAATGGTCCCAAGGAGTACTAATCGGTGTTTCTCCTAGCCCCCCTGTGATATGGTCAGGGAACAAGCGTGTGATGTTATCACAAACAGGTGACCCCAGAGCTCAGCAATGATGTGTTCCTTCTGAGCAAGTCCTAACTTCCTACAGATGACCTGTGCTGCTCAGATTAAATAAACTGGGATTTGCAACCTCTAGAATAAATGCGCAAGTAGGGAAAAAAACAGTCCCAGATACTCATGTGTTGTCTTGTTTTTTAATCTGCAGCAGAATAATCTGGTCCTGATTCCTCCGAGCTTAAGCAAGATGATCCAGATGGCTGGAGAGATTGCAGACGGCATGGCGTACCTCAATGCCAACAAGTTTGTCCACAGAGACCTTGCTGCTCGGAACTGTATGGTGGCTGAAGATTTCACAGTCAAAATTGGAGGTGTGTCCTTTGCTTTCCTGATTGGAGCAGAAACCAAACTCAAGGTGCTTTAGGGCCTTTGCAGTGATTAGATTGCCCCTGGAGAGGTTTTCAGTATGCTCCAGAGGTACAATGGCTTGTCCTGAGTGCAAAGATGCATATAGTTAGTGTGATTGGCTATTCCTAGCTATCATCCTGAGAACTCCTTAACATAGTGGTCCAAATAGGGGCCTTGGTTCTAGGGTAGAATGTGAGTTACAAACTCAGGACAGCTTGTGTCCTCGAGTAATTTTGGTTTGAGGATAAAAGTCAGCATCCAATGCCCCCTCAAGTTCCTTAGCTTACAAAGAACATCGTCCCTAGATAGACCCGTGAGGGTCCTAGGAGGGCGTGCCCCTATGGTGAAGCTCCTGTGTAGGGTAATAGTGATGCTAAGGTAGGTATGTTGGTCCTCAGGAGGTGAGGGGAGAGCACAGCTTAGTTTGACACCCTGGTCGGCTCAGAGGTATCCCTTCCTCTCCTACTACCAGAAATTGTCCCAGGACCTTCGTGCAGGCTAGTTAAATGCTACCACTGAGCTGCATCTCCCAATGGTAGATCCAAGCTCTTGACCTTTCCGTCATACATAACACTTCACACCACGACCTTAGCTGCTCAGCCTACCTGTTGACCCCTGTTGCTACCAACATAAAACTGTGATCTTAAAACCCCGATTGGACTGTATTTCCGGTCACTGGCTAGAGACTTTTCCCCAGCCTTTCTGTTGACTGGCTGTTGGCTTTGGATTTTTGTTTTGTTTTTGTTTGATTAGTTTTGGGTTTTTTTTTTGTTTTTGGTGTGTTTGGTTTGTTTGTTTAAGACAGGGTTTTCCCTGTGTAGCTTTGGAGCCTGTCCTGGAACTGGCGCTGTAGACCAGGCTGACCTGGAACTCACAGAGATCCACCTGCCTCTGCCTCCCGAGTGCTGGGATTAAAGGTGTGTGCCACAACCGCCACCACCATCCCCAATGTGGCTTTGTTTTTGTCTTTTAATGATTAAAAAAGATAATAAAGAAGGTAGTGACAAAGTTGCTTAAGAAACTACGTGCATTTGCCAGGCCTTTACCTTGCTACTGTGGTAGGCCAGCAGTTCAGAAGCATACCATGTGTTCATACTGAGAAAGAGTAGAGGGCCAGTATGTAGCAAAATCTCTAAGCCACTGCCTTTGGCCACCTCTTGAACGTGTGTTCTAGAAAGGTTTTGCTTGCCTCAACCCTAACAGTGATTTTTTTTTAAATGAACTTTTTAGTCTCCTAAGTGAGCAATGAACATCTTCTCTACAGAGGTACCCAGAGTAGAGCTGTCTGTCTTCATTTTGCATTGATTGCACGGGTGTTCGCATGCCGCTGTTTATAGAGCTGACATCAGTCATTGGAGTTACTCAGAGGCCCCCAGCATGTCTGACCCTGGACTTGCACACTCACTTTTGGAACCCTGGGAACCCAGCATGGTGGGTAGCTGCCAAGAGGCAGCTCTCCTGCCCCAGAGTTTCTAGATAAAAGCCATCCTCTTACCAGCCTTTGTGATCCTTCCTGCTTGCTATTACCATACTTATGCATGGGGACCCTATTTTACTTCTCAGAGGAAACCATTGCATTCCTGAGTAACCTGGGTTGGCTGCCTTCCATTTGGGGGGCATGTTTCCCTGCCTCTGAAAGCCAGGACGTGAGCACGAAGAAACTGATGTAGACAGCAAGCCTGTGCCCTTGTCCTTATCCATCCCGCACTCCCTGAACCCCCCTCAGCACAGGCAGAACCTCAGTTAAGGCTGCTTTCGTCCCCCTTTACATTACAGCAGGGAAAAATTCTTGTGTTTCTTGCCATTTTAAGTCCAGATCAGTAAGGATTATATTTGCTTTTTAGCCATATGGCATATTTATGAGGATAGTTTGTCTTGTACTTGTGATTTTTTTTTTCTAGAATTAAATTTTGTGTGTGTGTGTGTTTTAGGAAGGTAGGGTTGTTCTGTTTTTCTCGCGCATTTAGGGAGAGATACTGTTTTCTAGAATTCCCCTTTTATGCAAGTCAAAGCAGATCTTCTCATTTTGTATACCACTGGATTAATTCAGGGATGAGACTTGAGCACTTCCTCTTTCCTCTTCAGGCGGTTCCTCCGAGTCCCCCAGTGCCCCCGTCTCGGGGATGACACACCCTAAGTCAGTTCACTGGAGGCAGCCAGTCGTTTGTAAACAGTACAAGTCAACCGTGTTGGTTAACATCCAAGCAGCCTCGTTCTCTTGTTTGCTCTGCCTCTGTGACCTGTTTGTGGCACCACTTAGAGGTGTGACGGGACATTTTTAAAGTAGAGCGGCTCTTCCTCCCGGGAAAGAGAACAGAAGGGTTTATGTGCGAAAGGGTGGTGTGATTGAGTGGAAAATCAAAATTTGATGAAGACACAATAATGGGAGATTATAAAGCAAGCCTGCCATCAGCCATTGTTATGTGACACCTTCAGGAGACTCAGAAAATGGAGTGGGGGTGTTGTGTTGGGAAAAGGTGTTGGGTAATAGCTCCAGGAGCCTGGTAAAGAGCATCTCACCCGCTCGCTGTGTGCTTTCATCTTCATGAGTTGTTGCTCCGAATACCTTCTCCCCTATTAAGTGGCGAGAGGCCTCTTCCTCAGCAGCAGAGCCGTGCTACCAGGTGTATGAGGTGCACATCTTCTAGTGTATCTGGTCAGGCTTCAAAACCACATGCCGCCCATCCTTGGTCTGCACAGCATATAGTTTCTTGATAAATCATCATATTCAGTAATTTGCAAACTGCCTTTCACTTTAAATGCAGAACCCGCTTGTAAATTATTGAGGCCAGAGATGTCTTTAGTTGACTGGTCTTGTCCTGCTATGTCTACCTTATAAAATTACAAACGGTCATGCTAAGCTTCTTCGGAGTACAACAAGAACGAGTCTTGCCTTGAATATGGAGGAAGGCCAAGGACCCCATGCTGGGGCCGCCACGTAGCCTTTGCTGCTGCCCTAAGACCTGATCCAGCTAAGTCACTGCGTCCTCTCTGCACCCTCCAGATTTTGGTATGACACGTGACATCTACGAGACGGATTACTACCGGAAAGGAGGGAAGGGGCTGCTGCCCGTGCGCTGGATGTCTCCCGAGTCCCTCAAGGATGGAGTCTTCACTACTCACTCCGATGTCTGGTAAGAAAGTTTCCTCACATGGCTCGCCTGGACCCTCCAGTTTCTGGTTCAGGCTCCTGGGTCCTGTTCTTCCTGGTCTCCGTTCACTGTCACCTATTGCCAGCCTGAGCGCAGTGTTCAGTGCTCCCGTAGCCCTTTATCTTAGATATTCCTGTGTGGAGTCCATTAACACAAAAGGGTATTTGTGGGACTCCAAGGCATGTGTAGAACCAACATTTCCTTCCCTTTTTAGCTGATACTGATTTTTCCAAGGAATAAAGAAATGCCAAACGTCTCAGCCTTTGCTTCTGTTTCTCCTGCCTGTTTCCCTCTCTTTTTCTCACTCTTAGTAGGTTAGTGCTTTGTTTGTGCCCCTGCCTCTCCTGCCTCATCACCTCCTGGAACCTTCAGATTGCAGGCACTGCTTTATTAAACCCAGAACTTCAGGGTCTTGCTTGTGGTTTCCTGTTGGTCCCATCTCATGTCTGACACACACGCACCCCATCTCTGCTGACCCAGAGCATCTTCCTTAGTAATAAAAGCGTCTGCGGTGGACGCATACCGGCCAAGGGGGGTGCCAAAAGTTCTCTGTAGTACTGTTTACTGCAGTGCCTTGGAAACGCTGTGTAGAGGTCATCGGGTTCCAAAATACAACTGGAGTTCTTGGCAGGCGAAAGCTCTGGCACGCCCCCCTCCTCGAATGTCAGCAAGCGTCTTGGCTTTCCTCTCGGGAGATCCCGTTGCTGTTGTGGTACCGAAAAGGTGGTTGTTTACTCCAGCTGCCGATGACCGCATGGGAGAACCATCCCAGTAGTGACTGACATCATTATTTTAGCCTCGTGAACCTTTCCCAGTCCAAGAGCCTTGTATCTGATGTGGAAGACAGGTGCAAATTGGAAATAGCATTTGAATCTGACCCAGCACAGCCTGGTTGTTTCCTGACGCAGGGATGAAGCCCGTGCTGCTGTTAGCCCATCCGAGGTTACCTCTTCCCTGTCAAATCAGCGTACTCTGCTCTGTGTTGAGATGAGGTGGCAGGAGAGGGCACACCTAGGGCCACGCTTCCATCTGTTTGTTCTGGGCTTCATGCTTCTCGAAGCTCTGGGGTCAGCTTGCAGGGTGGGAAAACTGAGTCAGCATAAGAAATAAAAGTGAAGTCTCAGCCAGACTCCTTCCACCCCAGCCCTGGGTAGCAGCTGTCAATATAAGGTATAGCGAGGGGCGTGCAGCGTGCTCCCTGCCGATCTTCTCCACTCTGACTACACAGCCGTTACAGACCAACAGAGAGGAAAGGCATTTGAAATTTGTTCCCCCCAAATGCTAAGGCATTGACAGTGCTTTGGATATTTGTTTTCTCAGCCCAACCTTTGAGCCTCCAGCTGAAGACCGCAAGGACATTGGAATCTGTAAACCGTGTCTCGGCTCTAACCGGAGCTGTGCCTCTTAGGAGAATGGCAGTCATTTAAGAATGAATTCACGGTCATGAGACAGTTGCTCCTCAGTAGGCAGAAGTTCAAAATAATTTCAAGGAGTTTTGTTTAACATTGTAGGAGACCTCAGCAACATGGCATCAGGAGGGACCGTCAAGTCAAGTCAAGCCAAGCCAAGCTGCTACTTGAGCTTCTGTGGAAATGTTCCAGGGAGGGGGGCCATCCTGTCCAGCAGGAATGAACGCGACCAAAAACGAGAATTCCTTCCCTGGTCACGTCTTTATTCGGAGCATTCCCTTGAGGAAAATTGGGGGAAGGGAAGATAGAGCAGGGACAAGAGAAAGCTTAGAGAGAGCGGAAGTAGAGTCCCGAGGCAGCTGCTTTTAAAAGGTGGAGAGGCTTGAACGCTGTCCTGATTGGTTAATGCCATTCTGCTGGTCTGAGCATGTGCAAGCAAGGGTGCAGGCAAGGGTGCTCAGCCCCACATGGCTACCTCCAAACTGCAGGACCACCTGTGCCTCCAGGTGGCTCCCAACATCCCAGGGACCAGCCCCTCCCTCAAAAGAGCAGGCAGGCCAGCCTGTCTCTAGACATCTTTGTTTTTTCTTGTTCTGTGCTCTGTCTTCATCTCCTCCATGTTAGCGGACTGGTGTGGAGCGCGAGGCGGCGAACAGGGTGCCTGAGAGAGTTCAAGCTGGAGCCGTACTGAGTCCCTAGAAAACGTAGTCCGTGCTCAGGGCCAAGGTGACTGGATGTCTAGGAGCCTGTGTGTCTCCAGGGAAAGCATTAGAAACAAGGGGCGTCTGCCTGGAAGGAAACCTTGTCAAGACCAGCCTGCAGTTGACAAAAACAGAAAAACCAGAGATACCATTGCTTGTCTCAGGCCGTATTTCAGACACGAGGGTGAGCGCTGCAGCCTCCGAAGGGCGTCTCTGATGTGGCCAGGTGGGCTCTGGAAGGCAGAGTCCATGACTGACATTGACAGGAAACCCGTTTCTCTGGGCCCAGGGTTTTCAGAACAGTGATTTCACTGCAGAGAGTGTCTTTTTTGGATCTTTTGTACAACGTGAAGACTACATCTTAGTCATTGCTAGTTCAAAAGAACCTTGGGTCTGACTGCTAAGGTTCTATTTCTGTCTAACATTGCTTGGTATCAATTTGTACAGAAACCTTTTGTTCATAGAAGGGAGCTGAAGCAGCAAGCCAAACATTATGATTCAATCAGAGGTTTCCTGCTTCAGCTTAGGCTAAGGGGAAAATGCTGGCCCCAGGCTCTTCTGTGTGCCCCACTAGGGTTTCCATCCCAAGTTTCATGTTGACTTGGCTTTATTGCGTTAACACAGCCCAAGTGTGAGAGCAAATAGGCCAGGGACAATCTGGCAAAGGCAGGGATTCTCTCTGAGGTGTATTCACGCTGCAGTTGACAGTATCAGCTTATTACCTATCTAAGTTTCTGCTTGCATGGTTCTCCTATAGTCTGATCGGGGCTGACAGGCAAACTATACACACGGTAGAGTTCCTTCACTGCTCTGCCTGCTGAGTTTATACTTCAGCCAGCATCTCTACCAAAGGACTCTTTGTTAACTGTGACATGCACCATGGGCCAGTGCATCTCACCCCAGTTCCCTACCTGATGCAGCTGCGTCCCCAGCCGGTGGCTCCTGAGTTCTGTAGGGGATGGGTTTTCATCTTCCTTGTCCCGAGTCAGGATCCTACAGAACTTTTAGATATTCCAAGAGCCAGTTCCCTGCACCACACCTATCAGATCAGAACTGCTCTGGGGAGCCCCAATACTCATTGGTTTTAAGAACTCCGTGTAGATCCTCCTTTGCAGTGGTGTGGAGAACCATTAGCATAGAACTCTCTAAACTGTGACGGAAAGAATCCCCTAAGGAAATAGTTACGATGTTTAGCTGTCCCAAGCCAGTGACCAGACTGGGACCTGGCGCTGAAGTTGAAACTGTGTGAGGGATGGTAAGGCTCCCCGTAACCTCAGCTGTCTCAGCCGTGGCCCTACAGGGAGCATCAACAGTGACCAAGAAGGCCAGGTATCCCACACTTAGTCAAGTAGTGGGTTTGACACACAGAGTGCTGTCACCACATTGAGGACACTTTTGTCAGCACCGAGGATTGAAGAAATGCTAACAAGGAACGGGACACGATCCTGCCCATCCTTTTCTTAGCTACTCGTGTTTTGTTTCTCCCATAGGTCCTTTGGGGTTGTCCTCTGGGAGATTGCCACATTGGCTGAGCAGCCCTACCAAGGCTTGTCCAACGAGCAAGTTCTTCGCTTCGTCATGGAGGGCGGCCTTCTGGACAAGCCGGACAACTGCCCTGATATGCTGTATGTATTACCTGAGCCACTTAGGATTAATAATTCCAAAGCCATTCTCTCTGTTACTGTGGGTATAGGGAAGCAGTAGAAGAGAGAGGGCTTATCTTTATTGGTGGAGATAAACTTGTTGGTTCTGTGACTTTGTGCAACGCTTTATTCCCATCCCATGTTCCTTAGTCTCTCAGTGCTGGTTGGCACTGTGCACTGTGGTTTCTCAGGCCCCCCTGTCTCTGTGAAGTACGGGACAAGAGCAATCCTGGATCATCTTTTCCATGAACAATTTCATTTTTAATGCAATAATGTAACAGTTATTACTGTGAAGCCAGGTTCAAGAGCTCTCCCAAGCCGTTGGCAAACCTGACAGGTCTGTACAGCAGGTTCACACGGAGCTTTGTGGCCAAGAGTCACTCTCTTGCACTGAGAGTCGAAACCTCAGATAGCCCCAACACCAGGTCACAAACCCTCTGCTTTCCGCTTTCTCCCTGTGAGTCTCATGGACCAGAAGCAAGGTTGAATTCATCCTTCTTCGGGCATACTCTGCTGTGCACACCCACTCTAGGGTGTTGGTAAAATTGTTATCTTGTCTCCGCTTCTGATAAAACAACATCCTACAGCAATTAGAGTTGTCAGGTGATAGCAGTATGCCCATGGTACCATGTATGTCTCAGTGTTCGGCCAGCATGGCTTCCAAAAATGCCTCCAAGATAATCAGCTTACCAGAAGAAATATTTACATCAGCTCCTAGTTTGGGGGCAGAAGGGGGTTCCATTGTTTTTGCGGTGAGGCAGCTGTTAACAGTGGAAAGAGCGGAGATTCTCACTTTGTGGGTAGAAAGAGAAAAAGAGCCACTAAAGGGCTGCAGTCCTGATAGAATCCTCTTGAAGGTACCCTCCTACTAGGCTCCTCCTCTTAAAGGTTCACCAGTGTTGCCAAGCTGGGGACAAAATTTTTCACATACGGGCCTTGGTGTAGGGCATTCAGCATCCAAATTTTATTTGTAGCCTCTTGAATGGAGGCTCACTGGGTAAGAGAATGGTCCTTCCCAGAATGAGACTCCAAGGGGAATAAGAAAGTATTCTGATTAGTTCATCGGGTACAAGTTGGTAGCAGTGTACCTGTTTTTGATGTGCACACCTTAAGTCAGGGCTCAGCTGTTGTTCTGTGTCTCGAGGGTAAACATCAAGGGAGGTTCCCACTGATTTGTCAAGACCAGTGTAGGAGTTTTCTAGAAACACTTTTCAAAACAGGTTCAGCTTCACTTGTGAAAGAATGCTGGGGAATTGCTAAGGTTTCTTTATGTCTGTACAAAAGATACTTGCCTAGTCTTCTTCAGCAAAGCACGGTCTTGAATGGAGCCTCAGATGGTGAGATGAGGTACAGATGGGCTGGGTGTGTGGACAGTGGGCAGGAACGTGCTTAGGATCCTGGGAAGTTGAAGTCAAGGTGTGGGCCAGCCTAGCCGCACACGAGGCGCCATCAGATGGTATCCAGAAGTTAGCACCTTGCAGTTGCAGGACTGAGGTCCGGTAGGAACACGGGTGTGTGTCTTGCACCGTGTGAGGTTGTGACTCCTCTGTGGGCCTCCGCATAGACTGAGGAAATTTCTCTCACAGACTGGAGAGTATTTGTGGTGCTGTAGACTATATGCTCACTCTTACCCCTCAGCTTTGCCACAGTGATACAGTGACCCAGAAACCAGCAAGTGTAGAACCTTTGAGAACGAGAATGTAGCCTGGGTTGCCTGGGACTTGGGACAGTCTCCCTGCCTCAGCACCCCCTGACGCTAGCATTACAGGCTTGTGTCAGCGGTGCCCAACTAAAACGTTATATAATTTTTATGTTAAAATTTGAATTTCTCCGATTTCCTTCTCACAGAATACTCCTGTTTGGGGTTGGTTGGTTGGTTGGTTGGTTGGTTGGTTGGTTTCCCCACAATTGTCTGCAACTGTGAAAGCCCTCTTAATTGGAAGGGCCTTACAAAATGGAGTAGGCAGCAGGCCGTATTGAGCCACTGGCTTGCCCATTGTATGCCCTGACGTCTTCAAGGAAAGAGTGCTGCCTCGGTGCCCTTTCTCAGCTGACTTCATAAGGTTTACACGATGCTGGGGTACTACCCAGAGCAGCTCTGTGGGTACTAAGTGCTGCTCATGGTACCCCCCACAGCTTACCTTTTACCTCAGTGATACAGAAGCGCTCATCCTAGTTCATTGTGAGACGAGTTGGTATTTAGGGCAAAGTTTAAGGGGTGGAGTAGGCCCCGAAATTTGCATGAGGGTGTACCACACCAGCATAGATTCGGATACTAGAATCCATAGTGTTTCCCAAACTGAGAAACAGTTCAAAAGAGCAGGTGTGAGTCGTGTTCCTGTAGGGAAGGCTGGTCACAGGAGAGGCCTTGTTTTTGTTCTTTTGTTTTATTTTTTTTTTTTTAATACTGGGGCAAACATTAGTCTCAGAAACTCATGGGACTCCTGAAGTTGATCCATCTCCAGCTGACTGGACTTTTTTTTGTATGAATTTAATCTGCTTGGGAAGCAGCCACCTGCCATGGGAAAGGCAGTGGGCTTCCTGTTCCCAGCATAGAATCAGGAGGCAGTTCACACACACAGGCTGCTCCTGGATGTGAAGTGGTTGACTCGGGAGGCATTTCTGCTTTGCCATTCAGAACCCCCTTGGCAGATTTGTCTCTTTTCTAAGAAAAGAACATGGTAAGGGGGACAGGCTGGCTTCAGCAGGGGGTGTGACTCAGAATCTGCTTCGGAATCTGCTGGGGTACTGATGAGGAGAAGATGTGTTCTGGGAAATAATTCTTTTGTTGCAGTAAACGAACACCCTTGAGAGTAGTCGGAAACTTGTTGGGTCTCACACGTAGAGGAAGGGCTTCAGTTGTGTGATTCCGAGGCAGGAACTGCCCTCCACGGCCATGTCGTGGCCTCGTTGTGCCTGCATGTGAACCAGGTTGCTTCCGGGTCGCCGAGTGTCCAGCCTTGAGTATCACAAAGTGTTCTAGCCTTAGAGAAAAGGCTGCCGTCAAACCCCAGGGTGTCCTGAACTGAGTGTCAGTGCCATGACTCAGCTTGAATCAGTCTAGCAAGTACTGCGAGATTGGATCAGGATTGTGGTTTTCATGTTTAAATTGTAGATAAAGCCCATCATTACCCTCATTACCCCTGTGTAACAAGCTGTCTTGTCGGGCTATCTTTGAGCCACCAGCCCACAAATAATGACCCGAAGACTTACTATTAATTATGAAAGCATGACCTTATCTTAGACTTTTTCCCAACTAGCTCATATAACCTACCTAACACATAATTTTTTAATCTATGTTCTGCCACGTGACTCAGTTATCTCTTCTTAGTCCAGCACATCTGACTTGTCCCAAGTCCGCTGGCGAAATCACGAGCCTACGTTGCTCCTCCCAGTTCCTCCCTCTCTGCCTGGAAGTCCTGCCTATTCGCTCCTGTCTAGCTATTGGCCGTTTAGCTCTTTATCCAGTCAGGAGGCACCTTAGGCAGAGACACATCTTTACAGTGTAAAGAGATAGTCCACAGTGCCCCTGGATTTCAGTGTGCCTTGCACACAAATTTGTCAGTGAACCCTGCTGAGGTCAGAGGCTAGTCCCCGAGTTCATGGAACCTGGAGACCCTGAAACAGGTCCCAGTCCTAATGCTCAGGGATGGGATGGTGATTTGAACTTAGCCACAAAAACTCAGGTGCCAGAACCATTTGTTCCTGTAACATCTCCACAGCTCACATGCCAAGTCTTCAGGATTCAGGAAGGAACTTGAACTTTAGCTCAGTGTCACCAGCTCATTTGCAGCTAAGATATACTCAGTCCAATCTGAGAACTTTTGCATTTTTCCTTTCCCAGATTCAAGCCTCCAGGTTTCTGGGAATCCTGGGCTGGTTTTGTAGAGATAAATTGTTTGAGTAGGATCCAAATAGGCAGATGACAGTGTCTGCCTGGTGAGCCGTGGCATGAACCGTGTACCAGAACCTGGGCTGTATAGCATCCCCCTTCAGGTCCTAGGTGAGAAGTAGCCCCTAAAACAGACTTGGCTGTTTGGGGATGCAAGAAGGGGCTTCACTCAGCCCTGTAAGACCTACTTACAGTCTGATCACTGGGCGCTACGGCACTAACACTCAGTAGCAGGCATGCTACAGACATGGGCTCCCGAGCATATCTCAGCGTGCCAGTGCCTGTCCAGCTCAGGACGTGAGGTGTGGCTGGGGATTCAAGAGCCAAGAGGGGTATGGAAATAACAGTGTGCATATAATCCTAGGATAGCTCTTTCTCCGCGGAAGCTGTTTTAAGATAGGGCAGGACTTCCACCTGAGCTGTCCCTCATTTCTAGGGGAGAGTTGGGTATATACCTTCAAAGAGGGGTATGCTCTGTAAAGCTCAGCTCCAACTCACTGGAGCCGCCCCGTGGCTTTAAACTGTGCTTTTTTGAAGAAGCATTTTTACCAGTTTATTAATCCCAGAGTCTACTGGAGAGTTTTCTCATGGAAAGAGTATAAAACAAGGTCTTAAATCACACAGAGCAAAAAGACTTCCTTTTATGGGCAGCGCTGGAAGGACGGAGTCTGGAATGACTTAAAGGAGGCATCACATGGCTTGTTTGTGCTGATGTCACCGCATCCTTGCTCTGCTGGTGGCACCTCCTCAGCCCCCACCCCCACCCCCACCCCTACCCCTGGCCGCATGGCATGGAGCCAGACATATCTCATGTTCTTGCCCCCAATTGCACTTTCCTATTCAGGGATAAGCCTGTCAGCCAGAGAGGAAACTGCAGCCCAGCCACAGAGATGAGGTCCTTGTATTTACATCCCATTTTGACTAATTTTGGGGGGAGATGATGGGGACATGGGAGAGCCGGCTTCTCTGCCACCTAACCAGAAGAGGCCAGGGTGCTACCTGCCTGCAGTCGCTGCAAACCAAACCCTCCCATGAGATCTGGCTGTCTGGGCTGCCAGGACAGGGCAGCCTCCTGGTGAGACCGTGGTTACTCTTCTTCAGGTAACTAAAGCACAGCTATATTGTTCGACAGAGCCTCATTCCTACTCCATGTCACTAGTTGTGTGACTTTAGACAAATTATGAAGTCTTTTGGTTGGTGCTTTCTCCTTATCTATACGGTGAGGTGGTTATAATTTTTATAGGAGAGAAACATCTCTGGCTCTTGAGAACTAATGTGGCCCCCAATGCCCAGAGCTCTTGCTGCCTCCCTGCAGCCTAGCATGCACCACCAAGACCATCGTTCGGTCCCATGGACAACAACTCGTTGGCCTTCTCTTTGGTCCACTTTGTTCTCCTCTGACACAAGAATTGGCCATTTTACTGGTTTGTTTTTCACCCCCAGAGGGATCGATGGTAAATATTGTAGGGTTGTAAGCTTAAACGGCCTTTGTTTTAACTACTCGACCTACAGAAGAGCTTAAAAACAGCCACAGATAGAGCTGGGTGGAGGCGTGCCTTGAACCCTAGCACTCGGGGAGGCAGGGGGAGGCGGATTGCTGTGAGTTCAAGGCCAGTCTGATATACAGAGCAAGTTCCTAGACAGACAGAGCTACACAGAGAGACCCTGTCTCTAAATAAATAAATAAATAACAAGAACAATCACAGGTGATATATAACCAGCTGTGGTCCAGTAGAATTCAATTTACTAAAACAGGCTTCGGGCTGCATCTGGCCTGGCTGTAATTGGCTTCCCCCTGGACTTCTAGAATGCTTAATTCCTGATGGACCGACAACCTTCAGCTTACACTTGTCCACCCTCTCTTAAGGTTAGTGCCCTCCAGCTGGCCAGATAGGCAGTAGTACCTTTTTCTCCATGGGCCACTTTATACCTACCTGTGGCTGCTTCTGCATGGGTTTTTCCCTTTGGGATTGTTTGCAAGACCTGTCGTAAAGAAGTGACCTCTGTGGTTCCATCGATCAGCAGTAACACAATGCTAGAGGCCAGTTTGGGATTCTGTGAGATTCCCGCGTGTGTAAAGTTCCGTCTAGTGGATCTTTGTGTAAGGCATCTGTTGAGGCAGGGGTTTTTAAACAAAACAGAATTTCCTTCAGGGACTTCAGGGACAGAGGTAGAGGTACTTTGGTCTTATGCTCCTGTGGATGAAGGCTGGTTGGAGACCCCTGCTCAGGAGTGTGACCTCCCCTGTACTTACTTTCTCCGTGTCCTGTCCATCTGTCAAAGCTTGGGTGCAGCAGTGTCTATCTTGGGTACCAGAACCCTGACCTGACTAGGGACATCAAGGGAATGAAGAAAGGACAAGCGTGTGGATGTAGAAAAGCCAGGTTGGGTGGACTGGGTGTGTTTTATACAGATAAACAAGAAAGCAGGGTTAGTGCATACAGCCAAACAAGGAGGCAGGTTTAGTTTATCTCTGGAGGAGCAATCTCTGCAGGGAAGCAGTCTTCAGGTCATAAATAGCCAGCGGGAGAAAGTGACAGTAGACACCTACACACACCGTCAGCATTTGCACTCAGACCTCAGGAAGGCTTTGTCATCTCTGAGCGCCTCCCGTGGAACTGGGGCATTGGGATCATGTCAGCAGTACACCCTAATTCAGGACTTCACTTGCTCCAGGCTTCTCTGCTCTCCACACCCGGGCCTTTCCCAGTCAGGGTGGTGGCTGCGGGAGCAACCTCCTCATCTGTCCTATATGGCTGCTGGTCCATGTGACTCGGGGCTTTGCGGAGGTTTGTGACCCGTGGGAGAGATGGAGGCGCAACACAAGCTCCTTCTATCCTTACTTTGGCCTTGCGTGTGCAAGAAACTCATGCTCTGGACTTTCCCTGACTTGTTGGCATCTGACCTGAGGCTTCTATTAGGACTCTCCTTGGGGGCAGCCTAGATCTTGAGGGCAGGGCTCTGCCTTCATGGGCCTTGTAATAAACAGGTGCTGGCTTGAGATAGCAAGCTTGGGATGTGTGGTCCTTCTGTCTGGCACGTCTGCCACCTCCTTCCTGAGGCCCACTGCCAGGGGTCCTCTAGTGCCAGGAAGAAGCTTAGAAATACCCTAGATAGGGGTGCAGAGGATGATGGGTGTCAGGGAAGCTGTGGTCCTCATTAGTGGGAAATGGGGCTTCCTGATTCTAGTTCTGGAATCATGGCTGGAAGGAGATGCTTCAGACAGAAAGTAAGTTGTTGTATGTCTTAGCGTTGCCACCATTAACATGACCCTGTCTTGGTAGACTCTGCGTGAACCAAAACTTGAAGTTAGTTTGGATTTGGCACTGTGGCTGGGCCTAGGTTCTGGGCAAGATACATGGCAGGATGCCAGAGGTATCCAGATGAGAAGAGGTGCAGAGGTGGTACAACTGTCGGGCCCGTTCTGACCTCAGCAAGAGGCCTTTTGGCGTCTCATGTCCGTTCCTTCTCACCCTTAGGTTTGAACTGATGCGCATGTGCTGGCAGTACAACCCTAAGATGCGGCCCTCCTTTCTGGAGATCATTGGCAGCATCAAGGATGAGATGGAGCCCAGCTTTCAGGAGGTCTCCTTCTACTACAGCGAGGAGAACAAGCCTCCTGAGCCGGAGGAGCTGGAGCTGGAGCTGGAGCCTGAGAACATGGAGAGTGTACCGCTGGACCCCTCGGCCTCCTCCGCCTCCCTGCCTCTGCCTGAAAGACACTCAGGACACAAGGCCGAGAATGGCCCAGGCCCTGGAGTACTGGTTCTCCGCGCCAGTTTCGATGAGAGACAGCCTTATGCTCACATGAACGGGGGACGCGCCAATGAGAGGGCTTTGCCTCTGCCCCAGTCTTCGACCTGCTGACCCTCAGACACCGGAGCACACGCAGACAGTAATTGCGCCCACTCGGTGGGCGGGGAAAGCAGGTTGTAACAATCTATTCACAAGCCTCCTGTACCTCAGTGGATCTTCAGAACTGCCATTGCTGCCCACGGGAGAAGGCTTCTCTGCAGTAAACACATTTGGGACCTTCCTTTTTTCAATATGCAAGCAGCTTTTTATTTCCCTACCCAAACCCTTAACTGACATGGGCCTCTGCAAACCTTAATGACAACACTTAATAGCAACAGGACACTCGAGAATTGAGTCTCCTCATTCTCTGCCTTTCTCTCTCTTCTGCCTTCCCCCTCTCTCCTCTCCCTCTCTTCCTCTTCCACTTTCTCCGTTCTCCTTTTTCTGCTTCACAATGGAAAAATGTTTGCCGACAGTCCAGCCGGGAAGCCTTTTTGTAAAAAAAAAAAAAAAAAAAAAAATCAGATTAACTTCATGGCTGTCCCTGGGGCTCCTCCTCACCCCATACACACCTGCCTGACACCGTAGGTCTTTACAAAAAACAAAACAAAACAAAAAAAATGCACACACTGAGATGGAATTTTTTTACCTGTATCTTTAACCTTTTTAGGGTCATCTGAAATTTTCAAAGGGCCATTGTTCATCCATGGTTGTTATCATTTTCATGCTGCCAAATTTTGCCAAAATCCTAATTTTTTTTTTCTCGCATGCACTCCCTGTGCTGATTTCCTTTTGTCCAGAGGCACGGGGTGAAACTTGGCATCGAGTTGGTAATAGCATTGGAGAGACACATTGGCGATGTCTCCGCTGTGCCGCGGTGTGCTCTTCCAGCCCACACCCTCCTGGGTCTCACTGTTTTGTGACGACTAGGTGATTGTTTGGGAGAACTGGGCAAGATGGGACTTGTCTTCGCTGAAGAAGGGGAAGGCTGAACTGGCTCCCCTCTCCTACCCCACCCACAGCTCCCCCAAGAATTCTGGAGGAGATGGTCATGAGTAAGCCTGACGGTCAGGTTGTGGGTCAAGGTGGTCCTCATGCCAGCCTCCTTCCCCTTCCTTCCCCAGCCTCCCTCCTGGCCCCCCCCAAGGGACACAGATGCGAAAGGGTTCCAGGGATTCAGCCCAGCCGTTGATGCAGATGTGCAAGGAAGGGATTGAGACACCATAGCAGCAGCACGACGCAGCGCAGGCAGTGGATCCAAGTAGTCTAAGCTTTGAGATTGTCTCTGTTACTAGGACTTCTTCATGGGTCTCTCAGTTCTATGTTAGACCATGAAACATTTGCATACACATCGTCTTTAATGTCACTTTTATAACTTTTTTACGGTTCAAATATTCATCTATACGTCTGTACAGGAAAAAAAAAAAAAGCTGCTATTTTTTTTTTTTTTTTTTTTGTTCTTCGTCTTTGTGGATTTAATCTATGAAACTTTCAGGTCTCCCCTTCTTCCTTTTCGCTCGCTCCGGGAACCTTCCTGTGCGCTCTGTACTAGAGTGTGATTTCCCTGCCTCTCTTCCAGTGACTGATGCTTCTAGAACATAATTTGCCACGAACTGTTTGATGCCTTTTTATAAATACATCTCCCTTCCCCTGCTCCCTGCAGCCCCCATTCATTATCTCCTAACCCATAGGTTCTGTGGGCGCAGTGCTGGTAAGGGACTGAGGAAGAGGGAGACCAGGACCCAGGTACTGCTGGGCCCTACTCTCATTCCCACACCTCCCTGCACACAGCATTGGAGTCTGTTACCCTGCAAGACAGGCCTCAAACTCAGGTCAGAATCAGAAAGGTCAAAAATCTCACACATCCTGGGTTAGTGTTTATAGTTCCCATTGTTGAAAGTCACACCTCTGACATCACTCTTTGTTTTTGTTTTGGTTGTGACACACACATAAATAAATACCTATCTATTCATTTTGGGATACAAGAGCAGTTTTAACTACAGACAGTAGGCATTTGAATTATTATTTTTTTATGGCTATTTCATCCTTCTGACACACACACAAACACACAAAACAGAAACAGCTGCCGAGTCCCCAGGGTACAGCAGAGCATGGCCTAGCGGCCCCTCTGCCATCACCCTCACCAGACCGACCTACCTGTCTTTAGAACCAGAATGTGTGAATGGGTGGCCTCCATGTGAGCAAGGTGCAGGATACCAACACCCCATGGTCAGAAGCAGCAGCCTCAGTGGCCTGGAGCCTATTCCCAGGTCTGAAGGCCTGAGTGGCAGGTGGAGCAGAGCTGACCCCATGGTAGCCCTGGGGTCCTTTGCTGTTCCTTCGTCACCAAAATGGCAGACCTCTGGACCTAGGGGTCTTGTTTAGTTTTAACACTATTTTCCAGAATGGTGACAGCTTGAGTTGCTTCTGGGGTGGGGATATTTAAGTTATGAATACGAAGAAGCCAGAAGATGATGGCTGCCATTGTGACTGGAGATTAAATACAGAAAAGAAAGCTTGTAGTTCTCTGGCTTGTCTGTAGTTCAGGCTCTCGGCTCTCAGTAGCCTCTGCCCCACAGTGTTTCCCCCTAACAAGAGAGAGAGAGAGAGAGAGAGAGAGAGAGAGAGAGAGAGAGAGAGAGAGAGAGAGAGGAGAAAAAAGTTTATTAAGAAGGTATTACATGTAGAAGTTTTCATTTATCTTGTGATACCTGTTTTAATCACTGTAGAGAAGCCCCCATTATAAATTTAAATACCGAGGAAAAGAGGCGTGCGTGTGTGCGTGCTTGTGTGTGTGTGTGTGTGTGTGTGTGTGTGTGTGTGAACGCGCATGTGCTTTGGATGGGACAGTTTTTGTTTCGGGGGGTGTTTTTTTCAAACATTTATCTACCTCACACTTATTTTTCATGTGTGTATATATTTAAAAAATACATCTCACACTTCTCAGTACCGATAACAGGCCAATGATACTGGTAACCTCATACACACCACAGGCCACATACCCGGGGGAAAGAGAGGTCAGGCTGGATTCAGGGGTCAAAGCAACACTAACTCACTCAGCCTCCCCCACTCCTGTCCAAAAGCTCACCTTTCCTGGGCATCTTTGGTTTTTGTTTTTTTGGGTTTTTTTGTCACCTGGTTCCCTCAGAGGTTTCCCTGCTTCCAACCCAGCACCCCACATGAGCCCAGAGCACACCAATGGAGGGGATCCCTTGCCCATCCTTAGTTGCCTGACTTCAGAACATAGCGATTGAATGACCAACACCTATCACCCCCAAGAGAGCAGGTACTCCCAGATTTTTGAGGGCTGAGGCACCCACACATAGGTTGTTGCAGAGTCCCAGTGTGTGTAGATGTAGGGTGCCTCGTTGACCCCCTCTGCTGCTCTGTTGAGGCCTACACTGTGGCAGGAGCATGCCACCATTGCTGTCTTGCATTGGTTTCTCTCAGAGGTACAGCCCTGTCAGCCGTCGGAGAGCCCTGCCCTTACCCTGCTTCTGAAAGAAGGCCAGTATGATAAGGGGGGGCAGGACAAAGTCTGCACCCCCTGCAGGCTGCTGTACTTTCCTCTTCCTCCCTGCCCCCCAGGGCTACACAAGGCCTGACCAAACCTCGAGGCTGGACAGCCAGTGGTTGGCACTCAGCCTTCCCTGTGCATTGCCTCTGTCCATCCCATCATTTTGCTGCTCATTTGGGGTGGACGGTGCACTCCTCAATTCCAGCAGCTGCTCTCTCAGGCCCTGGGGACTTCAGCTGGGAAACACGGTGGGTGATCCTTCCCCAGTGTGGAGAACTGCCTAACAGTTCAGTAAGCTCAGGAGTCCTTTTCCTCCTGCCGGAATGCTGCCCCTTCTCTGAGTTCCTAGGAGCGCACAGGGGCCCTGGGAGATACTGTTTGATCAGGGTTTCCCTCTTCTACACTAGGGCATCCGATGGTATAGTGGCCTCTCCTGTTTTGCACAGACCTACCAGTTTCCACAACTGGATTTCTACAGATCATTCAGCTGGTTTTAAGGGTTATTTTTTGGTTTTCTTTTTTTTTAATTGTCCAAGTTGTTGGTGGTCTTTTATGTAGATTTTTTTTCAAGTAGAGAGAAAACACTTCACAGTGTAGTGCCCACCATAACATGCTCCAGAAACACTTCGATAAAAGAAAAGTCTGTTTGTATGATGATACAGTCACTTTGCTGGACCGACCCACCCACCTTGACTATTGTAAGGCATCATGTATCCACAGTTCTAGCCTAATTTCATGCTGATTTTTCCCGCCTCTTCCTGATTTTTTTCTCTTTATATGTTTCAAGTAATCTTACCAAGCTGAGTTGTGGCCTTTTTTCATGCAACCTCCTTTCCTGGCAGCAGCTCACTGCTTGAAGTAACGTGAACCACTGAGGCAACGTCACTGCGGTGATGTGAACATTGAGGTCTTCTCCCACACGGCCCTCCCTTGAGGCAGCAGGATCTGAGTTGTGGAGACACAGTCGAACCTGAGCTGTGTGAGACCCACGCTCTCCCATCTCCTTTCAGGAACGTCCTATTGTTTGACTCTTAGTCGGAAGGAGGCTTCCTCCTGGAACGTAGAAGACTGTTGAAGGCCATCGTTGGCCTCTCCTTATGACAGTTCAATGGTAGGAAAAGCAGCTTCCTAAGATAGACAGCGATCATGGTGAACTGAGCAGATGGCTGAGTGTTTGGTATGCAGTAGTGGTTTTTGGATGGGCTAACAGATGGGTGAGCTCTGTATGATGCCAAGTTCTAAGCCAATGTGTGCTCCCAGAGCCTCCTTCTTAGCAGCCCACCTCTGTTGGCAGTGGCTGTACCTGAAGCAAGCAGGCTGTTGTGGCAAGGTCACGCTAAGCTCAGATGGGTGAGAAGGCTAGGATGCTCACCCAAGGTCCACTGTTGTCATTGTTGGGTCCTCTCAGAGTGGCCACATAGTGTTGAAGGTAACTCCTTTCCTAAACATTGGCATCCTGCAGGTTACAATTCCACCCTGCTGATATGTTTGGCCCATTTTAACAGTAATGAATTTATGGTTTGGGTCTTATTTTTATTTTGTTTTATTATTATTATTTTTGCTTTTGTGTTTGTCTGATGTCTTCATTTCCTGGGCTAAGCAGCAGCATTGGGAAACCTGGACCAGAGAGATCCACTCCTTACGGACCAGTGATGATGGTCAAGCTTTATCACTCCACTCTGAACTAGGTGGTGGTACAAATTAAGAACTTCAAGACAGGATGTTTGTTTAAAGTGAACCTCTCTGACCAGAGGTGCTGAAGATAACAAACCTTGAACAGGTCAGGGGTCTTCGCTCTAGGCCTCCGGCTTTGAAAACCAGTTGGTTATTTAGAGAAACAAACTTTCCTAAATGGAATGACGGGATGACCGGGCAGTAGGAAGCGGTAGGAAATGGGACCGTGACGTGGAGAGATTTGCTGACAGCGTAAAGGGCTTAGAAGAAGCTTGAATCAGATTTGGACGTGATGGTTTCTGAAGGCGTGAGACCACATCGAGGCTGTGGAGTCATCGTGGGCATTTGGTTTCAGAGAATAAACGTAGCATCCTGCTCTGGAAACTTCTCGCAGAACTCAGACTCCATTACGCTCCCCCGTTGAGTTGTCAGTCTGGGGCATGCTAGGGATTTGTTTTGTTTTGTTTATGTGAGATCTTCATAATATCACTGATTTGTGTGTCCACATGTGTCTGCATCTTTCCAGTAAACATTGTTTTTAAATTAGTCACTCATTATCGTTTCCAATCGGGCTTCTAAGTCCAGTAGATTACGGGTAGTCAGTTGACGAAGATCTGGTTTACAAGAACTAATTAATGTTTCATTGCATTTTTGTAAGAACATAGAATAATTTTATAAAATGTTTGTAGTTTATAATTGCCGGAAATAATTTAAAGACACTTTTTTTCCCTCTGTGTGTGCAAATATGTGTTTGTGGTCTTTTTTTTTTGACACTTGTTTATTAGCTAGCTTTACAATATGCCAAAAAAATACCAAAAAAAAATTTTTTTTTTAATTCCCCCACCCCCACCCTGAATCCAAGTGGTGGATCACCCTCTTTCCCACATGCTATGTGCTCTAGTTTTAAAAAAGAAAAAAAAAAGGAATGACAGTGGTTTTAAAAGTACTTCTGTATTCTTCAGTATCTTGCTCATCTTTTTACTGATTGTGTCCTTGTGGAGTGTAGCAACCTGAACAGTTCCGAAGTACCAAAAGCCTTGCTGGCCGTGAAGTAGCAGTATGTGGTCACCCAGCAGTGTGGGATGGTGTCCACGGCGGCCTCTGACTCACGTGGCTGGTGTTTGTTCTTGTTCTGCAAGGCCATGGAGATGGGAGGGCTTCCGGACACAGAATGGCTTTACAGTGGCCACACACCCAGTTCTGGGGCGCAGCCCACGGACTCCTGTGCCTCAGAGCCCTGTGGTGACTGTGCCTGCTTGTGTTTAAGGCTGGATGCTGAAGGTACATTTTCCGATACAGAACAAACAACAGAAACCACAACATGCCCCCCACCATTTTTTTAAGAGTTAAAATCCACGTCTTTTTTTTGACTCCCACTGCATTATTGGCCATGTCTCTGCCGTTCCAGAAGATCCCACTGCTGGAAACAGCTGGAATTGTCTAACTCTACAGGAAAAGGTTCTGGGAACCATTTGTGGCTTGGGTTGGATTTGGTTTTTCAGTTTATCTCGGATGTTGGGCATTGCGCAGACATGGACACAGGTGGGACAGATACCTGCCTGGTGATGTCACCTGTCTGCCTCCTAAGCCAGTGAGGTTGGGTGAGAGGTTTGCCAGGGTTTGTCTACCTCTGGGTTTAAAAAAAAAAAAATCAAAAGGCGTGATGGAACCGATGCATTGCCAATAATGTATTTCTGAGTTTTCTTGTTAAAAACTTTTCTTAAAAAAGAAAAAAAAGTTTTAAAAAAGATAACAATATGGCCAATTTGTTACATAAAATAACTTTCTGTGTATAAATTATTCCTAAAAAAGCCCTCTGTTTATATTTTAAAAAAATCAGTAGATGAAAAAAATTTAATGTTTTTGTATATTCTGTTGTAAGAATTTATCCCTGTTACTGCGACATACTCGGGATTCTTTACATTATAAAAAAAGAAACTTTGTCTATTTTGAATGGCTGAAGCTAAGGCCACTTGAGTTTCTTATTACTCTGCTTTTTTCTAGTAGTTAAAGTACCACATGGGTTAAGTTAAATAAAAGAATTCTGTATGCACCTTTGTCTCCAAGTTTGTCTCCCCTCTGCTCGGGAGAGAGCCACCACCGCTTTATCGGGAAGCTGAACTTCTCGTGGCATGTGTGTTCACACGTGTCATGAGAAAATGCTTGGCGTGAAAGCATTGCGAGTCTCTGACAGCTGAGCTTCTCTGAATGTAAATTGCTGTGGAGCTTCGAGCCGCTACTGGCTCCCCATTAAATCAGCTAGAAGAACATTAGAATACATAAAGTGCAGTTTTCGGTACTGGCTTGTAGGCGCTTCTCCTAGACCTTCCGTTGACAGAGGCCATTGTTTGCTGTGTGTGATGCTGGGGTGGGGGTTGCCAAAGACTTAAATACATGCATTTCCGTGTCTTTGGTAATACTTCACAGTTGGTATGCCCTGGTGCTGAAGAGAACCAAGAAAATCAGAAACGGTGTGCCAGGCTGCAAGGTGACATGACACGTTAGTCCATTTCTCACCCTTGAGTTGTAATCCCGCTTCCCCACAGGGATTCTGAAATACTGACTTTGCCATCTTTGTTCCTGGGAAGTTGGAGGGGGGGTGATTATGGTTGGAAAATGAAGCAAGCTATACATTCTAGACTCCGACCAAAAGCTTAAACACACTTTGGGGAGAGTTTGCCCCTCTCACCAAATGCCCATTATGGGAAGCTACTCAAAGTGATGGAAGCAGTACACCAGATGAAGAACTGAGTGGTAAGATACAGGCTGTAGAGCAAAGGTCAAGGTGACCCAAGGTGTAGTGAGTCCCATGAGCGTTCAGATGTACAATCAAGATGTCATTCTTGCAAGAGCACATCCTGGTACAGTCTGGCCTTATCCTGAAGTTTCTGCTTAGCTCAGGGCGTTTCCTTTGGTCACTATGGAGGTCGATTTCCCTGGGTGTCCCACACATCGGTGCTATGCCTGCAGCTCGCCGTTGTGTGCCTTCAAATAAGCCTGCCTAGCCAGAAGCAGCTGCTGCTAAGGATGAAAGTGGGACCTTTTAAAAGTCAGATCCTCTCCCTCCCTTCGGAGTCACCTGTTAAGCAGGTGGCTTTATTTATTCCCGCAGGTCCAGATATCTCTGTTGACTATAGAACAAAATACCCGAGGTGGGCACATTGCTAAAGAAGCTCTGCTCTGGTGAAGACATCATAGCAAAGGGAGGTCATCACTCCCCAAACAAGCCAGGGAGCAATTCAGAGGCCAGCAGGCTCGTCCAACACAAGGTTCCCTCAAGAATATTTAACTTCCCAGGGCAACTAGCCTAAGGGCTTCCCACCAGCCCCACCTCATAAAGGTCCTGCCTTTCCTAAACCTTTGCATGCTGAGGGGTGGGAATAAGCTTTCAACACATGAAGCCTTGGGAAATTACCTTAAAACTATATCCTAAAGTCACAAGTTGAGAGCCCGCATTTGGTGTTTGTGTGCGTGTGTGTGTGTGTGTGTGTGTATACTAATGTGTTGCTGTGATATGCTATCATCCACCCCTTTACTGGGTGGTGCAAAGGCGGAACTTTTTATTAGTCTGGTTGCTTGACAAACATAGTCAAGCTCCAAACTGCCCAGCTGTTAAATGATCAATGCAGCCTTTTACACTGTGTCTATCAAACATACAAACCCACCATATATCAAACCATCACACATACAAAAGTCATAACTGAACAGAACACAATATGTATTGCCGGGGGATGTCGGGCCATTTACAAAAGCCACAGTGTAAATAGTTCTCTGGGGTCTTGAGAAACTTCAGAGGTTTGGAAGGGGAACAGGAAGGTCATCAATGGGGAGCTCTGGTCCTCCCAACTGGGTATCTTCTGGCCCATGCCAAGTAATGTGAGGCAACACTGGAGTCCATTCCCAGAACAAGGGGATGTAAGGCTTTAGGCAGAAACTCTTTGCTCACAAACAGAGAAGGGCATCCATGGGACAAGCCAGGCATCTAGGCTCTGTGCAGGTGACCTGTACCATCCCAACCCACATTATCAGCCTTGCTGTGACTTGGATCTGTCATCTGTAAAACAGTCCTGGTTTATATGCAGGGGGAGTTTCACAGTTTTTTTTAAATTATTTTTTTATGTGCATGGATGTTTTGCTATGGGTATCAGGCCCCCTAGAACTGGAGTTACGGACAGTTGTGAACAGCCATGTGGATGCTGGGACTTGAACCTGGGTTCTCTGGAAGAGCAGTCAGTGCTCTTAACCACTGAGCCATCTCTTCAGCCCATGAAGTCTTTTCTTCAAGATAGCAGCAAGAGAAATGAGAGCAGCTAGGTGGTGGTGGCTCACACCTTTAATCCCAGCACTTGGGAGGCAGAGACAGGTTGATCTCTGTAAGTTCGAGGCCAACCTGGCCTACAGAGCAAGCTTCAAGATAGCCAGGGCTACACAGAAAAAAATCCTGTCTTAGGGGATGGGGGATGGGGGATGGGAGCTATTCAGTTCCTTTGGTTTTGATAGTGGGTTTTGGCAGCTCTTCGTAATGCTAGCTATTGAACCCAGAGCCTTGTTCGTTCATATTCTCTATAGTCTCTCCCCACCCCCACCCATTTCTCCTACCCCTGCTCCTCTCCCCATCTCCCCTTCTCCCTGACTGTCCTGGAGTACATTTAGACTGGGCCTCATGCAGCACACTGCCAGGGAACTACATCCCCAACTCAGTCTCTCTTAGCTATTAGGTTATAAACTCATATTCTTACAGTGAGCCACCGTGATTTTTTTTTTCAGACATAAGTAGCAAACAGTAGTTTTGAGCATACCAACAAGACAAGAAATTGCCCAGTGTTTGGTAGTTCCTTTCATTTGCTTTCTTAGAGGAAACAGTGCTACTGATGGGGACTTGTGATGAAAATGAGGACCCAAAAGACACCGACATGGTAGATAAGCAGGACTCTGCTGCACGCAGCTTGGCACACAACTCGGTGTATGTCCTAAAATGGAAACCAATGAAACAAGAGTGTGGTTGCTTGGATGAGAATGGCCCGCACAGGCTCTTATGTTTGAATATTGGTCCTCAGTTGGTGAAACTGTTTGGGAAGGATAAGGAGGTGTGGTTCTTGTTAGAGGAGGTGGGTTACTGAGGGTGGGTGGACTTTGAGCTTTCAAAAGCATGTGCTATTCCCAGAGTGTCTGTCTGTCTGTCTTCTGTCTCTCCTTCCCTCCCTCTCCCTCCCTCTCCCTCCTCCTCTCCTCCCTCCCTCCCCATCTCCCTCTTCCTCCCTCTCCATCTCCCTCTTCACCCCCCTCTGCCTTGTGCCTCTGGATGAGATATACGCTCTCAGCCACCACCCAAGCACCATGCCAACCTGTCTGCTGCCACACTCGCCACCGCAATGGCCATGGACTCTAACCCTCTGGAACTGTAAGCCTCCTATAAAATCTTTTGTAAGTTGCTTTGGTCATGGTGTCTCATCACAGCCATAGAAAAGTGACTAAGACAAGAGGATTCTGATGTTTTTAAAGGGTAGTGCTGATGGAGAAGAGCCAAGTCTACCTTCTGAGCTGGCTTTCTGAGCAAACCCAACCAGTGGGAAGGTACAGTGGTACAACCACTGTAGAAAACAATGTAGTACTCCCTCAGAAAGCTAAACAGAATCCCCAGGGGCTACTCACCTCTGGTGTTATAGTGTTTTATTGCTGTGAAGAGACACCGTGACCACGGCAATTTTTATAGAGGAAAACGTTTCATTGGGGCTGATTTATACAGAGGGTTCGTCTATTATCATCACGGCAGGAAGCATGGTGGCAAACACGGGGATGGAGACGTAGTTGAGAGTTCTACATTTGGATCCACAGGCAGCAGGAAGAGACAGTGAGCCACTAGGCCTGGCTTGAGCTTCTGAAACCTCAAAGCCCAACCCCAGTGACATACTTCCTCCAACAATCGGCAACTATTCCCACAAGGCCACACTTCCAATAATGCCACTCCCTATGAGTCTGTGGAGGTCATCTTTGTTCAAACCACTGCATCTGGGTGTAGACAAACAAACAAACAAACAAAACAAAACAAACAAACAAAAAACCCTGAAGATCACGTACTTAAGCAGATACTCAGATGTCAATGTTCAGAGCAGCATTAATTAAGTGACCATCTAGAGATGGTGGGGAAAATTAGTGCTCTGTCTTCATACAGTGGAAAACTGTTCAGCCTTACAAAGCAATGAGATCTGCCACATGCAATCACATAGATGACCCTAGAGACACAGATAGCGTAAGGTTCTGCTTGTATTTGGTATATGACTCATGCAGGCCATAGAGATGGAGGGTACTGTGTGGTGCTTGCCAAAGGCTGAGGAAGAGAACAATAGAGAACTGTTGTTTAATGGCGTATTTGTTACTTTTCCTACCATTGTGGCAGGGTGCTGGGACAAAAGTGATTTTAAGGAGAAAGGGTTTTGTTATGGTGTACAGTTCAAAGGGACGCCATAGCGGTACAGCAGGAGGCAGGCTGGCCTCATTACCTCTGCTTTCAGGGATCCAATGTGAAAGAAAGTGGGGAAGGCTTTAAAGTGTGGAAGCTTGCTGGCAGGAACTCACTTTCTCAGGCAAGACTCTAAAGATTCTACAGCCCTCCAAAACACCACCACCAGCGGGGGACCAAGTGGTTCAAACACAGAAGCCTGGGGTAGCCTTTCACATTCAAACCACAACAGAGGGTCGCAGAGAAAGTTCTAGAGCTGCACTGTGATGATGGCAGAGTGCATGAAATGAATACCACTGAACTGCTCGCTTAAAAATGGTATAATGGCCCGGCAGTGGCCGTGGCAGTGGTGGCATGTGCCTTTAATCTCAGTACTTGGAAGGCAGAGGCAGGATCTCTATGAGTTCGCGGTCAGCCTGGTCTACAGAGCAAGTTCCAGAACAACCAGAACTGTTTCATAGAGGAAACCCTGTCTCGAAAAACAAAACAAACAAACAAACAAAAAAACCAAAAAGCAAAAAAGTCATTAAAATGATGAGGGGTGGGAGACAGACAGGCAGACAGAAGAGAAAACCAAACACTAAAGACTGGGTGACCCCAAAGTCATTCAGAGGACCTAAATGATAAACTTGGGGACCAGAATTGGGGCCCCTTGGTATGGGAGAATTGTCTGTATTCTGTCAATCATGTTTTAAATAAACGCTGATTGGCCGGGCAGGAAGTATAGGTGGGAAAACCAGATAGGAAGTAGAGGTGATGCAATAAGAACAGGAGAATTCTGGGAAGGAGGAAGCTGATTCCACCCAGTCCTGCGCAGACCACCAAGGAAGCAGGATGTGACCTGCCAGCTGAAAAAGGTACCAAGCCATATGGCTAAAATAGATCAGAATAATGGGGTAATATAAGTCATAAGAGCTAATATGAAACCTGAGCTAATGGGCCTATCAGCTTATAACTTATGGAGACCTCTGTGTGATTTTCTTTGGGGCTAAACAGCTGTGGGAACTGGGCAGGACAGAAACCCCAACAAGCTAGGCAGCCTTCATGTTACAGCCCCTGGAGCCAGAGTTGCATCTCCATTTCTGGAACCTCTGAAGCAGCTCTGTGGTCCCATTGTGGTCCTAGATTGAGGAAAGACCACGCCATCTTGGAATGGAAACTACTGGCTTGCAATAAGGTTGTCCAGAAAGCCTTAGCTTCTGCTAGCTAATCCCTTGTGAAGCATCTGCCTTTGGGGATTTTCTTTTTGCTTTGTACTCTGAAGTAACTCCGTGGCATCATGCCCCTCCCCCACCCCGATCCCTAGCCATGTAAACTGTCTCACAAGCCACTCTGTAAGACCCTCTCACAGCACAGCAGCCTTTCCTACCCAGGGTCCAAACGTTTTATCTAAAGGAGCCATCCCCCTGCTGCTTCCCTTCGGCTGTTATATTTTTGAGTCTGGACTTCGCTTTCTTCCAGCATTTCTTGGATGATGACTTGCAAGGCTTTGCCCAGAAGGCTGGCTGGGAGCCAGGGTGACAGTGGAGGGACATGGATGAGCGCTGCATGCCCATCTCCAAGGTTCAGAGACAGGCAGTAGGTGAAGTCGCAGACGCACCTGCAACCACAGGAAGTTCCCCATTGCTCCTGCACCTGTCCCTTATAGACACAGTTAGTGTGGTGGGTGCTCATGAAGCACGAGGAGGCCACCACTTGAGTATGGTTCTCCTGCTAGAGAAAGGACACAGAGACATTGGGTATTGGTCTCAGAGTCTAATGGCCCGCAAGTGGTCGTGACAGAATTGAGCCAGACTTTTTTTTTTTTTTAATTATTTTTATGTCATGTGCATTCATGTTTTGCCTGCATGTATGTCTGCGGGAAGTTGTCAGATTGATTCCTCTGAAACTAGTGTTACATGCAATGATGAGCGGCCATGTGGGTGCTGCGAACTGAACCCGGGTCCTCCGGAAGAGCAGTGCTCTTAACCGCTGAACCATCTCTCCAGCCCCTTGAACCAGACTTTCAAACAACTCCCGGTAAAACACCTTTACCTCAGTGACTCCCTCAGTGGCGTCCTTACTCAGGCCTGTCTTGATACCTTGAAGAGAGGACAAAATGCTCAGCGGGAGGGCTGTCAGTGTTTGGAGAAGAGAATTAATCTTTAGGGCCTGTGGCAAAGAAGGGCGACTCTGGGGAGGCCTGTGACCACAGTAGCCACCTGGACAGCATAGGATAACATCTTGAGGAGAGAGAAGGGACTCTGATGGACATTCCCTTCCTTCCACCTGTTTGGCACATGGACACTTAAAGTGTACCTGCTCTCACGGAGGTGGGGGGAGCCACCTTGACATTCTTAATAGCTCCACAGCAGACTTTCTTCATGCTGACGACAGACAGCGTCACTTCCGGACCACCTGAGAGGCACACACTCCACCCTCAGGCTGGAAGCCTCTTATGTCTGTATCCTGATAACTTCGGTTCTAGTCACACTGTTCCAGAAAGATGGTTTTGGGGGAAGCGTCCATGCCCACATGGACAACAAGCTGTGTGAACACAGATCAGAAATCCTGGGACACCAGATCACTAGATGTGCAGAAAGACCCAGCCACGACAGAGTCCAGCTCCAGGGTACAAAACATATCAAGCTCCAAATCCACCAGGAAACCCCAGGATCCCTGCCTGGGCCGCTCATCCCTGGGGCTGGACCAAAAGGAACATCTTTGGGTTAAAGAGAAGACCTGTTACATCTACATTTAAGTATTTTTCTATTTCAGATCCTCTCACAAGGTTGTGTGCTCTCTTTCCCCACGGGTGGGTGGGGGCAAGCAGGTATCTAAGATGGCCCCAGGAGAAAATGACTTTTAACAGGATCACACATCTTTTTAATGGAACATTCATAAAAGAGGCTAGCCATAGTCTAGTCAAATCTTATTAGATTTTAGTTTGCCTCTTTTGAAAATAGCTGTATAGCTGGGTGGTGATGGCGCATGCCTTTAATGCCCCCCTTTCCCCTGCACTCAGGAGGCAGAGGCAGGTGGATCTCTGTAAGTTCGAGGCCAGCCTGGTCTACAGAGCGAGTTCCAGGATAAGCTACTAAGCTACAGAGAAACCCTGTCTCAGGAAGAAAAAAAGAGAGAGAGAAAGAAGGGAAATAACTGCATTTGGTTAGTCTCTCACCACGGGGTGCTAAGATTGACCTCCTTTATTCTATGACCTTTGGGGGAATGTATATTTGTACCCCCTTTTTATGCAATGTTTATATTCAATTACTATGTAGGCAGAGTGCTTTGGTTTGCTAGAAATGGGGTTTTGAAACCACAATGTAGACCAGACTGGACTTAAACTCACAGAAATTCACCTACCTCTGCCTCCCGAGTGCTGAGATTCGAGGTGTGTCCCACCACACCAGGACTCTGACAGGGTGCTCTCAGGGTGAGCCAACCCTGCGTGGACTACCATCTCACCTTCTTACCCAGGCCCAAAAGCTTTTTGGCTACATCCCTCAGAGCAGGCAGTGCCAAATCAATAAACGGGACCTAATTCAGGTCCTGTCTCTTAGGTGTGAACTGTCTTTGAGTCCTGGCTTGAAATGAGATTCCTCTGTTTTGCACCAGGGAGGCAGAAGCAGACAGATCTCTGTGAGTTCGATGACAATCTTGTCTACAAAATGAGTTCCAGGACAGCCAGGGCTACACAGGGAAACCCTGTCTCAAAACAAAACAAAACAAAACAAAACAACAAAACAAAACTCCCATTTCTGCCCAGTCATCTTTTAAGATCTACCTACCGCTTGTTTCCGCATAGATTTTTATACAAACCCAGATATGACAGGAGCTTGCACCTCACACTGCTGATGGGGTCCTGGGGAAAGGTGCTCTCCAGCCTTCAAATCAAACCTAGAACAAGGTCCAGAAATTTCCTAGGCCCTGGCGCATGAACAGCCTCTCCAGGCGTCAGAACGTGGTGAGCCTCCTCACCTCCCTGAAATCACAGGCAGCTGCAGAGTTCGCAGTTCTGTGTTAAGTGTCCACCCCTAAGCCCAGCTTAGAGAGCTCCTGAAAAACATAGCCGGAGGGAGGCCTTGCCTCAGTTGTGTGTACTCAAGGGAACCTTGGGCGTCAATCTTGCCCTCCTAGCGTGGAGAAACTCACAGTAACTGGGAACCAGGAGAAGAGCCCCAGCTCACTCAGCACTTGCAGAAACAGGGCACCCTAGGGAGATGCAGCTGAACAAACCATGTTAGCAGAGCTGAGGTCTGTGGACTAAGAGGAGCCAGAGGGAGAGGCTGGGAACACACACGCCGGCAGAAGTAGCTAGGAGAGCAGAGGGAAGCACAAGGGCCATTGGGAAATTGGAATGACAAGCTGCTCTCAGCAGCTGACAGGTGTCTTGTCACAAGACAAATCGTCTAGCACCCCTGGTGCTAATCCAAGCTCCAACTGTCCAGTGTAACCCGAGGAGGCCCTTGCCATCTCTACCAATAGTACATCAGGGACAGTTCACCCCATGAAGGATGGGAATTGAAACTTGAGAAGACTGCAGATGTCCGATGGAATGCTGAGTCAGGTGTGGACTTCTCTAGGACAATAGGGAACCATGGGAGGATTGTGGTCGGGAAGCCAAGAATTTAGAGCTACCTCATAAGCAAGTGGAGGAAGGGCAGAAGTGGGGTGGGGATGTCTCAGGGTCAATTTGAAGTATCTGAGAGGAGTTGGACTCGTGGCTTTGTATGCCTGGAATTGGCGGAGAGGTCATTGCAGAGACAAGAGCTCGGTAGCAGCAGCAAAGGCTGTGTGTGGGTTTGTTTTTTTTTTGTTTTTTTTTTTTAGATGGCTATTTTTAGAGAAGACAAGAAAGGAAGGAGAAAGAGGAAAGAAGGAAAGAATGAGGAGAAGGAGGGAAAGAGGAGTAAAAGGAGGAGGAGGAGGGAAAGGAGAGGCAGGAGGAGAGAGGAGGGGAGGGGAGGCAGTGAAGGATGTGGGCATCCCCTTCTAGGGAGTGTAGGAATAGGTGGGCTGGAAGAAAGAGAACCAGAAGCTTGAGATCTTAAAAGTGTGTGCTTGCTGTGAGTCATAGTTCAACCAGGAACACAAGCGCTGGGCTTGTGTTTTCATTTCTGCCTATGCAGTTCCTGAACTCCTTTCCTGGCATTTTCGGGCAGCCTTCTGGGTTAAGATGGGCTCCCACAGATCCCAGGTCCTTCTCTGGGCTCTGAGGAGGTAGCCCTCGGAGACAGATGGGTGACCCGTCTGTTTGTGCTGATATTCTCTGAGGATGGGGTACATCTAGACAGTAGTTGGGTCCTCTCGACCCTTGGCTTCCCTGCCTGTGCTACACAGTCACAAGAGCTCCTTACGGGGTTGCCATGAAAGTTAGGCAAGGACGCACAGTTGGAGGGCCACTCGGAGGGAGATACTTTTTGGATCCTAGAGTTTGCCCAGCAAAAGAACGCTCTGGAGCAGGAACTACATGGTTTAAAGATGCAAAAAGATCCTGCTCCTTGCTTCCTTTCTCTCTCCCCTTCCCTCTTTCTCTTCATCCTTCATTCCTTTCTTCACACAATTCTTACCTCTCCTTCCCTTCCCCCTTTTCTCTCTCCCTTTCCATTCATCCTGCCCCCACTTGTCATGTGGTCACTGTACACGATCTAATAGTGATCAGTGATCATTCTGGCTGCTTGACTTTAAAAATGGGAGTAGCAGTGGGAGAGTGATCATGGGTTCCCTTACCTGAGGTTCCGAAAGAGACCTGAAGGCCATCAGGTATCAGGGAGACCCTGGCTCGGCTTCCAGCATCATCCAAGCTGAAGGCTTGTGAAGGGTGCCACGAAAGCCAGACCTGGGAGAGCTTGCCAGGCAGATGGGGAAGAAGCATTAAAGAGACAAGAACAAGGCAGGGGCTGAATGTTGGAGCAGCTTGCCTAGCCCAGCATGTGCAAAGTCTTGGGTTCCATTCCCAGCACTGAAAGAATTAAAGGAAAGGAGAACTGGCAGAAGGGGGAGGAGAAATACATGCTAGTCATTGGTGGATGCAGCCCTTAAAATGACTTTACAAAGACTTCAGAAGCAGAACTACTCTGAGACGGGATCAGTAAAACAAGTTAGGCTCACAAATTGTTCCTTGAAGCCATGGATGGAGATGGCATGGCCAGCCCTGGGCCATGTGTAGCTCATTCCCTGCTATACTTGGTAAGATACTTACAACCATATAATGTATCATTTTTCTGAGTTAACAAATAGTCCAGTCACCATCCTCGGCTGCCTCTGGAGGACCCTTGGCACTCTGTTAGACATCTCCCCACAGCCTCGTGAAGAGTAGATACCAGCCCCATTCTACATGGGAGGCAAGCGAAGTCCACAGAGACACAATTAAGTGGAAGGAGTTGCAGGAAGCAGCGCCTAAAGACACACAGAGAGAAGCCCAGGGAATCCCCCAGGGCCGTCCGCAACCCTTATTCCTGTCTTAAAAAAATCCTTGTTAAAAGCGACTCTGCCTGAGCAGATGTCCATTTCCATCCTGCACACATGATGCGTGCCCCAGTCCTCTCCCAATAACCTTTATGTGATTCTTCCAAACCTGCTGGATCAGCCTTGCCTGGTAGATACAGGAATGAATGTCAGTCTCCAACTATTTTTGATCATGTGCCCCATTAATAAAACGGTTTGCCGTGGCATGCCAGATCATTAGCCGATGTCTGGATGACACAGGGCACCATGGACACTTCACTATCTCTGCCCTGATGGTCTACTAGTCAGGGTTTACGGCTCTTACTCAGGACACATGTTTTGGAGTGGGCTTCCTCGGGCAGAGGTCATCTTTAAGGGCTTCCAACTTTCTTAATTCTTTCCTCTATTTGAACCAGCATGTCGGCTTGTGTTTGTTGCTATGATGACTAAGGGGCTCTGCGAGGGCCACAGGAATTGTGACCCCTCGTTTCCTTGTGGCTCACATATTCATCTGGTCTCCTCTGTGTGATGTTCTTACAGATCATTTTTTTATGAGATGTCTTGATCATAATGTGGGGGTTGGCTTAATTAAGGTGGAATAGCGTGAGCCTGAAGCCCATTACCAGGTTGAAATGCTATATGATAACTGAGAGTGGGTCTAAGAAGACAGGCTTTCATACCACCATCGTGGCCCTTCCTCCCAAGGAGATAAAGCCCTCATCCCAAGGATCCCGGGCCTGTCTGAGGACCTATGCAGGTACCAAGCAAGGGGGATGTGATGCTCGGCCCATTCAACACATACTGCTCAAGGTTAATTTCATACTTTCACAGCCTACCCAGAGACCTTCACATCCACAGCGGTGGCTGCTATGGGGAATACTATTTCTGAGGATGTCGAGAACTCGGCGGTCCTTAATCAACCATGTGACCCAGCACCCCACTTCTAAGTCTATACCCTGAAACTGAAAGCTTGCCCAGTGGCCAAGAAGAACAAAGTGTCCATGAGTGGATTCACCGAGGAAATCCAGCACGATGGGGTCTGCGTGAAAAAGACCCCATCTCCTCCTCTTCTGTCTCCTTCCCACCGTCTCCATTTCTTACTTTAAAATGTTTATGTGTATTCATTTATTTTTGTCGGTGTGGATGCCTTCATGCCATGGCTCACATGTGGGGATTCAAGGAAAACTTGTAGGGATTGGTTTTCTTCGTCCACCATGTGGGTTCTGGGCATCCAACACGTTGTCAACTTTGGTGCCAAATGCTTTTACAATAAGATCACTTGCTGCTCCTCTCTATTAATTTATTTTTATGTATTTATGTACATGTATATATGTGTATTATGTGTGTATGTATGTATATGTATGTATGTATGTATGTGTGTGTGTATGTATGTATGTATGTATGTATTTTGGTTTCTCAAAGCAGGGTTTCTCTGTGTAGCCTTGGCGCCTGACCTGGAAGTTGCTTTGTAGATCACACTGGCCTTGAACTCACAGAGATCTGTCTGCCTCTGCCTCCCAAGTGCTGGGATTAAAGGTGTGCATCACTACCTCCTGGCTGGTCCTCTTTATTTATTTATTTATTTATTTCAGTTTTTCAAGATAGGGTTTCTCTGTCTAGTCTTGAGTGTCCTGGAACTCTTGTAGCCCAAGACGGAGTCACCTGCCCCTGCTTCCTGAGGGCTGGGATTAAAGGCATGTGCCACCACTGCCTGTCTCTATTTTGTTCTTTAAAGAAAGGGTCTCGTGTATTCCAGGCTGGTTCAAATTAACTATGTAGTTGAAGGGAGAAGACCTTGAACTCCTGACCCTCCTGCCTCCCCCTCACAGTGAGCTACAGTGGTATGGACCACACCAAGTTTTCTTTCCTTCCTTCTCTCCTTCCCTTCTTCCTTTCTTCCTTCCTCCCCTTCTTTCTTTTTTCCTTCCTTCCCTTCTTTCTTTGTCTTAAAATAGGAAATGAGAGCTAGGATCTCACTGTACAGTTCAGTCTGACCTAAAGGTCTAGCTTCTCCTGCCCCAGCCTTCTGAATGCCAGGACTTTAGGCATGTACCACTGTACTCAAAGACATGGATGAATCGTGACATTTTTATACTAAATGAAGTAGGCCATTCACAAAATTCAATACTGTATAATTCCACCTCCATTAAGTAGCAAACACAGCCAGCTTCAGTGTCCGGAAGCAGAATGATAGACACTGGCAACCAGGTGGAGGGGAGATGGGGACCCATTGTAAATCAGCAGAGTTTCAGTTCTGCAGATTCAAGTTCTAGAGACTCGCTCGATAGCAGTATGAATATACAATAATAATAATTACCAGGGAAAGGAGACAATCATGAGGTGGGAACATTCCAGAAACGGATAGTGCTGAGGGTCAGAGAGTGATGGGAATAGACTCACTGAACTGTACACTTGCGAAGTTAATGCTATGTCTGTTTACCACCATTTTTAAAGCTATGGCCTTTCCCATCACCCTCTCACACAAGAAAAAACAATTTTTAACCTGGCTAATAACTGTGGCCTGGAGAGAGACTGCTCCCCCAGCATGTAGTGGAGCTCAGCATAACTTCCCTGCCTTTTACAACAGCCAGCAGTGAAACTGAGATTTGAAACTCAACCATACCCATGTCAGCACCTGAAAGCCAACTACAGTTCCCTCATGTCATCAGGACAGGTGAAAGACGAGAGGGAATAGTTACGTGTGCACACACATCTGTGCACAGACAGTTCCCTCATGTCATCAGGACAGGTGAAAGACGAGAGGGAATAGTTGCGCGTGCACACACACCTGTGCACATGTCTGTGCATGCATGTGGAGGTCAGAGGACAACCTCAGGTGTTGTCCTTTTTTTGTTTTTTAAGATGGGGTCTCTCACTGACCTGTAGCTCACCAGTAAGCTAGGTTAGCTAGTCAGTAAGCCCCAGGGAACTTCCCTGTCTCCTCCCTCCCAATGCTGGGATTACAAGCATGCATCACCATGCCCAGGTGTTTTTACTTGAGTTCTGGGGACCAAACTCAAGTTCTTAGGCTTGCAAGGCATACACTTTGATGTCTGAGACATCTCTCCAGTCAAGAGTAAGGTCTTACCAGTGAGAAAAGAAAGGGAAGGTCCAGCAGAAGCACACAAAACAAACATTTGTGAGATTTCTGTTTTGTTCTATCTGTGATTCTTTGGTTGTTTTTTTTGTTTTTTGGGAGGGGGTTGTTTTGTTTTGTTTTTGAGATTTTTGTTTGTTTTGTTTTTTTGAGACAAGGTTTCTCTATGGAGCCCTGGCTCTCCTGGAACTAGTTCTGTAGGCCAGGCTGGCCTCAAAATCAGAGAGCCACCTGCCTCTGCCTCCCTACTCCTGGGATTAAAGGCAGGTGCCACCACCACCAGATGACAAAACAAACAGTTTGATGGACAGAAAAGTGTGTTTACTCAGAGTCCTTAATTTCCCCCCACTTTAGGGTCCCAGTTAGAGCATCACAACACATCTAGTTATCACGTCTTCTGTGATGTGGGAGTCCCCTCTGTGTGCTGTGATTACCATTAATGAATAAAGGAACTGCTTTGGACCTATAGCAAGGCAGAACTTAGGTAGGCAGGGAAAGCTAGGCTGTATGCCGGGAGAAGGAAGGGCAGTCAGGGGACGCCATGGAGCCGCCACCAAAGATAGACATGCTGAAACTTTGCTGGTAAGCCACTGCCACGTGGCAATACACAGATCAATGGAGATGGATTAAATTAAGATATAAGAATTAGCCAATAAGAAGCTGGACCTAATGGGCCAAGCAGTGATTTAATTAATACAATTTCTGTGTGATTATTTCAGATCTAAGCTAGCCGGGCAGCCAGGACAAACAAGCGGGTCCACCTCCTACACTTCTGTGAGTTCCTTGATTTTAATGACTTCGATGGTTCTGTGGAACACTGGTCACTGCAGAGCTCATGCCTGATGGGATCTGTCTCATGCTCTTCTCAGTGCAGACAGGCGCTCTAGGCTTTGAGGAGGATAAAGTGTCCTTCTTATGATGATATTTCCAGGGTGCTGTCAACGAGATTTGTCGTTGTAGATGTTGACTTTGATCACGTGGCTGGGAAAGTTTGTCAAGCATCTTCCCCGGAAAGTGCCCTTTCCACCACTTCACATCCTGGGTTCTGGGCCAGAAAGTCCCTGTGTTCAGTTAACACCTAGGGACCAAGATGAACTTCTCTTCAAGGCTAGAAGTATCTGCATAATTTATTCATCGCAGAAGCAACTTGACTCTCCCTCTCCACTCCCTAATTTACATAGAGAATATATGTAATTTTCTTTAGAGTGTTATAGGCTCCTGGATATTCATTTTGTACTTCAGGTGGTGGTTTGATTCCTGCATGTTTTTCTATCTCTCTCCTATTTGACTACCAAGACTCCTCTGTCCAGAAGTATTGTAGGCATCTGTGGGTTATAAGCTTAAAATGGACACCTTTTAAATAACTGCCCTTCTACACAATGAGTGTTGTTCTCTCTCTCTCTCTCTCTCTCTCTCTCTCTCTCTCTCTCTCTTCTCTCTCTTCTTTTTGCTTTTGGTTGTTTTTATTTTTTTTAAGACAGAGTTTCTCTGTGTTGCTTTGGTGCTTGTCTTAGACCTAGCCCTTGTAGACCAGGCTGGCCTCAGACTGACAGAGATCCGCCTGCCTCTGCCTCCCAAGTGCTGAGATTAAAGGTGTGCACCACCACCACCTGGCTATTGTTTGTTTGTTTTTTTTTCTCTAAATTCAGTAGCTGCCCCAAAGGAACGGCTGTCTTTATCAGTAATTGCAGCTTCACAGCTACCAGTGGTGGTTCAGCAGAACCTGCCTCAGACAGGCAGAAGTTTATCTAGATCTCTATCCCTTTGTAGAACTCAGAATTCAAAGGTTGAGGTCAAATTCTGTTCACTCAGAGAGGCTGAATAGCAAGTAGCTAACCTTCTCTCCTAGCTTGCGTCTCCCCCACAAAATCCGGTGTCCTTCTGCTCAACCTGCAATTACCGGGGTACCCTGTCCCTTTAAGAGACAAGCCCCACCCACTTCCAACCTTCCCCTTCAACCAAGGTAATCTCTCTCTCTCTCTCTCTCTCTCTCTCTCTCTCTCTGTCCTTCTTCTGGAGAGGCAGCTTCTGCCGTTCTCTCTTCTCCCCTCTTCTCCCTTTCTCCCCTTCCCTTCTACCTCCATTACCCACTAAATAAACTTTTTACCCCAGCTCTCTCTGCATGGGATATCTGTCTATCTCCCTCTGAGGCCTCAAGTCACCCACCAGGGGACCTGCTGAGGCCTCAGGTAACCTGCTGCCACCCCTTGTGGGACCAGGCAGGCTCAGGTCACCAGCGTTATGAATGACTACATTGGTACTATGACGCAGCTGGCTATCACTTTCAGCTGAGGACTGATAGGGATCTTGGAGTCTTCTAACTCTTCTTCTATACAGTTGCTTTTCCATCTTAAAATCACTGAAATTCTATACCCAACATCAAACCATAGGTTCCTCCCACATATCTGGTCATGCTTCCTTGAGTATGCAATCGCTCGGCAATTATTCCCCGCGTAAAAATGGTCCAGTACTGGTCAACTGGTGTGGGAAGTTGTTGTTTGAGGTTTTCTGTCCCACTGGGTCTCACAGTCATTTCGCCCCAAAGAAATCGCACAGAGGTCTACATTAGTTATAAACTGATTGGCCCATTAGCTCAGGCTTCTTATTAACTCTTATAACTTATATTAACCCATCATCCTTGTCTATGCTAGCCACATGGTTCAGTACCCTTTTTCAGCAAGGCAGTCACATCTTGCTTCTTCTGTGGCTGGGTCAGGACTGTGGACTAAGCTTTCCTCTTCCTAGAATTATCCTGTTCTCATTGACCTGCCTCTACTTCCTGTCTGGTTGTCCCGCCTATACTTCCTTCCTGGCTACTGACCAATCAGCGTTTATTTTAAATATAATTGACAGAATATGGACAATTGTCCCACACCAGAAAATCCTTCTGTACATGTGTTGCTTTTATTGGTTAATGAATAGGAAGTTGCTTTCAGTCAATGGCTTAACAGAATATAGACAGGCTGAAAGAGATATAGAGAGAGAGTAGACTGAGTCAGGGGAAGTCAGGGAGCTGTCAGAGGAGAAACACATGAGCTGTCAGCAAGAACCTTGCCAGTAGGCCACAAACCTCATGGTAAAATATAAATAATAGATACGGGTTAGTTTAGGATCTAAGAGCTAGCTAGAAATAGGATTAAGCTATTGGCCAAACAGTATTGCAAATAATATAGTTTGTGAGTGATTATTTCGGGTCTATGTGATAGGGAACGAATGAGCAGTCTCCAGTCTCCTACAACAGACTGGCATACCAGCATTGGATTGAGAAAGCTTGGAAAGGAATTCTAGACAAAAACAAAACAAAACAAAACAAAGTTTAACCATATTTTTTTTTTCCGGCTGGTGGCATGCCACAGCTCCCTTAATTGAGGTCTTCCTGATTCAGCGGTAGCAGACAAAAGTAAAAACAAACAAAAAAGAAACTATGTGGTTTTAAAAAGGCAGCTTCCTGGGCCTTGCTGTCAGCACGAACTCTGGCTCTTGCAGGAGACCAAGCATTTAAATGGGATTTGTGAGCAATGTGTTACAAACCGATTAATGGTGCAACATAGACTGCTGCTGAATACTGGAAACCGGGGTGGTGTGTGCGGCTTGCAGAGGCAGGGAACGTGCCTCCACCATGTTGGACTGGGTGGAGCCAAAAGGCAAAGAAGCCTTAGTCCTAGTCATGCTGCAGTTTAGCATTTTAGGAAGCGCTCCTGGACAGAAAAGGATTTCAGATACACAATAGGACAGATTCAGACCTAAAAGATCTCTAAATGAGATGCAGTGTGTCTAAAAAAAAATGTCCGTAAGCTTGGGAAAGAGAAGAAAAAGAGTAAAGAGACAGTAAATGTAATATAAAAGAGTACAGACAGTCATAGATTAAAGGAGTAAAGATAATAAAATAAATATTTAACTTGTAGAAAAAGTAATAGAGTAAGAAAAATAAGCCATGTAAAGATGGAATATATACAGAGAGTCTGGATTATGTATACTATTGTGTTTTCTTTGAATTTTTTGACTGTGAAGGAGCTAAGTACAGAGAGACATTTCATTGTATAGGCTGCTAAGCTAAACCAACCTATATATATTAAAGGTATCTTGATTCCAAAATTTGGGTCTAAGGATTTTTTGCTTTGGAAAAGAGGTTCTGCTTTTGTTTCCAAAGAAGATGAGAACCTGTGGATTAATTTCAGATTAATGTGGTTTGATGGACCAAGAGCCCCTGAATACCCCTAAAAATACTTCAGCCAACAAAAAGCAAAGAGAAGTTTGGAAAGAACTATGCCCATACTTCTAAATATTGTTTATAAATGTTTGTTTACATTTAAAGGGGGATATGCTACAGAGATTTGCATTGGTGTGGATTTTGGTTTACTGATACAAACTTAAGGTCAATTTTATTATATGTGTATTTCTGCTCTTGATTATGGTTGTATGTAATTTTAAAGTTAAAACCTTCCTTTTTATTTAAACAGAAAAAGGGAAATAGTGTGGGAAGTTCTTCTGTAAGTGTGCTGCTTTTAATGGTCAATAAATAAAGAAGCTGCTTTTGGCCAATAACTTAACAGAATATAGCCAGGCTGGAAGATATATATATATATAGAGAGAGAGAGAGAGAGTAGGTGGAGTCAAGGAGAAGCCATGTATCCCCACTGGAGACAGATGCTGGATGGCGGGTGGAACTTTACCTGGTAAGCCACAGCCACGTGGCAATACACAGATTAATAGAAATGGGTTAATCAAAGATATAAGAGCTAGCTAGCAATATTCTTAAGTGATTGACTAATCCGTGATTTAAATGATATAGTTTCTCGGTGGCTATTTCCTGTCTGAGCAACCGGGAACAAACAAGTGGCCACCAACAACAGTCAACCACTTTCCCATCAAGTTTAAAGTCCCTCGCTCAGGCCTCTGACTCCATGTGACAGCATAGAGGTTTGGTTTGTGCCCACCCATCCTCATGACCCCTGGACTTTGACCCAAAGTCAGTTTGAGCCACAGTTCATGCTAAACTTCCGGGATGCTTGAGTTCGGTCTGTGTTCTTCTTGCCTTACTCATGGAGACTGAACCAACCTCCCCTAGATATTAATCTACTTAGCTGCCTATCATCGGTTTACATTCTGCCAGCAATTGTTAGTTGGAAATGCAGCTTACTTTTTCTGTTTTTCTATCTGCTTTTCATTACCAGCATGAAATCACACCATGCTAAACTGTCCCACCACTGCCGGGCCCCACTCTGTCTTGTGGGCTCTGGCTCCCGGCTTGGTGGGATAATGGGCACTCTGTCTCATGGGCGCTCCTCCCTGCCCCTCGTGCTGCCTCCCACTGTAGTGGTAGAATCTGTCTCTCTTCCATTCATGGAGTCCTATTTCTGCCACTGCTGTGCAGTGGACTAAAATCCTAAACCTAGACCTTCTACCTAAACCAGCCCACCTCCCAACTTTCCGTCGGTCTACTGGGACAACTAGTAAGATCACCTCTGACATTTCCCACGAACAAGGAAGGTTCTAGGGCTCTGCCCTGGCACTGCACTCACTGAGAGGTGCTTTTGTTTTTTCAGGCCAGAGCCCCTCGGATCTATGGATCCTTTTTGGGATACTGTTCCCTTTTCGTCTAGTGCCTCTCGGGCGACAGCCCTTTCTTGGCCCCTGTTATCTTGTGGACGACTGGATAATGGCCGGAGCCAGTTGTTTATTTTCCTGCCTCACTCATGGGAAACAGTCTGATATTTCTAATTTCTACCAGCAAACAGGCAGATTAAGAAAGTTTCTATCCAGTCACGCTCTGCCCACTGGCATCTCACGCCTGTCTGCTTTTCCTTTTGCTGGGCAGCCCCACCCCCACCGCCTGTAAACTCTCTTTTCCTAGCTCCTATTCCTTCTCTCACTCCTATTCTGTCTCTGCCACTGCTACAGCTGCTCCTCCCGCTGCGATGAGCAAAGCTGGCTGGATTCGAGGTGGCTGCTCCACACCCAGCCCTTGCTCCCTGCAGCGCTAAGTAATTTTCCTGTCTACTTCATGTAAGAAAGAACGTGTGAATGTTGTGGCCACACGGGTGTAATTCTGTTTTAAATGCATATTCTACATGGCCTGTATGCCTCTCTTGTTATTTGTATCTGCTTAAAAATCCTGCCGCGGCTCTGAAAACATGGTTTCTCCATATAATGCATGGCCACCACCATTTTGACTAGGGTCAGGCCAGATGACCTCACCACTATCTTGACTAAGGGCAGGTTAGGTAACCAAGTTGCCATCTTTACTAAGGTAGTCCTTGCCTAGTCTTGCAGTTTGCTTACATTTTTAGTCTCACAGTTTATTTATGTTTTTGTCTCTAAATTCCTCTTACTGACTCTGTTACATGTGTGTTTTGCACAGCGGCATGCTTCTGATAGGGCCCACCAAAGCCTCCACTATACCCAACTCCTGTTTTATATATGCATGTGTGCATGCATGTGACTTTTGAGTTAACTTTATATATAAACATATGTTAGATATAACCCTGTGTGTATATGTGTATAAAACTTAAATTCAACTGGGTGTAAATGTGCATTCACTTACTGTTAAATGTTTTAATTGTCTGTTCATTGTATCTCATTCCAGACTTAAAAAAATAAATCTCATATTTTAGATTGGTATGTATTCTTAAATCTCTTACAAAAATACTGTATATGTGATCCAACCCTGCTTTAAAATATATTAGGCTGTTCTCCACTGTTGTCAGTCCTGCCCTTAAGCTTCTATTGCAAACAGTTTTTCTTCTTTGTCTTTCGCAAGTATAAATCTCACCTGTTAAATTAAAAATCCCATATAGTCAAGCTTGGACCCAGCTCTCCAGGCAGATCCCATACTGTAATCATAATTTATCTATACCCTATCAACAGCCCTCAAATGCTCAGAGATCTGGGGACTATTACATTTAAATGTTTAACTATTAAAAGACTTTTCATAACAGAGAGACGGGTTGATTCCTAGCAGCAGCACTCTATTTCCTCCAAAGAAGACAAATGGACACAAAACAATGACCATTCGCAATCGCTTCATCAAGTGAAAGCGCTAACCACCGGGCAGAACTGTCTTTCATTTAAACTGAAGATCTCTAGACATGGACAAAGAATCAAATGGAATCGACTGCCTAGCTACTCAGGCCAAGGTAAGGTTGTCTTCCTACAGACTTTCTAACCATGGGATCTTCTGAAGCCTGGCAGGCTCTGCTTCTAACAGCAGAAGGCAAATACAGACCTGATGCCCTTGCCCTCAAGGACCATGGAGGACCCTGAGGAGCGGCTCTAGGTAGTCAATCGAGTAAGTTCTCTGTCATTTTTTAAATCAATAACTCCTCAAGTCAAATTTTGTCCTTCTCAAAGATCTCTGGTGCAGTTTGACAGCTGAGAGGTTTTGTTAGTTTAAAAGGACAAACTCACCAAATAAATTTCATAGTCTTAAGATATACAAAGGCAAGTTATTAAGATATGTACCTGCAAGTTATAAAGGTGTGAGGACAAATACAAATACAACTCTCTCTCTCTCTCTCTCTCTCTCTCTCTCTCTCTCTCTCTCTCTCTCTCTCACGCTGCCTCTCGTAGTCTTAAAGATAATTTTCATTGTACGGAAACGTCTGTCACAGTCATTCTGACATAAAAATGTTGGTGTTTATACAATATACATGTCTAAAACTGATGTTTTCACAAACTCAAAAAATTCTTGTGAGTTCCAGGGAACTGAATTGAAGGATTCACCTTAAACAGGTCAGATACACCCCTCTTAAATCCCTGGTCCTGAAAACTTTTCTCCTCCCATGGCAGTAGCCATGGTTGTCAACATGATGTAACTCTTTAAATTTAACCATTCACTGGTAGAAGCTAGGAATGTCAGCCTGTTTCCCACAAGTGAGGCAGGAAAATAAACAACTGGCTCAGGCCATTATCCATTCGTCTACAAGATAACAAGGGCAAGAAAGGGCTGTCGCGCGAGAGGCACTAGGCAGAAAGGGAACAGTATTCCAAAAAGGATCCATACATCCGAGGGACCCTGGGCCCAAAAACGAAAGCACCGCTCAGTGAGTGCAGTGCCAGGGCAGAGCCCTAGAACCTTGTTCATGGGAAATGTCAGAGGTGATCTCACCAGTTGTCCCAGTAGACTGACAGAAAGTTGGGAGGTGGGCTGGTTGAAGGTCTAGGTTTAGTGTTTTAGCCCGCTGCACAGCAGTAGCAGAAACAGAAGTCTCTGAATGGAAGAGGGACAGATTCCATGGCTGTGGTGAAACAGAGTGCCCATTGTGCCACCGAGGCAGGAGCCAGAGCCAAGCCCACAAGACAGAGCCAGGCCCAGCAGCAGTGAGACAGTTTAGCCTAGGTGTGATTTTGTGCCAGGAACAAAGAGCAGATAAAAAAAAAAACATAGAGAAAGTATGTAGCATTTCCAACTAACAATCACTGGCAGAATGTACGCTGATGACAGGCAGCTATGTAGCTTGATATCGTGGGGATCGCAGTCTCCACGAGTAAAGGCAAGAAGATCCGAACCCTATCTACACGACTCCTCCCTACCACTTCCATGTAGGTATCAGAGCCTACACTGGGACTTCCATATCCTACCTAGGAGTGTCCCTTAGCCAATCTTTCTTTATTGCACAAATAGGAGAAGTACCTGACCAGGGAAGTCACACCACCAAACAGCCAAGGACAAATCTTTCTTCTGGGATCACCGGTTCGTCTTCCCTCCAAGGTGATGTTGGTTCCTCTGAGTCCCTTGCACTGGGGTTTCTCAACAGCCACAGAAGGAAGGAGCCAGTCTGGCCTGGGGTGGGGCTTACCTTTACAGCATCCCAGCTGGAATCCACCAGGTACTGCCAGAAAGACCCAAAACTTGAAGCCAAAGATACCCAGAGGTTTGCCCAAGCCAGCCCCTGCCAACCAGCGACAATTCTGTAGGCCCCAGAGAATGCCTGCAGCTTTACTAATCTAGGTGTTTCCCCAGGCTTCTCCGTGTGTATAAGTAGAGAAAGGGGCTGACCAGTAGCCTGTTTCATTGCTCCCTGCTGCTTGGTTATAGATACGACCCTGCCACTTTGGTTCTCCTGCCACAATAAACGGCACCACTGAACTGTGCTCCGGAATGAACCCCTTCTCCCTTAAGTTGCTTTCATCAGAGAATGTTCCCTGACAGCAACAGAAAAGTAACTAAGACGGAAACCCAAGAGGCAAAACCCTGGTCTCCTATGTTTAACAGCTTAGGCTCAAGTAGAGCCAACATGGAGGGTAAGGCCTGGGATGTAAGAAGTCAAACTGTGAGACTTTTAAGAAAAAAAAATGGGGGAGGGGATTTTAGGAGCCTTGATTTATAAAGAAAACTTGACAACTTAGACTCCATAATAATGGCAAACTTTTGAGGCTGGGGTGGGTATGGCTCATGGAGTGATAGGTGCGCAGCTGGTATGGACTCAGCCCCAAGCACAGAAGAAGGAGGAGAAAGAAGAAGAAGTAGAAGAAAAAAATAAGAAGGAGAAGGAGGAGGAGGAGGAGGAGAAGGAGAAGGAGAAGAAGAAGAAGAAACAAGAAGAAGAAGAAAACAAGAAGAAGAAGAAGAAGAAGAAGAAAAAGAAGAAGAAGAAGAAGAAGAAGAAGAAGAAGAAGAAGAAGAAGAAGAAGAAGGAAGAAGAAGAAGAAGAAGGAAGAAGAAGAAGGAAGAAGAAGGAGGAGGAGGAGGAGGAGGAGGAGGAAAAGGAGGAGGAGGAGGAGAAGGAGAAGGAGAAGAAGAAGAAGAAGAAGAAGAAGAAGAAGAAGAAGAAGAAACAAGAAGAAGAAGAAACAAGAAGAAGAAGAAGAAGAAGAAGAAACAAGAAGAAGAAGAAACAAGAAGAAGAAGAAGAAGAAGAAGAAGAAGAAGAAGGAAGAAGAAGAAGAAGGAAGAAGAAGAAGGAAGAAGAAGAAGAAGAAGAAGAAGAAGAAGAAGAAGAAGAAGAAGAAGAAGAAGAAGAAGAAGAAGAAGAAGCCATAGACTCTGTAGGTTGAGTCCTTGCCCAGTGTCTTAGTTAGGGTTTCTATTGCTGTGAGGAGACACCATGACCACGGAGACTCTTATAAAGGAAAACATTTAATTGGGTGGCTTACAGTTGAGAGGTTCAGTCCATTATCATCATGGTGGAAAGCATGGCATCATGCAGGCAGACATGGTGCTGGAGAAGGAGCTGAGAGTTCTTACGTGACCTGCAGGCTACAGGAAGTGGTCTGGGACACTGGGCACGATTGAGCATATATGAGGCCTTGAAGCCCCCCTCCACAGTGACCCACTTCCTCCAAGAAGGCCATACCTACTCCAACAAAGCCACACCTCTCAATAGTGCCATTCCTGAGCTAATGGGGGCTAATTATATTCAAATGACTACACCGCAGCATTCAGAATGCCCAGGGTTTAAGCTCCACCATAAAACCACCCATGACAGTACACATCTGTAATCAGCAGACTGAGGAGGTGGAGGCAGGAGGATCCTAAGTTTGAGGGCATCCTCTTCTACACAGCAAATATATCAAGTTTGAGGTCAATCTGAGCTACAGGGGATCCCATCTTCAAACAACCAAGAATGAAACAAAATAAATTGACAATATCTGCTCTTAAAAACTGTATCAAGGGGGCTGGAGAGATGGCTCAGAGGTTAAGAGCATTGCCTGCTCTTCCAAAGGTCCTGAGTTCAATTCCCAGCAACCACATGGTGGCTCACAACCATCTGTAATGAGGTCTCGTGCCCTCTTCTGGCCTCCAGGCATACATGCAGACAGAATATTGCATACATAATAGATAAATAAATAAATATTTAAAAAAAAAAAAAAAAAACTGTATCAAGAGGATGAAAAGGCAGTGGCAGGGAATGGTTGAAAAGCATGTATCTTATTCTATGAAGAGCATGGAATATATAAGAAAAAAAAGCCTAATTTAAAAATAGGCAAAAGGAATGAGGAGAGTTTTCACTGAAGAGGGAGTGGAGAAGCGCAGGAGTGGAGCTTTGACATCACAGTTCAAAGTCTCAGAGCAGCTGGGCATCGTGGTAAATGCCCTACACCTGAAAGATTGAGGCAGGAGGATTGAGAGTTCCAGGCTAGCCTGAGCTACACAGCAAGAACCTGCATCAAGATAAAATAAAATGAAACCACACTGAATGGTGACACCCTATCTATAGATGCTGGTAAGAATGGAAAACCGGGTCCCACATACCGCTGATGGGAATATAATGTGCACTTTGGAATGTGATGGTAGATTTTTTTTTTAAATAAAGAACTGAAAGTGGCTGGGTGGTGGTGGCACCTTTAATCCCAGCACTCGGGAGGCAGAGACAGGTGGATCTCTGTGAATTTGAGGCCAGCCTAGTCTACAATAGCCAGTTCCAGGACAGACTCTAAAGCTACAGCGAAACCCAGTCTCAAAAAACCAAAAACCAACCAACCAAACAAGAACTGAAAGTGGGTTGACCAATGCCTGGACATTAATTCCAGAAATAGAAACTGCTGTTTACAGTAGTGCTCTTTGTAAAACCTTAAAGCTGTAACCTGTCAATATGTTCTACAGGTTATGGACAGTTGTGAGCCACCATATGGGTCCTGGGGATCAAAACCTGGTCCTCTGGAAGGACAGCCAGTGCTCTGAACCACTGAGTCATCTCCCCAACCCCCATGAATGGTTAGATTTTCATTTCTTGATTATTTAAAATTTGAATAGACTACTCTGAGGTAGAAGATGGAGCCTGGTTGGAGGAAGGGGTCCCTGGAAGCATTTCCTTGAGGCTATCTCTTGCCCTAACCCGTCCCTGTCACCCTCCCAGTCTGCTTTCTGTGTGCCACCAGACAGCTTTCTCTCTACTCTCCTCTTTCACCATGCTGTTCTCCCTCAGATACAATGGTGCTAGCCATGCTGAAATTGCTGACAAGAGTTAAAATAAGTGTCTTGTCCATCTCTGGTTCCTGTCAGACATTCTGTCACGACGACATGACCAACATGAAAACCAAATCTGAGGTTTGTCAACTCCATATATTCTAGCATCTCTGAGAAAGACTTTCAGTGAAGGATTATCTATACTGGACTGGATTTTGGGCGTGTCTGTTGGGGACTGTCTCATTAACTGATGTGGAGAGACCCAGTTTGCTGCAGGCGGCACCATTCCCTAGGCAGCGGGTCCTGAACCATACAAAAATTGAGCAGCTGGGGCTGGAGAGATGGTTCAGTGGTTAAGAGCACTGCCTGCCCTTCCAAAGGTCCTGATTTCAGTTCCCAGCAACCACATGGTGGCTCACAACCATCTGTAAGGAGATCTGGTGCCCTCTTCTGGCCTGCAGGCATACATGCAGACAGAATACTGTATACATAATAAATAAATAGATTTTTTTTAAAAAAAAAGAATGGAGCAAGCAAGGCGAGCACAAAAGAACGAGCATGGATGCTCTGTGTTCTTGACTGTAGATGTGCCGGGACTAGCTGTCTGAAGTTCCTGCACTGACTTTCCTACAACGATGGGCTGTAACCTGGGATTGTGAGCTAGACTAACCTCCTTTATCCTCCAAGTAGCTGGTTTGGGGTTTTGTCTCTTGTTGTTTTGAATTTTTTTTTGTGGATATTTTATCACAGTGAAATGAATCTGGAACACATACCCAGCATTAGACTGGGAGAAGGAGGTAGAAGGGGCTATGAAGGAGCCTGAGGGGGCTTGTGACGATGGCCAAATTATCACAATACAGCTTGACTGTGGAGGTAACTCCAAGAAGCTACATACTGGTTGAAATTGTACAGGGCTGTTTGTGAGGGCATACACACATTCTCATTCCTCAAACTCTCTCTCTCTTCCCCTTCCCAACCTTCTCCCCATCTCCACCTTCAGAATCATGTGACCTGAGGAAAAGATGTAAGGAGTTCTCTGTATATTTCTTTATAATTTCCTCTTGATCTATAATATTTCTAAAATGAAAATTGTGTGACCTCCTATCAGGGGAGGCCAGCCTGTCAGCCTGGCATGCCACAAAGGGGACACTCATCTCGGTTGGGCTGCAAGTAGGGTCAGCACTGTTTTCTTTGGAGTATGGCTGAGGGTTTTGAGCTCCTCTTGAGTTCCTCAGCAGCCTTCTCAATTCCGCAGATCTGAGACTGTGAGAGGTCAGGATTCTACATCAAGTTCCTGGACCTGAGGACCTCTAGAGTAGGTCCAGTACTGGAGAGGGGACCCCGCTGTGCCTGGCAATGGCTGAGTGTCTGGGTTTTGATCCACCAACAGGATTGCTTCACAGTGAGAAAAACCTCAGGGGAGAGACAACTTTTCAACAGAATGTCCCAACAGCCCAGGAGCACCATCTGGCCTTGACTGGGAGGACACAGTCTTGCAGCTGCTTTGAGAACCTGCAGCCTTGAGAACAGCTCAGACAATGTTGAGATTAAGTAAAAAATACCAAGAAGTCAGCTTCCTCCTAAGATAATAAAAATCCCATCAACACACACATAACGTCCTGTAGAATCCTACTCAGCTTTGTGAAAACTACATCTTTTATTTGTTTTAAATTAGGAAGAAATAACTTGGAGTGCAAGGTTAGAAGGTCCTGTTTTGCTGGGCTAAGCCTCACCATCAAGACTGCCTTGGAGTGAGGGAATCAGCCAGGGAAATCTGGTGGAATCCGGGGGCTCTTAAGGGTGTGCGTTCACCTGGTTTCTCATTTAACTGTTGGTGCTGGCCAATATCTTGATCTTGAGGGTGTTTGTTGAAGTTCTTGCATTTCTACCATCTGTCTACAGGTCAGGTGTCAAGACAAGATTTACACACTCAACGGATCCAATTAAATGAAATGCCTGCCCCAGCGGCTCAAAACACGGCTAATAAAGGCAGGTCACACTCTGGAATCCAGTGGCTCTTCCCAGTCACCCTGATTGCTCCTTGCAGGCAAACTGTGGGCTGATGAGAGGAATGTAGGGTCAGAAGTGGGTCCAAGGCGGGCCACACATTTCCCTCCCCATATTTCATTTGAGACAGGCACAGCTTTTACGGAGAATACGGGTGTTTTCCTGAAGGAGTCAAGTGTAATTTGAACCCTTCAATCTCTGGACCCAGAGTAAGAAGATAAAAGTGCAAGGGGAGAAAATGTTTCAAAAGAATTTTCTTTTTTTTCTCGTGTGGTTGATAGTATGAATTACTGTCTGAAACGGCTTTCAATTAAGACAGGTGACAGGAATCCTTTATGCGCCCTCTATCAAGTACAAGTTGAAAAATTTTGAAATGCGCCAACTGCCTAACTAAAAATAAATAAATCGCTTTGGTGTCTAGCTAAAAATAAGAGCATTGTGAGGAAAGAGCAAGCCCTTAGGGACCAGCTGCGACAATGACAGGGTGCATGTGGCTGGGGTGTCTTCAGATGTGCTGCTGAGACAGAGGATCGAGCAGCCATTACATCCAGGCTGACCTTTGGGGGTTCAGAGGCACCAAGCAGTGTGTGTGTGTGTGTGTATGTGTGTGTGGTGTGTGTGTGTAAAGTGGTTCAGAGGCATCAACTAGTGTGTGTGTGTGTGTGTGTGTGTGTGTGTGTGTGCGCGCGTAAAGGGGTTCAGAGGCATCAGCCAGTGTGTGTGTGTGTGTGTTGGTTAGTTTAGTGTTCCCATAGCAGCAAGAGCACCATGGAGGTGGGGACTGCTGACTGCATGGTCATTGTAGGACAGTGTGAGCCTGCTTAGGGTCTGTACGGTCCGAGCCTGCAACTCTACCCTATCCCTGGGTTTGAGGCTTAGGGACAACAGGTGACAGACTGGGCTCCTCCCTATGGGGCTGAAGGCCAAATAAGGTCCGAGTGAACCTAAGCCACAAGTGGGCACCTCCGTGCATGCCACTCGAGTTATTTGCGGCGAAGGGGGCTCTGAGGCAGGAAAGCCTGTGGTTTATAATAGGGCAGAGCAGGAAGTCAGCTTCCATCTGGAATTCCTACCACCACCAACCAGCTGCCACTCATGGTCCCCAGGGAGAGCGGTTTACAGACAATGTCGAGCAAGTGCGCATTCCAGGCGCCAGTGGAAAGCAACAGCCACCCGGAACGCTGGGAAATGCGGGCTTACCGGTCACCACCACGCAGCGGGACTCCGAGTCCATGAGGCCCGGCTGAGCTAGGCTGGGGGTGGGGGTCAGTCACGTTTCGGACGGGAAATGCGAGGACCAACCACGTGGGGAGTGTGGCGAGGCCACGCCCTCGGAGCTGAACTGGCGGCCTCTGGAAGCTTGAACCTAGACGTTGCCAGAACTCACCTGGACTCAGCTTAGGTGGTTCCGTAGGATGCCTGTCATCAAGGTGCTCGACCCTGTAACGACCAACTGTCCCAATGCTGCGCGCTTACTAGGGCCCACGACCGAAATATCTCAAACTGGGACTGCCGGCCACTCTCTGTGATTCGCACCTACCTTGATACCCCCCGCCCCCGTCCTCGGTAGAAAGCCCTGCTGCCCAGTGTAGTCCCAGGTTTGTGCTTAATCTTGAATTCGGCAAAACATTTAAACAAGCAACCAAACACTAAGAAAACACTAGAAACTGTAGGCGCTGGCTGCAAGCACCTGCTGCCTAGGCATCATGGACCCACTGTCAAATTATCCTCAGCGCCTGAGTTTTCTTGTTCTGTGGCGTGGGGCTCACCCCCGCCCCGCATATATGGAGCATTCTGCCTCCCACGCATGTCCCCAGCTGCATCAGCCTGGAGCGACAGGGCTCACCAGCTGGTTGATGTCTGCTGGCTTCAGACTGCCTCATCCTGTCTGTGAAGTGCTTCGTACTGCACTTCCTGGCAAAAGTGCCATCCGATGTCACCCACAGCCTTGGCATTTTTCTGCGTTCTAGATGCACCTTGGGGCTTTTAAATTTTGCCAGCGATACAATAACAAGAAACCTAAAGTTTGGGCCAGGTCTGCTGATGTCTTATGCAGCATGTTGGCCTTTCAAAAATACTATTAACATTTTTTAAACTGAAAACACTATTTTTCGAAGGATGTGTAATAGAGAAACAACACACATATTTCTCTTTCTCCTTGCCATCCCACCCCCCCCCCCCGTCCCCCCTCTCCACGCAATGGGGTGGGGAGGAGCCAGTAGAGTGTGAGCAACGCACCCTACAGTTTCCGGAAGTTCCTTGTGCTGGGGGGTGATCTAGAGAGACCAAGTAATTGTTATTTAATCGGTCCTGACCTCTCCCTCTCCTCTCCTCTCCTCTCCTCTCCTCTCCTCTCCTCTCCTCTCCTCCTCCTCTCCTCTCCTCTCCTCTCCTCTCCTCTCCTCTCGTCTCCTCTCCTCTCCTCTCCTCTCCTCTCCTCTCCTCCCCTCCCCTCCCCTCCCCTCCCTCTCCTCTCTCTCTCCCTCCCCTCTCTCTCCCTCCCCTCTCTCTCCCTCCCCTCTCTCTCCCTCCCCTCTCTTTCTCCCTCCCTCCTTCCCTCCTTTCTTTCTTTCCTTCCTTCCTTCCTCCTTCCTTCCTTCCTTCCTTCCTTCCTTCCTTCCTTCCTTCCTTTCTTTCTTTCTTTCTTTCTTTCTCTCTTCTTTCAAAAGTTAATTGAGATTCCTGCTCCAGACTCAATCTCCTTTTAATTGGCCCCTGGAGGTGGGGCCCCGGCCTCTTGTTACCAGGAAACATCGAAAGCCACCATTTCTTTCAGCCAGCTTTCTACCACTTTCCCCGGGAGGCTGAGGCCAGCCGGGTTCTAGAGGAACTCAGAGGGCTTTGTACTAGGCCTGGCTGGGGTAGGGCTGCAGGTGGGGGTCCTAGTTTCTTTCACTCCTGTGGGCTTTTGTAGACATTTGTCCAACTCCCTCTGCTGAACTGTCCCTCCCTGACTGGTGGCCTTTACATTTTTCTGTTAGGAGGGATATGTTTCCAGGTCACAGTAAAACCAGCTGACAAAATGACCAAGTTTGAAAAGGTGGTTGCTGGTAGTGGTTTCTCTGTGTCGCTTTGGAACCTGTCCTGGAACTGGCTTTGTAGACCAGAGCTGGCCTTGAACTCACAGAGATCCACCTGCCTCTGCCTCTGCCTCCCCAAGTGCTGGGATTAAAGGCATTTGCCACCCCACCCGGCATAGGCAGGCAGATCTTGGAGTTTGAGGTTGTCTTAGTCTACAAAGTTCCAGAATAGCCACTGCTACACAGATAAAACCCTGTCTCCAAAACCAAACACGTGCCAGCAAGTCTAACCCTGTTTACTAATGCTTACTCAGTTTAGAGAAAGCTTTCCCCTTAACTGCAATTTCTATTTGTGAACAAGACTACTCTTTTGGTAATGAAGCTGTAATCGCTATTGTTGTTGTTATTTAGAAAGGATCCTGAGCTGATGACTATATTAAATATCACCACAGAACCTTCATCCTGCAACTGGTGGAAACTGAGGAGAAACCCGCATCGGAGCACTGGTCTGAGCTCCCAAAGTCCAGTCGAAGAGTGGAAGGAGTGAGAATATGGGCAAAGAGGTCAAGACCGTGATGGGTTCACCCACTGAAGCAGTTTACCTGAGCGAATGGGAGCTCATCAACTGCAGCCAGACAGGAAAGGAACAAACATAGGACCAAACTAGTCCCTCTGAATGTGGGTGACAGTTGCATGGCTGGGGAAGTCTGAGGGGTCACTGGCAGTGGCACCAGAATTTATCCCTACTGCTTATACTATTTTTTGGGGGACCTATTCTCTTTGGATGGATACCTTGCTCAGCCTAGATATAGTAGGGAGGGCTTTGGACCTTCCCCAAAGCAATGTGCCTTACCCTCTTTGAAGATTGGATGGGGGTGTGGTAGGAGGTAAGTGGAGGGAACGGGAGGAGAGGAGGGAGTGGGAAATTGGATTGGTATGTATAATGAAAAAAGATAGTTTGTTTGTTTGTTTGTTTTTTAAAGAAGAAAGAAGCCAGGTGGCGGTCGCTCACGCCTTTAATCCCACTCGGGAGGCAGGCGGATCTCTGTGAGTTCGAGGCCAGTCTGGTCTACAGAGCGAGTTCCAGGACAGGCTCCAAACCCTGTCTCAAAAACAAACAAACAAACAAACAAAAAAAAACCACCAAGCAAAACAACAACAAAAGAAATAAATAAAAGAAAGAAAGAAAGAAAAGAAAGGGTCTTGATGTGTGGCACAAGCTAGCCCTGACGCTTGGACTTACGTTGTACTTGTGTTCTGCCTCTCAGAAAAGTTGGGATCATAGGTCCATGCCATGCTAGGGTGGCATTGTTAGTCTCTGTGTATTTGTTCTTGTTTTTGGATTTGACACAAATTATTTTTATTTTTTACCTTAAACTGGAATGCATCAAGGAATTTTCACTTGCCCATCATTCAATTACTTTCTCCTGCCCGAATGTTTTCTCTCACTTTGTAATGAAGTCATCAAAAATCCCTCACTGACATAAAATATTTTAGTTATTCACAATGACATATCCACTACTGTATTCATCCTGACTTGCAGACAAACAACAAAAGAACCCGTCATCTTTCTCTAAGATGAAAACAGCTCGGAGAGGTCTGGGTTTTCAGGTCTGGATCTGCTCTTCCGTTTCGTTTCCACTGTAGAAACAAAAGGTCTCTAACAATCGCTCGTGACGAACACCACCTTCAGACTGATGAAGTACAGGAAGCCTTGAGTATTCGTAAGGCCGTGAGGGAGATGTTTGGCTTCAGAGAAAGCATGATAGTCTACCTTCCAGGACATTCCCCAGAGGGGATATTTGCAATTATATTTGGCTGGAGGGCAAGGTGCTAGCGATCCAGCCATGTGTTCTCACTGGGGACAGCCAAGATGACAATATCCCCAGACTACAAATATTTTACATTTTAAACCAAACATGAAGCTTTGTGGGGTTTGTTTTACATTCCTTACTGCTGAGTGGTGACTTCCGGCTTAAGCAGGCTGAAAGGGCTGTTTACCGTCTGCGAGCCAAGCAACCCTGATGCTATGACATGGACAGCTGTACCGTTGACATCAGTGAAATTTCATCAGACGGATCAAATTCCTGCGGGGGAGGGGTGGGGAAAGAAATCAATCATCAAGAAGCGGTGATCGGTTCAAAAAGGGTGTCAACAGAGGCCTCCCCTGTGTCAGACATTTCGGTTCCTGGCCCACTACTTACCTCTCCTGTCAGTCACACAGCCCATAGCCAAATTGCTTCTTGTCAAAGCACAAACTGATTCCACCAAAAAGTCACTTCATATTTGAGGGTCATCTCTCTTGCTCCCTTATACCTGGAGGCGGGGGGGGGGGGCGAACAGTTCTGAAGTTTCTATGAAGGGCTAGGTAAGAAGGACGTCTGGCTTTGTGTAGCGCACGGCCTGTGGTCTGGTTCTCCATTTGTTTCTGCTGCAATGGGCATGTGGCACGGAGTCTATGTAAAGCAGCTCTGGCCCTGCTCCAAAGATTATTTATGGATGCTGAATTTGGATTTTCCGATACTATTGACATGTCATGAGATAATGTTGTTTTGATATTTTTAAACTATTGACAAGCATAGAAACTATTTTTGGGTCTTAGGCTGTGTAAAAGTAGGTGGAGGGTTGGATGAGGGCTGTGGGCTGTACTATGTGAAGTCCATGAAAATTCAACATTTCTCCTCTGGGAAACTTTAGTATAAAGTAGTGGGGCAAATCTCCAGTAAATTGAATAAATAGACTGTACTTAGTGCCTCTCTGTAAACAATGTGGCGTCCGTATATTAAGTTGCCCATGGTTGCTTGTGGCTTGGAAATACTGAATGAAAACAATTCTAGTTGTAAACAGGGCTTAAGTCCAAATTGCACATTGTTTGGAGTAGTGTGACAGAAAATTGCACTGTTGAGCGCTGTCCCCTCTGGATGTGGGCCGCCGCTATGTCCAGTGTCTGCTGCCCTCCCCTTTATCACTCAGCAGCCCTCTTGGTCATCAGATGAACTAAGTATCCTGATATTTGTATTCATGTTCTTACTTGGCTTAAGCATGGCCCTAAGAAACAATACTGGCTAGCTTGCTATAGCATATCATTATGACTGTCTAATTTAATCACTAGTTAGTTATTAGTTACTAATTAATTATTGATTAGTTATTGTTGATAATCTTTTACTGTGTCTAATTTATAAGTTACATGTTGGCATAGGCTTGTATGCATAAGGAAAACACATAGTGACTGCAGGATGAGTCTTCGCTTTGTTTCAGACTTTGTGCGCTCCTCACAGGTAAGTGGAAACTCTGTATGTGGGGAGCAAGAGAGGTCCTGAGGAGATATGTGTGGGTAACATGGACACAGCCATGTCAAGGACCCCAGTGCCTTAGTCCATGGGAAAGGCAAAGCCTTTCCCTGGCTAGGCTGAGAGGGATGGCAATGGGAAAGCTCCGAGGGAGGGGAAAGGCTCCCTCTGGTCCCTGTGTGGATGTTGACAGTGTGTCCAGAAAATGTCCACCATGTCTTTCTGCCCCCAGGATGAGCCTGCAGACTGCTTCCCTCTGAAGATTGCTCCTACCCAGATCAGCTAACCCGCCTCCTTGTGTAGCTGTATGCCATGCTGTACACCGTACATCCCGCCTCCCTGTGCGGCTATATGCATTAATCAAGCCTCCCTGTGCATTGTATGTACTAAATGAGCTGAGTTTCTGGGGGCGGTGCCACTTTTCCATCCGATTCCAACTTTTCTGTGCATCCTTGTGTCTTTTCTTCATTCTCTTGCTGCCTCTAGTCAGAATTCAATGACCCAAAGATGAAATGACTTGGGAGTTTGGGGAGGTAGTCCAGTTAGTAAAGTGCTTGTCTTAGAAGTATGAGAACCTAGGTTCAGCTCCCAGCACCCACATAAAAATTCCAAGCATGGTGGTGTATGACTATTACCCCGGTACTGGGGGAAATGAAGACAGGAGGATCCCTGGGACTCCCTGACCAGCCCAGCTGGCTGAATTGATGAGCTCCAAGCCTATAAAAACAAAACAAAACAAAACAAAAAATTCCAAAGCCAAACAAAATAAAAAAATGGTCTCAAAGGAAGTGGGTGGACTTATTGAAGATGATACCCACAAGGTAGGATCTCTGGTCTCCACTTATGTGCACACACTTGCGTGGACCCCTGCATGTACACAGGCACACACATGCATTAAATGAAGATTATTTAATACAGAATATTTTTTTTATCAAAACCCCACTGCTTTACTTTTTTTTGTAAGGTTCATGCAGAAAAGCATGCTGAATGAATCCAGCCCTCACTGTTACTTCAATTGTAGTAATGATTTCTACCGTGTATGAACTGACTCGATTATCAATTTCTTTGTCATGTTTGGTGAGAAGCAAAGATTGCAAGCCCCTCCCCAGCCTTGGCCTGCAGCTGCTGGCTGATGATACAGTCGAAGGACGGGCTCTGGCTTCAGCACCCACCTGGGGACGTCCCCATCCAAGGTGGGCTTATACTCACCTAGGGAAGACCTTGAAAGTCTTCTCTGTGTTTGTGGCGGTCCCAGATTTGATGGTTTTGCCTCTGGGAATGCTGCCCCGAATACAGCTGATCTTGTCCGATAGATTCTTGACTCACAGGCCTTCACGTTTTTTAAACCTGCCACTGAAAAGGCGTCTCTCATGAATGCTAGCACCTTTTTCTTATTTAAGAATTAGTACTGAGGTACTTTTTTAAAATAATATTCCAAAACCATCATTTAAAACTTTTAAAGCAACCAGAAAACTGAAATTATTAGGGAATTTATCATAGCAATGGAATTATTTCAGTACCCCATAGGAAACTAGTACAGACAAGAATGAGTTTCTGTTTTCTTTTCTTTTCAACAGGGAGTCTCCGCACGTTGTCTAGGCTGGCTTTGAACTCCTAGGCTCAAATGACCCTCTTGTCACCATGACCAAATAAGATCGCATATTTTCTGATGTCCTCTGTGAGTTATGAAGTAGCTGTTCATTATTTCCTCTTTTCAAACTCTGGCAAGTCTTCTAGCTCACACCAGAAAGTAACGCTCTTCCTCCTCACGCTGTCGGACAAAGATTCAGCCGCGGGTTTTGTCTCTCACATTTTCCCTGTTTTCACTAATTTTTGCTCTGACACTTTTTTTTTTAAGGTGTACATCTCCTTCACTAAAGCGTGACAACTGTCACAATGGAAATTTGTTTAGTCAGTAAACCCAGGAGCTTGCTAGGTCTATTGTTTACGTGCTGGATTCTTTCCGTTGAATTTCTCTAAAACCTTGGGAGTGACTCAACAGCTGTATTCTTTACACAGAGAAAGTTCCTGTGTTGATAGCTGAAGCCAGGTGAAGGGTATGGGACAGAACTTAAGAGTCCTCTTGGGACACAGAAGCCACATCAAACACATGGCTAGGTCTTTGCTGGCCCCTCCTTGACACAGATATCAAAAGCATTTTCCTTTTATGTTGGCTGAGGGCCCAAGGCAATTTTGGTGTCAGCAGTGAGTGTTAGTGGCTGAGTCTGTTTTGTTTTGTTTTGTTTTGTTTCCGAGGCAGGGTTTCTCTGTGTGGCCTTGGCGGGCCTGGAACTCACAGAGATCTACCTGCCTCTGTCTCCTGAGTGTTGGGATTAAAGGTGTGTGCCACCACCACCCAGCAGCTGAGTTTGTTTTAAGAAGACTTGAGTTGGTCGGTGGTGGCACAGGCCTTTAATCCCAGCACTCGGGAGGCAGAGGCAGGTGGATCTCTGTGAGTTCGAGGACAGCCTGGTCTACAAGAGCTAGTTCCTGGACAGGCGCCAAAGCCACAGAGAAACCCTGTCTCGAAAAGCCAAAAAAAAAAAAATACTTGAAAATACAGCAACTCATTTATGGACAATCTGATTGTCTGTCTGGGAAATCTATGATAACTTCTGATCATGGTCAGACCTCTGAAGTGGCTGGATATGAGACCAGCAAGTGCCCTGAGTTAAAAGTTTTGTTTACCAACAATAGGTCATCCTAAGGTAATTAGTAAAAGGGGAGGGGCCTTTTGTGAAAGCTGTGAAGTAAATCTGTCAAGGAATGTGCAAGGCATTTGAAGGAAAATGACCTTGGCTGGCTCTGGGGCTCACAGTCTCAGAAATACAAGAATCTGGTTGAGCCATGACAATTCAAATGATGTGAAATGGTTGTAGAAATAGTAAAACCAAGCATATATATTATGGAAGTTTATATGTATGCATATGTGTGTGTTTAAGGAGATGATTCAAATTATAAAGAAAGCCTTTTGTTTCTTAATGAAAACATTATTATTGTATGCGTAGGTACCCTATGCCACGGTGCAAGTATGAAGATCAGAGGACAGTTTTATTGATTGTTCTCTCCTTCCATTTTTATCTTGGCTCTGGAAACTGCATTTAAGTCACCAGGATTCACCGAAAGCACCTTTATCCACAGCGACCTATCTCTCTCAGGACAGTGTTGTATAAACAAACTTATAATCACCCTACATAGGTAACTGACAACAGACCAAAGGACAAAAGACAGACCAAAGTACAGATACCAGCAAAGTCCCCCCTTGGAATCAATGAGTTTATTTGGGTTACTTCCAGGTATCTGGGTGAGGGGTTACCAACAGGAGCAGAAATAAAGAAAGCTCTGTCACCAAAACCCACCCCAGCATAGATGACAGCTCACAAAAGCTGGAAACCTGGAGCACACTACACAGCCTGCTAGTAGCTGAGGGCGTCCTTCCAGATGGCTCAGTTGGTTGGAGCCTCTTCTAAAAACCTTAGCAAGCATTTTAGGCAGTTTTGTTGGTCTCTTTCTCTCTCTCTACTCTTTTAGGTAATCTGAGATTAATTTTCAGCAGTCTTTACCATTTATATACTTAGGAAGGAGGAGCCTAGTGAATCTGATCAGTTTCAGGGACTTCCTGGAGCTATTTTGAGTTATTTACTTCCTGTCTTAAGAAACTGCCTTGCAGCATCCCATTAGGACAGTCCTGTTGTTTCATTTGGGAGGCGGAGGCAGGTGGATCTCTGTGAGTTGAAGGGCAGCTTAATCTATAAAGCCAGTTCTAGGATAGCTTAGGCTGTCACACAGAGGGACTGTCTTGAAAAACAAACAAACAAAAAAAGAAGTTTCCCTCAAAATTGCAAGGTTTTAATCTGAGAGGAAATGGCTACACTATGGAAGGGGAAGCTATATATACTATTTAATGTGTGGAAAGAAATGGGTGCAGATGTTAAGTAAACACTGGTTGTATTAAACATTCTAGCCTGGCAGGTTGTGCATGGCTGTGGTTCTGGTGCGTGGGAGACTGAGGTAGGAGGATGGAGACTTTAAAGGTCAGTCTGAGCTGTATAGGAAGATGCTGTTTGTTTGTTCAAATTTAAAACAGAACAACACTAGTAAAAACATCAGAAGCAAGTTCAGAATTTATTTTTCAACTGTGAGTTCAGCTCAGTCTATCTAAGCACGAAACAAAACTAAGAAACAGAAAGAGGAAAAACTTAACTCAAGATTGAGTTAGGAAATAGGAATGAGAAACAAGGAATGTTCCAGTCGTCCCCCCCCCCCCCCCCGCCACCACACTTGAGTTTTTGAGGCAGGATTTTTCTGTGTGCCCTTGTCCTAAACTCATAGCTGCTGTCTCCTGAGTGTTGGGATAAAAGACAGGTGCCGCTACTGCCTGGCTGACATATTGTTGGACTAGAAGTCCAAACATCAGGAAGGAGTTGCTCCAGACACCACTCTCATAACCACAACTGATGCAAAAGCAAGAGGATTTTTATTCTGTCATGACAGGGCCCTTCAGGTTTGGGATATGAAGGACATCTGATAGCTGTGACAGTCCATCTTTTAAAGCAAAAAGCCACAGACACAAGAGGGGAACCTGTAGGTTGTTTTCCAACTTATTGGATTGGCTTATTTAAAAGGTCACTAGCAGTGATTGGTCTATTCCAGGGCAGGAGAATAGCTGCGTGGTCAGGTGAGATAAGGGGAGCATCTGTGGGCCATCCTGGCCTTGTTCTAGTGACTAAATCAATGCATCAGGAACTGAGTCAACATCTGTTTGCCTTAATTCCCAGAATGGAGTTATGTTTGAAGATTATTCACAAGGACACAGGAGGATGAACAGTCCAGCATGGGGGGGGGGCTTACAAATGCATTTGGAGTCTTTCAATATGTATATATATATATTGTTTTTGTTTTTCGAGGCAGGGTTTCTCAGTAGCTTTGGTGCCTGTCCTGAAACTAGCTCTTGTAAACCAGGCTGGCCTTGAACTCACAGATATCCGCCTGCCTCTGCCTCCTGGGCGCAGGGATTAAAGGCATGCACCACCACTGCCAGGTTCTATGTCTATTTTAAAGCTTCTAAGTGTAAAATGTATAAAATAAAGCTCTCTAGAAAATGGTAACAAGGTCTTAAAAATGGTTTATAGTGCAGATTAGCAAGTTTTCAACCTACTTGTTAATAGCCTGAGTAACACCCATGATTATCAATGTCTTTCTCTACAAATGCTGCCAGGCTAAGAAAGAGAAGAAAAAAGAGGAGCCTTGCTGCTCTCTCAAGGCCTTTGCACTTGTCACCTTTATAGATATTTCCCATAAAAATGTGAAAATAGCAATGAGCTGAGATTAAGGCCTAAACGAATATCAGTTTCGTCCCAGCTGCAAAACTGCAGTTTTCTGGGGACTCTCATCTTAACTTCTGGGGCAACCCTTGTGACCTACAGGATAGGCGACCCCACAGACCACATTACCATCTCATCAAGTTCCCCATACACCCTTTGTGATGTAACTTCAGAGCCTTCCAAGCTATGTAACCACACACATATAATGGCTGATTGTAAAGACACTCTATGGCTAAAGACACTTACAAATATGGCTATATTTTATAGACACTTAAGTGAGCTCTCTTGAGAAGACTACGCCCACCTGGGTGTGTCCCGTTCCCACCCCTCCCCCCAACACCTATCTTTCTACTAACCTTACATCTATGTTTAATGTAACATAGGACTCACATCACACTGACTTATTCCAAAATCTTTTTTGCCGGTGATGTCAAGCATCCTGGCTTCACCAGAGAGAACTTCTGAAAAGAATGTTTTAGTTTGATATGCCCACCATGGAATTGTGTTGTGTCCAGTTACTATTGCCCTGACAGGATCTCCTTGATTACCCAGACTGTTCTCCAACTGATGAGTTAAGCCTTCTTCCTCCTTCAACCTCCCTGTAGTTGGGTCATTAGGTATGTCTCCACCATAATCGGTTGGAGGGCATGTAATTGGTCTGTCCTGTCCCTTTAGGATACAAGCCCTGCCCACCCATCCCCACCTGTTTGCCAAGGCAAGCAAATCTGCTTCCAGCCTGAGCTCCTTCCCTCTCAATCTCTCTCTCTTCTCCCCACATCTCCCCTTCCTCCCTCCTCCTCCTCCTCTCTCTCTCTCTCTTTCTCTTTCTTTCTCTCTGCCTCTCTCTCTGCTCTTCTCCCTTCTCCCTTCCCCTTTCCCCTCCATAACCCACTAAATAAATAAATAAATACCCACTTTCTCTGCATGGCGTGCCTAATAGGTCTCCATCTCTCAACCACAGTGGGGCTCACTGCCTGGGACCTGCTGGCTCTAATAACCCAGGGCTCCTGGCACTCTGAATGGCACCCTTTTACTTTTGCTATAACAGGGTAAAATTTGAAATCATTCACTTCTGCATCCTCCCAAAACAATATTTTGAAACAGGCTGATTATACTGGAGAAAAAAATTGTTGATATTGAATTTTGCTTTGCCAAGTGAGCGCCAGTTGGAGCTTTCAATACATCGTGAGCACATTATAGTTTCCAGGAGGCTGTTGGAAAGACTCTTGAAGTGGACAGAGAAGATGCATGGATGCCCTGCATTAGGTGCACATTTCTTACATTTTAGCTATTTTTTTCAGCCATGCAAGGTTGTTAAAAAAAAAAAAAAGGTTAATGCCCCCATTTGGTCAGAGGATTGGAAGAAGTCAGAAGTCACTGGTGACTGCTCCTTTACTTCTCTGATCTTTCAACATTTATTTCGATATCTGACTCCAGGTATTTATTGATAATACTAATCAGGGTCACGCTTCATACACTGATTATGGTCTAGTGTGAGGTCAACGCAGGGAAATACAATTGCTGTTGGTTACTGATTACAATAAAGAATAGCATGTCTTATCTCTTCCTCCTCTTTCCCTTCTCATTCCCTTTCTTGATCTCTTCCTCAGTGTTCCCAGAGCCATAGACAGGATGGTGTAACTGGCGGTTTCAGGGCTGGAACCACATTCCTTACTTATTTTTCTGCAACTGGGACAGCAAGAACCTCTGCATTCGCCATTGCATTTTTTTTTACTCCAAATAATTTATCTATATTTTATCTCAAAATCACCTTTAGCATGAATCACACTAGCTTGTTTCTGAGTTAGTAAAATGACAAAGCCACCATCTAGGGGTGAGATCAGTTCAGCTCAGGATAAGAAATATAAATTTATGAAGTAAAAAAATTATTTAAATAAAGTGTTAATGCAAACAATTTTTGCGCTTAGAAATAAAAGGGGCCGTGGTGGAAAGAAAATCTGACCAGTACAGACCTAGGTGCAGGGACTCTAGCCAGCTGACCACAGGAACAGTGGCGGGGAGGGTGTGTGCCTGTGTGACTTGGTCGCTCAAGGACAATAATAAACTCTATTTTGGTGCAAACACTGTTTTTTGTAAACTTTGTGGAGTCAAGGTGTGGTAATGAGACTACTGGGCTGTGGTCCTCAGGGAGGAAATAAAGAAGGCCAGGAGGCAAACAGTGAGGAGAAAGCCCCCCGGGAAGGTGGCAGGGGCGGGGTAGCCCCGAGGGAGCTCGAGGTAGAGAGGTGGTGGCCATGGGGGTTGGGGTAAGAGGGTAGAGGCCGACACGGTGGCAGACGCTGTACCAGCTGAACCGAAGCATGGCGGCTGAGGCCGCCCCCGGAGCCACAGGTAAGGGGTGCCGCCGCGTGCCCCGAGTAGCTGAGGGGGAGAGAAGGACGCGCAGCGGCCGGGGACACTAGCCCGCAGGGTGCCGCGCACCTGTCGCCATTGCAGCCTACGGTGTGCAGCGGGGCTGAAGGTCTCCCCGCTTCCTGTCTTCCTCTGATCACTTCAGTCCCGGGTCAGCGGAAACTGCGGGAGGAACCTCCAGAGTTGAAGCCCTCGAGGGTCCTGAACTGAGTACTCTCTGAGCTGGGTACCCCGTGGGCTGGGTACCCCGTGGGCTGGGTAACCCCTGGGCTGCTCCCCACCCTCCAACACCCGCCTTGGGACCTTGGATCTGGGCTTGCTGGCGTGGTTGGAGAAAGAGCGAGGTTACCAGTGGCCGTCTGGGAATAGGAACCCCACGGTGGAGAGAATTCTTCACAGCAGTTCGTGCCCATTTCCCAGCAACAAGGACCTAGGTTCAGGCTTGGAATGAGAGGGGCAGTGTTGCTGCCGCCCAGGCTTGGTGCCAGCCTCTTTCTAGGCTCCAGGCACAAAGCCTACATGCCTCTTCGGCCCAGAGAGCTTTCGGGGAACCTGGATTTGAAGATGCATCCTTGAGCCCGCCGGCCCCTCTGAGGCCTCAGGTGATGCCATTCCAGGCCTTTTTGCTAGGCATCCTGGCCACAATGTGACTGGCCCTGTCTCACAGGCGTTCACATCGCACGCACAGGCCTCTTTCTCTATAGAGTATCATGTTGGGGCGCCTTGGCATTTTGTCGGAAGCCTGTGGCAGCACCGGAAGCCACTAGTTTTTATGGCCTGCCGTAACTGCTGCAGTCCGGTTGTTTTTCTTCTAATTTTAGGTGAACAAGATAAGGAGAGAATGTAGCCACTAACTAATTATATGGCTTATTACAGTTTTAGTTGATCTAGAGATTAAGAAAAAGTTTGTCGTTGATTTTGGAAAGGGTGGTATTATTTCTCGTTTGTTTTTTGGTTTTTCCTTAGTTTTTTTTTCTAGAAAGTTAGTGTTAAAGGCTTGGATAGTGAGGGCTGTTTCCAGTTTATGTGTTGAAAAACTAGAATAAAGTGGGGGTGGGGAAGGCTTGCTTTTTGATCTTATCTTCCTCATCTACAAAACAGGAGAAGCCCCCTAGGGCCTATTCAGTCTCCTGTTACTCTCCTAGTTGGTCCCCCCCCTCCCCTCCTGGAAGGGGAGTGATCCAGAGCTGGGGGGCCTCCCGGCTCCTGCTGCAGAGATCTGCCTTCCCAGCCCTGCGGCATTTTAATAGGAAACAGAATCGCAATTTCACCTTCTGGAAAAGTATAGTTGGCCGAAAGCAGCTTATGGATTTTCCTGTACTCGCTTCGACCTTTGCTGTGGTCTGGATGGTCACCCACGGTTCAGATGACACACAGCAGTCTCGCGTCTGTCGTTTCCACACATGTGCTAGATCCTAATGGGTTGGAGGCTTGCATAGTTGAACTGCTGCCTGAGCTTTCATAGCTAGTTCCAGAAACAGCTTGGGCAAATCTCGTCGACTGGGGAATCCCTTTCTTTGAGCGGGGCAGCATGAAAGGAGAAGTTCTGCTTTCAGGTAAGGCCACATGCCAGCCTCGGCTCAGCTTCGCAGAAAAATGAGGAAGGACGTGTGACGTTCTTGCAGCAGCTGTGCTGGGTGCCTGCGTGAGGCTTTGGTTTGGGGGGCAGTACCGTCCAAAGGGGATTTGAGGGTACCCCACAATAATTTACATCCTGACATGCCCTAAGTCGCCCCCTGCTTCCCCCGTATCCATGTATCCATTCTCTCCCTCCTCGCTACATGTTTTTAATTTCCCTGATGCCAAAACCTTCTTAGGTTCCACTGGACCATCTGTTGCTGTCATTTTAGCTTAGAACAGAGCTGAAAGAAAGGAGAAAACCAGACACAGCCTGGTCCTGTTACCACCCTCATCTTTTACCTTGAACTTCTTCCCTGTCTGTGAACCAAGGTCTGAGCTGCCTTATAAGGATTATTTGGGACCCTGGGCACGCGGGAATTCACAGTTGGTCCCGCTATCATTAGTAGTGAGCGTAGAGAAAGCTATTCACTTTGGATTTTCTGATAATTGGTGCTGCTAACGAAGTGGAGAGGATAATAAAGCATAAATAATAATATATAACTATATAAAAATAATAAAGCAGAGAGGATTGACGGCACAGAGCTAGAAAGCAAACTGAAGCAAGACAGAAGCTTGTGCCGTTTGTCTGACCTGCTGCAGAAGGGGACAAGCGTGTCAGGGGACAGGAGAGAAGTGAGTGGGACCTTGGTTTGGAGGCCTTCCCGTGTCCTTTTTAAATCATTGAGTACATCAAAGGCCATATCTTAGGGTTTATACTGCTGTGAAGAGAGACTACGACCAAGGCAACTCTTATAAAGGAACACGTTTATTTTGGGTGACTCGCGTACAGTTCGTAGGTGCTGTCTATTATCATCATGGCAGGGAACATGGAGGCTTGCAGGCAGACATCCTGCTCAGAAGGCGGCGGGACGGGGCTGTGATACTGAGCCAAGCTTAAACTAAAGGGACCTCAAAGTCTGTTCCCACAGACACACTTCCTTCAGCGAGGCCACACCCACTTCAGTGAGGCCACACCCACTTCTGCAAGGCCACACCTCCCAACAGCGCCACGCCCTATGAACTACGGCAGGCCACGAGTTGAGTTATCAGTTTTGAACCCTCCGCAGTCCCTAAGGAGCAGCACGGGGTGGTGGTGGTGGTGGTGGTGGTGGTGGTGGTGGTGGTGGTGGTGGTGGTGGTGGTGGTGGTGGTGGTGGTGGTGGTGGTAAAGAAGCAGTGGAGAACTGAATACTGAGGGACCTGAGGTGTGCAGTGTGCGTGGAGCCAGAGTAGCCCAAAAGTAGGGCTGGGGGAGGGAGGGAGCATGTCATAGGACTCTAAGGGGCCAGATATAGGTTGGAAAGTATTTGCAGACAACAGAAGGGAAAATGTTAGTGTTAGGTGAAAGTCTGTCTTTCACCACATCACACCCAGGGATTGAACTCTGCTCACAAGGTTTGGGGAAACTGCCCTTACCTTTACATTTATTTATTTGTTTGTTTGTTTGTTTGTTTGGTTGGTTGGTTGGTTCATTTACTTTTAGGAGCGCTTTTACTTCAGGTGTTGCCCTGAGCCCTCCCCAGGCTTTACCTTCACTGACCTTCACATCAGATAGTAAGATTCCGTACAAACGAGGAAACTGAGGCCCAGAGCTGAACTAGGGTTATCTGGCCACTAAGTGGCAACAACCCTGGGCGTTGATACAGAGGTTTCTGGCAGGGCTGGGTCTATGGCTCAGGTCAAAGCTTTTTCCTACCATGCCTGAGGCCCTCTGTTCTACAAACAGCCAGGACAAAGTAACCCAAGAGACATTGGATTTCCTCAGAGGGCGGAAAACTTCCCTCTAGTTGAGAAAGAGAGGTGGTCCAAGTAGCTGGGAGAGTCAGTTCACCAAGGTGTTTAGAGGTGACGTCATGTTAACACAAATTTAAACCGTGCCCGTCCTGGTCCTGGCGACTAAGTGTCCTTGGAGGGGGATGTGGATTTGGCAGGTTTGGGATCTCAGTTTCTGGGAAATAGAACCTCACTGTGGACAGAGGGGCTTGGCGCTCAGCTGTCCTGGAGCACCTCTCTGGCGCTTCCAGTGAGAAAGGAAAGGATCCTGGGGGGGGGGGGTAGGGTGGTGTGGACAGACAGTCAAAAGCAGAGGGCTGTGTCGAAAAGTCGGCTTGACTGTGAGGATTGTCCTTTGCTTCCTACCCAAGCAGACCTTTGTCTCCGGGGGAAGCAGGACCCCTGTAGATCTTTGTGGTCAGTGCCCTGAGCTCCCTGAAAGAGAGTGGAGGTAGCAGTTCCTCTTAGGTGTGGGCAGAGACCCTTGTTGGCACTGCATCCAGGAAGGATTGCTGGGAGGGAGTCTCTGCAATCAGGCAGGTGTATCAAGCTTGCTGTGTTTTGGAGAGAGTACCCTGGCCAGGGCTCTGGGTTGCCTGACCCCTAGAAGGGCCAGGTTCTCCCAGTGGCTGAGTGTCTGTGCACCTCTCCTTTTGTGGTTCCTGGTGCCCTGTGGTGTCTATAGTCCATCAGTTCCTGCTCACTCACCGCTAGACTTTGCAGTAAACGGGATTGATATTACAGAGACTTGGCAGGAGATCTAGGTGTCTTGTTGGGGACTAGTCAGATGGGGTGAATGACCAAGTGGCCAGGATTCACACCGGGCAGTGGGACAGAAGGCTAGCCGGCTGGCCTTCACTAGCTCCTGGCTCCTCTCATGTTATTTGTTGAGCAGCTCTTGCAAGTTCCTCGCGAAGGACTGTAGAGAATGGATGTGCTTTGTGGTAGAGGAACAAAGGGTTTGTAACAGAAATGGAAGCTCTTGGTCACTGGGCAACCACCTTTCAAGGTCAGTACAGTTGTCGGGGACTGTCAGTGGCCTCGGATTACAGTTAATCAGGGTGGGACAGTTGTGATTTTGAAATGCTGTGTACACCTGGAACCCCAGTACTCTGCAGGCTGAAGCAAAGGGGTTCTAAGGTCAAGGTCAGCCTGGGCCGTGGTGGTGTGACTCTGAAAAATACAAAAACAAAAACAAAAAAAGTCTAGGCTGCCTGCATGGCTCATCCTGAGTTAGCTGCTTCTCTTTTTAGAGTTAGTGATCAATTAGTATGGATGAGGGGCCAAAGCCTTGTGAATTTAAGGCCATTTAAAGTGTGTTTAAATATAGGCATGTCCTCACCCTTGCTATTCTTCGTGTCCCTTGTCCCTTTCTCTAGTCTCTTGAACCCTCTCCCATTAAAACCATTGCATCCGGTCATTCAGTATCCCTAAGCTGGGGCCTCATTTTCTTTCCCCCCATGAGAAAACAGATTTAACCAGTGCCCATTGGTTCTGAGGACATACAAACCTCTCACAGGGGTTTGTACCTTCAAGTCAGGACGACTCCCATGCCCTGAGTGCCCAGAATGAGTACTTTGGGGTTGAGGCCTTTCAGCCATGTGTGTGTTACCAGGGAGGACGCCACGTCTCCACCTAGACAGCTTGACTTGTTGAAATTAAGATAAATGTGTTGTTCTTGGAAAGCAGATCTGTAACCACGACTTGGAAACTCCGCTAACAGAGAGAGCTGTGTTCATCTCCTCATTGCTTCTGCTGAAACATGCTCTCAGCATTCTCTGAATATTTTGCTCGGTGATAGGGACTTGAGAAGTTAGCACTGTAGTGTCTTCCTTGTATAAAGCTGCTCATACAGGACAGCCCACTTCCCAAGAGTGCTCTCTCTGTTATTCTGATTGAGGGTGGACTCTTTTGGGGGGGGTTGTGGACGGTGCAGCTGTGTTAGTTAGGTTCAGAGTGTGTATTACAATGGTTGGTTGTTCACCTGACCTTTATGATTTCCTACAAGTGTTTTAAGCAATGCATGTATGCTAACCACATTTGGACAGAACATCTTAGACCAAAAAAGACCCCAACAAAACAACAAAACTACAACAAAAACCCCCACACCACAATAACAACAAAACAAGGTGGGTAGGGGTGTAGCTCAGTGGTAGAATGCTTGCCCAGCATACACAGAAGTCTGGGTTCAGTCCCCAGGATCCAGAGGTAGAAATGGGGGGATCACCTCCATAGCAAGCGTGAAGTCAGGCAGGGATACATGAGACACTGTCTTAAAAAAAAGGAGCTTGCAGGGTTGTGGTGGCACACGCCTTTAATCCCAGACAGAGGCAGGCAGATCTCTGAGCTTGAGGCTAGCCTGGTCTACAGAGTTCCAGGGCAGCCATAACTACACAGAGAAAACCTGTCTTGAAAAAATACAAAAAAAAAAAAAAAAGAAAGGAAGGAAGGAAGAAAAAGGAAAAGAAAATTGTTATTAACAAATAATTATCTGCTTTTAATTACAATTAAACATAAGTGGCAGATCATCTGTTCCATCTTTTGCCCCTTTTATGTCAAGTGGCATCACCTCCATCCATGCCCCAATTTGATTTTTTTTTCTATTTTGAAATTTAATAACCGTGTTTCTCTTCTTTTAAGTGCTAACTTAGGAATTTTAATATTCATATTTAATTAATTTATTCTGTGATTAGTCAAATTTTAACTTCTTCTGGAATAAGTTAAGGGCCTTCCAATGCTTTCCTCCTATTGTTTCCTTCCCAGCTCGCATGCCGTGATGGTTCATAGACACTTGTCGACTTGACTAGGTTTAGAATCACCTAGGATACACATCTCCGAGCATGTCTGTAAGGGCGTTTCCAGAGAGGCTTAATTGAAGAGAGAAGACATGCCCTGAATGTGGGTGGCACCTTCCTACAGACTGGGGATGGGGGAAGTAAGGGACAGGGGAGATGGGAGCGCTAGACTGAACAAGAAGGAGAAAGTGAGCAGCTCACCAACACCCATCTACCCATCTGCTTCTCTTTCCTGAATCCGGGGGCAGTGTGACCAGCCATCCTTGCTCCGGCCACCACAGAGCTGTTCCTGCAGCCATACCTGTCTCTCTATGATGGATCTTATCCTCAGCCTGTGAGCCAGAATGAATCCTTAAGTTTATTTAGTCAGGCGTTTTGTCCCGGTCCCGGGGAAAATACCAGATACACATACCATTTTCACACGGCACTGTAAGCGCTATTACACTTCTTTCTTGCTCCTTCAGTGAAATGTTTTATGTTGTATGGTCAACATTGGCTTAGACTGTAGTCAAGTTTATTATTGCTTTCTTGTGTCCATCTCTTCTCGAGCAGCCTTTTCTTCCTTCCAGAGGTCCATGTCCTATATGCCTATGTGCATAAGAAATAGTGATGCGGGAAGTGTTGCTCATAGCAAACTCCCCGCTGATACGTTTCTCAGTGTTTCTTTATCTCATTCAACGTCTTGGGAGCTGTTTTTGCTAGATGGAAGATGAATGTTATTTTCCCTTTAGCTCATTAAAAGTGACATTCCATTGTCTCCTGCCTTCCATAGCTGTATGGAGAAGGCAGCTGTCCACTTATTATCAGCCAAGTAGAAAGATCTGTCCTTTCTTCCTGAATGCTTTCAGGGTCGTGTGTGTGTGTGGTGTGTGTGTGTGTGTGTGTGTGTGTGTGTGTGTATGTGTGTATTGTGTGTGCGCATGTGCTCGTTTGCAGTTTGACTAGTCTGTTTAGGTGGGAGTTTCTTTGGGACACTGGTTAAGATTACAGAATCTAAGAGTGGAGGTCTCTCGTGAACTCACCTATAGTTTCTTCATATTTTGATTCTTTCTAATTTTTCTCCTTCTAGATCTTTTTTTTTTGAACGCTTCATGAATAATTTGCGTGTCATCCTTGCGCAGGGGCCATGCTAATCTTCTCTGTGTCGTTCCAATTTTTAGTATATGTGCTGCCGAAGCGAGCACCTCCTTCTAGATCTTTAATTAGACTGTCGTTGCTTCTCGTATCATGTTCCTCCACTCTTGATTTCTCCTTAGTTGCTTCCCAAGTTTACCAGCTGTGTCTGTCTGTGCTGCATCCTGGGTCAGTTTCTCAGCTAAGCCATTCCTTTCCTCCTCAAATCTTATTGGGCAATATGAAGTCTTGACCCCTTTTATCCTTAATTAATTAGTTAATTAATTAATTTTATCCTTAATTTAAATGTTTATAAAGCATTTTGTTTTGTTTTTGTTTTTTGAGACAGAGTTTCTCTATGTAATAGCCTGTCCAGGAACTGGCTTTGTAAACTAGGCTGGCCTTGAGCTCCCAGAGATCTGCCTGCCTCTGCCTCCCGAGTGCTGAGATTAAAGGCGTGTGCCACCGCACCTGGCTGCAAATCATGTTTAATATCAACATCTTCTATATTGCAGCATTTCAATGGGTACAGTTTTTTGGATCATAGTCTATGCTACCTCTATGGTAGTTTATTTCACCCGGAGACCTTTTTTTTTGTCTCAGTCTTTTTGTCTGTCTATCTATCTATCTATCTATCTATCTATCTATCTATCTATCTATCTATCTATCATCTATCTATCATCTATCTATTTATCTAGAAGCAGGGTATCACTGTGTAGCCCTGACTAGCCTGGAACTTGTTATGTAGACCACAAAACCCTCACATTCATAGAACTCAGTCTGCATTTGCCTCCTGAAAGCTGGGATTAAAGATGTGCACCATCATGCCCAGCTGCTTGAGATTTTAACCTATTAGGTCTGAATGACCTCATGGCTGGTACCCATATCCTTAGCCTAAACACACATGTGGCTGAATATTGAGGAAGGTCAAACTTGCCCTTTACCAGGTTCAATATGCTATGTGAGAGCTGTCCTTTTGAAGGCTTTCCCACACATTTTGACTTTATAATACCTTACTGAAATATTTAGTGTGTAGAGGAATGTGCATCTTGTTCTCCTGTTGGCATGTTTCTTAGCTTAACTTTCTGGTAATAATAGAATCGTAATAGACTTAGGCTGATTTCAGAGTTATCTCATGGAACCGTCGCAATGGAAAGCGGCCAGGTGTCTTCTACTGACTTATTTGGAAGGAGAGATTAGAATAAGCCAGGTTGCCAAAACCTGGCTCACGTGTGTCCTCTCTCTTGCCACCTCCCTGCCATCTCCAGTCTAAGCTGTCTTTGTTGCTCACCTGAACTCTTCAGAATGCCTCGGACTCAGTTTCGTACCACAGCGCGCTCTGTATAAAACATTAAACGGTCCACACACCAACTTCTCCCTTGCCGGTTCTTGCAAATCTTCCAAGGCTGGTGTCACATACTAAGAATATATTGGCAAAGGACTTGAGAGGACACTTCCCAAAGAAGATGTATTCATGAACACGTGGCAAGATGCCTGATGTCACCAATCATCAGGAAGGCGCAGATAGAGACCACGGCCAGCTGCTCCCTCTGCCCCATTGAGTGGCTACTGTAAAGCATCAGCAAGAGAGAAACTAGGAGAGTTGTTAATGATGGGGAGAAGCCGGGATCCTTGGGTCTTGTTGATAGGGATGTGAAATACTATAGCTCAGTCAATAGTATGAAGCGCCGGGGATGTAGGTCAGCGGTGCGGCTCTTGCCTGGTGTGCCGGAAGCCCTTGGTTCAGGCTTCACTGCTGCCATCGGAAAGGAAGAGAGCAAGGGCGGGAAAAGAATGGTATGGAAGTTCTGATAATCATTAAGCAAAGTCGCCATATAGTGCCGTAATTTCTCTTCTGGGTGTACGGTCTGAAGAACTGCAAGCTGGAACTTGAACAGTAATCCTTTATTTACAGGTTTGATTGAGACAGGGTTTCTCTGTGTAGCCTTGGCTGTTCCGGAACTCACTCTGTAGATACGGTTGGCTTCAAACTCACAGAGATCTGTCTGCCTCTGCTTTCCAAGGGTTGGGCTTAAAGCTGTGTGCTACCACACCTGACAAACTGTATTTGCGTATCCAAGCATCTTCTTTAGTATCTAAGTGTCCATTGACAGTTGAATGGAGAGAAAAAAAAAATGTTACCAACAATGGATTATCATTCCGCCTTGAAAGAAAACATGTATCACAAGGATGAACTTTGAAGACATTATGCTCAGTGAAATAGGTCAGTTGCAGAAGGAAGAGACTGTGTGCTCAGATGATGTACCTGAAGGAGTCACGGAGACTGGAGTGTGAAAGTCCATGATGTGGTGTGTGCTTTTGCAGCCTGAGAGGATGAAGTGTTGGGGTGGATAGTAGTGATGACCGCACAACGACACGGACATGCGTAGTGTCATACAACTGTCCTTTAGAAATGGTTAAAATGGTAAATCCTGTATGCATTTTACCGCAATAAAACTATCTGGGATAGTTATGGCTATGTATTGCGATTTTTATATAAAACAAAACTCTTGAAGGCAGAGGCTAGATATTTAGCATTTTTTTGTTTTCTTTATTATGATTGATATTTAGTATTTTAAGTGTTCATTTACTGCGGTAAAATACACACAACATAAAATTTATCATTTAATTCTATTTAAGTGTCTCGGTCAATGCAATACGAACTATTGCCACCATCAATTTCCAGGGCTTTTTTTTTTTCAATCATTCTTAGTAGAAACCCTGTGGCTGCGGGTCTCTGAAAACATCTGTTTCACTTTTCTGCCGAACTTGCCTATTTTAGGTAGTTCATGTAAGGGGAAGTAGAAAATTCTTTTTCTTTTTGACTTTTATTTCCTTTACTGAAGTGTCCTCAAGTTCTGTCCAGATCCGTTGCTGTTAAGTCCCCTTTCCTTTGAAAGCTAACTGATCATCGCATGCTAAGTGTATACCGCATTGTGTGTGTTTTCCTGCCCGTGGACACAGGAGCCGAGAGCCGTTTCTAGCTTTGGGCTTTTGTGAGCAATGCTGCTAGGAACAGTTTCTGAGTTCAGTGGATCCTGAACTCGGGCTGCCCTGAACACTGGCTACCATTTAAAGCGAGTGGTTGGTTCTGTATGATGAGTAGGCGAAGCTGGACCGCTGGCTCAGCTGTTAAGGGTAGCTGCTGCTCATGCAGGGGAGCTGGATTGGACTCCTAGCACCTTGTGTGGTGACTCTGTAACTCCAGTTCCAGGGGCTCTCATGCCCTCTTCTGGCCCCTGTGGCAATCAGGCACCCACCCAGTGCACACGTAGGCAAATACTCATACACCCACAATCAAAACCTTTAAAATTAGTAGGTAGGTGAGCCACTACCAAGGGCTCTGCTGGGAATTCAAGATCTGGGTTTGAGTTTTAACCTCATTACCGTTTAATCTTTGAATCTCTGCTCCGTCATCTGAGAAGCAGGGTCACTGCATCGTGCTTTATTGACTCTGTGGGGTTGACGTCCACACAAGCTGCGCGTGTAAAAGCCCTTTGGACTCTGGACATCTGCCAGCGTGAGGTTCAGTGTGCAATGTCACACGAAAACCCTTCACCACTTTCCCCCCAATTCTTCTACTTTAGAAATCTTGTTTGGCCATAAAACACGAAACATCACGTTTCTTTTCTATTTCTTCACATGAAAGCCGAGCTGGTACCAGGCTCAATGCAAGTATCTGCCTTCCCTTCTTCATTTACTTCTCAGTCTTATTTTAGGCCCACGAGTCTAGCACTCTTTAAAAGGCAGTTATCACGATGCTTTTCCAGTTGTTGAGAAGCAGATCTGTTTCCCTTAGCAAATCCTCACATAGGTCAGATGAGCCCCTTGAATGCCACGCATTCTTGGGTGCTGCATATCTGAAGGATGAGCCTAGGGACTTCAACAGTGGGCGGTGACAAAGTCCGCAACCCAGCTGCCTAGCAGAGGCCCTGGCTTCTCTCAACTCATTGCTCTTCACAGAGCTGGCATATGGGCTGGAACCCCCCCCCCCTTTCCTCGTTAGAAGCTTTGTTGTTTGACATGTAACAGGTGAACACACAGGGGTGTGATTTTTCTATAGACGTTTGTTAAGTTCATAAACGGCTGGGCTGTTTGGTTGGGCCTGTGGACTGTCATCCAGTGGCATATGAAATGGATCACACTGCGAGAGGTTGTTTTTCTTTGTCCCTCGGGTCCTGTGTGGTATGTGACTCTGGTTCCTTGCTGGGTGTCCTACCACAGAGCTCCCTCACCAGCTCCAGGACTGTCACCCGCAGTCTTACTGATACGAGGGTATTTGCATGCGTTCTCAGGCGATTAAATACAGGATGTTAAGACTCGGGTTTTCTGCCTTGTCCTGTGTACGCGACAAACCCCTCTTCCTTTCCAGCAAAGCTCAGACAAATAGCAGCCTCACAGCTGACCAGCTGGGGGTGGAGTGAGCTGGTAGCAGCTGTGTTGAGGTGAAGACCTCTTTGGTCGCCATGCATATGGAAGTAGATATCGAAGGCGTTGTTTCCTGATCTCTGTCCCCCTCCCTGGGACTCCATATATATCTCTGTGTATGATACTTCTTCGAAGGCTAAAGGAACAGAATGCTATAGTCTCAACTCATATCTTTTAGAAAGTGTGTGTGTGTACGTGTTATTACATGTGTTTGTGAGTGCCAGCATGTACATACTACGGCACATATGTGAAGATTGGAGGATGACTTTTGGGAGTTAGAGCCAGGGCCCGAACTCAGGTCACCAGACTTTCTCACCGAGCCCTTTTTTTTTTTTTTTTTTTTTTTTTTTTTTTTTTTTTTTTTTTTGCCTGTTGAGTCACCTGCTGGCCACCACCTCATAAGGTTTTGAATGATTCATGGGAAAAATAATTTCATGGCATTCATTTGCCCAAACATAAGAGGCACTGGTAGTCAGATGACAAGACCAGAGACCGTCATGCTAAGAGCAATCAGAAGCTGGAGCGATCGATGGCTTACAGGGAAGAGTGCTTATTGTACAGGTATGATGAAGATCTGAAGCCATATCCCAGCACCCATGTAAAAAGCCGGATGTGGCTCCGCCCCTGCACTTCCCTTGTAATCTCATCACTGAAGGGGGCAGACATGGGAGGATCATTTTGAATGATTACTGCCCAGCTGCCTGGAGTCAGCGAGAGACTCGGATAAGGCAAAGAATGATAGCTAGAACAGGACACCTAATTGATAAGTATTTTTTATCCCTGGTAGTAGGTCTCTACTACTGCGATAAGTCAGATCAAGCCGAGTCAGAAAGACCAGGTTTAATGAGCAAAGCACCCCCGGGTGACTCTCAAGCCCCCCAAAAGTGAGGTGGAGGAGGGAGGAGGGGAAATCACATGGCGGGTCTAGGGGCCAGAGCTTAAATACCCTGTAGGCATGGTCATGAGCAGCTCCTGGGGAGGAGTCGCTGCTTGATGGGCTTTCTGAGAAGGGTAGGTGGAGGAATGGGGCCTGGGTGGAGCTCCCAACTGAACACTAATGTCCTCCTCCGGCATCTAAGCATGCACCGACACAAATGTGTACTTACATCATGTAACACCCCACCTTGTTATGTGTGTTTGTACCAGCATGCATGATATGCACAAATATGGAGGTCAGAGGCCTCTCTCTGTCTCTCTCTCTATTACACACACACAAACACACACAGACATACAGCAATTAGGAACTGAAATATTCATATATTAGAACTACCATAGCAAGATTAGCAGATCCTGACCGAAAGTTTGATAACTTTCTAAAGCTATCTACAAGAGAATTAGAAACACAGTATGTATATACCCAATATTTATAGCAAAATTATGAAACCCTTATTTCATCATATTATATTAACTAATACTAATAGCTAACTATAGGTAATGATTTCCTATCACTAAGATGATTTATATATTGTTGATTTCATAAAAAAACAAAACAAAGCAAAAACAGGACTATGTAAACGTTCGTGTGGGTGTCACATAAAGTCATCTGCATATTCTACCATCTTAGATGCAGGGCAAGTGATTTATTCTCAGCCGAGGCATCGACAAGTTGCAAGCTGGCCAATATTAAACACGCGACAACAGAGCAACAGGCAGCCTGTCAATCACCAGGGGATAAAAACTCCAGCACAGCCACCTGCAGACCTTCAACAGCGCCTCCTCACTCCTTCACAATTTTGCTCATCTGCTCAAAAAATTCTAACATATTCCACATTCTGTCTTCCAACTTCAAAAAAAAAATCCTTTGCTAAGAATATTTTGGCAATCAGACGCTTTTCATAAACAACAAAAATATCCGAGTGTTTGCTGGCCTCACCTTCTGTTCTCTACTTCATTGGAAAGAGATGTTCTGCAGCCTTCCCTGGCGGCAGGGTCTTCACGTCTGACCTCGAGCTCCAGATTCTTGCCTGTTTGTAGTCTCTCTGATAGGAATGGGTCCCTCTGATCTCATGTCTTTTCAAAGGCTGTTCTCCAGGGTATGTTTTGTCACCTGAAAATTAGTGCTCAGGGATCAGGGGCCTTTGTTCACTAAGTCTGGGAAATTAATCTGAGTGATGTAGCCTTTCTTGCTGCAAATATTTTGAAGAGGACTTGGTTGCTGATGGACGCCTCAGTCATGAGCCGAGTGTCTCACGGATCGCCCTTCTACACTTGCTGGCACCAGAAACTCCCTCTTGTCTATACTAGCGTGTCCCAAGCATATCTGCCCAACTTGTTTCTCATCATGCATCGGGGAAAAAAGGAGTCATGCACCGGGAAGTAGGTGGAGATGTGGGCACAGACCTCAGGTCTGCAGCTGTCTGAGAAATGCAGGGAACTACCTCACCTGATTCCTCAGCGAGTATGTGTGTGTGTGTGTGTGTGTGTGTGTGCGCGCGCACGCACACGCGCGCGTGCGTACATGTGTACACATTCGTGCACATCCACAGTGCACCCATGGAGGTCAGAGCACAACTTGCAAGACTTGGTATTCCCCTCCCACCATGTAGGTCCTGGGATTGACTTGGGTTTGAGGCTTCATGGCATGAGATTTTTATACACTGAGCCATCTTGCCAGCTTGCTTTTTTTAAAATTTGTTTTTTTTATTTTTTGTTTTTTTATTTTTCAAGGCAGGGTTTCTCTGTGTAGTCCTGGCTGTCTTGAAACTTGCTCTGTAGACCAGGCTGGGCTCAAACTCACAGGAATCCTCCTGCCTCTGCCTCCTGAGTGCTAGAATTAAAGGCATGTACCACCAGCAACCCCTCTCCCTGGGTGGATTTATTTATTTTAATTTTGAGTGCATTAGTATGTTTTGCCTGCATGTATGTCTATGCACCATGTTTGTGTCTGGTCTCAGGGGAGGGCAGAAAAGCATGTTGGATCTCCTGGAACTGGGGTTCCTGATGGTTGTTAACCTCCAGTAGGTGCTGGGGATCAAATTCAGGTCCTCCAGTAGAACAGCCAGAACTCTTAATGAATGGCTCAGTTATCTCTCCAGCTCCAGTAAGAGGACCTTTACTGGGTTGTGTGGAGGTTCTCCATCTCCATTTGTGACTTTATTTTCTTAAACCTCATCTATTTTACAGACCTGGCCCTAGGGAATGGATTGTGTTGAGTCACAGGTACCTCCAGTGACACTGAAGACCTCCATGAGGTGGCCTTTGAAATCTGAGCAATTTGGGCGTTTGGGGGATTACCCTCCTCCAGTGTGTTTGCAGAATGCACAATAGCTGTCTTGCTGCATGCTTCTAGAGTTTTCTGCTGTCCTCCCTTAGCTGATGAGAAACTGTCTTGACCGAGCCCAGAATCGGTCTTTTACCTTCCTAGGTAGTAGATTTCTTTTCTAATAAGAATTCCTTCTAGAAGAGTTACATTTTAGAAGAAAATTCTCCTGTAAACAAAAACACAGAAAACAAACACATGAGAAAGATTTTCAGTCAGTGTTATCCACTCTAGTTCATAGACCACAAGAGTGGAGGATTACTTTAGTTTTGTGTCCTTGCATTTTTCCATATTATCAAGGATTGTTCTTACTGTAATTGAAGAACAACAACCCACATTACTAAAAAAAAAAAAAAACAAAAAACAAAAAAAACCCCAAAAAAACAAAAAAACCTGAGTGACTACAGCCAGCTTTTCCAGTGACATAATGCTCCATGGTTACCTCCAGTACTCCAGGTAGTGGCGTTTAATGAAGCCAAGTTCGTAAGAATGGGACTAGTAAAATTTAAAATATTTCCCTTAATGTTTCAGGATAATAGTCCCATCTTAGAAAAAAAACCAAACAAACGGCGCTTTGCCGAAACAAAAGCCTCTTCCTGCTCTTCGTGGGAAAGGAGTCTGGGGAGAGAGACACGATTAAGGGTGGATCTTTGAGTCCATCAAAGTCTCCATTAATGGGATTTACTGTTTACTTTCAGAGGACCCAGCATTTCTGGGGACCTGTCTGAACACTGGGCCTGTCCGGATTGGCTGGTGGCTGACTCCCTGGGCTGCGGGGCTGTCCTGGGAGCTCCTTGGGAAAAGGCACCTGGGAACTCTCAAGCCTTTTACATATTTTCCCTAGAAGAACACGTTCAGGTGCGCCATTATTTTCGTTTTGAGGGGTGAGGCCACCAGCATGTGCTCAGGCGACTTCATAAAATCAGGCTTTATCCGGGAATCTCCGTTTTGTTGCCGTCTGCAGTGAGTTATTTCAACTGTATGCTTTTTAAATAAAAGCATTTAGTGTTGTGCTGTGGGGATTACATTCTTTTGGCTTTGGAAAAATATTTCCTGTTCGGTTCAAGCCATTAAGGCCTGCTAGGGGCTCACATCTGGAAGGCTGAGGGGAGGGGAAGGGGCCTGTCTTTCACCACCAGAATTGAGCTTGGCCTGACCCACCCCAGACTTGTTTAAATTGCCAGGGCTGCTTGGAGTGGGAACCTAAAGGGGGGGTCTATTGGGGGTTCTGGGGCTTCCTCCTGGGAAGGAGGAGGGGAGTCCCCTTTTCTGCCTGGGTTTGAATGTCTATCACTTTTCCTCCTTGGGCAATTCTCATTTTCATGTTCCCCTGGTTTTCCATAAAGCTTATGTGAGCATTTTCTATTTAGAAGACACACTGTTGAGTTTTGGGGTGGTAGAGTTTCCCCGGGGGTAGGGTAATTGGTGTGGATGGGGTATCGTGGGCCCTGGTTGCAGGGTGCCCCAGGCATTCTTGATGACTCTTCTTCCTCATGGATACAGGTCTACAGTCAGTCTCAAGTGTAACAGGAAGGGGACTGCTTGTTGGGGTTTCTGTCTCACCCGGTACCCCACAGTCAGCAAGCCCCAAAGAAAATCACATAGAGGACTCCATAAGTTATAAAGCTGATAGGCCCATTAGGTCAGGCTACTTATTAGCTCTTGTAGCTTATATTAACCCATTATTCTGATCTATGTTAGCCATGTGGCTCAGTACCTTTTTCAGTGGGCCAGATCACACCCTGCTGCTTCGGTGGTCTGGGCAGGAGTGGGAGGAATCAGCTTCCTCCTTCCCAGAATTCTCTTGTTCTCATTGCATCACCTCTACTTCCTCTCTGGTTTTCCCGCCTATACTTCCTGCCTGGCCAACCAGCATTTATTTAAAACATGATTGACAGATTACAGACAATTCTCCCGCACCACTCAGGTCTTAGCCAATGAAACCCAGTGTTGGTGCCAAATAACTGATGAGTGCTGACATCCCTAGTGCTTAATTTCAGTTCCCTGATGCTCCTACTCTCCAGATAATCAGGCAGGGCCATGTCTTGCTGGTTCCTGTTGTGGGGTTCATTCCGCCAATAGCTTTGGGGTACCAGCCTTGGCTTGCTACCTCCTTTGTCTCTCTTGGATTCTGCTTGTAACAAGAACCACAAAGATATATATATATATATATATATATGTTAAGGGGTGCGGGGGAGAACCGCCTCACGGAGTTGAGGATCGAGGGAGGCTTGGAACAGGCCACACTCTGCTTCATGCCACCTCACTTGGTCTTCACAACCCAGAAAGTGTGCAACCCTTGCCTCTCCTTTTAAGAGATTGCATCAGCAGACAAGAAGCCATGCCCTAAGGCAGGTACCCCCAAAGCTATTGGCAGAATGACTTCCCACAACAGATTCCAGCAAACCTTTTGTTCTTGAGAAGACCTCCCCCCACATCTGCTCCTGTGCCCTTTTGGAGAGGCCAAAGTGCCCCATTTCTCTTATGGGGACAGCCAATGTCTTGGGAGCACTGTACGTGAGTTCTTTGAGCAGGTTTCAACTTTTAGGGTAAATGATTTCATGATGTGAAGAGAGCATAACACATTCATGACATTTATCCTGACCACACACCGACCAGAAAGGATATCAGACAACTCCTGGCAAGTGTCTGGCTTCGGCCTTGGATAGCTGCCATTAGCAAACCTAATGATCCTCGGGTCAGCTTTTCCATGGGGCAGATTGATAGTGGTCTTTGTGAGTTCTGCAGTCCATACTTCAGGGGGCTGATGGTCCAGATCTAATGAGCATTCTCCTAAAACATAGGCCTAGAAACAACAAAAATCCAGGTCTGGTCTCTCAGTGCACTTCGGGCTGGTGGTCCTGGGGTGGTCGATTCTAAAGCTGGCTCCCACAGTACAAACGTAGCATGATGGGTACCCAGGGTCCATGCAGCCCACCTGCTGGCCTCTCTTAATTTATTGGCATGCTCACTAGATCTCCTATACCCGTGAGAAGCCATATGACAAGTCCATGAGACAGCTGTTGAAGTGGCAAGATTAGCCACCCACATTTCCTAAGTGCTTCCTATGGGAAAGGCATGGGTATGGGGCTTCCTATGGGGAAGGCATGGGTGTGGGGCTTCCTGTGGGGAAGGCACGGGTGTGGGGCTTCCTATAGGGAATGGCATTTGTGCTGGGACCGGGACTGCAGCTGAGTTGTGCTCCACAAGCCCCAGCTTCTTTTGTTTATGGGTTAGGAGGTAATTGCTCTAAGACAAAACTAAGGGGCAAGCTGGAAGGACTGCAGCTCTATGACAGAAAGATGGCCCGGCCGTGTCAGTTCCTATCCTAGGTTGAGGTGGTGTTTGAACTCAGGCCTCCGTAACTCATGGAAAACTTGATCTTGGTTTTCGGGGCTCGAGGAGGGCCCCCGAGGAGTACTGGCTGTATCTAGTGAGCCTTGAGGATGGAGTGGCAGAAATCTGAGAGCAGGGGACTACAGGAGCCCATTGGGTGCTCCGCTGTAGTGATGGGGAGCTTTGGTTTAAATAACATAATATGAATGCTTTATCCGGAGGTTGGAATCAGACGGACCTGGGTTCATGCTTTGTTATTTTCTTTTATGAAGCCTTGCTCCATTCCCTGTAAACTGGGGGCAGGCAGGATACAGTGCGAGAAGGTTGTGGACACTCAGCTGCCTCTTGGCCACTGGAACCCAGAGAAAGTTGGTTGTCGCTGTTAATTATGGATGGAGCTTGGATGGGTGGGAGGGTGAGGCCTGAGGCTCTCAGGGGAAGCTGTGGCCTTGATCTAAGTGAGGGACAGACAGGAGGGCCGTTGTAGGCTGGGTTAGTCTCTGTGACAGATTTGAAGCAGGCTCTGGGTAATTTGATATCCTTCAGGTCCCTCTAGCTCTTGTGCTGAATACATGACAACCCCAGGAAAGAATCAGGGCAGGCCTGCCTGGGCTTAGATCTGCAGGCCTGCGCAGTCGCTAAGGGCATTACTGAGCATGTTGGTGAGGTGCCTGAGCTTCCTTGAGCACATGTTTTTTTCCGTGTAAAGAGCACATGAGTGTGTGCCTTCTTGGCCAAAGAAGATCGTGGCTTTATAGAAACTCATCTCTTTTATAGTCACATAGTCATTCCCCTAGTAGACCATGAACCCTGGATGTCTTTATTTTTAAATATTTCTGACAGTGTGCTTTTAAGAACATCGTGTGTGTGCGTGTGTGTGTGTGTGTGTGTTACACTCAAAGGTTTTATAAAAGATTGAATAGTGACAGAATGTCCAGTTTTCCTTCAGTATCCACTGGCAAGTGGTTGAAAGACCACCATGAGACATGCAAATCTACCTGCATTCAAGTCCCTTGCAAAATGGCATGTTTATGTGCAGCCTGCGCGTGTTTTTTTCGATACCCTAGTTTCCAGGTGGCTTATAATTGCTAATACAGGTAAATGCCACGGAGGTAGTTGTTGTCCTTTACTCCTTAGGGAGTCGTGGTAAGGCTATCTGTACGTGTTCTGTGCTGTTCTTTAGTCTGTGGTTGATTGGATCCATGATGTAGAACCTCCCGAAGGGAGGCCGTTTCTACTCAGCCACGGGGGGGGGGGGGGGGCTGCGTAGTCATGGCATCGTGCCCTGGAAATTGAGCCTGAGGGTTGGGGTGCATGCAACCTGGTCCTAGTCCTCTAATATTGGCGGCTTGCACACCCCTGAGTTCTCCCACCGGGAGTTAATGGGCAGAGGTCAAAATTCCCCACCCCCTCACCCCGGGTGAGCTCGCTATCGACAGCCTTTTGGATCCCGAGAGCGACTCCCAGAAACAATGGTTCTCAGGAGAGAACAGGCGTCAGAGATGCCCCAGGAGTTTGGAGCTGGACTGCATGTCCAGATTAATCCACGTGAGGAGATAGGTGGAGAAAGAGGAGCAGGGGAAGGGGAAGGACAGAAAAGGGGCAGCTGCTGCTAGGATAGCCTGCTTCTCTCATAGGAGACCGCAAATCAAAGGTAGAGATGTGGTGGGGTCCACAGAATGAGCTCCGAGTCCCTATGCGCTTCGGAACAGGTCAGCCAGAGGCAGGCAGCGTCTTTGTCCACGACTGAAGGGGCGACCGATTGCTGCTTCCAAGACCTGGGTGCTGCCCATTCGTAGGATGATTCCAGGGGATCTGTTTCTGTCAGAGGTGCGAGAGGAAAGAGATGCTGAGGATGGCTGCAGAATACCTTGGATTAGTTTTTGGGCAAGTGATTGCAGGGATGCGCTCTTTCATTCCCACAAGCCACTGTGCTCCCAGTGCCGAGGGACGAGAAAGGGGTGAATCCTAGGGACTTGTGCGGTGATGGTAATCTGATGGAAAAAGAGTAATTTAAGTTGCTTGTGACAAAGGCTGATGTCAAAGTTCCAGCCTGCCCTTCTCTACGTTCAAGGGAGACTGTGTTCACGGCCCAAGTGGACCACAGTGAAAGGTGGAAAAAGCATTCAGTTGATGGGTGCCGTGATTGGGTTTTATGTTTTGTTTGTGTGTGTGTTGGTGTGTGCGTGGGCATGTGTGTATGTGTTTGTGTGTGTGGGTATGTGTTGGTGTGCGTACATGCTGACGTGTGCACATGCTTGTGGAGGCCAGACGTCAATATCAGGTGCCATCCTTCGGGGCCATTCACCGTCTAGCTCGTTTTTTTGAAGACCTGGACTCTCATGGGCCTGGAACTATTGATTAGGAAAGGTGCCTGACTGGAAAGCCCGAGAGGTCTGTCTTTGCTTCTCCAGGGCTGGGATTGCAAGCTTGTTTTTGTTTTTTTGTGTTTGTTTGAGACAGGGTTTCTCTGTGTAGCCCTGGCTGTCCTGGAACTTGGTCTGACCTCATACTCAGAGATCTGCTTGCCTCTCTGCCTCCTGAACACTGGGACTAAAAGCACAGGCCACCACTGCCCAGATTTGTGGGATCTGGGGCTAGATCTCAGGTCCTTATGTGAGCATGGGAAGTCCTTCACTGAGCCATCTCCCCAGTCAGACCGTTATGGTTAAAATAAACTATTCCTTAAAAAGCCTGAAATAATAAACTCTTCTTTTAGCTGCAGAGTACCTCTAACTGTTCCTGCCCTTTTCTCCTACAGAGGCCTACCCTGTGGATATCCTACAGGATGACTCCGGGGCCCAGCAGGCAGCAACACAGGTTTACTATGACTCGCTCAGGGAAGGAGTCCCGGCCTCAGCAGCGGTTTTCTCCCTTCCCACTGGGGAGCAGGTATGTTTGACCTTCCTTGGAGGGGCGCGCTGCCCAGTGTAACTTAGAAAGTGGGGTGCTATAGAAAGACGCTCTCAGGTTTAGAAGGACAAAGACCGACCAACAAACAAAGAAACTGCTGGAGGAAATGCTAAAGTAATTCCAGTTTGAGGTAGAAGAAATTCTTCGCTGGGATTCCAGAGCCCCAAGCAGGAGGCTGGCCATTGTGGACCGTGGGCTGGCTAAGCTGTGGGAATCCCATGCCTGCCACTTAGGAGCTCTGTGGACTCCAGCAAGAGCTTTCCCTCTCTGGTCCTGGTACTCTCATACCAAATGCAGAAGAGCATTCACATCATTTTCCTCCTTGGGCTAGTGTGGGGGTTAAATGAGATACTATATGAATGCCTGGCTGAACCTCACTTTCTTTGTTTTAAAGAGAAGGTGTGGCTCATCTCCTCCAAAGTTTGCTTCAGTTCTGGTACATGATTTGGAATGAAGCTGTGCTGTGTCTCTTTGAATTTGGCATTGATGAGATTCTGTGCCTTGTGAGTAGATACAGCAAGGGGACACAGGGAACTGGGAACTTTATTTATTGTGGCAAAATTTAAAAATAATGTGTTGTGGCCGGGTGGTGGCGGCGCATACCTTTAATCCCAGCACTCGGGAGGCAGAGGCAAACAGTTCTCTGTGAGTTCAAGACCAGCCTGGTCTAGAGCTAGTTCCAGGACAGGCTCTAAAGTTAGTTACAGAGAAAGCCTGTCTTGAGAAAAATGAAAAAAGGTGTTGTGTGTGTTGGTGTGTATGTGCACATATGTGTAGATGTCAAGGCCCAACCTCAGGATACAATTGCATATGAAACACAGTCCGCCGTGTATTTTGAGGCAAGGTCTCTCATTGGCTTGAAGCTCATAACTAGGCTAGGCTGCCAGGCCAGCAAGACTGGAGATCCGCCTGTCCCTACCTCCCCAGTGCCTGGGATTACGAGGACACCGTGTTGCCTTGCACCTGTCTTTTTATGTGTGTTATGGGGGAGCAAACTCAGGCCCTCCTGCTTACAAGGGGAGCACTTTAATGGCCATGCTCCCCCCGACCCAACACTGTTTAAGACTCCTTTCCTCCCCATGCTATCATGGGCAGTACTTATAGTGTTTGCTTTACCTGTGAATGAGTTCACACTTGTGACCTCACAGGCAGCAATGGTAGAGGAGGTAGTCTTGTCCAAGAGTTAATAAATTGAGTGGCTTGTGCAGTTATAAGCTGTGGCTTCCCTGAGATTTTGGAGGTGGGAACTTACAGGCAAAGAACACCCCTCCCCTGGGTGTCCTTAAGTTGTTGGGCAGCAGCGGGAGCTTGCTGGCCTCAGTAGGAGCTTGCTGTCTTCACGTGCTTTTAGTGCCTCCTAGTGGTGTTGTCGTAGAATGACATGTGGCCCCATCAGACACTGCCTGATCTGATGGGTGCTGGTGCCAAGCTGCAGCTTGAGAGTCGGAAGGAGGCCTGCCTGTCCGCCCCCCTGGGGGGGTGCTGCCCCCAGGTTCTTTAGGACACAGATTTCACAATCTGCTATTACCACACACATATTTATGAATAACTTAAAGAAATAAACACCCCAACATGGAGTATGTTCTGTGGAGGGAGAAAGCTGAAGTTATTATCAAACAGACAGTGAAACAGTTGCTGACATGAAGTTGTTTTATTATGACATGTTAGCTTGACTGAGGACTTCTTGCTTCCTCTCTTTCTAGAAGGAAGGAAGGCAAAAACCATCGTACTTTATCAGTGAGTAAGGAAGCAGGGGCAGGGCCTTGCCACTTGGCACACTGAACCAAGCTCCCCAACAGGGGCCTGGACCTCCCCTCAGGATTCATCAGGCCTTTGTGTATTCAAAGATTCTAGACCAGAAGGGAAGATGGTTTGGGGAGGTATCATGTCTTGACTTTCTTCTTTTCGTAATTAGCTGGGTTTTTTTTCCTAGTCTTGACATTACCCTGTTGCATTTAAAACACAATGCTCACTGATTTCTCTGGTGTAAAGCAGTGTGCGTCCATTAAGTGATATTTAAGGGCCACAGCAAAGGGCAGAAGAAGCCCAGCCATGTGTGGTTAGCTGCTGTAAACAAGTTGATGTGTCTCTGTGTTTCTTTTTGATTTTTATTTTCTGCCGTTTTTTCCTTTTTCTTTTCTTTTTCTCTTTCTTTTCTTTCTTTCTTTCTTTCTTTTTTCTTTTTTCTTTTTTTTTTTGGTTTTTTGAGACAGAGTTTCTCTGTAGCCTTGGAGCCTGTCCTGGAACTAGCTCTTGTAGACCAGGCTGGCCTCAGACTCACAGAGATCCGCCTGCTTCTGCCTCCCAAGTGCTGGGATTAAAGGCGTGTGCCACCACTACCCGGCAATAGTTGTGAGTCCCCATGTGGTTGCTGGGACTTGAACTTGGGTCCTGTGGACGAACAGCCAGTGCTCCTAACCACTGAACCATCTCCCCAGTCCCTCCTTTTCTTTTTCTTTTCTTTTTTTTTCTTTTTTTGAGCCAGGGTCTTAGGGTCTTGCTGTGTATCCCAGACTGGCTTCAATCTTGCAATCGCCCTGCTTCATCTTTCCAAATGCTGTGATTTTGGCCTGCTTTTAAAAACCTGGGAGAGATTCCTCCTTGAAGACACTGTGTCTAGAGTGAGCATCTTTCCAGGTAGCTGTGATGTTTGGCAAACTTGGTGTTCAGTGACCTTATAACAGCCACCCCTGTGGACGAGCCCCTTGAGGACCCTTCATTAAAGTCACTCCCCAACAGGGAGCTACCAAAACGTTTGCCAGCCCCGGGACTTGCCAGGAAACAGTTCTCTGTAATGATGGTGGCCCGCTGTAAACTTTTTACAAGAACCTGCCTGCCTAGCTCAGCCGCACATTCTTTTCTCATTTTCCTATAGTCTCAGTTTTCAAAACAGTGCCGGTAATGGAATGTATTGACCTTTCTGTGTTAGAAGCCGGGAGCAGAGCGTTGGATGATTGCGACGAGGGCTTCAGATGTGGCCGTCAGAGACCGTCTGGTTCCTCTCACTCACTAGCAAAACGGCAAACTTGATCTGAGTTTCTCCACCGTGGGGCCGAAAGGACAGGGTGGAGCCTGGAGGGCTCAGACTCACTACCCATTTTAATGGCTGCCTTCAGAGCTGGAGCCAGGGTTGTGGAGGCGGGCAGAGCCTGGGCGCATTCTACTGAGCAGCTACCAGGGCTCTAGAACGGATGAAGATGGCGGCAGAGTTTCTTGTGTGTGGTGGGGTGAGGCTATCAGCCTTGCAGGGTGAGGTGCAGGGAGGCCCAGGATGCGGAAGGCTTCAGGAGCATGACTCACAGAGAAGGGAGAGAGCACGAAGGGCATTTGGTAGAAGAACAGTTGTCTAATCCATGGGTCTTGGGATGGGAAGGCTTGCTGGTGGCAGACAGAAGCAAGACTGTTGCTATACCTAGGTTGGCTAAGGCTTCCATTGTTGGATTTCTTTTCTTTTCTTTTCTTTTCTTTTCTTTTCTTTTCTTTTCTTTTCTTTTCTCTTTTCTTTTCTTTTCTCTTTTCTTTTCTTTTCCTTTCCTTTCCTTTCATTTCCTCTCTTCTCTTCTCTTCTCTTCTCTTCTCTTCTCTTCTCTTCTCTTCTCTTCTCTTTCTTTCTTTTTTTTTTTTCGAGACAGAGTTTCTCTGTAGCTTTGGAGCCTGTCCTGGAGCTAGCTCTTGTAGACCAGGCTGGCCTCAAACTCACAGAGATCTGCCTGCCTCTGCCTCCCGAGTGCTGGGATTAAAGGTGTGCACCACCACTGCCGGGCCCATTGTTGGATGTCTTGCATTCTAAATTTGCCTCTGCTAACAGTGTTCTTTCAGTGAGCACCATGCCAAGCAATTGCCCAGTTGTTTCCCGTGCCTTAATCCAGTGAGAGAGCCCAAGAGTAATTCATTTGTTCTTTTCTTTAGGTCAGACTTGAAACTTCATCTCTTCGATTTTGCGCTATGTACCGTGACGAACCTCAACATAAATTACTGACTTTGGTTAGTCCCCAGGACACAAAGACAGGTTGGTAGTCATTCTGTTTGTTTATTTAATGTGCATTGATGTTTTGTCTGTATGTCTGTCTGTGTGAGATGTTGGATCTCCTGGAACTGGAGTTACAGTTGTGTCTCACCATGTATGTACTGGGAATTGAACCTGGGTCCTCTGGAAGAGCAGCCAGTGCTCTTAACCACTGAGCCATCTCTCTAGTCCTATGAGTGGTAGTTATTAGTGGACGTGAGGTGTGTGTTGGTGTGTGTGCATGATGTGCTGAAGATGGAACCTAGGGCCTCACACATGTTAGGCAAGCACCACGACCAAGGCACACGTACAGCCTTGGTTTTAAAAACCTTGATTTTTATGGTATACAATCTATGTAAGTCACATACCCAGGGAATGGTGTCAATGTCCTTTGTTGAATTTGGAAGAATATTAAGGTAGACTGGCTAGTTTTCAACTTTTAGGGACCCAGTGGTACCTTCTTGTCTCTCTTGAGACAGGGGTCATTCTGCACGTCTCCCCTCACAGTTCCTACTCAGAGCTGCTTTTGTGGCTCACTCTTGCTATCCCATTAACAGCAGTCTACAGAGCTGTGGACACCAGGTAGGACACTATTGGGGTATCACCATGACCTTGTGGAATGAAGGGGTCATTCTCATTACCAGATGCAGTGAATGAGGGTCTCAGAGTGGTCAAGTGACTCGCCAAAGGCCTCTAGCCAGAGTATGGGAGGGATTGGTTTCTGCAAAGTGAGAACTGGGTGGGGGTTCTGTTTCTGGTGCTGATGGTCATAGGGTCTGTGATTCATTTATCTTTCCCTCCAGCTACAGAGAAACTATCTGGGCCAGGCTTTTGTGATAGCTCCATGGAGCGAGTCCTCTGGAGAGAGGTATAAGCATGGCCAGTTACATCTTTTTTGTTGCTGTTGTTCTTTGAGACAGGGTTTCTCTGTGAAACAGTCCTGCCTGTCTTGGAACTTACTCTGTAAACCAGGCCAACCTCGAACACACAGAGATCCGCTTGCCTCTGCCTCCCGAGTGGTTGCATCTTACGCAGAGGCTGGGGGGCGTCGGCAATGAGCAGCCTGCAGTGTGGAGGTCTTCCTGAACCAGAGCACCAGCAAGCTGGTAGGAGGCCCCTTACTTCTGACCTCCCAGTAAATAATCCCACATGACATTTTTCTCATTTGTTTTGCCCTTCTTACAATGCCAAGTATTGCTTTCCAGTAGGAAGTAACAATGCTAGTACACTGGTAGTAAACTTTTAAATTAGTTAGCCCCTCTAAAGGTTGGCATTGTGAGACTCTAAGTCTTTTAACTACTCTTTGCAAAGGAGGTCCGCCCCAGCTCTCCACCTCCCCTGGATAAATAGTTTTGCTTGTCACTTGACTATCTGCCTGGAGTGTGTGCTCAGAGGATTCCTTGCTCAGCTGGTGTCACCAAGTCCAACGTGACATCTTTGGAGGCAAGCTGTTTAAAAGTATGCAAGACTCTTTTTTCTTTTTTCTTTCTTTCTTTTTTTTTCGAGACAAGGTTTCTCTGTAGCTTTGGTGCCTGCCCTGGAACTAGCTCTTGTAGATCAAACTCACAGAGATTCACCTGCTGCTGCCTCCCGAGTGCTGGGATTAAAGGTGTGCACCACCATTGCCCGGCTCTTTTTTTTTTTTTAAGTATCAGGTATTTTTTTTTTTAGCAGTTCTTTATTCTTTATTTATTATGTATACACCGTTCTGCCAGAGGAGGGCATCAGATCTCATTACAGATGGTTGTGAGCCACCATGTGGTTGCTAGGAATTGAACTCAGGACCTCTGGAAGAGCAGCCAGTGTTCTTAACCTCTGAGCCACCTCTCCAACCCATATGAAAGACTCTTTATGCTTCTCTTCTTGCTAAACATGAAACATCAGTGTGCTCAGCTCACTCTCTGGGCATTGGGGGTCTGATGCCAGGGCTTTCTTAGTGCCCCACGACCAGCAGAAGCTGTGTGAGAGCGCTCTGGTGGCAGTGAGGGTGCCTCCTCTCTCTCTCTCCATCCAGCTGAGCCTTGACTGCCCTGAAGAGAGGGTCCCTGAGAACCTCAGGAGTTTGACACTACCTTGAGTTTGCAACCCTACTACCAGGGGCGAAGAGGAGTCCTTCAATGCACAGATTATGAAAATCTCTTAAAAGACTCATTTTAGGAAGATGTCCAGATATCAGCAGCTCCTCCACCCCATTTGGACACTGAACAAGAATCTGGTTACAGGCTTTAAAAGACAGTCTGCAGGATGTAAACATACGATGGATTCTTAGAAATCTGTTTCCCATTTGCACTGTACTTAATTTCTGTTGTTAAGAGTACACCCTAATACATATTCATGAGCGCTGAGAAATCTCGCTGTGGCTCCACGCTCGTATGCGAGAGTGCTTTTAATAAAGTTTCCGAGTGACTTCCTGCTGCTGTGGGCTCCGTCATTGCTAGCTACGATTGTTTACAATGTCAGAGAAACACTTGTGCTCTTGATGCCCTGTGCACTCTAATCCAGTATTTAGACGGTGTCTTGAGTTCTTCCCAGACTGTGCATCTTGGAACTTGAGACTTGCAGACCCTGTCGTACAAGGGTTCTTTACAGCCATGCCCAGTGTGTCATTTACCCTTCTCCAAAGCTGTGTCTACGGAGAAGGGCATTGCTGACTCTTGTGCCGTTGTCTTTTTCCCCCTGTATGTAAAAGCAAAGAGCCTTTATTGTATGCAAGTTTGCAAACTTGGTCTCTCTGCATGTCCATCGTACTGGAATAAACGGAGAGCCCCGAGCTCAGTTAAGAGTTGGATTTTTATAGTAGTAAAGGTGGGGATGAGGGGTTTCTGAGGTTCAGGACCCCTGATTGGCTGGCATTTGTCTAGGGGTGTCCTGGTGAGTGGGTACTGGCAGGTGATCCTTTCTACAGCGGTTGGAATGTTTGGATGGTCTGTTCTTGGGTGGTGCTCAGGTAATCTTAGTTTATGGTCCTTCTTGCAACCAGGTATTGCTTCAGGATAAACTACTGAGACTCAGATGGCTGAGTCCTACTCTGGCAGGTGATAATGGTTGGAAGTAAAGGACTTCCTTTGGGTGACCTGTTCATATTTAACTTGTCATGGCTGGCTCCCACATTTCCCCCTTCACAAGCGCCAATGGCAGGACCCAATCTTGGGTCCTGCTTGCCCTTGTTTTTTTTTTTTTTTAAATATTTATTTATTAAGCATACAATGTACTGCTGGCAAGGAAGGCACCAGGTCTCATTACAGATGGTTGCGAGCCACCATGTGGTTACTGGGAATTGAACTCGGGACCTTTGGAAGAGCAGCCAGTGCTCTTACCCTCTGAGCCATCTCTCCAGCCCTTGCCCCTGGTTTTTAAGGAGGTCTGGAACTACTTAAACTAGTAAATCCATTAACTGACAGCTCTGGACCTATTTTCCTAGTATATCAACAGTGCCATTATCTTTACATTCTGGTGAAGGCAGATGCGTGTTTAAATGGAAGCTAAAGGGACCAGAAGCTGTTTGATCGGCCCTATGTATGAGTTAATTATTGATAACTGTGTGTGAGTTAATTATTGATAAGCCGGTTCGCTCCATTACCGTGACTTCCGATAAGTCTGCAAGCAAATGAAAAACATCCAGGAAGGCCAAGGTCCCCAGTGGCAAGAAGTTGATACTTAGGGCTTCCTGCTCCAGCATGAGGGACGAAGCCTTCCACCACTTGCCCTGTAGGAAACTGCAAATGCCTTCCACATAGAGGTGGCTTCAGAAGCAGGCATTCTTGGCTCTGCGGCTTGTATTTATTCAGATTTTCTACACAGCGGCTGGTTTATATTCCCTAAGGGGAAATGGACAAATGAAGTCAGCAGCCCTGCTTTCTATGTGGCCTCAGCTTCCCAAGGGCCTTCACCTACTTCTTCATATTTTATTTCCCTTATTTTTTAAATTATTAACTCAAGTGTTTACGAATATTAGAAAGTGAGTCCTTATGCCAAATGCAAAGCGACCTCCCCTCATCTCTCTATCCAATCCAAAGCGCTCACCCTTGGGTTCACAATTGTCAGCACTGGTGATCTTGGCTTTCCTTAGTTCTTCCTTTGTCCTGCATATGCAATAGGACGAATATGGACTTGGGTATCTAGTGAAGCGACGTGAAGTCTTGATTCAGTCAACTGCTTGCGTGTGGTAGCTGGACTGTTTGGCTTCTCCGAGCATCAGGGTCACCATTTACAAAACGGAGATCTTATACTTCCTGGGATGTCTGTGGAAGCCGAATGACTTGTGGTAGCAGAGAGGATGCTTTGGGACCATTCCAGCAGAGAGCAGGGGGCCCATAGTCCACCACGGCCAGCCTGGTTTCCTCTTCACCTTCACATTTTCATTGTGCGAGAGGAACACATGACTTCAGAGGGCTTGGCTCATGTGTTAAATTTCTGGCCAAACTCTATGAGTGGGAGTTATATCCCCCAACAGATTCTGCCTGCCACACCACTGGCAGCCTAGTTTGACTCTGAACTACACTAACAGTAAGGTTGTTCTTCTACACACCCCAAAGTACCTAGTGGAGAAATGTCACACACTTGATCTGAAAGCATCAGTTGATCAGGGGTAGGCTGTGGGGTGGGCACATGGCCATCCTGGGTGAAAAAGGTAGCCATTCCAGCAAGGGGAGATGCCAGCTCTGATCTGGTGCCGCCAGAAGGGAGAAGATGGTGTTTCTAACGGCCTCCTTTGCCAGTCAGGCCACGTCTGAAGTAAATGGTGTTTGTCCATGGAGTGTTTAGGGAACAAAGTGGGGGCGGAGCAATGACTGAGGAGACCAGGTTGCAGATAAGGGATGTGGGGATCCAGGACTCCTGGTGGGAGCTGGAGAGATGGGGTGAACACTTTAGAGCATTTTCCAGAGTTTGAATCCTAGCATAGAACAAGCCAGGAGTCCCACATATTCTTTTAATTCCAATTCCAAGGGAGATGATGTTCTCTTCTGATGTCTGTATGTATACACACACACACACACACACACACACACACACACTCACACACTCACACCACACACATACTCATTCATTTACATCACACACACATTCACACAGACTCACATATACACTCATACACACTCTCTCTCGTGTGTGCACACATACACAGATGAATAAACAACCAGAAGATGGCCTCTGAAGGTTTGCTCAAATCCGCAGGGCTCTGCAAGGTGGGTTTTAGGCACTCTGGCTGCCTTTCAGAAGGAGAAAAATGGGTCATCTTGAAATAATTCTATTTCAGTTCTGAACTTATCAATTTTTCTCTATTTCAAATATATCAACATTCAATCATAAATATTTTATTTCCACTTCCTGAGAACGTGTCCTTCTTGCTTGGCTAACTATTAATCCCACTTTAAAACAAGAAGGAGCAGGTTTCTAGCCGGATGCTCTGAGTTAGGGTGAGATGCTCTTTGTAAGATGTTGATCTGGACGGCAGTGATGCTGTGTTGGTACCCAGGGTGCTAAGAGGATAGGCGTATACAGACAAGTCAGTCAGTGCATCTGGAACCCTGGGGTGCTTCAGGCCACTAGGACATAGCATGCAGATATGCCCATGTGTCTCCTTTCTGACCGAGTGCTTTCCACACTTGGGCCATCCAGGCCAGTGGGTGTGGCCTCTTCAGGGACGGCTCTTCTCAAGTCTGGGGTTGCCTTTTCCTTCTTGCTCCTCACTCTCTGGCTGTTGCTTCTGTGATGTTTCTTCCATGAAGTGGATCATGCAGGAACTGCGTGTGATCTGCTAAAGACATGCCTCGTGGCTTCTCAGAGTCCCCGTCATCATCGGCTCTTTCTAGTCCTTGCCCGACTTTTTGCATGTTTCAATCCCAGGATCACAATCGTAGGTTCTGGCAGCTTCTAGAGCCATTTGCCTTTGCAGTGAGGATGGCCCTCTGTGACCGTCAAGTGCTTGGCGTTTGGTTTTTGGATTCTGTTCTCCACGGCTGCAGCCTGTCAGGCTTCTTCCTTCCCTCCTTCCCTCCCTCCCTCCCTCCCTCCCTCCCTCCCTCCCTCCCTCCCTCCCTTCCAGTCCTCTCTCTGTCCCTCCCTTCTCTCTGTCTCTGTCTCTATCTCTGTCTCTCTCTCTGTCTCTGTCTCTCTCACACACACGCAGAGAGAGAGAGACAGAGAGACAGAGAGACACAGAGAGAGAGACAGCATATTTGTGGAGTTCAGAGGACAGCCTTGGGTGTGGCTCTTTATTTCCCACCTTATTTGAGACAGGGTCTCTGTTGTTTGCCGCTGTGTCTGCCGGGCTACCTGGCCTGTGAGCTTCTGGGGATTGTCCTGTCTCTGTCCCTTTTCCGCTTAGGGTCACTTGAGCACTTACCCAGATTATAGAGTGTTCTGGCCCTTCCCACCAGGGTCATACAGGGCCTTTGGGGGCCTGGCAATTGATCCTGCCTTATGGGACACACCTTCCCTGCTTTACACAATCATACCTTTGTGACAGAGGACATTTTCAGATGACAGGCTTCTCTAGGAACTGCTAGGCCACGTCACAGCTGCCCTCTTCAAGAAACTTGTTGATGACCTCATTAGGTTTTTTTATTTTTAGCTCTCTTCTGACAATGTTTGTGATACTATTTATTTATTTATTTATTTATTCATTCATTAAATAAAACCAAGTGGTGAGAAGTCAGCCAGCAGGCTGACAAAGACTATCTAGCAACCGGTAAAGGATGACACTCTGTAACCGAGTCATGTGACAGAGGCACAATACCAGAGTGCTACAGAAGTTTCTGGAATGAGATGGCACTGCTCCGGTAAAGGGAGAGCCGCGAGTGGTTCTTGGCCGGAAGGTAGAAGTTGGGCCAAGACGAGGAGTGTGAACTCTGAGAAGATGGCCACGGCCACTTCCTTGGCCTTCTGTCTGTGTCTCCTGGTGCCAGGCTCAATGGTGGCATCGACTCCTCCTTAGGCTCACACAGGGCACTCTGTGACCTACAGGGCTCAGGGACTTGGGCTATTGGCAGCTGGCACTCCTGGGCTTACTCCAAAGCAGCCCTCCGCCTGGAAATCTAGCTGTGAATCTTATCAGTCCCCTACCCGCCTTGCTTTTTGAAGGAGCCCAGGCTTCTTTTTGTGGCTATCCTATTATGTTCTTGGCTATCGCTTTCCCTGGAGGCCATGATGGGTGGGAGGGGGAGGGGACCACAGAGTTCAAAAGGTTCCTGGGCTCGGGACTAGGGCTGGAGGCAGAAATTCAGACTCTGCTACGGCGCCCAGCAGATTGCCTTTGAGTGGCTGGAAGGAAAGCTGGCTTTGATTAGGGACCAGAAGGTTCATCCCTGGAGGCTGCCAGTAGCCACGTCGGGAGTGCAGTGGACCAGCCTGGCACCTTTAGGGGAAGCAGTGGGAAAGGGACCATTAAGGGGCGGATGGAAGACGAGGATGAAGGAGACTTGGGCCTGGTCATGTGCTGATGCTAACGAAGTTTTGTTATTTAGGAGAAACGGTACCCAGTGGGACCAGCTGGAGTCTTTTCCTGCATGTTCTGTGGGACAGCAATGGTAGTGAAGTGTAAGGTATACTGTGGGCAGGGGAAGCTAGATCTGGATGCTCTGAGTGGTCTCACGTTGTAGGTGTCCCACTTCAGGGGTGGGCACACCAGTTGCAAACATATATGTGTGTGTCATCGCCCATGTCCCTGGTCATTCCTTGCGGCTGATTCTCTTGGATAGATCATAAGCACCGTGAAGGCAGGAAGGTCCCCTCAGATCTGGCGTGGAAGGGTGTGTGTCGTCCCCAGAGGATGCCTGACACGTGTTCCTGAGCCTTCTGCCCAGGGAGCTGTGACACACAGGCTCAGAAAAGGCAAGCCAGACACTTCCGGAGACGGGAGACGGAGGTGGTTGTGTAAACAGCTGGTGGCCACACATTGACTTCCCTCATGAGAACGTCTGCCTTTCCCCCTTGGCTCCCAGGACATTTTGTGACCAAGCGTAACGTTCACTCTTCAGATTGCTGCTAATTTATTTACAGAGTTTGGTGATTGCGTGTCACGTGCACCCTGAGAAAAACAAGCAGGGGATTGAAAAATGATGATTTCTTTTTTTCCTGGAAAAGCATGTCCATTATAGCCTGCAGTGACAGCCGGTGCCAAGGCAAACATTCAGACGAAAACAGAACCTCTGTGTAGTCAGCCCTCCGAGGGGCTGTCTTGTCCAAGGAATATTGCGACACTCAGAGCGGACCTCTGCGGTGCCTTTAGGGCAGGTGGTTAGCTTACAGAAGTGGAGGATCAGATGGGAGCTGCACCCCTGAGGGACTTGGAGGCATTTCTCAGAACAGAATGCCCTTCCTGAGGAGCCCTTACCCCCGAGCAGGCCCCCTAGACTTTGAGGATGGTGTGGGGATGGAGTCTGGGCACGGGGTGGGTAGCGCTGTGGATTTCTTGAAGGGAGGCATGAAATGAACCGGTCCAAGCAGTTCTCCAGAGAGATGGTTTTTATGCCTCCAGGAAACGCATGGGTGGCACCTCAGGGAGGCTTGTCTTCAGAGCAGAGTCGGTGGAGGAAAAAAATGTACAATTTTTCTGGCTTTAACTCCACCCCCTCTCCAAACTCCAAAGCACAGAAGCAGAGAGGGATAGCTCCTTCAGGGTCCTCTGGGCTAGCAGACACCCTGTTGGCATCTGGGACCCAGGAGACCCAGCAGCTGTCTGTTTAAGCTGCTGCATAAATTTTGTATCATACAAAGACAGACACCATCCTGGGGTACGCCAGATTGTCTCACCTTGAGCAACGGGGGAGCCCCACTTAGATAGTTCAGATCACTGAAGGGGGTAGAAAGGGTGGGTTCTGGCTGGAAACTTAGCTTTATCTTGGGTGCCCCCTTCTTCGGGAAGCTAAGATGTCCTATGGCTGCAGACTCATATAAACTCCCGAATCTTGTTTTCACCGGTATGTGAAGGAAGTAGATTGGGGATCACTCACAGTGGCAACAGTGTGCTTTGGAAACACCTGTTGGCCATGGTTCGGATTTCTGTCTGTTCCCCGCTAATTTATGGTACTGACTGTGAGACGGATTTACACAAAGGGAAAGACCATCCCAGGAGGGCGTGTCATTCATACCCAGACACTCATGGTGTCTGGAAACCATGGAGGCCAAGGAAAGTATTCAGTGTCCAGAACAGGGGTCTTTGTCCTGAAGGGCAGGGACGGGTTTGCCTAGGCATGCGGAAGGTTTCTGTCCATGTCGCTGCAGGGTCTGTCTGCAGCATCTCTGTTCTTTCTGCCACTCTGGGAAATTTGGTGTGTTTGCCTTGCTTGGTGCACCTAGGCAATTTTAAGGATCCTTTCTTAGATAGACTGGACTTTTTTTTTTTTTTCTTGCCCTGGTATCTCTTAGCTCAACTGTACTTCGGGATCCAGGCGTGACCTCCCTCCCTCCTCCTCATCTTCCTTGAGTTCAGCTCTAGACCCGTGAAGACACAACAGCTCGAGGCAGGAAAAGCCCGAGGAACGCAGAGGGCCTACTGTGAACGTACTGCGAGCCAGATGTTTCTTTCACCCGTGACAAAAGGCGCCCAAGTTCACGAGCATCTGGGGAAGCGTTTGTCCTTTAAGGGCTACATCTGTATGGAAATGGTAGCCCGAGTAATGCAATGTGACGGTTGCTATGCCAACTGGCGTATTTTTTCCCCTCCCCTGAAATTATTGACCAGCGCAGTCAATGTTGCATAAAAGTCTTGTAGCTCAGTGGAATGTGTTTATGTGCCGGCCTCTGCCAGAACTTTTCATCGCCCCCCCCGCCCCATGTATGTGCTTTGGGGAACGATGGCCTGTCACTTTGGCTTAACTGTGCCCCCACCCCTCAGCCCCAGCACGCATATTTCTAAGATTTGTCACAGGCCAGTGGTGACTTAAACTGCGGGGGAGCCATAGAGGGAAGTAAGAAGGGCGTGAGGGACTGATGAAGAAGATCAGACCTTGGGGGATAAAGTATGGGAACACCTCACAGCTGACTTGGGGAGGTAAGATGTGTCTTGAGGGGGGGCAGGCGAAGGACACTGGTTCTTCTTAAAGCTCTTGTGAAAATGGAAGGGGGCATGAGCTCTGTGTTTCTTAATTTGGGCGATGTGTTTAGCTGCCTGCTGGCTACCCCTTCCCTGCTGTCCGTGTAGCTCAGGTTGGCCTCAAATTTCCAGCATCCTTCTTCCGCAACCTAAGGGGTACTGGGGTTATAGACATGTGCCACCATTCCTGGCTTTCTTTGCTGTCTGTAATTGCCACTCCATGTCTCCTCACAGTCTCTGAGTCTTCCTGGCTAAGGCATCTATTTCCTTTGGTTCAAGCTGACTGCCCACTTTTCTGTCTGGGGTCACACCCATCCCCCAATGGGTCCTTTCTGCCTCCCCCGACACCCTGCTATTTTGTCAGCAGGATTGCTATAGGTCAGCCCCTTAATTCGTGGGCTATATCACCTTTAGCCTCCACTTCTCCTCCTGGCCTCTGACTCACCCCTTCCTAATCCATTCTTTACACTTTAAGTCTTTAAAAAAAAAAAAGACGTCATTTCTAAAAAATAGCAGTTTTAAGTACACACAGCTTTGGGTGCCATGGTTTGTAGTTAAGAAGGCAGAGATTTAGCAGAGTCCCCTTGCTTGCATCTGTATGCAGCTACCTGTAGTCAGCATTCATGCTCCACCGGGACACGGATCGTAACCACTGCCTAAACGTATGTGTCTCCATGATCCAGCATCCTCATTTACAGCAGTTTCACTCTTGGTGGTGTATATCCCGTGAGGCTGGACACTCGCCTCTTTTGCTTGGCCTCTTCTGGGACTTATTACACAGCCCGATACCTTGGTCCAACATCTATGGTCTCCAAGGCTGGACCCTGTCCCATAGCTGGCCACCATCTGTTGCCTCAGGCTTGGTCTTGGAACGCCGTCTCCATCCTTCGCAGACAGTCTTGCGAAGTGCTTGTCACAGCGGGAGTCATGGCCAGGCTGCCCTTCTGGCTCTCTAATGCTGAACACAGTATCTGGCACTTGTTAGATTTGCTGAATAAGTACCGTGCCCCCTACTTCCCTCAGTGTGGCAACAGCTTGCCGATATTGGCTCTGCCGAATCCTTTTCTTCCCAGCCTCTGCCACACAGTGCCTGGGCCGGTTCTTTCATTGATCTCCTTCTGCCTGACCTGGTCCCAGCTCTACACAACTGGTTTCCTGTCTGTTTTAACCTGTGGTCACAAGGCTTAGAAGGGGGCCTTTGGAGCCGGGCGGTGGCGGCGCATGCCTTTAATCCCAGCATTTGGGAGGCAGAGGCAGGTGGATCTCTGTGAGTTTGAGGCCAGCCTGGTCTACAGAGCGAGTTCCAGGTCAGGCTCCAAAGCTACACAGGGCAACCCTGTCTCAAAAGACAAAGCAAAGCAAAGCAAAACAAACCGAAAGAACCTTTGGAGCCAGGGAGACTGACCAGGTCCCCATCTTTTCTCAGTGGTACCGTTTACACACATACAACCTTGAACATGTGTCTCAACTCCTGAGCTTCACCTGGGAAACGGGATGAACTTGGTGGCCACTGCGTGAGGTGCCACACCTGCCATGGCACCGAGTGCTTGCTGAGCACCTGGACATGCTATTGTGTTATGGTTACTACTTTACCATAGGAATTGGATTGTCTCTCTCCCCTCCTTCCTTGGAGTCGAAGTGGCTGTCAGTCAGCTCCAGAGCACACCCCAGACTAGTCGCACCTCAGACTTTTTGTAGACCAGGCTGGTCTTGAACTCACAGAGATTTGCCTGCCTCTGCCTCCCAAATGCTGGGATTGAAGGTGTGCACTGCCATGCCTGGCCTGCCTTATTCCTTCTTATGTCTTTGGTGTTGGTGTGGCCGTTCTGTCTTTGCCTCCTGTGTTCTCTCTTTTCTCACGTCTGGAGTGTCCTCCTGTTCACTATTGCCCCACTCATTCTTCTGGTCTTTGTCATTCTTCAAGATTCTTGTTTTGAGTGACCCCCTCTCCTCCCTCCCCTCCAGCAGCATATAGCTTGATGTGCCCAGATTTTATTTTGTGCGGACCCAATCCTCCCTTTTTCTCTAAGATGGACTTTTCCTAGGACAGAGCTCAGATTTAATCCCCAGAGTAGATGTAGTTAGTGCTTTGCCCTCAGTGGCTCCCCAGGGTGTCTGTGCTTCATGGGAAATTGACACTTTGGAATTGCGACTATGGTAGGACTCTGGCACTTTGGCGCCCCCTGCTGGACCAAGTTGGGAGAGGTGTCAAATAGCCATCCCTGATGGATGTGGCAAATTTGTTAGAGCACTACACTCTTTCCTGAGTTCAGCCTTGGCCTGAAAAATTTGTCCATGATTCTGGTTGTCACAGCCTGCCCATTCAAGGTGACAGGGGGCCACTAGCTCTACCTACTCTATTCCATTGCTTTTTCCAAGTGGTTGTTTTATTTGAATGTTAATTTGGAAGATACTTAAATTAGGAAGGCTTAGTTCTCATAAGGAATCTTAGCAGGATACAAGGCTTAAAATTCTCATTGGGGGCCGGAGAGATAGCTGTCAGTCAAATATACACAGGAAGATTTTAGTTAGATCCCTAGTGCCCACTTAAAAATCTGAGCATGACCATGTATACTTGTAATGGGGACAGGGACAGGGAGCTGGGACTCTCTGACCAGCAAGCCCAGTCCAGTCAGGGAGCCCCGGGTGCAGTGATGAACCCTGTCTTGAAGAATAATGTATGTGGCACCTGAGGTGGAACACAAGCCTCTCCGCTACACACATGCACATACATAAACATGTGCACTGACATATACTGCTCATCTGAGCGTGTGTGTGTGTGTGTGCGCACACACACACACACACACACACACACACACACACACACATTCTTGTTGGGAGGTGCTGGTCAGGTGAGGTGCGTGCCCTAATCAGTAGTACCGTCATCAGTGTGATGCTCTCTGGTAGAAAAGAAAGGGGCAGTGATAGAGGGGTGTGATGTGCAGAGCATTATTGTATCATCCCACTGGAGGGGAGGGACAGGGTGGCAGATAGTAAGCAGTGAAAGACAGACAGACAGACAGACAGACAGATATACATACATTTCTGTACAGACTGTCTGGAAACCTCGTCTCCCAGGCAGAGATGGCCTGTTATAAAACTTTTTATTTTTAATTGCCTCATGGAAAGTTGCAACAACCAAGGCTCCTCACCCTGCAGAGTTTAAGGCAGGCGGCCGAAATTTCTGGAAACCACAGGAGAATTTTTAACACTTTAGGAAATGTTGTTCGGTGAGGTGCATTCTCCCACGGAACCTGCGATGGAACCAGGGGGAGAGGATGCTGCATTGAACTAAGGATTGGTACACAAGGCAATAATGGAGGAACTGGCGTTTGAGACCTGGCTGGCTTTGGAGTCTGGATGCTTCTCCCTACACCAGGTCCCCGGGTGTAACACAAGGGGCCAGCTTGTTGGGGTTTCTGTCCCTCCAAGTACCCCAACAGCTGGCAAGCAACAAAGAAAATCACACACAAGACTCCATAAGGTTATAAACCGATTGGCGCATTAGGTCAGGCTTCTTGTTAACTCTTATAACTTATATTAACCCATTATTCTCATCTATGTTAGCCATAATGGCTCCGTACCTTTCTCAGCTGGGCAAGTTATATGCTGCCTCTTCGGTGGTCTGCGCAGGAGTGGCGGAGGGAGTTTCCTCCTCCCTAGTCTTATCCTATTCTCATTGCCCCGCCTCTACTTCCTGTCTGGTTGACCCACCTATACTTCCTGCCTGGCCAATCAGTGTTTTATTAAAATACATGATTGACAGAATACAGATAATTCACCCGCACCACCCGGGGCTGTGTATGGAATCGCTGCCGGCTTCCCTGCTCACTGCTTGGGCTGAAGTCCTTCAGATGTTAGAAGCTAAGTGAGTGACTCGGCTTTGTTGGGCTGGCATTTGCCACCTCTCCTCCTTGTGTTTTTCATTCAGTGCTTTAGTTGTGCTGAATGTAGCCTTGAACTTGGGGGGCTCCTTGCCTCGGCTGTACATTGGTTGCCTGTCTCATCCACCTTCTCAAGCCTTACCCAGTGATTCAGGGTTTGTGGAATTCTCTGGGGACACTGTCCCCTCCCCCCTCTGCCAATCTGTCTTCTCCTCTGGGTCCTCATGACAGTCAATTTTAGCACTTCCTTGCCTTGCTAGCTGGACTCTGTTCCTTCTCTGCAGCATGCCAATCCCTGGAGTCAGGATGGAGGTGGATTCACCAGTCCCTGGGGCCAAGGTTCTGTGGACAGAGTTGGGAACTCAGCCAAGGAGAGCTGAAGTCACTTGATCCCTTCATGCCTGGGATGAATCTGGGCCACTGGGAGTTCACTTGGGGACCTCACTGTCTTCACTTGTTTGAGAAACCTTGGCTTGCCCTAGAATAAAATCCATCAGCAACATCTTCCGTGTGGTCCCTGTCACCTGTCACTTGGAGAGAATGAGAGACCTGAAATTGGTGTCAGTGCCTTAGCGATGCTGGCTCCTCTTAGCCCTGGGACAGGAGCTGTGTGTGTGGGCGGGGTGGGGGTGAGTGAGGCGTTGAGGACATGCTGATCTATGTGATTGTTTTTGTTTTTTGAAACATAGGTGTTTTGGTTTCCATTTTGTTACCCTTGGTACCGCTAGATCCAGGGTCTCTGCAGTGCAGGCCCCGTGGCACATGTCAGTTCACCTGGACACCATCCTGTGACATGTTCTGGCTGTGCTCTGACAGCTTTGGCATGGGTTCTCCGGCCATCTTTTCCTGCCTGCATTTCCAGGCACTTGGGGCTCACTGATTAGAAGCTACTGTGTCCTCCAGGCTGGTTTGGTGCAGAGGACAGGTTTATTTTAGACTATTAAATTTGATTGGACTCCATCTTGATTGTTATGCACACTTAGTCGCCGAAGATGGGTTTTGAAAAACATCATGAGGCGGGTTTGGTAGCAGCATGACTAATGAATGCTCTGCTGTTCCCTGTGAAACTCAGAAAGTGCCTTGTCAACACGGTTCTGTGTGAAGTGGTATTAGTGAATCGAACATCTGTATTACAGACAGAAATGCAGTCGGCAAGTAGACCGAACGGTTCTGCCGCTTCACTTTGTAGACCTGGGAAATAATCCCTGTGGCTGTAGAATGCCCTTGCAAGTTCTAGTAGCTGCCATTTTGGAAATTAATTGCACTGGATAAGCGAAGGTGAATGCCAGGCATTTAATTGGCTATTCTCTCCCAGGCTGCTGCATGAATTTTAGAGTCATTGTTAGAATTCACCCCGATTGGAAGCTGACAGGCCGGGACAGAGGCTATTGGCTTTAGGAGGGGGAAGGGCAGGGTCTGAGACCAGCTTAAATGTCCGGCTTGTGCCTTGTAGCCCGGTCCTCCTGGAGCTCTACTAACGTGCCTCAAATAGCAGATAGGGCAAGAGGGAGTGGCGGCTGACCCTGAGTGGGCCACAATGTTTGTCCACAGTTGCAAACCTTATGTTAAATGTTCAAGTGACTTGGTTTTTGAATCCATTGTCCCCCAAGTATTCATTTAGAAAGGGTTGGCAGGGAAGGTGCATGTAAACCTTCTGTGGCTTCCCAAACCCTTGGCTTCCTTAACCCTCGGCTTAAGAAGTAGTGAAAAAGATGTCTATTAAAAAGGCATAAAAGATTGCAGAAAGCAAGCAAAGGGACTTTTGTATGTGAGATGAGGGCAAAGAGGTAGAAGCCAGGGTGGGAAAGTGACCACTGAGCAGGGAAGGACTGGCGAGGAGGCAGGAATGGGCCAGGCGAGGGGCTCCTTTAGTCATCTGAGGCAGGAGGCTGAAGAGAGAGCAGAAAGACATGGAGCAAATGGCTCATTGATTGACAGGCAGGGGTCACATACTGCTTGCCAACCTTATCCTGGGTATTTCAAATCAGTTCACCTTGCATTTCTTAGATCCCTGGGGCGATGTCTTTGGACAGTTCTGGCGAGGAATCTGGGGCTGTGTGAACAGGTATCCGCATCCAGACTTGGTCCTGAGGATGTTGGGCAAATCAGCAGGGCGGGGGCACCGTTAAGTTGTGGCAAGGCTAAGAGTGAGGAAGGACAGGCATGCCCCCCATCCCTACCCCCGAATCATTGCTCCAGAGCTGCCTTCTTCCAAGACAGCCCCTCCCCATGTGTCCCACCACATTCTGACGCGCATGCTGCAGCTCTGGCCTTTTACTGGATTTGTGGTCCAGAGTCCGGGGCTGAACCCTCTCTCTGCTCTTCCCAGCCAGTGTCTTCAAGCCACCCTTCCTCTCAGAGCTGCAGTATCCACAGAATGATGCTGGTAATAGCTTCATTACGGGCCTGGAGGACATCCCAGTGAAAACAGGCTGTGCTGAGCCTAATGCTAAGCAAGGCATTGCTCAAGGCACGGGAAGTAAGTCTCTGTGCTCAGAGCTCAGAGCCCATAGATAACATTCGGTCAGACAGTGTGTGGGGAGTAAAGAACGGTGCGAGTGATTGGACAGTTTTTTTTTAAAGATTTATTACTTTAAAAAATTATGTGTTTGAGTGTTCCCTGCATTTGTGTCTGGGCACCACATGTGCCTGGATCCTGCAGAGGGCAGAATAGGGCACCAGATTCTCTGGAACTGGGGCCATGGATGCTGCGAGCCACAATGTGGGTGCTGTAAATTCTGAACCTGGGTCCTCTGAGTGAGCGCTCTTTTGGTTGGTTAGTTTGGTTTTGTTTTTAAGAGACAGAGTTTCTCTGTTTAACAGCCCTGGATATTGGAACTCTGTAGACCATGCTGGCCTTGAACTCAGGAAATCCACCTGCCTCTGCCTCCTGAGTGCTGGGATTAAAGGTGTGTGCCACCATGCCTGGCCAGTGAGTGCTTAACTGCTGAGTTATCTCTCCAACCCCAAAATGATTGGACTTTGATATGTGCTCCTAATAAGGAAGAATATTTTTTTTAAAGGCATTGTCTCATGTAGCCCAGGCTGGCCTTAAACTTGCTATGTAGCTGAGGATGGCCTTGCACTTCTGACTCTCCTGCCTCTACTTTTCATCTTTGCCCCTGAAAGCTGGGACTGCAGGTATATACAACACTGAAGTTTACACACCCAGTTTATGTGATGATGGGGATTGAACTCAGGGCTTCATGCGTGTTGGGCAAGCATCCTACCAACTGAGCTTTCTCCCCAAACCTAAAAGAATACAATTCTTATCTCATTGGTTTGTAGTTTGTTTCATTCAGTGGCATTGGGATATTTATTTCTCTGAGCCACAGACAGGCCACTTGTGACATGAATACATGTCTTGTCCCTTTCAGGTGACTCTTCTGATTTGTGTTCTTTTTTTTTTAATAAAAAAAATTGATTTTATTGAGCTTTACATTTTTCTCTGCTTCCCTCACTGCCTCTCCCCTCCCTTTCAGTCCTCTCCCATGGTCCTTATGCTCCCAATTTACTCAGGAGAGCTTGTCTTTTTCTACTTCCCTTGTAGATTAGATGCATGTAAGTCTCTCTTGGGATCCTCATTGCTGTCTGGGTTCTCTGGGACTGTGATTTGTTGGCTGGGTTTCTTTGCTTTATGTTTAAAAACCACTTATGGGTGAGTACATGCACAATGATGACAGCTTATGCTGGAGAGGTTGTGGGGAAAAGGGAACACTTCTGCATTGCTTGTGGGAGTGCAAGCTGGTACAACCCCTTTGGATGTCAGTATGGTGATTTCTCAGAAAATTAGGAAACAACCTTCCTCAAGACCCAGCAATACCCCTTTTGGGTATATATCCAAAGGATGCTCAATTGTGCCACAAGGACATGTGCTCAGCTATGTTCATAGCAGCATTGTTTGTCATAGCCAGAACCTGGAAACAACCTAAATGCCACCTTAACCAAAGAACAGATAAAGAAAATGTGGTACATTTACACAATGGAGTATACTCAGCAGAAAAAAAAAATTATGACATCTTGAAATTTGCAGACAAGTGGATAGAGCTAGAAAACATCATTTTGAGAGAGGTAACCCAGACCCAGGTTTGTGTTCTTATAGAATGTTGCAAACCTGACCCCAGGCTGGATAGATAAGTCCGTGGTAAGACACTTGCATAGTACGTGCAGGGTCCAGGGTTTTCTCCCCAACATCATAAAACAACCCAAATGATAAAAATGTCACCCAATTCACCCACAAAGCACTCAACCCTTGCTATTGGAAGTGCCACCCCAGACCTCCAGTGTGTACGTTGTGTGACTCATGCCCTTTTCTCGATTCTCCCTTCAGTTGTGGCTGTTTACTTAAAAGACTCCTGGTGGTCCATTGAAGACGTCCTAAGAACTTCTGATCCCACAAGGGAAGGGCTCATGAAGGTGAGGGCATGTGATGTTAAATGAACATTTGCAAAACAGGTTTTTGAGGTCTTTTTATGGGGACCTGTGTTAAGAAATTAAGACTGATTACCAGGCGTTTTTAAATCAGAGAGCCACTTCTTAATCTGCCTGAAGAACAGGTTCCTCTGTGTCCACATTGTCTCTCTCCGTGTATTCGTTCCGTGGACTGCCCTATGGGCACCAAGTCTGGACTCCGAAGGCTAGAGGTCTGAGGTCAAGGGGGACGTCTTTTGTGTACTGGGGGAATCTGTTGGCTCTGTCCCCACTTCAGATTGCTCTAGCAATTCCTTGGCCTGAAGATGGCCATGTTCATGTGTCTCCTCATCACCTTCTTCGGAAGCATTGTCAGCCTGTGTTGAGAGTCCCCCCCTTTTGCTAAGGACATCCTTTGTGTTGGATTTTGGGAGCATAATGTACCATCACGGCCCGATCACCTATAAAAACTCATTCCAAACAAGTTCTCATTCACGGGTTCTGGCAGGGCTTGCAGCATCTTTTGACGGGCATCCTGCTAGCATCTTTTTGTTAGCATCCTGCCAGCAAGGGAAAGAGGAACATGTGACTGTTCACCAGACACCTGACTACTGTCCAGTCTGCTTTACCATCTCCAGTGTCTCTTAGGCTTCAGTTTATAAACTTGAATCTGTCCCATTTCTCTGCCGTGCTGAGAAGTTTTTCTGTCGAATATAATTAGGTCACGGTTATTATTGATGGACGATTTAGAACCGAATTGGTCTGCCTGCATATTTATTACCCCAACTTCTTTATGGGGCTGGTCTAATTTCAGAATCTTCGAGCTCTTTGTTGTGTGTCCTTGGCGGCATGGGCTTGAGTTACACGGCCAGTGAGGGATTTGGTGTAGACTTCGGTGTCTTTAATGTCAGGCTTGTGGTGTTGGTAAGCGGTTGAGCGGTCGTAAAGTAGGGGCCTGGGATGGGGATGGTGAAGGCGGCAGCAGCGAGCGGCTTCTCAGAGTGTGAGAGAATCGCTGGACTTCAGCTGGTGCGGGTTAAGGAGGGAGACAGTGATCAGCCGAGAGAGACGACTGTGTGCCTCAGAGCTGCCTGCTCATCTGGCTGCCGGGTTTATTTTAATTCTGTAGGTGAGAGGAAGATAGCGTTTCTGTATCATCCCGAAAGGGTGTGTCTTTCCACGACTGTCTAGAAAACCGCTTGCTTCTTTCTGTGGGGTACGGTAGGTGCCGGATGAAATGTCAACAGTTGTTCACACTCAGTTTGGAGAATGAGTTTATAATGGAGTTTCTTTTACTGAACAATTCAAACACTGAGTCCTAGGGCTGAGCAGATGGCTCCCTGAGTAAGAGCCCTGTTCTGCAAGTATTAGGACCCGAGTTGGAATCCCCAGCACCCATTCAGAAAGGCAGGCATGGCTGAGTGTACCTTGCCTGTGAGGGGGGGAGACAGGGGGACCCTGAGAGCTCCCTTCCGCTTCAGTGGGACTGTCCCAAGGGAGTAAGGGTGACAGAGGAAGACACTCAAGGCTTGCCGTGGCCTCTGTATGAGCTCCCACATTCCACACGCAAGTACATGCATCATACAAATGCACCAAACACACAGGCTGACAATCGAAAACTAAGTCCTGTTTTAAGCAAGTTTCATTGACATGTACTTTGCATGCCAAAAATTTACTCTAAAAATGTACAATTCCGTGATATTTAATAGACTTAAACCCACCCCTCCACAGCAATTTCATTTTCCTAACTCTGTTTTTGCTGACGGACAGCCCGGCATACGGATAGACTACATTTTATTACCCATCCGTCAGCTGATGGACATTGAAGGGGGCCCACGTCTTAGCTGTCATGAGTCCTTCTGGGTGACTGTTGATGAGGACGTGGACTCTGAATTTTCTTGTGTACATGCCTAGAAGCATAACTGCTGTCACACGGGGTCTCTCTCATATGTTGAGGACCTGCAATGCTGTCCTCCACAGTTCCTGCACCAGCTGACTTTCCCCCAACTGTGGTGGTTTGAATGGGAAGTGTCCTTCCCATAGGCACGGATATTGGGACACTTGGTCCACAGTTAGTTGTGCCATCTGGGGAGTTATGGAACCTTTAGGAAATGGAGCCTTGCTGGAGGGAATATGTTCCGCGCTTGGTCTTGCCTGCAAGAACCACGCGGGACACAGGATTCTTCTGCAGAAATAGCTTCAATGCCCCTTGGGAGAGCGAGCATCAGCCAACATGGCCGGGGACCGAGAGATCAAGGAACCCATCCCTTATATACGAAACAGACCCTGCTTCGGACGTGTCACTCTTGGATTGGTCCGCTGCTCCCAGTCCTAGGTGATGCCTCGGGAGTAGGCGGGGACGCAGTAGTGGAAAGTTACCAACACCTGTGCGCTTTCTTGCTCACCTGGCGGTGCAGCGCCATCTTATGGTGGAGAGTGTGGTTGCAGCCCCCCACAGGAATAGATCACTGGGGGTGGGCTTTGAGGTTATAGAGTCTTGCCCTACGTCCTATATATTCTCTCTCTCTCTCTCTCTCTCTCTCTCTCTCTCTCTCTCTCTCTCTCTTCTTCTCTTCTTCCTGTCTTTCCCACCATGATGGACCCTGTCCCTCTGGAATCTTAGCCAGAATAACCCTTTTCTTCCTTAAGCTACTTCTGGTAATGGTGTTTTATTATAGAAAGAGACAAGTAGGTTGTTCACCATCCTGTAGGTGTGAAGTGGTACCCTAGAGATGTGTTGATGTGCATTCCCTGATGGCCAAGGATACTGAGCATCTTTTCTTGCTTTTACTGGCCATTGTCTGTTCTTTCTCTCTGGGAGAATGCCCATTGCGATCCTTCCTTATTCCACCTTTTGATTGGAATATTAGAATTTTTATTGCTAAATTGTAAGAGTTTCCTACAGATTCTTCGTGCAAGTCTTTTATCTTGTATCTGTTTTAAAAGAACTATCACGCTGGGTGGTGGTGGCACACATCTTTAATCCCAGCACTTGGGAGGCAGAGGCAGGCGGGTCTTTGTGAGTTTGAGGCCAGCCTGGTCTACAACAGCTAGTTCCAGGACATGCTCCAAAGCTACAGAGAAACCTTGTTGGTGTGGGAGAATTGTCTGTATTCTGTCAATCATGTTTTAAATAAATGATGATTGGCCAGGCGGGAAGTATAGGTGGGTAAACCAGACAGGAAGTAGAGGCAGGGCTATGAGAACAAGAAAATTCTAGGAAGGAGGAAGCCCATTTCCTCTGAGTCCTACCCAGATCACTGAAGAAGCAGGATGTGACCTGCCTCACAGAAAAAGGTACTGAGCCATGTGGCTAACATATACCAGAATAATGATGGGCTAATATAAGTTATAAGAGATAATATGAAGCCTGAGCTAATGGGCCAATCAGTTTATAAGTTATGGAGACCTCTGTGTGATTTTCTTCAGAGCTAACTCTGCGGTAACTGGGCAGGACAGAAACCCCAAAGGTGGCCCACATGCTACACCCTGTCTCAAAAAACCAAAAATAAAAAGAACTATCACATATTTGCTATAAAAACTTACATGACTCTTTTCCCATTCTGTAAGCTGCCTATTTAAAAACATTAAATCTGCATTCAGTGGTCTTGATAGATGTTATTATAGATGTTGTGCCAAGGTTTTCTTCGAGAAAATCAATGCTACTCTGAGATCCAGCTGAGGACCATAATGTAGTGGTGTGTGCTGTTGTCCCAGCCCCTTTGTCACAGGTGGACTCGGTGGGTAATTGATGTTAAGGAGACTCTAATTTGCTCCATTTAATGCTCCAGAATGGGAGTCCTTGCTTTTCTTGCCTCCCATCTCTTCCAAGTCTAGACTGGGAGCCCATCTTCAATTTTCTGAGAGTGTTCTGTGCTATGTATGTTTATATTCTGAAGAGAAAGAACCTAACAAACCATATTGTTCTACGCCCCCCCCCATGCTCCCCCATGTCCCCCTCATGTCCTCCAACTCCCATTTATGGGCATTTCCTTCTCTCCTTTCTAAGGCTTACTCTGTACTTTTTACATTCAGATTTTGTTTCTTAGCCACTTATTTTTTTCACACATTACTAGAAAAATCCCCTTTACTGCTCTCTCTGTTAACACAATTAGTGGTCCCAGTGATGGCTTAGAAATGGATCTTAGTTTTATGTTTTCAGAAATGCTTAAGTCAAAATGGCATGTCATACATTCTTTCTTCCTGTAATGGAATTGGACAAATTAAGCACACTCCCTTTCCCCCCTTTTTCTCTTGCCAGCGTTTGATTGGGTGTTTCCCTTCTGCCGCACACAGTCTGGCTTCGCTCTGGTGCCATTGGTTGAAAGCTACTGCCTCCCAGATGATACCCATTAGCTCTCGAGGTCAGCTAGTTCTTAAAGCTGAGCTTCACTTCTGGCTGCCACTGTCTGAGAGAGAAAGTGAATGGGTCAGATCTGCACACGTTTTTTTCCTCTTCTAAGAGCTGATCCAGATGAAGGTGACATCCTTTATATTCTGCACCAGCGAGGATGTGTGCGGACACTGGATACTTGGGGATGCTAGGACGAGCCGCCATATTATTAGTAAGTGTTTTAAAAGCAGGCAAGTGGGCCAGTGAGGTAGCTCAGTGGCTGAAAGGGCTTGGCACGAGCTTGACGGTCTAAGTTTGAGTCTCCCAACTCTTGTTGAGGCAGAAGGAGAGAACTGACTCTACAGAGTTGTCCTGTGACCTCCACATGTGTGTCATATGCCCACACATGTATATCATATGATAACATGCATATGTAGGTTCGTGTGTGTGTGTGTATGTGTGTGTGTGTGTGTGACAGAGAGAGAGAGAGAGAGCCCATGCACACACAACAATAGCAACAGACAAGTGTTTTAGAGCTCACTCGAGGACCTTATCCCCAAAACTGAATCTCAAAGAAGAATGAACGGCTGAGATCTCCCAGGAAATGCAGGCTGAGACCCTCTCCCACAAGTACAAATGACAGTAATGATGTTGGGGAGAACAGTATTTTTGGGATCAGGTATTAAATCTAGAACTAGGAGGCTGGGTAGATGATTTATTTGGCAAAGTGCTTGCCGTGCAGGCCCGAGGACCAGGATTCAATCCCCAGAGCCCACATAAAAAAGTTGGACGTGGTGGCACATGCTTGTAATCCCAGAGTGGGACCTCAGAGAGGCTCATTGGCCAGCTGGCCTAGTCTGTTTGGTGCGCTCAACACATACACACACACACACACACACACACACACACACACACACACAAAATCATATACACCATATACACTCACCTCCATATGAACAGTAACATAAAACATAAATAAGTAAAGTTGCCTGTAAGACCATGCATTGATGATTTTAATGAATGCCTCCATTCCCCAAATCTGGCGGATGGAGAGGCATAAGGGAATTAATGTCGGTCTGGGCTTGAGCAGGTGTGCTGTTTGTGATGCTGGAGCCCTGGCCTGTTATTCCAGCCTGCTTCTGAGCTGGCCCTAACGCAGCTGTCTCAAGTTGTCTCTGGAACGAGACAGTAAGACGGATGCCTGTACCCACTTAACCTCTTTGAACTCCAATATCTGCACCTGTAAGCCAGGCCCTTCCCCGGCAGAGGAACACCAGATGACAGCTCCGGGGGTGGGTGGATCGGGTGGTGATGTGGATCCACGCACACACACATGCCCACACAGGTGCCACTTTGGCTGTCGCGTAGCAGAGTTGTCAGATGAAACCCAGGGCTATAATACAGTCATTGTGGGAACAGCTGGCTGCTTTCATCCCCCACCCCGGATTGGATTAGTTGCCTGTGCTGCCTAGACGGATGTTTGTAGGATGAAACAGATCCTGTGCAGCCAGCCGTGGTCAAGTGGCCATGTCTCCTACGAGTCCAGTCACACATTCACCCTTTCAGAGTCACAGGCAGGAATAGGATGTCGTTTTGGCCATGTAAGAGAAAGCTCTCAAGTTGTTGGTGGCCCCGACTTTGACCATGGCGACAACTCTGCTGTGGGCAGGAGGGTTCTATTATACTGCTAAGTTCAAGGTGGTCCCTGAGTCCTAGTGATGTCATGGGGTTGAGACTCCAGATTGTGCTTGAAGTCTGTTTTCACTGTTTTGAAAATCAGTGACTTTTTGCTTTGACAGTTGATCCCTGGGGCAGAGATGTCCCTGCTGGATAAATGGCAGATTCAGGCCACAGCGGGTCATCTCTTGGAATGGCTGACCTGGCCTTCCTAGAGGCAACTTCTTGTTCTGTTACCCTCAAAGGGTCCCCCACTCTGTGGACTTACAGCCCATGTCTGTGGACCCCAGACTTTTCTGGCATGGTCACTCCATACTGCACTACAATGATTCAGCGGTATTGAGACCCCACAATTCACGCCCTGATCAAGAGCATCCTGCCACACCTGGCCCCGCCGCGGGCTGCCTTTCCTGTCTGGTCTCACTTGGTGGTGGCGGTTCTTTCTTTTTCCTTTTTAGGTTCAGTCCTTCGGGGAAAGGATTGTACTTTTTGTTCTCAACACCATTGTTTTTGGAAGACTGGAGAGAAGTCTGGATGCCGATGACATGTTTTTCTTACCTCACCCGGCGAAGGAGCAAGCTAAGATTCTGTGGAGAGATGGAGCGGCAGTTGGATTTTATTCAGTCAAAATGAAAGGTGAGGGATGTGTGGTCTCTGAGGTACAGGGTGGGGTGGGACACCTTGGATGTCTGATCATCTCTGCAGAACCCCTCAGCATGGGCGTTCTGTGGATTCTTCTGGCTTAGGAAAGCACAGCCAATTGAACTTCTGTATAAATAAACCCAAAGCATGGATTTCATTTTTATAGTTCTGTAAGCTTTCTCCTTGGTTCCCAGGAAGAGCCGTGTGGCCCGATGACAGTGAACGGTATACATGCCTGAGGCTTCATGCTTTTCCTTTTTCTTAATGCTAACAGTTTGCTGTCAGGAAAATGCTATTGCTAACAGCTGATGTGTGTTCAGGAAGCGCCCTAGATGCCAAGACTTACAGACATTACCTCAGAAGACAAGACAGGGAATTGGCCATGGGAACAAGCTTAGGACACCAGCAACTTCCTTCTAGGGACCTTGGCAAGTGGTTGGCTTTTAACTGTTAAGACGAAGGTGTCTGTCTGTCTGTCCTTTCAGGTGTCTGTTTTCTTTAATAGTTTCTTCAGCCATTTAAAGACTGTCACCGTCTGACCCAGCTGGCTCCACCATTGCCACCACTCGCTTCCTATAACGTTATTCATTTTAAGAATTGTTTTTTTTAAAAAAAGGACATGCATTTACTTGGCAGCAGTGGGGTGGGTGGCATAGGTGAGGAGGTCAGAGGTCAACTTGTGAGTCTGTTCTCTCCTCCCACTGTATGGGTTCTGCGGATCAAACTCATGTCGTCGGGCCTGGTTGGGAAAACTCTGAGCATGCTCACTGGCAAGAAAGTGACCAATTTTAGCAACAATTAAATTTCCCGGAAAACCCTCGTGGATGTGCTATTTTTGGAAGTAAGTGTTGTTCTTGGGAGATAAAGAGGCTGATTTTTTGTTTTGAACTATGTTCACATGGTGTGTATCTGTGAGTGAGTGTGTGTGTGTGTGTGTGTGTGTGTTCTACTTGCCTGGGATGGAATGAAGTCCCTTCCTTGCTCCTTCCCCAGCTGCCTCCCCTCTTTCTTCTGTCATGTGATCAGATTCTCATGTTTTGTCTGTTTGTTAAATGTCTGCTGAGGTCAGTTGTAGGAGCTTTGGCTCACGGCTGCTTCACGACGGCCGCTGGCCCTGTGATTATAACATGACGGCCACGGGCCCTGTGATTATAACATGACGGCCACTGGCCCTGTGATTATAACATGCATTTATACCTTTTCAAGTTCTTGTATTCCTGATTTATTCACTTTACATAGAGTTATGGGCCCAGAGAATAATTAAAATGAAGGGTAAATGTTTATAATTCATCGTTTGTGAAACATGTTGTTGTCTTCACAGTTCTGTAAGAGAATCGTGTGTAGCCTGAGTGACCGTCCTTGTAGATCTGTGGGAGTCTGGGGTCTCCTGACAGAGCCAGGTCGTACATAGAGTCTTGGTTAGGGACTGACTGGCGAATAAAATGTTGACTTAGAGGAGCGTGTTTTTATTGGATGAGGAATTCAGATTGGTGAATTTCCGTAAAGTCTCGATTATGCTGATTGTTTCTTCCTTCCGATCTTGGCTTATGTAACAGGTTTCTTTTTTAAAAGTTGTATAGAAAACTCCCTCAGTCAAATAGTCTGGGCTCATGGGGGCTCACAGAGACTGAACTGACAACCAGGAAGCCTGCATGGGACTGACCTAGGCACTCTACATACATGCTACAGTTGTGTAGCTCGGTCCTCTTGTGGAACCCCTAACAGTGGGAACAGGGGTTGTCTCCAACTCATTTACAGGCTTTTGAGATCCTACCCCTCATACTGGGTCACCTTGCCCAGTCTTAATACAAGGGGAGGTGCTGAGTCTCACTGCAACTTGATATGCCATGTTCTGTTGATACTCATGGGAGACCTGCCCTTTCCCAAACCGAAACAGAGAAGTAGATTGGGGGTGTGTGGGAACAGAGGGGGGATGGCGAGAGGGATTGGGAAGGGAGGAGGGACAGTAAACTGAGACCAGGATGTAAACTAAATGAATGAATTAAAAAAAAAAGAACTACTTTGTACTATCTCCTATAGTCTCCTTTCTCATTCAAACTGCTTTGGAGGCGTTCAACAAGTCTCGTCATTTTCAAGTTCTTTCTGAAATGAATATTAAGACAAACTGATTTTCTCACACTTCTGTCTAACTAGTTAGGTAAGTCCCCCTAGTCCAGCTTTTGTCTGACAGATGTTTGGGGGGTAGATATGGGTCAAAGGTCATTCGTTTTCCCTCAAGATTTAGTCCTTTGAGCTATTTCCAAGGCAAGGGTGTTCAGGCCTCTGGTCACTTAGTGTGCTCTATCCTAATGTGTGGCCTTTGGTGGCAACGTGGGCCTCAGACTTCAACACAGAGCATTGAGCCAGACATGGTCCTTAGCTGCAGCAACAGCAGTGAATTCATCTGGTCCCGAGCTGGATTTTTGTAGCCGCTCACCTTTTATCACTGCTTCAATCCCATTGCTTACGAATGCATCTGTTCAAGTTTTGATTTATCTTTCGATTTAGCTTTGGTATGTCACATATGTCTAGGAACCTATCTATTTCCTCTAGGTTTTCCAGTTTTCTGGAACATAAGTTTTCGATGTAGCCTTTAATGGGTCTCTGGTTTCAGTGAAATCTATAGTGACCACTCTCTTCCATCTCTACTTTTTATTAGTTTGGGTTGTCTGTCTCTGTGTTTCTCCGCCTTGCCCCCTTTTCTCGTTTGGCTACAGGCTTGTCAATCTTGTTTATTTCTCAAACAATAAACTTTCTGTGTGACTGATGTTCTCTTAGACTCCCTTTCAGTGCTGTCTGTCTGGATCTGTATTCTTTACTGTTGTCCGTTCTTCTTAGGTTTAGATGTTTTTTTCTTTTCTTTTTTTATGAGAAAGTAATTCCATTTCCGCCCCTCCTCCCAACACCCTCCCACTCCCCCCATAGATGTTTTTTTCTAGAACACTGAGCTACATCATCAGGCTACTTAGTGAAATCTTCTGATTGTTTTCTAGAAGCGCTCAGAGCTCTCCATTCTCTTTTTAAGACCATCTTGGCTGTATCCCGATGGTTCTGGTGAACTGTGATATTGAGAATGTTGCATTGTCCTCTTTGGTTTTCCACTGGTCATTCAAGAGGCTATTGCTCCATCCCCATGTATTTGTGTGGTTTTCCCTACTGTTGACTTCTGTTTTCTTACACGATGATCAGGTAAGCTACAAGACGTTATTCAGATCCTTTTGTGTTGGTGAGGTTTGTTTTGTACCCAGAATGTCCGTCTTAGAAAAGGTTTCATGGGAATATGAACTGAGACAAATATGAACTGTGTATCATTTGGATAGAATATTATGTAGAAGTCAGGTGAGTTTATTTGCTCTGTTCTGTGATTTAACTTTGAGTTTTCTTTTCCTTCCTTCCTTCCTTCCTTCCTTCCTTCCTTCCTTTCTTTCTTTCTTTCTTTCTTTCTTTCTGTTGTAACGTGCCAATCAAAGTTTCCCCTCCCTTCCCTCCTCCCAGTTTCTCCCCCCTCCAACTCTGCGTTTTCTTGGCTGACTTCTCAGTGAGATGCCTGTCTAAAGATGAGTGTAGGATATTGAAATCGCTCACTATCATTATTGATAGTGTCTGACCTCTGATGTCTGTTAGTATTCGCATACTGAAATTGGGAGCACTAACTAGTACTAAATGTACTATTGCTATAACTTCTTGATGAACCGTTCCCTTTATTACTACGTAGTGGCATTCTTTCTTCTTCTAACAAATTTTAGGTTGAACTCCAGTTTCATAGTGTTTTGAATGATCTCATGTACCCAGGAAGGCTTAGAACTCCCACTGTAGCTGAAGGTGACCTTGAGTCTCTGGTCCTCCTATTTCCCTAGTGCAGGGATTATTGACGCCCATCCTGAGGCCTGATCCATGCAATACTCGGCAGTGAACCCAGTGCCTTGTGCATGCTGGGCAAACATTGTAAGCCCACTTAACTGAATCCTCATCCCTGAGGTCTAGTTTTTATCAGCTACCAGAATAGACCTGGCAGCTTGTTTTTCGAGTTCTCCCCACTTGACGGATTGTTTTCCATTCGTTGACTCTGTCTGTGGATATTTTTACCAGTGAGTTGGGTTTCTTGGAGACAACAGATGGTTGGATCCTGGTTTTTAATCCAGTCAGCCAATCTGTGTCTCTTTTTTGTTGACTTGAGGTCATTTACATTGAAAGTTATTAATAGCAATGTTTCTTGATTTCTGTTCTTCTGTTGGTTGGATTATTGTTTTTCCATTCTTCCCTGTTTATATAAAAAGGTTGCTGGTTCACTGTGGTGGACATGTTGGATTCCTTCCTAGCTCTCCTTGGATGATCTATTCCTCTCATGAAGTTTATTCTTTCTTGTGTTCTTGTGACGGTGAATTTTTTTTCTCTATTTTTTTTTACGATGCTGGACTACCTTGATGGGGTTTGTCTTGGAATGTCCTTATTATTCTGCCAACTTTTAAACATAGCTTTGCTGGCATTATCAGTCTTGATTGGCAGTTATTTATTTTCAGTTCTTGAAATATACCATTCCTGGCTTCCCTGGATTTAAGTATTGCCGGTGAGAGACCTGGTATTTTATGGACATGTCTGCCTTTGGAGGTCAGTTGACATTCCTCCTGGGGAGCTTTCGATCTTGCTTCCTTGTTTTGGAGTTTTGATGCCATGACTATATGATGGGGAGATTTCCTCAGGTCATGCTTCTTTGGAGTTCTAAATGCCTCTAGTGTTTGGATGTGTGTTTCTCTATGTTTGGGACATTTTCTGCTATACTTTCATTGAATAGATTCTCCATGCCTTTAGTGTTTCTGTGAGTTCCTTCTTCTGTCTCTTATCTCTGCATTCTTTTTTTTTCTTCTTCTTCTTTTTTGTCCCCAAGACAGGGTTTCTCTGTAGTTTTGGAGCCTGTCCTGGAATTCCCTCTTTAGACCAGACTGGCTTTGAACTCACAGAGATCCGCCTGCCTCTGCCTCCTGAGTGCTGGGATTAAAGGCGCGCGCCACCACCACCCAGCCTATCTCTTCATTCTTAAGCGCAGTCCCTTGATCACATCTGAGTTTTTGGATGTTGTAGTCATGCCTGTTGGCAGAGGCCTTTAAAAAAACTATATTTTATCTACTATTGTGTGAAAGAGAGTCACATAAGTGCCATGTCATGCATATGCCATGATGGGAATGTAGAGGTCAAAGGTTAATAGGTGGGAGTCGTTCTGAGGAGGGCTCTGGGAATTTAAGTCAGGTCTTCAGGCCATCTCACCAGCATAATGCTCACTTGTGTGGCTCGTTTACTTTGTTGGTGTTTGAATGAGGTGTGTGTTCATCTGCTTTGTCCTCTAGCCTTGGTCTTTCTTCTGCTTGCTTAAATCTGTTATTGATACTCTTCACTGTGTGTGTGTGTGTGTGTGTGTGTGTGTGTGTGTGTGTGTTCCCCTCCCTCCAGAGACAGAGCTTCTCTGTGTAGCCCTGGCTGTCTTGGAACTCGCTCTGTAGACCAGGCTGGCCTTGAACTCACAGAGATCTCCCTGCCTAAGTCTCCCAAGTGCTCGAATTAAAGGTGTGCACTACCATGCCTGGCTTCACTGTTTTTCATTTGATTCATTGAGCTGTTTCTTTTCTAACATTTCTATTTCCCCCCTAAATCTTAACTTCTTTATAGAGTTGTCTTCCATGTTGTGGCTTTCTCATCCACATTGCTGGTTTTCTTATGCATTACTGCCCTTTTCTAATATGTGGCTGACTTTCCTCTCCAGATCCCGGGACTCTTTATCTGCTTGTTTGTATCTTCTTTTTGCAAGGTTACTGATATTCACTGTGTCATTGGCTCTCAGGCCCCTATTTCTGGCATTGGTGCCTTGTCTGAGCAGTCTTTCGGCTTACCTCCATACTGGTAGGCATTTGCCTTGTTTGGGGTTGGGCTGTTTTAAATAAAGTTGCTCTAAACATTGGTTTTCAAAGAAAGAAAGAAAGAAAGAAAGAAAGGAAGGAAGGAAGGAAGGAAGGAAGGAAGGAAGGAAGGAAGAAAGAAAGAAAGAAAGAAAGAAAGGTTATCGATCATTTCTTTTTACCAGAAACCTCGAGAAATCTTCACCTGGCTGTAGGGATTCCATATTCCATATGCATCTTAAAGTCACCCATGTATAGAATATTGACTAGTTTCAATACACAACATAGCCATTTCGCAATAGTGTGTTTTAATTTATCCCTCGTTTACACTGAGCCATTATGTTATATTTCTTTGTTACAAATCTGTCAATATTGAGACATAATTTTGAAAAGTAGTAATACTGATGAACATGGTGGCGCATGCCTTTAATCCTAACACTCAGGAGGCAGAGGCAGGCAGATCGCTTGAGTTTGAGGCCAGCCTGGTCTATATAATGAGTTCCAGGACAGCCTGGGCTACATAGAGATCCCTGTCTCAAAAAGACAAAAACCATCCCCTCCCCAAAATGGTGGCAACTCTTTACCATGCAGTCAGAAAAGAGTGTATGACGTACACATATTTATTCTCTTTTCTCCCTCTCCTCTTGTTTTCTTCTTCCTCTGGTTTCTACCCAGTTCTGTTTTCCTTCAGGTTGAACTACTTCCCTTACTATTTCTGGTAGTGCAGTTCTGTCGGCAACAAACTCTCTGGTTTTGTTCACTGAAGAATGTTTCTACTTCACGTTCGTGCCTGAAGCTGATCTGGATAAAGGATTATAATAGCTTGCACCCCACGTTCCCACCAATGCAGCCTGTGGGGGATTTGACTTCCTGTTTATCTTTTGTGGGGCTTGTTGTGTTTCTTGACCCTGTAAATATTTGATGCCGTATTTTTTTTTTATTTCTTTGTTTTTTTTGAGACAGGGTCTCACTCTGTAGCCCTGGATGACCTGGAACTCACGGTGTAGATCAGATTGGCCTCAAATTTACAGAGAGATAGATTCACCTGCCTCTGTTTCCTGAGAGCTGGGGTTACCTCACCCTGCCCAGCCCCCTTTTCTGCCATATGTGGAGAATTTTTTTAAAATATATATTTTTTAAAATTTAATGTGTATGGGTGTTTGACTGCATGCATGTCTGTGTACCACATGCATGTCTGGTGCTGGAGGTGAGAAGAGGCCATGGGATTTCCTAGAACTGGAGTTACAGACAGTTGTAAGTCGCCACGTGGGTGCTGGGACTTGAACCTGGGTCCTCTGGAAGAGCACCCAGTGTTCTTAACCAATGAACCATCTCTCCAGCCCCTATGTGGAGAATTTTTGTTCATTACTTTTTAAAAATACTTTTTATGCTAATTCCTTCTCCTTCTCCCTCTCCTTCTTCCTTTCCTTCTCCTCCTCCTCCTCCTCTTCCTTCTCTTCCTGGGCTACATATGCCCTCTTTCTTTCCTTTCTTTTCTTTCATTCTTTTCTTTTCTTTCATTCTTTTCATTTCTTTTCTTTTCTTTCATTCCTCTCCTCCTCTTCCTCCTCCTCTCCTCCTCCTCTTCCTCTTCCTCCTCCTCTTCCTCCTCCTCCTTCACTTCCTCCTCCTCCTCTTTCTCCCCCTCCTCCTCTTCCCCCTCCTCCTCTTCCCCCTCCTCCTCTTCCTCTTCCTCCCCCTCTTCCCCTCCTCTTCCCCCTCCTCATTTTCCTCTTCCTCCTCCTCTTCCTCTTCTTCCTCCTCCTCCTCTTCCTCCCCCTCCTCCTCTTCCTCCCCCTCCTCCTCTTCTCCCTCCTCCTCTTCCTCTTCCTCCCCCTTTTACTCCTCCTCTTCCCCCTCCTCCTCCTCCTCTTCCTCCCCCTCTTCCTCCTCCTCCCCCTTTTACTCCTCCTCTTCCCCCTCCTCCTCCTCCTCCTCTTCCTCCCCCTCTTCCTCCTCCTCTTCCTCCTCCTTCTCCTCCTCCTCTTCCTCCTCCTCCTCCTCCTCTTCCTCCTCTTCCTCCTCCTTTTCCTCCTCCTCCTCCTCCTCCTCCTCCTCCTTCTTCTTTATATTTTGAGATAGGGTTTCTCTGTGTAACAGTCCTAGTCTCCGAGATGCTCTTTTACTTTTGGTTTCTTTTTTTCTTTCCACCAAGTCTTTTACACCCCAGGCTGGCCTCCAACTTGATACACAGCTGTCTCAGTTCCTTCTCTGTTGCTGTGAAGAGACACCATGACCATGGAACCTTATAAAAGAAAGCATTTAATTGGGGGTTTTCTTACACTTGCAGAAGGTGAATCCATGACCGTGATGGCAGAGAACAGACAAGCAGGCCTGACACAGCACTGGAGCAGTAACCAGGAGCTTACAAATGATCTATAGGAGGCATGAGACCGAAAGAGAGAGATCGGCCCGTTATGGGATTTTGAAACCACAAAGTCTACCCCCAGTGATACACTCTCCTCCAAAAGGTCACGCCTCCTAATCCTTCTGAAAGAGTTCCACCAACAAGGGAGCAAGCGTTTAACTGCATGGGCCTACAAAGTATATTCTCACTCATACCACCACAGTGGTCAAAGCTGGCCGTGAACTCCTGCTCCTCCTGTCCCCATCTTCAGCACTGGATTATAGATGTGTACTACCTTTCTCGGCTCTGGAATTTTTAATTAAACATTTTTCTGTCTTCTTCAGTTAGATATTTTTATTGATATACACCAGTTTTATCTCCTAAGTATTCTGTTGAGATCACTAATAAGTTTAGTCATTTTCAAATTTTAGAATTTCAGGTATTATAGTTCTACATCTTTTGTTGAGAGTTTATATCCATTTATTGATTGCACATTTCCTTCATTAATTTTATGAATTAAACCAATTACCTTAATTGGATATATTTGGAAAGCTGATTTAAATCCTTTTTTTCTTCCCCTGATGATGCTCTTTTAGGTCAATTATGTTGAATAACCACTTTTCCTAAGTATTGGCCACACATCCCAATTCCTTTGTATGCTTAGTAATTTTTGGCTGCAAACCAGTCATTGAAAATATATTGTGGAGCCTGGAGAGATATCTCAGTGGTTAAAAGCATGTATTGCTTTTGCAGAGGACCTGAGTTCATTTTCCAACACCCACATCATGTGACTCACAGCCACCTGCCTCCATGGACACCTACTTCATGTACACATACCCAGACATAGACACACATATGCACATGCACTTAATTTAAAAATTGATATTAGAAAGAAGTTATATTGTACAAGTTGTCTTTGTGTTTCTTGAAGGCCTGTAGTGTTTTTTTTTTTAAATTCTTTGTTCTTTGGAGACCTGCTACCCAACTCTCAAATAAATACTCAGAGTCTTATTCTTGCTTATGAATGCCCTGCCTTAGCTTGGTGTATTTCTTGCTAGCTTTTCTTAAATTATCCCATCTACCTTTTGCCCAGATTTTTGCTCTCTGCTTCTTCTGTTTATTCTCTCTGTCTGGCAGCCCCACCTATTCCTCTCCCACCTCGCTGTTGACTGTTCAGTTCTTTATTAGGCCAATCAGATGTTTTAGACAGGCAAAGGGACACAGCTTTACAGAATTAAACAAATGCAACATAAAAGAATGCAACACATCTTTGCATCATTAAACAAATATTCCGCAACATAAAGTAACGTAACACATCTTCAACTAATATCCCACAACACCATGGGTTCATTCCAGGAGACATTTAACCTGTCAGGATTCACACTGGAAGTGTCTCCTCTGAGCTATGCAACTGTTGACAGGTGTCTGTGTGGCTTCCTATGGCTGCTGCTTTAGCCCAGACTTGTTGAGTTTCTTCCTCCCTTTGCCTAGTGGTCAAAGATGTGCTAAAGATGTGGCTATCCTCCGCCTATGGATTTCTTGACTTTGCTACTTTGGAGCACTGTGCTCTGATCCTTCAGATTGAATATGCCTCACCTTTAGTTAAGGAAAGTACCATAAACCCAGGTCCAGTGGCTCACGCCTGAGTCGTCACACAGGAGGCCGAGGGAGGATTGCTGAAAGCTTGAGACGATTTTTCAGTGCAGAGTCTCAACAAAAAACAAAACAAAACAAACGTCTTAAAAGTCCCATGTATGGGAAATAGACAAAAAAAAAAAAAGATCTCCTGAGTAAATTGGGAGCATGCGGACCTTGGGACAGGGTTGAAGGGGAGGGGAGAGGCAGGGAGGGGAGCAGAGAAAATGTAGAGCTCAATAAAAATCAATAAAAAAGGTCCATGTATTTCTGAAGACCAAGTGTCCAACATGGAGACTTTCAGGGGTCAGTGTGACCACATCCCAGACCACAGCATGGGTAATGAATGATGCATGGGGTTAGCCACCTGTCAAGGGCGTTCCAAATTTGGTAAGAGTTCCCTGATGGTCTTGGGTCATTGGGTCATAAATGGACTTTAGGATGTTGATGCAGTTGTGAGGTGCTTCTCAGCTTCTCAGTAGCACAGTTTCTCTGTGTAAGTTTAGGTCCATGTGCTCAGAACCTCTCAATTTAGCCTAGGTGCCCCTGGAAGTTAGATTTTCATTTTGTGAGCAAAATAAAACAAACTCGCTCTAGGAGGAGGACCTGGGGCCAGGTTCTCGCAGCTGAAGGCTCTGCAGATGGCCCCCCGCATGATGGTGATTTAGCTTTGAGTCTAGGATGGTGTGACAATGATAGGTAACTGTCATTGGAAACTATACTCTGAACCTTTTTCTCGATGAAGTGATGTATGGCTCATTACATTACTCTTCCACCATGTTGGGCAGAAAGAACAAGCTTTAGTACCAGTGGAGTATGTCTGCCTTGAGGGCACCATGCGGCTACTCTGCAAAGTTATTGTGCTGTTTGGTAGGTTAGGTACATTAAATATCTTTTCAGTTCTCTCTCTCTCTCTCTCTCTCTCTCTCTCTCTCTTGCTCTCTCTCTCTCTCTCTCCCTCCCTCCCTCCCTCTACCTTCCCCCCTCTCTGTCTCTCTTTTTTTCTCTCTCTTTCTCTCACACACACAAACACACACACACTTTTAAAAATACAATTTAAGAGATGAACAGAAAAAATTCTGGGCTTTATAGAACTGCCCATTTTAACCCTTGTATAGCTTACAGTCAAAATGAAATAAGGCGTAATTCCCGATTGACCTCACCTTCCCCACCCCACTCTGCATTGTTCTTCTAGAGTTAGCTCCGCCTCCATCCCTGTCACTCGTGTCCCTGCAACCTCTGGTTATTTTCCCACCACGGTAGCTTTTGAGTCTTGTGTTTCTAAGAAGGCAATGACAGTGGAACTGAGCATCTTTTAGTGTTTGGAGACCGAGTTCTTCCACTCAGCTTCACACGGTTGAGCATTGCTCTTTTGGAACGCGTGTTTCTATTAGAGAGCTCTCTATTGCTAAGGAGCATATTCAGCTTTCAGACAAGCGAGTGCCTTCGTGTAGAATGGATTGGACATCTTCAGGTGGACTTCTCAAAGGCAGCGGTTCGCCGATAGGCTGGTTTTCATCTCTCAGTTGGTTTGATGGTTCTGTAATTGGTTTTCCTACAAAATAGTGACACTGGTCATTTCAATATTTCATGCTGGAGCTTCCCTTGAATAATAAAAATTAGCGGGGTCTACTTTAACTTCTAGTTTCAAACCACCAGTCCATTAGTCTGTTAGCATTCAAGGGAGGAGAGCACCACACCAGGGAGTGGAGCGTAGATTTAAGACAGAACTTGTATTATACACATGTATAAAAATCTACAAAGAATAAACTTGAATTCCAGATTCCTAAAATCCCAGCAAGAATGAAAACCATGATACAAGAGTGGCAACTACAAATATTAAATGGGGTGATTAGGAACTTGGACCAGCATGTGACCTGTGATGGCCATGAAACTGGCCTTGCCTTAGCCCTGTTTGTGCCTGAGGTCTCCTACATATTCAGGGTTACAGTCACCTCCTGCACTCTTGACCTGTGAAGCAATAGTACCTTGTGCCATCTTCTGGACTTCTGGGTTCATCACTTGTATTTTTTTTGAATAAAGTTTTATTGGTACACAGCTGTACTCTGGTGACTTCTTTGCACTAACTGCAGAGTCCAGTAGTTGCAATGATAACCTGATTTCCAAAGGCTAAAGTAATTTCTATGTCATTCTAACGAAACATTTCATTGACCCCTGTTCTAGAGATTACATGATAAACATTTCCTATGAAAACAAAACAATTTAATTAAAATTATATTAGTGGAATTCAGGAGCATTTGAAGTGTTGACTGCCATCCTAATAGCTCTTTAGCTGCCCTGGGCTCCAAGGTTTCTGTCTTATTCTTGTAGAGTGTCCCCAGGACAGACCCAATAGCATGATTATAACCAAAAGATTGTACTGACTCTTAGAAAAGCCAGCCAGTTTAGCCATTGGATCTCTGGCTCAATCAATCAAGATCAGTGGTTTAGTCATTGGATCCCCAGTGTCTTCATCACCTGCTCACTTGTAGGGTCTTTGATTGGCAATTGTGCCCATGTGATCTAAATTTGGGTTTCCCCAGCCATTCCTCTTACCGTTCCACAGAGCAGTAGCTATCCTCAGTGTATCTCCTCCCTGGGTTTTCAGGACAGGATTTTGTGGATGATTGATACCCACCCAGTTGGCTGCCACCAACTCTACATTTGGCTATTCTGTACCTGTCAGTCCACACCAGAACTCTCTGTCCCATCTTGATTCTCAGAAACAGTAGGGCAGAGTGGGCATGGCCTTTGTCTCTCTACTTACCTTATCTTCCTTGGAGCCAACCCTTTCTGGGTGCTGGCTCTTGTCCTTTTCTGGTGGGTCACCTGTGAATTCTGATTCAGGCATTCCGAGAAGTCACACATCTTTCTTTAAGTAAGCCCATTTCTAATGGTTGCTGTTGGACATTATTGCTGCAGACAGCCTGTTGGCTCCATGTTGGGTCCATTGCATTTGGATGTTATTGCTGCAGACAGCCTGTTGGCTCTATGTTGGGTTCATTGCATTTGGATGTTATTGCTGCAGTCTGCCTGTTGGCTCCATGTTGGGTCCTCTTTAGTCTCAGGGCTGCCCATGCTCTTGGAAGGGAAGAGCTCTGTATGCAGTGCTGTACCGTGTCTACATCTTTGCACTGCAGGTACCCAACTGATTGTGTGGTACACAGGAAGTTGGTGCCTGTATGATCCAGCCATCTGTGGTGACCTAAGCTAACTTTGTCTACCCTGTTGATGTGTTAACGTTCATTGTGTGTTTTGAAGCATGATTGATAAAAATTTAGTCCGAAATGGTGATCCTGTCTCCAGAAAACCTCAGAATGAGACTGTGCCTGAACGCTGTCTCCTCCCCTCTTATAATCCTTTCTAGTTCTGGGATTAAAGGTGTGCATCACTATTACCTGGTTTCCATGGCAAGCTAGTGTAGCTACTGGGATTAAAGGTGTGTGTCATTGCTTCCTGGTCTGTATGACTGGCCAGTGTGGTTGTTTTATTTTTCTGATTCTTAGGCAAGTTTTATTTACTAAAATACAAGTGAAATGTCACTACATTTTTTTTTGATATTCAAATAGTTTACCCAAATTTCCCCCTGTTCTTACCTGTCTTTTTTTTCTAATTTTCATGGAATATTACACTTCACATAATTTTGGAGAATATTCTTTTCTTTTCTTGCAGGAGGTTTGCAATTTGGTAAAATGTATCGCTAAAATCAAATGTTTTGTTAATTCACTAGTGTGAGATTTTTCCAGCTTCTTTATGTAGGTATTTAGTGCTATGAACTTTCCTCATAATTCTGCTTTCATTGTGTCCCATGAATTTAGGTATGTTGTGTGGTCATTTTCATTGAATTTTAGGAAGTCTTTAATTTCTCCTTTTGTTTCTTCCTTGACCCATTCATGATTCAGGTGAGCATTGTTTAATTTTTATGTGTTTGTGGGCTTTCTGGAATTAGTATTGGTGTTGAATTCTAGTTTTAATCCATGGTGATCTGATAAGATATATGGGGATATTCTAGTCTTTTTCTGTATCTGTTGAGGTTTGTTTTGTTACCGAGTATGTGGTCAATTTTTGAAAAGTTCCCTTAGATGCTGATAAGAAGGTATATTCTTGTATGTTTAGATGGAATATTATATAGATGTCTGTTAAGTTCATTTGAGTCATAACATTTGTTAATTCTCTTATTTTTCTGTTCATTTTTTTGTCTGACTACCTGTCTAGTGGTGAGAGTGGAGTGTTGGAGTCTCCCACTATTAGTGTGGGGGGTTTAATGTATGATTTAAGCTTTAGAAGTGTTTCTTTGACATATGAGGGTGCTGTTGTATTTGGAGCATAGACGTTCAGTATTGAGATTTCTTCCTGATGAATTTTTCCTGTGACCAGTATGAAATGTCTTTCTTTGTCTCTTTTGATTGATTTTAGTTTGAAGTCTATTTTGTTAGACATCATTAGGATAGCTACACCAGCTTGTTTCTTAGATCCATTTGATTGGAAATTTTTTTCCCAATCCTTTACTCTGAGGCGATATCTGTATCTTCAGCACTTGACATTCTCTATCTCTTATATTCTGCTGTTTATGTTTGCATTTGTGGTTCCTGATCGTTTTCTCGTGCTTTCTGTTTCTATAATTTCCTTGACTTGCGTTTTCTTTATTGTCTCTATTTCAGTTTTCAAGTCTTCAATAGCTTCTTTCATATGTTTGATTGCTTTTTTTGTTTGTTTTTCTTTAAGGGATTTGCTGATGTCTTCTAATTTTTTGTTTGTCTTTTCCTCCATTTTTTTTGAGGGGACTTCTCATTTCCTCTTTAAGAATCTCAAACATTCCCCTGAAGTTATTTTTTAGGTCATTTTCTTCTGCTTCATCTATATTTGGTTGTTCAAGTCTTGCTGTTATAGGGTCTCTAGATTTCACTGGTGTTGTGTTGCTCTTTGTGGTGTTGCGTGTGTTCTTACCTTATCTACTCATCTTTTCCTCTAATTGGTGTGATTGGGGCTGTTTGTGACTCTGGTGATTAATCTTCTAGGAGCTAGTGCATCCAAGACTCAGATGGTTGTTCCTTATGGTACAGTCAGTGCCACGGTTCTAATTACCCTGTTGGTAACTCTGTGTTCCTGGAGGTTGCTTAGCACTCTAGCGGTTTGCTCTGCTCCAGTGGAGTTTGCTGTCTCAGGCCTGCTCTGCTCTAGGTTGCTGGTTTAGACCTGTTTTTGTAAATGTCCTTGGTCTGGATCTGCTTCTGGGGAGGTCCATGGGTTGGGGTTGGCACTGCAAAGGTCTCTGGCTCTGATCTTCTCTTTCAGAGGTCCTAGAGTCAGGTGTTCCCAGACCCACAGAGGTCCTGTCATAGCCATAGTTCCTTGGAGGTCCCAGATTTGTGCCCAGACCTGCAGCGGTCTCTGGCTCTGGCCTACTTGCTCAGCAGTTGCTCCCCCGTACTTGTTCCTGTTGAGTTCGCTGCCTCAGGTTTGCTCCAGCTCAGGTGCCTGGCTCAGTCCTGCCTCTGCAAATGTCCCTGGTCTGGATCCACTCCCGTTCCCATGGAGCTTGCTGCCTCAGGCCTGTTCTGGCCTAGGTTGCTGGCCCAGTCCTGCCTCTACAAATGTCCCTGGTCTGGATCCCCACAAGTTGTTTTTTGAGAGGTTTATGGAAGAACTGCAAAGTCAGTTCAGAAAGGTCCTCTGTGCCTGCTAGATGCCTTCCTTAATACCTGTTTCTTATGTAATTATAGTATAGTGTTCAAACAGAGGAAATCACCATTGATCAGATTTCTACCAGTGTCTGTTTTCTCTTCTGGGATCAGAGCAAGTGAACACCTAATATCTCCTCTGACTCTGGAGTTCTCCCAAACCTCCTGCCTACTCTCTCACTGTTGGTTCCTTTTGTCTTTCATCATCTGAACACTTGAAGGAGGATGGCCTGGCAATCTGTAAGGCGTTCTCAGTTACCAATGGTCTCTGATGATGATTAGTCAGGGTTATGGTTTGGGGGAGGTGGAGCAGCCTATTATCACATGTTGGAGCCTATGATGTATGATGTCAACATTGGGATTGGTAATAAAACTGCTCTGAGTATGGTATTGGTGATACCACTCAGGATTGTTGATAATACTGTTCTGTTCCTGGGTTAAGGCGTGGGTTATTTTGGCTCACTAATTCAAGATTATCTGGCTCCACCACTTTATCCAGCCATGAAGCCAACTGTGATGGTGGCCAGAGTATAGCATCGTGTGCTGATGAGTGTGGCAGCCTGAAAGTAGAACGAGAGAGAGAGAGAGAGAGAGAGAGAGAGAGAGAGAGAGAAAGAGAGAGGCCAGAGACAAGATAGAACTTCCCAGAGGACCTGTTCCCTGATCTTCTTACTCCATTCAAATCCCACTCCCTGATATTTTACTCTTAAAGATGTTTTATGAATTTGTCTATGTGTGCATGCGTGGGCTTGGGCCGGCTGGATGTGCTTGATCATGTGCCACAGTGGGGGTGTAGATGTCTGCCCCTATTAGTTCATTGCACCTTTTTACACTGACACATAATTGTACATATTTATGAGGCGCAGCATGATTATTTGAGAAGTGTATGCATGCATTATGATCCAGTCTGGGTTAATCTGGCACTTTGTGTTGGGTGGGAGCCATCAAGTTTCTCTTACAGAATATATAGTAGATAGCTGTAAGCTGAGTTGCCTTGTTGTACATGCTTGATACTGTGTCTTTTAAGATACACTTTATTGCGGTATTATAAGTTTATATCCTATAAAATTTGCCTACAATAAGTGTAAAATTCAGGGATTCGGAGATTGCCTACCAAAAGTGTAAAATTCAGGGATTGTAGTGACTTTAATGGTAATGATCACCAAAACCCCATGTTAGGACATTCCTGTCACTGCCCTGGATGGTGTCTGCTGCCTTTTGTCTTCATCCTAGCCCTAGGCAATAGCTGAGTTGCCCCCGCCCCACCTCTGCCAATTAGCATGGACCAGGTGTTGTAGCAGTCAGCTTTCACTTAGGGAAGTGTCTTGGAGCTACTGCAGATCATGGCCTGTGTATGTTCTTTGTTTCTTTTTACTGTCACGTGACTCTGCCTTATGAATACGCTGTACCTCACTTGTGAACCTACTGGTTGAGGGATTGTTTCCAGATCTTACTTCTATGAATAGGGCAGTTATAAACATTCTTTTACTTGTTTGCATGGAAGTTTTTTCCTTCCTTTTGGGTCGGCTCCTAGGCGTACAATTGCTGGGTCATTTGGCAAGATCATGTCTGTCTTTTAAAGGAACTGCCAAATGGCTGCGCAGTCTGGCTGCACCATTGTGCACGCACTTCCATTAACCACATGTGAAGGCTCCAGTTTCTGCATGTCCCTGTCGTCACGGACTCTCCCTTGATCTTCTGGTTATAGCCCAGAGTGGCCTTTTGCTGTGGTTTTAACTTCCATTCCCCTAATTGTGAGTGACGTTAGCTGGTTTTCGTCAGTAGTCATGTGAATGTCTTCTTTAAAGAAAGGTCTGTTCAAGCCCTCTGCACAATCTTAATGAGGATATTTGTTTCATTTTTATTGGATTGTAGGAACTCTTTATTCTGGTTCTCAGTAAGCCTTCTTATGAGAAGTGTGATTTGTAAACATTTCTGTTGACAGTTGATGGCTTGGCCTTTGGTTTTCTTTAATAAACTCTTTTGAAGAAAAAAGTCTAAAAATTCTGATGAAGTCCAAGTTGCCAGTTAGCTTTGCCTTTGTTGCTGAATCTACGAGCTCCTCATTAGCTCAAGGTTGTCAAGACATTTTTCTATTTTCCATGCTAAGAGCTTTATACGCTTGTCTCTTATCCTTTTATCTGTGATCGGTTTTGAGTTTATTTTTGTAAATGATGTGAAAAAAGAGTATAGTTTTTTTTTAACTCTTTGGGGGGGGGGCGCCACACAGCTCCCAAACAAATACATGGAGATTTATTCTTACTTATGAATGCCCAACCTCAGTTTGGCTTGTTTCTAGTCAGCTTTTTTTAAAACTTAAATTATCCTGTTTCTCTTTAACTATGTTTTGCCTCTGGGCCTTTTTTTTTTTTACCTTTCTTTATTCTATGTCTTTCTTCCCTTCTTACTCTTGCTGGTTATATAGCTGGGTGGCTGGCTCTTGGCGTCCTCCTCACCTTCTCCTTTTCTTGCTCCTAGTTCTTCCTGTTCTTCTCCCTCTCTACCCCAGATTTCTCCTCCTATTTATTCTCTCCGCCTGCCAGCCCTGCCTGTTCTTTCTCCTGCCTAGCTATTGGCCATTCAGCTCTTTGTTAGACCGATCCGGTGTTTTAGGCAGGCAAAGTAATGCAGCGCCACAGAGTTAAACAAACGCAACAGAAAAGAATGCCACACATCTTTGCATTATTAAATATCCCACATCATAAACAAATGTAACATATCTTGAACTAATATTTCATAACAAAAGAGTCCAACTCCAGTTAAAAACAAACAAACAAAAACAGCTAACATACTTCAAAAGTAACCCTCCTTTTTGGAGGACTCAACACAGGGCTTAGCACTCTGGTTGTCTTCAACCTCTGGTACATTAAAAGAGAGAAGCTGTATTATAGAGCAGTTTTGGATTTACAGAAAAATATTGAGGCAAAGGTGCAGTTTTCCTGGTGTAGCTTCCCCTTTTCCTCTGTGTTCTAGCTTTTCTTCCGTCTCTGTGGTAAATCCCATGATCGGGAGTGACTCAGGGAAGAAAGGGTTTATTTCCTGTCACACTTCCAGGTAAATTAGGGAACTCAAGGCAGGAACTGGGGCAGAGGCCATGGCGGAGTGCTGCTTACCGGCTTGCCTCCCATGGCCTGCTCAGCCTGCTCTCTTATGGTACTGAGGATCTCCTCCGTAGGTGGAGCACCGCCCATAGCGGGCTGGGTCCTCCCACAGCAATCATTAATACAAAAAATGTCCCAATGGACATGCTCACAGGTCAGCCTAATTCAGGTAGTTCCTCAGCTGAGAGACCCTCTTCCCGGCTGACTCTAGTTTGTGTCAAGTTGACAGAAGGGAACCAGCATGGTATGATTAGTACATTGCATCTATTTGGTCCATGAATTAACACAGATATATTCTTTAGTTTGTGTGGGCCGTCACAAAAGACACAACCCTCTGATACAAGCAACAGGAATTTGTTTTTATCTAGTTCTGGAGGCGCATCGTTCTGGTTCTAGGTGTGAGCAGGTCTGTTCTGTCTTGAGGCCTCTCCTTGGTTAGCATGGAGCCTCCTTCTCACTGTGTATCTCCGCTGTATTTCTCTTGGTCCATATTTCTTCTTAGATGGACAGAAACCCTATTGGATGAGGGTGAAGCCCAACAGCCTCAGATTAATCCCACTCTATGTTTTAACAGCAGCCTATCTAAATACAGACATATTCCAAAGGGTTTGGACTTAAGCACATGAATGCTAGGGAGACAGAGGTCAGCCTGGAGATCACATTATTGTTAGTCAGTGGCCTTGGTGTACCTGTGGGCTCATCCTTAGTGTTGGATGCTCTGTGTATCTAGACAAGCATCTGATGCTCTGTGTTATATAGGGCAGTCTGTCCCGAGTCTCCTGTGCTCCATCAGCTCATCGACCTCCACCCTGGCAGCCGACATATTTTCATCACCTCTGCAGATTGGCTTTTTTCAGCATGTCAGGGACTTGTAATCAGTGTTGACCTGTTCATAGGAGCGTCTTCTTCCACTGTTTAATGTGCTGCTCACTACCTCGTGTGTCAAATCATTCTACTGCTATCTGTGCCAAAAATTACTTCCTTCCCAAAGAACTGTCTTAGCACCTGGGTTGACCAACATAGAAGCATTGATTTCTGGGCTTGGCAAGGTGACTCAGGGGGTGAAAGAACTTGCTGCCTAGTCTGGCAACCTGAGTTCTTATTGTGAGGGGAGAGCCCCTTGTTTGTCCCAGCTGCCTGGCTAGCTTACACCCAAAATAACCACACAGAAACTGTATTTATTAAATCACTGCCTGGCCCATTGTCTCTAGCCTCTTTTTGGCTAACTCTCACCTCTATTAATTTATTTATCACCTCGGGAAAGATTCAGCATGTCTGATCTGGCGGCTCCATGGCAGCTCTCTCTCTGCCCTTCTTCCCAGCATTCAGTTCTGTCTTCTCCCTGTACCTAAGTTCTGCCCCATCAGGCCCAAAGCAGTTTCTTTTCTTTTTTTTTTTTTTTAGGTCAAAAAAAATCTGTGATTATCTTTAATTCCTAGATAAGCATCTCTCTGTGCTTGCAGCATTAATGATTATATAAGACATTAAAGTTTCTATTACATGTACTATAAATTAATATTAATTATATGTTTCAATTAATTTTTACATTTGAATAAAACATGATCATGGTTCATGCTTGTTAATTCTTTTTTTTTATTTGTTTGTTTATAAAAATTTCCACTTCCTCCTCTCCTCCTCCCATACTTCCATACCCTCCCACTCCCCCCACTCCCTCTCCTCCCCCCCACTCCCTCTCCTCCTCCCTCTCCAGTCCTAAGAGCAGTCAGGGTTTCCTGCCCTGTGGGAACTTCAAGTTCCTCCCCCCTCCTTCCAGGCCTAGGAAGGTGAGCATCCAAACAGACTAGGATCCCAAACAGCCAGTACATGCAGACGAAACAAGACCCAGTGCCATTGTCAATGGCTTCTCAGTCAGCCCCCATGTCAGCCACATTCAGAGAATCCGGTTTGATCACATGCTCGTTCAGTCCCAGTCCAACTGGCCTTGGTGAGCTCTCATTCGATCAGTCCCCTTGTATCAGTGGGTGAACGCACCCCTCGCGGTCCTGATTTCCTTTTTCATGTTCTCCCTCCTTCTGCTCCTCATTTGGACCTTGGGGGGCTCAGTCCGGTGCTCCAATGTGGGTTTCCGTCTGTATCGCCATCCATCGTCGGATGAAGGTTCCCTCTGGTCCTGCCTATCTTGCTCACGTTTTCCCTCCTTCTGCTTCTCATTTGGATCTAGGGAGTTAAGTCCAGTGTTCCAATATGTGTCTCTGTCTCTATCTCCATCCATCGCCAGATGAAGGTTCATATTCCTCTTTTTGGGTCTGGGTTACCTCACTCAGTAAAGCGTTCTCTATTTCCATCCATTTGCATGCAAAATTCAAGATGTCATTGTTTTTTACCGCTGAGTAAAACTCTAATGTGTATATGTTCCACACCTTCTTTAACCATTCTTCTATTGAGGGGCACCTAGGTTGTTTCCATGTTCTGGCTATTACAAATAGTGCTGCTATGAACATAGTTGAACAAATGCTTTTGTAGTATGATAGGGCATCTCTTGGGTATATTCCCAAGAGTGGAATTGCTGGGTCCTGAGGGAGGTTGACTCCCAGTTCCCTGAGAAACCGTCACACTGATTTCCACAGTGGCTGCACAAGTTTGCATTCCCACCAACAATGGATGAGTGTTCCCCTCACTCCACATCCTCTCCAGCATAGGCTATCATTGGTGTTTTTAAGTTTGGCTATTTTGACAGGTGTAAGATGGTATCTCAAAGTTGTTTTGATTTGCATTTTCCTGATCGCTAAGGAGGTTGAGCATGATCTTAAGTGTCTTTTGGCCATTCGAAGTTCATCTGTTGTGAATTCTCTGTTCAGTTCAGTATCCCATTTTTTAATTGGGTTAATTAGAATTTTAGTATCTAGCTTTTTGAGTTCTTTGTATATTTTGGATATCAGACCTTTGTCTGTTGAGGGGTTGGTGAAGATCTTCTCCCAGTCAGAAGGTAGCCTTTTTGTCTTGCTGACAGTGTCCTTTGCCAAAGCAGTTTCTTTATTCATTAACCAATGAAAGCAACACATGAACAGAAGAACCTCCTACACCAAATTCTAGCCCCATAACTCACATGTTAGAAGGCAAAAAACGGACTTCTGCAAATTGTCCTTTGACCTCTGCTCACCTGCTATCACTCTCTCTCTCTCTCTCTCTCTCTCTCTCTCTCTCTCTCACACACACACACACACACACACACACACACTGTGAATACAGTGAATGAATAAAGAATGAAACACAACTTTAGAAGAGTTGGGATTCTGCACTCTCAGTTTTGCCATTGATTTGTAGCTCATTGTGGTGTGTCACACTGGATGTCTGACAAAGCCCTCGACCCGGCATTGCTAGATCTCCAGCTCTGGTCCTGTTGAAACAATGCTGGTTGTCCAGGAAACTTTGCATTTCACATACATTTAGAATCAGCTGATCAGTCGCTACCAAAAGCTTGCTGGGATTTTGCTGGCTTTGAATTTATAGAATGATCATGGGAAGGATAATGGGAAAGAACTGTTGAGTCCTCTGACCCATGACCATGGTATTTCTTTTTATTTACCTAGATCTTTAATTTCCCTCAATAGTTTACTCTTTCATTTTCCAGGCCTGTTCTTCTTTTGTTAAATATATTCCTTTAATTTTATGGTTAATGGAGTTGCATCTTTATTTAAATTTAAACCTTCTTAGCTCCAGAAGATTTAATATTAGGGTGACCCTGTTCTCATCCAAACAAAATAGAGACTGTGAATTTCCAAACGAACTGATAATATCTTTTTAATCATGCTGACGGTGAAATCCCAAATATTTTTTACAATTACTGTTTTCATTGGGTTGAGGTTCCTTGTTGGACATACATTGAGCATTCACTCATGGCATGGAAGAATAACTTCATTTAACCACAAATAATTTTGGCACTGTGGGCTGGGCTTAGCGGGGTGGTTTTCTAGTCTTGATGGATTTTCCGTGTGAGCATGGTGACGTGTTGTTGGTCAGGTGCTTGTGCTCCTTGGGTTTGCTAGGGCTTTGTTGGGACAAGCGGAACTCCCAAGTTACATTTCCTTCATAGTAACAGGTTGGTCTACACTTGATTTAGTAAGGCAAGTAGGTATTTGAGAGACGATTTGAGGCATACTGGACCCCATGATATCCAGGCCTTGGTACATCATTCTGCCCCATTTTGCTGCTAAGTGAGTCACAGGCCAGCCTAGACTGAACGGGAGAACAGACCCCAGTTCTCGATGGAAGAGCTTTAAAAACTCACACACATCCTGTGTCCTGTGTGGGTACAGGAAGGGAGTCGTTGTGACCAAGGAACGATTTTTCACTGTATTGCGTATCTTGTAATTTAGTCCACCTAATTAAATCTGAATGTTCCCTTTTCAGGCTTGGGAAGTTATTCATTTTCTGAATCTTGACAGGGACAGGGTTCACCTCTCTCAGTAGTGTCATCACATGGGATGACAGCCATGTGAATGCTGACATTGGTTACAGTACAGATGTTCAAGGTGGAATTGGAGAGGGCACAACATCTGGCCTCTCCAGCAGCAGCAGCAGCAGCAGCAGCAGCTGTTCATGTGTGGGGCTTATGTGTTTGGAGGGCATGCATTTCACCAGAACTGGACACCGTAAGCCTTTATTGAAGTAACTGACACAAGCCCTTACTTAATGACGGAACCAGTTGGCTTCTGCCTGCACTGTGGACAGGCCTGACCACGCGGGGAGAACTTGGATGTTGCTTCAGTAAACCTCCTTGCTTCCAAGGGCCTCGGTGAGGAGAGAGGTCTGGCGGGGTCCACAAGGCTTTGGCGACACTTGGTCTCCCAGGCTCCATTTTCATTTCCATGACCGAATCCATTTTCTGTGCTCGCGAATAATTATGTGGGTCTTTGAGAAAAACACGCGGGTCCAATAGAGAACTGGTGTTCTGGTGTGATCTGGTATCTTATTATTGTTTGTGAAGTTAATTCTGCTCCCAGGCGGTACCAGTGTCTCTGGCTGAACCCCTGAGATCTGGGGGAGTCAGCATGCAGCTGGGGGGACAGCACCTATCTCTTGCTTTCCTGCAGGCAGCCTCTGTGGTGACGGCACCGGTGCATGCTACCTGCTGCCTGTCTTTGACACAGTGTTTGTGCGGAGGAAGCACCGCAGCCAAGGCCTGGGGACAGCCATGCTGAGGGACTTCTGTGACACCTTTCGAGAAGATGAAGCCCTGGGTATCAGTTGCCCAATTTCTCCTGCTATGTACAAAGGTAACTCCCACCCCGTGTCCTGGGTGAGCATTTGGGTGCCGGCTAACACACGTGCCCTGTGGCGACGGAAGGGGAGGAGTCTCGGAGCTTCTGGGGATATGCTGCCGTGACTGCTCTTTCAGTTTCAGCAGAACCAGAGCCCCTGTTTGGTTTGCAAAGAGGGCCTCTCTGAGCCCAAGAAATGATTACATTTGAAAATGCTGTTGGTCCCCGACTCACCAACAGCTTAGGATTTTTTTTCAATTTTATATTAGTGTGAATGCAATACACACTCAGTAGAAATCCCACTCCGTGTTTAGAGTTTTGACATTTTCCTGGCCTCGTGATGTGTGTGCCCATAACAGTCTGAAGAGAGGCAACAGTCGGGATTCTGTGGTGGTTTGTGTTCGCGGTGGCCTTGGATGCGAACATCCACATGAGATCTTCACGCTGATTAAAGAATGATTAAAGAATAGACTTGTGTTAGGTGGGTTTGTCCTGCAGGGTCTCTGTTCTGAGTGGTTTTCTTTTTCTTTAAAACAATGTTTTTAAAATGTGTGCGCGTGTTGTGTGTGTGTTGTATGTTGTGTGTGTATTGTGTATGTACGTGTGTGCCTTGTGCGTGTGTTTGTGTATTGTTTGTGTATGTGTGCATTGTGTTTGTGTATGTGTATGTGTATGTGTATGTGTGTTGTGTGCATGCACTCACAAGGGTGCAGACACTCACATGGATGTGAGTGCTCAGGTGGAGGTCAGGGTATTTTCAGGAGTTCATTTTCTCCTCTCATGCATTCCAGGGACTGAACTTAGGTCCTCAGACTTGCACAAGTCTCTTTTCCAGCTGAGCCATCTCAGGGCCCTCTAGCACGCGCAAGAGTCAAGGTTGCTCTGTAGGCTGTATGTATCATACGCACTGCACACATTACCCACCTAAACGGTTGTTTTGGGGTATAGCGTCACCATAAGTTGAGGACATATGTAATCGGAAGCAAAGATCTCAGGGACACACAGAATCCAGGGAACTGCACCAGGGCCCTGCGGTGACCCTCCTTTTTCATTTGCAACTGTTAGGGCTGTGGATGGCACTTGGTGTGGGAGACTTGCCTAGCACGCGTGAGGCTCTGGGTTCTGCCCCTAGCACAGTCGTATGTACGCATGGCAGGAAACTACGAGCTGTGGCAAGGCCGGAGATCTCAAAGGGCACTGCCACGGCTTCAGCTCCTCTGACACCTTCACTGTAGGAGAAGGCACCCTCCCTCCACTGCTGCCACCCTGCTGGGTCTCTCCTGAGGTCTTTACTGTCCTTGCACTCACATTCCATGTCACCAAGGATGGCAGAGTGTAGAGCATGTCATTTTAGGGTTTTCCCCCGTGTGAAGCATGCCAGCTTTATTTTGAACTCAGCCTCGGTTCCTTCTTTCTTCTTTTCTTTTCTTTTCTTTTCTTTTTTTCTTTCCTTTCCTTTCCTTTCCTTTCCTTTCCTTTCCTTTCCTTTCCTTTCCTTTCCTTTCCTTTCCTTTCCTTTCCTTTTCTTTTCTTTCCTGTTTTATTTTCCCCACCCCGGGTGTTTCTTTGTGAGCTTTAGTTGTCCTGGAACTTGCTTTGTAGACCAGGCTGCTGCTGAACTTACAGAGATCTGTCTGTCTCTGCCTCCCGAGAGCTGGGATTAAAGGTGTGAGTTACCACCCGACTCAATTCCTGGCTCGATGGTTCTGAAGCCTTGGGATTGGGTTTCTGGGGCCTTCGTGTTTCTGGGAAACAGTGGTAGGAGAGGAAAACTGGAGACAGCGGGAAGGCCTGCCACTCCGCAGCCAGAGAGGGAAGCGGTGGAGTTCAGTCCCCAGTGCTGTTTAAGTTGTTCACTGGCACCCCCCCCACCCCATTTTATCAGCCTCCGAAAAGCCCTTCATTTTTTCAGAGTGTGTTTGAAGCATCCTGCATGGTGTACTTGACTATTGGGTTGGGAGTGGGGGCAATTCTGGTCCCTAGGCAAACAGTCCTTCATCCTCAGATGCATCCTCTATGCTCTCCTGAGACCCCTCTGGAGTCCCCTCCCAGTACAGGTTACTTCAGGCTCTCAGGCTGCCTTGCTAAAGGAGGTGAAGAGCCATTTGTTTCCCAGTAGGGTGTAGATAGGAAAGACAGAGCTGTTTCAGAGTTCATGCCTTGCTCATGTGATTCCTTGTCTTTGCCTGCAGAGAAAGACCCAAATATACCAACCTGGGATCATTCTTCTTTTGGAGGTTCAGCCACCCTCCACCCCTAGCAGCCTTTAACTGAGGACAGTTCTGTCCTTCAACTGAAGAGATCTACCCCCCTACACCCCATTCTTTAAAGCCCGTTCAGCTACACTTCTCTGTGAGATGAGAACTCCAAGGACCCAAGGAAATGTATTTAACTGAGCCTGCTGCTGCCTCTAAACCTGCTCAGGGTATTAGGACCCCCAAACGCCAGCCACTGCCCACCAAAGGTCTGGTTGTACTTCAGTCCTGGGTCTGTCTTCCCAAGGGTAGACTGCAGCACCTAGTCATACAGTCTTGAGTTCCAGGGACCTCTCTGGGGTGTGGGTGGGTGTCCTTACTGTACGCACAGCCCCTGTGAGCCATGAGAGTGGCAGCAGGGGCAGCAGAGAAGGGTGGGCTGCCAACCGGCGCTCAACTCTCTCCACATTCTGATGCACACACCTCCCATCATCCAAGGACTCAACCATTGCAGCCGCCTTGCTCTGATGAGAAGTTAGACTGGCCAGGCTTAGAGGGCAGGACATGCTACCCGCAATGTTTCCCAGCATGTTTCCACCTGGCACACAGCTCCGTAGGTAGTGCACTTCCTTATGTGCTTGTGCCCAGAGCTGGCGAGTGAGCAAGAGAGCTTGCTTGGTGATGTCTTCGCAGTTACCTGCAGGACCAGAAGTGGCTTCCCCTTTTGTCTGGTGTTGGAGCAACTGCTACGTGAAAGGACTTATCTAGGACATGTGGATGGTTTGCCAGCCTTCGAGGGCCAAGAGGGGGCTTGGGAGGGAGGGGAGGAGGAATGATTTGTGAAGGGAGCCCCGAAAGGGAGCATGTTAGCAGCTGGACTGTGCCCTCCTCCCCACATTCATGGGTTTGGAGATAGTCCTCCTTTAGTGGTTATTAGGGTCAAGTAAGGTCAAAAGGGTGGGCCTTAATTTAAACGACTGGCACTGTATTAGTCAGGGTCCTCTAGAAGAACAGACCTTACAGACAGTACATATATACATATGTAGATATGGGACTTACTCGAATGGCTTACGTGTGTCGTGTGTGTGTGCAATTTATTAGAATGGCTTACAGGTGATGGTCCAGCCTACCCCATGATGGCTTTCGACCAACTGAAGGTCCCAGAATTCCATATTGCTCAGTCCACGAGGCTTAGCTGTCTCAGCTGGTTTTCCCTATGTGCTGGAATCCTGAAGAAGTATGGTCTAATGCTGATGAAGGAGTGGTCTTGCCAGTGAGAGCAGGCAGGACAAGAGAGCAAGCTTCCTTCTTCCATGTCCGTTCTATAGGTTGCCAGCAGAAGGCCTGGCCCTGGTGTATCGTCTCGCCACAAAGATCTGGATTAGAAGGGGGTTTTCCCATTTCAAATGATTTAATTGGTGAAAAAACCCCTCACAAGTGTGCCCAGCCATTTGCATTTTAGTTAATTCCAGATACAGTCAGTTGATAGCCAAGCATAGGCATCACAGGCACCGTTAGAAGAAGGAGGCCCTAGGGATACACACAGACATGACCGTGTGAGGACACCGAGAAAAGATACACAGGAAGGTCAGGGGAGAGGCCTCGGAACATCCCAACTCCAGGTACCCTGACTCCAGAGCCCTGAGAAATCAGCTTGTGTTGCCATGGTACCGGCAGCCCATCGTATCCGAGGGGGTCTGATTCCAGAATTCAAACTGACCATGGCTTGAAAACATTCAGAAGTGACACTTGTGCTGGACATGCACGGATCTGCCCAGTGACCTTATCCCCTAAGCCTCACAGTCTAGTGGCTCTGGAGGTGGCGTCTACACAGCATCAGCTACTGAAAGGCATCTTGATGATGAAACTTTTGTTCTTTTAAAAAGAATATGATGATGGGATGTCCCGGGCGGCTCACGGAGTCCGGCAGGGATGGCCGTGAGTCCCTGCAACGCCATGCGGCCGGGGGAGTCAGGCGGGCGGTTACGGCGGATAAAAGGCTCACAAGACATAGTAAATAAACATAAGGGTAAACATTTATTACTTAAAAAGAAATAGAAAAACAGAGAGACAGAGATAGACAAATATAAAGACATAAAGACACAGAGACAGAGAGAAACGTGTGCACACGACAGGAGACAACCACACAAGAGAGAGAGAAAGATGGCGAAGGGGAAGGTCAGAAGTGGCTGGGTGGGCGTGGTTAGTTCTTAAAGTGGCAGCAGAAGACTAACAGAAACGTGCCCAGGAAGATGTGTTATTGGCCATGCAAACACCATGTCTGACGTTTTATGTGAATACAGCATCCTTGGATTTGGTGCCTTCAGAGGTCTTCACTGCCTTTGGATACCCAGGGATGGCTACTTCATAGTTGCAGCCCTGGCACGCAGTGCATGATGGTTGGAAGTGGGAGATGAACCGGATGATTCTGTACCCATGGAAAGTTGGTGAAAGGGGTTTGGATGCAGCAGGGTCAGGACAGTGAGGGGCAGGGTAGCCACCGAAGGGCTGGAAGGGCCGTCTGTGAGGGTCCAGAGAGAGCTGATTGGCTGAAGCAGGGTGGGCCAGAGTCAGGTTCACGTCCTACCTCTCTTCCTCTCAGTCCTCAGGCGGTTCCTGTCCATCCATCCAGGCGAGAGAGGGCGCTTGTGGGAGGTGGAGCCCCCAGGGGCCTGGGGCCAGCGCACCAACATCTGGCTCAAGGTTTGTCTTCAGGAGGCAAGACCTCAAGACGGTGAGTGGGATGGACATCTGCTTTAGTACCCATAGCTGCCCTACATGGGGGCAGCTTCTCTTCCACTGACTGAGTCTGATTCACGCAGATGTTGCGGTCTTGAGTATGTAGCCGAACAAAGGAGGGACGGAGACCCAGCGGGGGCATCTGTTCTGTGTTTCTTCTCACCCGTGACCTTCTCATCTGTGCGACTCCAAAAGATCTTCCTCGGCTCTGCACCTGGAAGCTCTCTCATGGTCCCCACTTTTCCAGTTAGACTAGATAGACCCCTACAAAGACCGCTACTAGATAGACCCCTACAAAGACCAACTACTAGGTAGTGATAAGGGTTTGAATCCCCATTAATGGAAATCAGCTGCCACTAAGCTAATCAAACCAAATTATTAAATCCAGGTTTAATGAACAGAACAAAGCAACTCCTGGGTGACCCTCAGGAGGGCAGGAGAGGAATCACGTGGCAAAGAGTCTGAAGTAGCCTATAGGTGTGGTCTTGAGCAGCTCCAAGGAGGGGCGGAGTTTGAAGAGAGCAGCTCTGGGGACGGGGCCGCCTCTTGGGGCACTGAGGGTGGGGTTTAGAATGGGAGGGGTGAGACCTGAGTGTGGAATGGGGCCTGTTGTTGTTTAATGCTGGCATGTTCCCTGGCAGGCTCGCAGAGCAGCCCTAGTCTGACAAGGACGGCCGTGGGTCCCTGCAAGGGTGGCAGGCTGGTCCCGCCATGCGGGCCCCGAGAGTCAGGTGGGCGGGTGCGGCTTATAAAAGGTTCACAGGACATAGTAAATAAACATAAGGGTAAACATTTATTACTTAAAGAAAAAGGAGAGGAAAAAAAGGCAGAAATAGAAAAGAGGACAGAGAGAGAAAAAACACGTGTATACAGGCCAAGAGACGGGGAGAGAAGAGAAAGGGTTAAGATGGCGACCAGGAGGTCAGAAGTGGCTGGGAGTGGGCGTGGCTTGCCCTTAAAGGGACCAGAGCAAAAGAATAACAGGGCCCCAAACTGGAGATCCCAAATATTCTTTTTGGGTATATATGGATGCCAGTAGGGCTTCCATCTAAACAGATAGACCACTACATAGATCAGCTGCTAGGGAAACGGCCATGAAGTCCGCTAGCCAATGAACATCTACGAAGATCATCTTCTGTTCCTCTGTGTTATTTTGAGGGAGTAACGTGCACATGGCTGAGAGTTCCAAAGATGACTAGGGTTTGCTGTGATAGCCCGATCCGTCCCTGTGTGCAGGCTGTGTCCGTGGCCACATGGCAATGTTGCCTAGTGCTGTGTAAATCACTCTGTGCACATACATGTGTGGTACACGTTTGTAAGGTGTGTGCATGTATACACCGAGGCCAGGGGTTAACATTGGGTGTCTTCCTTTGTCATTGTCCGTTTTAAAGTTTGAGACAAGGTCTTTCGGTGAGTCTGGTACTCACAGCTAGACCCACTGGCCAGTGAGCTCCAGGGACATTCTCCCACTCCTGTCCTTGTGCTGGACTTACAGAGTAAGTCATGCCTGACTTTGACATGGGTGCTGAGGATTCGAACTCAGATCCCCATGCTTACCCAGCGCACATTTTGCCGACTGAGCCATCTCGTGTTAGCCCACATCAGCTCACTATTATTATTATTGTTATTATTATTTTTTACTTTTTGTGTGGATTTCATCCACGTATACAATGCCTTACGATGAAATCCATCCTTCCTAACTTCACACCCTCTTTGTAAAATCATTTAAAAATTTTTAGATTTCATTGCATCCGGTCAGTGCTTCCTGTGTGCGCTTGGGTGTTGGGTCGACCACGAGGGCATAGGTATCTACGAATGGCCGCAAAAGGAAGATAGCCATCCTTACCCAGCCAAAGAACCTCCAGCGGCTTCTCAGCTACAAATGGGGCCTGGTCAGTTCCTCGTTCATCTGTGCTATGATGCCCTGCGGACTTACCGTTTATCTCCTGTTGACGACAGCTCCCCCCCCCCCCCCCCTGTCCTCAGTTCCCAGGGGTTCCAGACAGTGCCCCGGGTCATCAGTGAGGTTCGGATAGAGGGATCTCCAAGGGAGAAAGGTAGGAAATTGATGGCAGGTTTCCCAGGGGAGGCAGGACCCTCAGATGGCCAGAGCGGGATGCGAACATGCCTGTCCCAGGATTTACAGGTGGCTGTCTGACTTCCACGGGGGAGCAGAGCGGGTGCGGGTGCGGGGGAGATTTCATATTACAGGTTCCATGTAAGGGGCAGGGTAGGGGGCTTAGGTGCTGGGACATTCCAGCCACAGGTGCCACTTGTACCCGGGAGACAAGCTTCCAGCAGTTTTGCCTTTTCCCCTTTCCGTGACGTGGGCACCCGTCACATTCGTGGGGATGGTTCTGCAGAAGCAGGTGTCTCATTAGGGGCCGACGGCCCCGAGGTGTAGGCTGCCTTTCTACCTGGGCGACTGATTTAACTCAGCTGCTGACAGGCGAGTGCCTGGAACTTTATTGATGGTAATAGTGATAGGTCTTGCCTTAATGGCTCCCCTCAGCTACAAGGCTTAATGGGTCCTTACAGATATTAATGAGGTGAAGGAGTACCAGGGAAGGAGGCTGGCAGGCCTGTGACTGTGACCCTAATGAGGCAGTTAAGCGACTTGCCCTGTGGCATTGTGTTGGGAGGGAAGGGAAGCCAGCCTGCGCCCCTGGGCATGGGGCTGGCCATCCGCACAGGTTTTTTAGCTTCACAAATGAGGGTCCGGCTTTGGGCTTTGGCAGGCGCCGTTACTTGACTGAGAGTGAAAACCGCAGATGTGCATCGGAATGTGGACGCCGCCTGGCCAGAGGGGCTGGACGGGGAGGAGGAAGCTTTGGCTTAATTGGGGAGAGATGACTTCCTGGTGAAGAATTCCACTGGGGGTTTATTTCAAGAGTTAGGAGTCTGTGTGGTCTGATCGGAGGAAGCTGGTCTGGAAATCAGATGCCAAACCTGTCACTTTAATCCACGCTGAGAGTCGCCAGGTCCCACTTAACAAACAGCAAATGAGAGGACCTTCACAGAGAATGTTCCAGAAATCCTTTGCAGCAACAAGAATCATTGTTATAATTAGGCTATAATTAGGTTACTCAAATTCTGTATTTTTTTTTTTGAGAAAAAAAATTAAGGGTCTTTTCATTCTTTAAACCCTGATTTGTTTTCAGTGTCCCCCTCCGGGTTCCTGGGCAGTTTTGACCAGTGGCTTTCAACCTTCCTAACATTGTGACCCCTTAATCAAGTTCCTCACGTTGTGGCGACCCCCAACTATAAAATTAGATCATTGCTACTGCATAGCTGCCACTGTTATGAATTTTGATGTAAACATCTGATATTCAGGATATCTGCTATGCGACCCCAAAGGGGTCTTGATCCACAGGTTGAAAACCACAGATTTAAAGGGACTCTGCCACTTTGCGCGTGGTGGGAATGAGCCTGTGAGCAGGCCTCCCCGAGGAGTCGGTGGCGTCTGACTTTGGAGAGGTCCTGAACGGGCATCTTGCAAAGGGAGAGTCATTGGACCCCATCAAATGCTGGCAGATCTGTGTGTGAAGCACCTTCATTTGTGGGTCTTTTTAAATTTTGCATGGCCCTGGCTGCTGATAACATCTGTGGCTTGTAATGACCCTGGGAATTTTTAGATTTTTTTTTCCAGACCCTTTGAGAGAAGACGTTTGTGGGAAATGCAGTTTTTCCCTGTTCTCAGTTACATGGGAAACCTTTGAAACTTGACCTATGATAGGATCATAATTCCTTCTGATGTGATCACCACGTCAGTCTGCACATGCCTGGAGTCTCTTTACTGCAGGGGATGAAACTGAATATGTCAACAAGGAAATGTTCTTTTGAAAAAAAGAAAGAAAACCAACAACAAAGTTACTGGAGGTGGGAAATATTGCATATGGCTCCAGAAATTATTTTCATTTCTAAAAGTTCACAATTTCCTTTTTCCAGATTAATTTAGCATGGATTCCCTTATCATCCACAGGAAAAATGATTTTCTTTCACTTATGTTTACCTAAAACAAAACCCTAGATATGTTATATATAGAGAGATGTGAATTATTTGAGAGGGAAAATGGTCCTATTTTTCTAAGAGCGAGGGCCAGCAAACTGGAGCCCTGGGCTTGTTTCAGCTTGTTCTCATTAGCCACACAGTACACAGTGCAGTAGCAACAACAATTTTATGGTGATCAGAGTCTCCGGGAGTGTGGAGAGTCAAATCAACCTGCAGAGACGGTTTTTGTTGAACATTGCTTTGTGGCAGGTTTTATGGCTCCCTCTAGTGGCCGTTGTCCCGCATTGCAGTTCTGAACTGCTGCAGGCGCTCCTCACGGCCCTCATCATGTACCTGACCGTCTGGAGCTCGCCAGATTCGTACCTTTCCAACTAGTGTATTAAAAGAAAACTATGCTTGAGACCCGTATCATGAAAGAGAGCTTACCCCTAATATTGTTTGGAGGGCCAGGACCCAGAGACAGGATAACTCAGAGATCTAGAATAGAACAATATATCAGGACTGGCAAAAAAAAAAAAAATCTGCTACACTCATAGAGTAGTGCTAGCCCAGCTATCATCGGAGAGGCTTTATCCAGCAAGTGATAGAAACAGATGCAGAACGGCATAGACAAATATTCGACAGAGCTTGGGGGAATCCTGTGGAAGTGGGGGTGGGAGGATGTAGGACCCAAGCGGTATCAGGGGCACCACAAGAAAACCCACAGAATCAACTAACCTGGGCTGATAGGGGCTCACTGAGACTGAGCCAAACTGAACTGAACCAAACACCAGGGAGCCTGCACGAGACTGGTCTAAGCACTCTGATTATATGTTACAGTTGTGTAGTCTGACTTTCTTGTGGGACTCCTAATAGGGAGCGCAGGGGCTGTCTCTGACTCTGTTATCTGCTTTGGGGACCCTTTCCTCCTACCCGATTGCCTCATCCAGTTTTAGAAGGAGAAGAGGTGCCTAGTCTCACTGCAACTGGATATACCACAGCTGGCCAATATCTATGGGAGGTCTGCTCTTTTCTGAAGAGAAACAGGAAAAGGAGTGAAGGAAGGGGGTGTGGAGAGGGGACTGCGAGGAGAGGAGGGAGGGGAAACTGTGGCTGGGTTGTAAAAATGAAAAATAAAAATCTTTGGGACATTAAATGGTTAGGAATAAAATACAAGTAAACATTTGATTTCGCTAGCATGATTTATCTCATAGCATGCGAGACTATCAGGAATGATGGAAGTCTGCATTCATCTGCTCCATCCATCCAGCCATCGTTTTGTGCATTCTTTCATTTGATATCAGTCCATGGTCCAGGCAGGCACTTTCTCAGGCTTTAGAGAGTCAGCGGATAAGGCCGACGAAGGTTCTTCTCTCACTTATAAACTATTAAGTCCATGGGCAGTCACTCCTGTATGACGCAGAAACTAGACTAGAGAGAGAGAAAGTGTACAGAGGGTTTTCAGATGCTTAAATTGTCATCAAACCAAATTTTGCTAATTTCTGCAGTTACCCAAACGTTTACAAATATACCTACATAGGTAACAACTGAGTGACCTGCTTATTGTGTAGTCAAAAGGCAACACATACATACCTTCAGCTCAAATGTAAGAACTGCATTTATTTTCCCCCACAGAGGACTCCCAGGACCCACACTGATTTCAGGGTGTGGGGCTGTGTACAGGACAGGGATGTCACCCTTTCCAAATTAGTGCTGACTTGGCAGCGAGTGAGGGTGGGGCATTTAGTTAACTGTAAGTAAAGACAGCTGTGAGCAGAGAGGACCTTGGAAAATGCTCAGAACAACAGATACTCTCTCCCCCTCCCATTGGGAAGCGCTTGAGTAGAGCCACCATTTTGATTCTTTTTTTGAGGCAGACTCATGTAGCTCAGGCTGGTCTCGAACTTGCTGTGCTGCTGGAGAGGACCTGGAACTTCTGGTCCTTCCTCCTCCTCCTCTTGAATACTGGGATTCCAAGGGTGTACCACCATGCATGGTTTATATGATGCTAGGGGTTGAAGCCAGAGAGCATTGGGCATGCTGAGCACTGTCCTAGGCCGGAGTTCCATTCCCAGCCCCAAACCACCTGACACTTTGTATCCCGTGACATCTTGCAGCTGTCCCCAGGGGAGTGCCGAAGTCAAAGTGGGGATCGGGAAGATGGAGTGGGCAGCAGTGTGTTGGGAGGGGTCCTGAGCGTTGGAGCTAGCCCTGTTGCTTATTCTTTCTCTTGTTTAGGGACCACAGTGCATTCTAAATGCTCTGAAGAGGACACAAACACCCCGAGGCAGACTTCTCAGGGTGATGGACCCACACAATTTGATCACGGAGAAAGCCATAAGGTACACTATCAATGCGTCATTCCACAGCCTTCCTGTCTTCCCAGCGACCACCTTGGTCGTTTTTAGTGACTGCCTGGCAGCTCCTTGGACACCTGGGCTATGTGCTCCTATTTGGCAGTGGGCCATGTTGTTGCTGATTAAATGCCAAAAATTTCCCTGTCTTGGGATAAAGGGGAAGGGGTTAGAAGTCTTTATAGTTAGACTCTTTGTGGTCCAGGCTCTCAGCTAGACAAACATAAATGAAGTCAGGCGGAGATTAGGAACCTGACCCCTGATATCGTTAGAGAACTAGTGAAAAAAACCTGAATTTGGAATTTGGCTACAGACCAGAACAGAAGCAAGGCGAATCTACCTTGCTTATTCCTCCTGCCTCCTCTGTGTGGCTGCTAGAAAGAGGAAGACGGTGTTAGGTCTTTACATCTTCCAGTCTTGGGAGGAAGGAAGGTTACAGAGTCCTTTTTAGTATCTTGGTGCTCCATATTTGATAAGATTTGGAGATTGCCCTGAAGCCAGCCCCTATGTGCACCAGATCATGCTCTTAAATCCTTAAGAGTCCGCTCTCAAACCTAACTCTTGTATATTAGAAACCACACTGCCCATTTTGTTATGCCAATTATTTGGAGATAGAAGATTCTGCAGAGGCATAAGATGTTCCAATAAATCTTGAATCATCCTTGAAAGCTGTACATGGGCAAGCATTAGCGCTTGTTGCCTGGCAGAAAGGGGCTCTTGTTTTTTTCGACTGCTGACAGATGTGCTGGGCTAACCTAGGGCTCTGCCAGGGCTCCAAGCAGAGACTTATAGTAGTCGGCCTCCTCTGGTCACTGAGTTTTAAAACTTCTTTTTAAAAGAAGCAGCAGGAGTTCTGGAGCATTTGAACGTATGCATGTATGTCTGGGAATGTCTGCACTCTCAAAGGCAGAATACCAACTTAAAAAATACACTGGCCCTGGGTGATGTTGACACACGCCTTTAATCCCAGTACTCAGGAGGCAGATGTAGGTGGGTCTCTGAGTTCGAGGCCAGCCTGGTCTACAGAGTGAGTTCCAGGACAGCCAGGGCTACACAGAGAACCCTTGTCTGGAAAACATAAAAAAGAAAGGAAGGAAGGAAGGAAAAGAAATTATATTGGCATATATGAATCATACTCAAAGAGTTTTATTATAATATCTCCCAATATATATATTTTGATCATAGCTATTGGCTTCCCTCTCCCCTCCC